>NC_086448.1:71032444-71716930 GCF_028390025.1 Pseudophryne corroboree | reverse complement strand
TGCACTGGCTCCTCCCCCTATGACCCTCCTCCAAGCCTCAGTTAGATCTCTGTGCCCGAACGAGAAGGGTGCACACTAGGGGCTCTCCTGAGCTTCTTAGTGAAAGTTTTAGATTAGGTTTTTTATTTTCAGTGAGACCTGCTGGCAACAGGCTCACTGCATCGAGGGACTAAGGGGAGAAGAAGCGAACTCACCTGCGTGCAGAGTGGATTGGGCTTCTTAGGCTACTGGACATTAGCTCCAGAGGGACGATCACAGGCCCAGCTTGGATGGGTCCCAGAGCCGCGCCGCCGGCCCCCTTACAGAGCCAGAAGGCAGAAGAGGTCCGGAAAATCGTCGGCAGAAGACGTCCTGTCTTCAACAAGGTAGCGCACAGCACTGCAGCTGTGCGCCATTGCTCTCAGCACACTTCACACTTCGGTCACTGAGGGTGCAGGGCGCTGGGGGGGGGGGGCACCCTGAGACGCAATAAAAACACCTTGGATGGCAAAAAAATGCATCACATATAGCTCCTGGGCTATATGGATGCATTTAACCCCTGCCAGAATCCATAAAAAAGCAGGAGAAAAGTCCGCGAAAAAGGGGCGGGGCCTATCTCCTCAGCACACTGGCGCCATTTCCCCTCACAGCTCCGTTGGAGGGAAGCTCCCTGTCTTTCCCCTGCAGTCACGACACTACAGAAAGGGTTAAAAAAAGAGAGGGGGGCACTAATTAGGCGCAGTATTAACTATACAGCAGCTATAAGGGGAAAAACACTTATATAAGGTTATCCCTGTATATATATAGCGCTCTGGTGTGTGCTGGCAAACTCTCCCTCTGTCTCCCCAAAGGGCTAGTGGGGTCCTGTCCTCTATCAGAGCATTCCCTGTGTGTGTGCTGTATGTCGGTACTTTTGTGTCGACATGTATGAGGAGAAAAATGATGTGGAGACGGAGCAGATTGCCTGTAATAGTGATGTCACCCCCTAGGGGGTCGACACCTGAGTGGATGAACTGTTGGAAGGAATTACGTGACAGTGTCAGCTCTGTATAAAAGACAGTGGTTGACATGAGACAGCCGGCTACTCAGCTTGTGCCTGTCCAGACGTCTCATAGGCCGTCAGGGGCTCTAAAGCGCCCGTTACCTCAGATGGCAGATATAGACGCCGACACGGATACTGACTCCTGTGTCGACGGTGAAGAGTCGAATGTGACTTCCAGTAGGGCCACACGTTACATGATTGAGGCAATGAAAAATGTTTTACCCCTTTTTTGGTGGTACTCGTATTATCAGAAATGTGTATTATGTTCGGTGAGGAAAAACTACCTGTAGTTTTCCTGAATCTGAGAAATTAAATGAGGTGTGTGATGATGCGTGGGTTTCCCCCGATAACAACGGATAATTTCTAAAATGTTATTGGCATTATATCCTTTCCCGCCAGAGGTTAGGGTGCGTTGGGAAACACCCCCTAGGGGGGATAAAGCGCTCACACGCTTGTAAGGGCTCTACCCTCTCCTGAGATGGCCGCCCTTAAGGATCCTGCTGATAGAAAGCAGGAGGGTATCCTAAAAGGTATTTACACACATACTGGTGTTATACTGCGACCAGCAATCGCCTCAGCCTGGATGTGCAGTGCTGGGTTGGCGTGGTCGGATTCCCTGACTGAAAATATTGATACCCTAGATAGGGACAGTATATTTTTGCCTATAGAGCATTTAAAAGATGCATTTTTATATATGCGTGATGCACAGCGGAATATTTGCCGACTGGCATCAAGTCTAAGCGCGTTGTCCATTTCTACCAGTAGAGGGTTATGGACACGTCAGTGGTCAGGTGATGCGTATTCCAAACGGCATTTGGAAGTATTGCTTTATTAAGGGAGGAGTTATTTGGGGTCGGTCTTTCAGACCTCGTGGCCACGGCAACAGCTGGGAATTCCACGTTTGTACCCCAGGTCGCCTCTCAACATGAGAAGACGCCGTATTATCAGGCGCAGTCTTTTCGTGGACAAGCGGGCAAAAGGTTCCTCATTTCTGCCCCGTGACAGAGGGAGAGGAAAAAGGCTGCAGAAATCAGCCAGTTCCCAGGAACAGAAACCCTCTCCCGCCTCTGCCAAGCCCTCAGTATACGCTGGGGCTTTACAAGCAGAATCAGGCACGGTGGGGGGCCCGTCTCAATGAATTTCAGCGCGCAGTGGGCTCACTCGCAAGTAGACCCCTGGATCCTTCAGGTGATATCTCAGGGGTACAAATTAGAATTCGAGACGTCTCCCCCTAGCCGTTTCCTAAAGTCGGCTTTACCGATGTCTCCTTCTGACAGGGAGACAGTTTTGGAAGCCATTCACAAGCTGTATTCCCAGCAGGTGATAATCAAGATACCCCTCCTGCAACAGGGAACGGGGTATTATTCCACACTGTTGTGGTACCGAAGCCGGACGGCTCGGTGAGACCGATTTCTAAATCTAAAATCTTTGAACACTTACGTACAGAGGTTCAAATTCAAGATTGAGTCACTCAGAGCAGTGATTGCGAACCTGGAAGAAGAGGAATACATGATGTCTCGGGACATCAAGGATGCTTACCTTCATGTCAAAATTTACCCTTCTCACCAAGGGTACCTCAGGTTTATGGTACAGAACTGTCACTATCAGTTCAGACGCTGCCGTATGGATGGTACACGGCACCCCGGGTCTTTACCAAGGTAATGGCCGAAATGATGATATTCCTTCGAAGGAAGTGAATTTTAGTTATCCCTTCCTTGGACAATTCCCTGATAAGGGTAAGATCCAGGGAACAGTTGGAGGTCGGTGTAGCACTCTCTCAGGTAGTGTTGCGGCAGCACGATTGGATTCTCAATATTCCAAAATCGCACCTGGTTCCGACGACGTGTCTTCTGTTCCTAGGGATGATCCTGGACACAGTCCAGAAAAAGGTGTTTCTCCCGGAGGAGAAAGCCAGGGAGTTATCCGAGCTAGTCAGGAACCTCCTAAAACCGAGCCAAGTCTCAGTGCATCAATGCACAAGGGTTCTGGGTAAAATGGTGGCTTCCTACGAAGCAATCCCATTTGGCAGATTCCACGCAAGAACTTTCCAGTGGGACCTGCTGGACAAATGGTCCGGATCGCATCTTCAGATGCATCAGCGGATAACCCTGTCACCAAGGACAAGGGTGTCCCTCCTGTGGTGGTTGCAGAGTGCTCATCTTCTAGAGGGCCGCAGATTAGGCATTCAGGACTGGGTCCTGGTGACCACTGATGCCAGCCTGCGAGGCTGGGGAGCAGTCACACAGGGAAGGAATATCCAGGGCTTATGGTCAAGCCTGGAGACATCACTTCACATAAATATCCTGAAGCTAAGGGACATTTACAATGCTCTAAGCTTAGCAAGACCTCTGCTTCAAGGTCAGCCGGTGTTGATCCAGTCGGACAACATCACGGCAGTCACCCACGTAAACAGACAGGGTGGCACAAGAAGCAGGAGGGCAATGGCAGAAGCTGCAAGGATTCTTCGCTGGGCGGAAAATCATGTGATAGCACTGTCAGCAGTATTCATTCCGGGAGTGGACAACTGGGAAGCAGACTTCCTCAGCAGGCACGACCTCCACCCGGGAGAGTGGGGACTTCACCCAGAAGTCTTCCACATGATTAAAAACTCGACAGGTATTGCGCCAGGTCCAGGGACCCTCAGGCAATAAGCTGTAGACGCTCTGGTAACACCGTGGGTGTACCAGTCAGGGTATGTGTTCCCTCCTCTGCCTCTCATACCCAAGGTACTGAGATTGATAAGATGGAGAGGAGTAAGCACTATATTCGTGGTTCCGGATTGGCCAAGAAGGACTTGGTAACCGGAACTCAAGAGATGCTCACGGAGGATCCGTGGCCTCTACCTCTAAGAAGGGACCTGCTCCAGCAAGGACCCTGTCTGTTCCAAGACTTACCGGGGCTGCGTTTGACGGCATGGCGGTTGAACGCCGGATCCTGAAGGAAAAAAGGCAGTCCGGATGAAGTCATCCCTATCCTGATCAAAGCCAGGAAGGATGTAACCGCAAAAACATTATCACCGCAATTGGCGAAAATATGTTGCGTGGTGCGAGGCCAGTAAGGCCCGACGGAGGAAATTCAACTGGGTCGATTCCTACATTTCCTGCAAACAGGAGTGTCTATGGGCCTGAAATTGGGGTCCATTAAGGTTCAAATTTCGGCCCTGTCAATTTTCTTCCAAAAAGAACTAGCTTCAGTCCCTGAAGTTCAGACGTTTGTAAAAGGGGTACTGCATATACAGCCTCCTTTTGTGCCTCCAGTGGCACTTTGGGATCTCAATGTAGTTTTGGGTTCCAAAAGTCACATTGGTTTGAACCACTTAAATCTGTGGAGTTAAAATATCTCACATGGAAAGTGGTCATGCTGTTGGCCCTGGCCTGGGCCAGGCGCGTGTCAGAATTGGCGGCTTTATCCTGAAAAAGCCCTTATCTGATTTTCCATTCGGACAGGGCGGAATTGAGGACTCGTCCTCAGTTTCTCCCCAAGGTGGTTTCAGCGTCTCACCTGAACCAACCTATTGGTGGTGCCTGCGGCTACTAGGGACTTGGAGGCCTCCAAGTTGCTAGACGTTGTCAGTGCCCTGAAAATATATGTTTCCAGGACGGCTGGAGTCAGGAAATCTGACTCGCTGTTTATCCGGTGTGCACCCAACAAGCTGGGTGCTCCTGCTTCTAAGCAGACTATTGCTCGTTGGATTTGTAGTACAATTCAGCTTGCACATTCTGTGGCAGGCCTGCCACAGCCAAAAATCTGTAAATGCCCACTCCACAAGGAAGGTGGGCTCATCTTGGGCGGCTGCCCGAGGGGTCTCGGCTTTACAACTTTGCCGAGCAGCTACTTGGTCAGGAGCAAATACGTTTGTAAAATTCTACAAAATTGATATCCTGGCTGAGGAGGACCTGGAGTTCTCTCATTTGGTGCTGCAGAGTCATCCGCACTCTCCCGCCCGTTTGGGAGCTTTGGTATAATCCCCATGGTCCTTACGGAGTCCCCAGCATCCACTTAGGACGTTAGAGAAAATAAGAATTTACTTACCGATAATTCTATTTCTCATAGTCCGTAGTGGATGCTGGGCGCCCATCCCAAGTGCGGATTGTCTGCAATACTTGTACATAGTTATTGTTACAAAAATCGGGTTATTATTGTTGTGAGCCATCTTTCAGAGGCTCCTCTGTTATCATGCTGTTAACTGGGTTCAGATCACAGGTTATACGGTGTGATTGGTGTGGCTGGTATGAGTCTTACCCGGGATTCAAAATCCTTCCTTATTGTGTACGCTCGTCCGGGCACAGTATCCTAACTGAGGCTTGGAGGAGGGTCATAGGGGGAGGAGCCAGTGCACACCAGATAGTCCTAAAGCTTTCTTTAGTTGTGCCCAGTCTCCTGCGGAGCCACTATTCCCCATGGTCCTTACGGAGTCCCCAGCATCCACTACGGACTATGAGAAATAGAATTATCGGTAAGTAAATTCTTATTATTATTTATCCTTTATGTCACCAGAAATAGTGACTCCTAGATCCCTTTCCTCCTCAGTAGTTCCCAGTATAGTGCCATTAATACTATATTTATCCTTTATGTCATCTGAAATAGTGACTCCTAGATCCCTTTCCTCCTCAGTAGTTCCCAGTATAGCGTCATTAATAATATATTTATCCTTTATTTCACCTGAGATAGTGACTCCTAGATCCCTTTCCTCCTCAGTAATTCCCAGTATAGTGCAAGTAATACTATATTTATCCTTTGTCATCTGAAATAGTGACTCCTAGATCCCTTTCCTCCTCAGTAGTTCCCAGTATAGTGCCATTATTACTATATTTATCCTTTGTCACCTGAAATAGTGACTCCTAGATCCCTTTCCTCCTCAGTAGTTTCCAGTATAGTGCCAGTAATACTATATTTATGTCAAAACTGAGGGCTGGAGACCGTGACTGGGAGCCTCAGTTGTAGGGGCTGACGAGTACTTAAATTTAGGAGGAGCTATGTGACTCCTGGACATACGTATTGACAGCAGCAAAGAATGCCCGAGGGCGTGACCACGACAACCGGGAATTCCTTAAGTGCTTTTATTAAATAAAACGTCAAATAACGTGCAAAAGAATAATAGAAAGTCACACGTGATAATTAGGTTCACAATCAGTGAAGGCCAGTAACCTGGAATATGGAAGAAAGTCCTGTAAACAATAAATGAGGCTGGGGTTCGCTGGAAGATGAGGAATGAAGCTGGGGTTCGCTGGAAGATGAGGAATGAAGCTGGAGTGCGCAGGAACTAAAGAATGAAGGATGATTACTGCAAAGCAAAAGTTCAAACACAGGAATCCAAAGTAGGCTGTAGGGGGTTAACACTGGAGAGTCGGGTTACACAGCAGAGTGTAATCACCAGGGAAGTCAGGCTGATCTGCAGAATGGAATTGCAGGAGAAAGTCTATAGTGAAGCTTGTAGGCTGGAATCACAGATGACAATGAAAGTACTGACAATCTTTTGGGAGCTGGGACCGGATATTTATACCTGCTGCATAGCAGGGATTGGTCTGAGAAATTATGACAAGGCTCCAGCACCGTGGATAGGAGGAATAATGTCATGTGACTGGAGTCTAACATGGCTGCGCCCATGAACAAACAAAGAAGGGGAATTAAGTACTACAGGAAAGGTGTAACACTGGTGATGTAGGCCGCAGTAGCAGAATAACATGCGCCCAGCGGCACGCTGCGGTCAGCGAGACAGGAGTGGCAGCAGAGGCCCATGAAGGACGTACATCCAGAAGGGAAATGGTGTCTCAGTATCCGGATCGTGACAATTTATCCTTTTTGTCATCTGAAATAGTGACTCCTAGATCCCTTTCCTCCTCAGTAATTTCCAGTATAGTGACATTAATACTATATTTATCCTTTATGTCACCTGAAATAGTGACTCCTAGTCCTAGATCCCTTTCCTCCTCAGTAGTTTCCAGTACAGGTTGAGTATCCCATATCCAAATATTCCGAAATACGGAATATTCCGAAATACAGGACTTTTTAGAGAGAGTGAGATAGTGAAATCCTTTGTTTTTGATGACTCAATGTACACAAACTTTGTTTAATACACAAAGTTATTAAAAATATTGTATTAAATGACCTTCAGGCTGTGTGTGTATAAGGTGTATATGAAACATAAATGAACTGTGTGAATGTAGACACACTTTGTTTAATGCACAAAGTTATATAAAATATTGGCTAAAATTACCTTCAGGCTGTGTGTATAAGGTGTATATGTAACATAAATGCATTCTGTGCTTAGATTTAGGTCCCATCACCATGATATCTCATTATGGTATGCAATTATTCCAAAATACGGAAAAATCCGATATCCAAAATACCTCTGGTCCCAAGCATTTTGGATAAGGGATACTCAACCTGTACTTCATTTTCTACACTAGTCTCATTTTTTTTAAACTAGAAATTCATGTAAATCCAGTTATAATTGATGTATACAATGTATATGTAAGATAGCTGTAACTCGTAGCTTTGCTGCTGTTACTGTGACATCACACCGAGCCTGTGACATCACTAGCCTGTGACATCACAATGGTTCATCCTGTAACATTCTATCCACAGCTGCTGAAGTTTCCAGTTACCATGCAGTAAGACAGGTAGGAGGAGGTGAGTCCTACATAGCAGGGTATGATGGAGGGAGGTAAGGAAGATAGAGTGCAGTATAGTCCGCTGAAAGGCAAGACAAGATAGACAGAACAGGGAAAACAGGTACAAGGACACATAAATAGGAGAAGCTCAGGAAGGAATTACATATTTAGGAATAAAAATGTAGCGTTACAGAAATAAAGAGGGCAGTATGGAGGACAAGCACACATACAGGGGATGCAGATTAGTCTCTATGAGGCAGGAACTTGATTTGGGATGAAAAAGTAAATAAAATAGATAAATGGCAAATTGATACAATTGGAAAAGTGATTGACTCAAATACATGTTATTGTATTAAACTAGTACTATGCTTAAGGATAGTCTTTTGTGTTTTTTCATCATCTGGCAAAGTTCTGGTAAAGAGATTTGCAGAGTGTCAGGTGACCGGCAAAGAGACCTGCAAAGTGTCAGTTGAAGATGACGGGAGGGGTCGCAGAGGCAGCAAGGACTGGAGGATAACATGCTGGAGGTAAGTTACCATACTTGTGTAATTGTGTGTGGTGGAGGGTATTGAGAGCACAGTACAAAACAGAGACTACAGTATGGTGGGGGAGAGCAATCAGTTCTAAATACGCAGAAGGGGGCAGCTCAGTATAGGACATCAGATGGTGGTTAACGGACAGGGGCGGTGCTAGGGTGAATGGCGCCCCCTTGCAAACTATAAATTTGAACCCCCACATACTTTGTAAAGTGACAGCGAGTTTCGTGAAGAAGGGGTGTGGTCTCACAACAGGGGGCATGGCCACACAATAGTACTCCCAATTTAAATTACGACTCACAAAAGCACAATCTTAGTCACATTACACCGCACGTAGTGCCCCTGATTCAAAGTACGCCACATAGTGTCCCTTATTCATATTACGTCAACAGTAGTGCCCCCTACTCACATTATGCTACACAGTAGTGACCATTACACACATAATGCCCATAGTAGTAATGCCCCATACAAATAATCCCAACAGTAGTAGTGCCACTGATACACATAATGCCCACAGTAGTAGTGCCACTTATACGCATAATGCCCACATTAGTAGTGCCCCTATAAACATAATGCACACAGTAGAGTAGTAGTGCCCCTTATGTATATAATGCCCATAGTAGTTGTGCCCCATATATACATAATGGACACAGTAGTGCTGAACCATATACACATAGGCCCTCATTCCGAGTTGTTCGCTCGCTAGCTGCTTTTAGCAGCATTGCACACGCTAAGCCGCCGCCCTCTGGGAGTGTATCTTAGCTTAGCAGAATTGCGAATGAAAGATTCGCAAAATTACGAATAGAAATTTCTTAGCAGTTTCTGAGTAGCTCGACACTTACTCTGCCACTGCGATCAGTTCAGTCAGTTTTGTTCCTGGTTTGACGTCACAAACACACCCAACGTTCGCCCAGACACTCCCCCATTTCTCCAGCCACTCCCGCGTTTTTCCCAGAAACGGCAGCGTTTTTCCGCACACACCCATAAAATGGGCAGGAAAAATCCTCGTAATGCCGTGAGTAAAATACCTAACTGTTGAGTAAAATAACTAAGCGCATGCGCTCTGTGAACATTGCGCATGCACAGTAAGCGACTAATCGCAATATAGCGAAACTCGGCAACGAGCGAACAACTCGGAATGAGGGCCATAATGTCCACAGCAGTAGTGGCCCTTGTACATCTAAAGCCCATAGTAGTGCCCCTAATACATAATGTACACAGCAGTGCCCCTTATACACATAATGCCCTCAGTAATAGTGTACCTTACACATAATGCCCACAGTAGTAGTACCCATTATACACATAATGCCCACAGTTAGTAGTGGATCTTATACACATAATGCACACAGCAGTAGTGCCCCTTATACACATAATGCCTACAGTAGTAGTATCCCTTATACACGTAAATTAATTTGTAATATAAAGGATAGTTACAGTAGCTCTATCATTATGACTGTAACCTGCACACTGTGGGTATTGTATGATACTAACATGGTCTTAACACTAGGGAAGATACAATCTGGAGCAGATGACTTGGGTCTTTATGAGACAGGATCTTGGTTTTAGATGAAACAAGTCAATAAAATAGATAAATTGCAAATGAATAAAATTGAAAGTACACAACAAAATGTAGTAGTACAATTATGCACATAGTATGTCTGACCAAGAAATTATGGTTGTTTAGATCATCACCTGGCAAAGTTCTGGCATAGAGATTTGCAGAGTGTTGGGTGACTGGCAAAGAGATCTGCAAAGTGTCAGTTGAAGATGATGGGAGGGGTCGCAGAGGCAGCAATGACTGGAGAATAACAGTGTGTGGTGGGGGGTATTGAGAGCACAGTACAAAATAGAGACTACAGTATGGTGGGGGATAGTGGACAATACAAGACATGCAGAAGGGTGCAGCTCAGTATAGGACATACAGATGGTGTGGGGGCAGGGGCGGTGCTAGGGTGTTCGGCGCCCCCTTTGCAAAACTTTCTAAAGTGACAGCGAGCTGCCTGAAAAAAAGGGTGTGGTCTCACAAAGAAGGGGCACGGTCACACAGTAGTATTCACAATTAAAATTACGCCACACAATAGCACAATCTTATTCACATTACACCACATATAGTGCCCCTGATTCATAGTACGCCACATAGTAGTGTCCCTTTTTCACATTACGACACACAGTAGCGCCCCCTAGTCATGTTACGCTACACAGTAGTGCCCATTACACACATAATGCCTGCAGGAGCCCTTAAAAATAATGCCAACGGCAGTAGTGCTGCTTATACATATTATGCCCACAGTAGTGCCCCTTATATGCATAATGTCAACAATAGTAATGCCCCTTATATACATGATGCACACAGTAGTAGTGCCACTTATGCACATAATGCCCACAGTAGTAGTGGGGAGCCTATTTTTCTCTGTTCGTTTCCCCCAATGTCAAAACTGGATAAGCCGCTCCTCTGGAGATAGTGGAATGGCTGACCTTTTTATCAATGAACTGGGTTCAGATATACTAATCCTGGAAGAGTGATAAAGTGGAGAAAGAATAACTAACAACCAATCAGTTACTAGCTGTCATTTTTCAAACACAGCCTGTAACATGGCAGGAGCTGATTGGCTGGTACTTTATCTCTCTCCACTTTATCACTCTACAGGTCCTAATATATCTCCCCCATAGAATAACCAAATGATGAAATGGAACAATATGGTATAAATTATGTGAAATAGCAGTATGCCGGGTTGGTGAGCGCTGTGGGAAATGGGGCTGTAGCACGGGTCGCAGCCTGTCAGGCACCCAGCTGCGACCCGTGCTACAGGTGGAAAAGAGGTGCTAGTCTACACAGCAGTTGACCTTTGGCAAGTATAGACAGGTATAGGTAAGTATAGTACCCCTTCCATTACCTATAGCTCCGGGGGGGGGGAGGGGGTTAGATTAGACTGCGGGTGGGGAGAGGTTAGTGATAGGCCGTGGGTAGGGTGGGTTAGGGTTAGGCACCCCCGGGGGTGGTTAGGCTGCAAGGGAGGGAGGGTTAGGTTTAGGCAGCTGGGAGGTTAGGATTAGGCCGCTCTGCGGTTAACGTCAGGCTTAAAGGGGGAGGTTAGTGTTAGGCTGTGGACAGGTAGGGTTAAGGGGGTGGGGAGAGGGGAAAACACCCCTTTACTCACCCCCAGGGGCATCACAATGGGTGAGGCAAGGGGTCAGCTCACCCCCCTAAAACATGAGAGGCGCCGGCCAGTGGGGGTCATTCCGAGTTGATCGCTCGCTGCCAATTTTAGCAGCGCAGCGATCAGGTAAAAAAACTGCAAAACTGCAATGCAATGTGCAGGTGCGTCGTACAGGTACATAGAGGATCGGTGCAGGGCGATGGATTTAGCGAAGATTCCATTCACACAGCCGATCGCAAGGAGATTGACATTAAGAAGGTGTTTATGGGTGTCAACTGACCGTTTTCTGGGACTGTGAAAAAACGCAGGCGTGTCCAAGCGTTTGCAGGGCGGGTGTCTGACGTCAATTCCGGACATGAACAGGCTGTAGTGATCGCAAGGGCTGAGTAAGTTCAGACCTACTCTGAAACTGTACAAACTGTTTTTGCAGAGCTCGGCTGCAAAGGCGTTCGCACACTTGCAAAGTGAAAATACAGTCCCCCATGGGTGGCGACTATGCGTTTGTATGGCTGCTAAAAGTAGCTAGCGAGCGATCAACTTGGAATGAGGGCCAATGTACACAGGAGGAGCGATGTGCAGTCAGTTTAAAAACCGCACATCACAACCTCCGTGTAGCGCAGGGACTAGACAATGGCGCTCCCCCACCCCTAACTCCCAGCAGAGCAGTGCCAAACTGCCGCAAATCGCAGGTGTTTTGGGTGTGTGGCCTAATGCTGAGGAGTGCCCGCCTCCTGTGCTGCTGTGTAATCAGGGCAGGTACAATAGTGTCTCTCTCACTCCATCTCTCTCCCTAACACTCTCCTCTCTCTCTCTCTTCCTAACACTCTCTCTCCCCCTAACACTCTCTTTCCTCTCTCTCTCTCTCTCCCCCTAACACTCTCTCTTTCTCTCTCTCCCTAACCCTCTCGCTCTTCTCTCTCTCCATAACACTCTCTCTCCTCCCTCTCGCTCCCTAACACACTCTCTCCTCTCTCCCTAACACCCTTGCCCCTCTCTCTCTCCCGAACACTCTCTCCCTCCCTAACACTCTCTTCTCACTCTCCCTAACACGCTCTCTCCTCTCTCCCTAACACACTCTCTCTCTCCCCCTAACACTCTCTCTCCTCTTTCTCTCTACCTAACACTCTCTCTCTTCCCTAACACTCTCTTTCCTCTCTCGATCTCCCTAACACTCTCCCCCCCCTCTCTCTCTCTCTCTCTCCCTAACACACACTCTCTCTCTCCCTAACATTCTCTCTCCTCTTGCTCTTCTCTCTCCTTGACACTGTCACTTTCTATCCCTCACTGTCCCTGACAGTCTCTCTCCTTTTTTTCCCCTGACAGTCTCCCTCTCTCTTCCCGCCTCCTCCCCACCATGGTGCTGCCTCCATTTTGTCCCTGTAGTATGGTCTCCTCATCCCCGGAGGCTCCGCCCCCAGGGTGTCAAATGAGGATCTATCTTGCCCCCCCAGCCCATAAATGTTCTGACGCCCCTCTACTCACCCCTGTCGTCTTTTTTGCACCAGGATCCCGGCGTCAGTATTACGATCACCGGGATCCCATGTGCTGGGATATCATACTGATCCCCCTATTAGTACACCTCTTAATGCCTAGAGGGAAGGACGATCCTGAGACCATGGTTCCCCGGAGGTTTCCCCCCAAGGGGGTTTTCCTCTCCTGAGTGCTGAAGGATGAGTCTTCGTGAGTCCAGAGGTGTAGCTTTTATGCCATAATCAATCTCATGCCCGTCCCTGCAATGTATAAGAAGTAAAATTATCGCTAATGCGATCACTTTACTTCTGAGTTTAGCCCCCGGCTGCGCTACTTCACATGTGCATTCGTCAGACTGCATATGTGAGAGCAGACAGTAATGCAGAGAGATCCCAAGGATCCTTCTCCTGGGAAGAATTGCATAATGCAGCCCACGGGCTACAAACGCCATTTAGAAATGGCATTAGCTGCCGGGCCAAGCTCAGAAATACTTTGCATTCTGGAGCTTGGTGAGTTTCACAGTTTACCATCCGCCGTAGAAACTTTTGGTGGCTGCCTTTGTAATCACAATAGGAGGAACGCAATAGATATCTCCAATATCCATTGCAGTCCCCAATACATACATTCAGGGGCTGGTTAATATTTGTGGGCAGTCTCCAAAACTGACTATTTCGATGATGTCTCTCAAATATTTGCTAAATATTCTTCATAATAAACTTTTTATATTTTAGCATAAAATGTCATTGACTGAGTCTCTGGTCTTTACTGAATGCTAAAAAAGTGGAAATGTCCAAAGCATCCAATCATCTTCTGTCACTTATCCACACAGTACATGAAATGATACCTGTAGTTAGAAGCATAATTTGCTTTGGGCAAATACCCAACTTTATCTCTCTCCGTGGCTTGATACATCTCCGGGAAAATATCATGTCTCCTTTTCACTTAATTAACAGGTTAAATTAACAATTGACAATGGTGGTCATTCCGAGTCGATCGCTCGCTAGCAGTTTTTAGCAGTCGTGCACACGCTATGCCGCCTCCCACTGGGAGTGTATTTTAGCTTAGCAGAAGTGTGAACGAAAGGATCGCACAGCGGCTACAAAATAATTTTGTGCAGTTTCAGAGTGGCTCAATAACTACTCAGCGCTTGCGATGACTTCAGACTGTTCAGTTCCTGTTTTGACGTCACAAACACGCCCTGCGTTCGCACAGCCACGCCTGCGGTTTTTCTGCCATGCCTGTGTTTTTCCGAACACTCCCTGAAAACGGTCAGTTGACACCCAGAAACGCCCACTCCATGTCAATCACTCTGCGGCCACCAGTGCGACTGAAAAGCTTCGCTAGACCCTGTGTGAAACTACATAATTCGTTGTAATAGTACGTCATGCATGCGCATTGCGCGCATACGCATGCACAGAAGTGCCGTTTTTTATCCTCATCGCTGCACAGCGAACGAATGCAGCTAGCGAACAACTCGGAATGACCACCCATGTCTTTGTTTTGGAAACAGGGTAAGAAATTCCCAGCATAACATAATGTTAAAAAGGGTTTCCATCTTCCGATAATGTTCTAATGGCTTGTCAATATTCCTCCTGGTACATTTACTTTCATTTATCATTCACATCTCTTCTATGTCAGTCAGGGTCGGATTGAGAATTAACGTGGCCCTGGAAATATATGAAAAGTGGCCTCATGTAGGTTGGAGTAAGTCAGCTATAAGTGGGGCCCAACACAAACTGGGGAATAGCAAATTGTTAGCATTAGCCACAATGGTAGTAAGCAAGACCAATGCAGCATGGTAGGCAGTCACAGCACCAGCAGGAGGAGCCTGTCACAGGAGGTGGAGATCACACCAGTGGGTGAGGTATTGCACTGGTAGGCAGTCACAGCACCAGCAGGAGGAGCCTGTCACAGGAGGTGGAGATCACACCAGTGGGTGAGGTATTGGACTGGTAGGCAGTCACAGCACCAGCAGGAGGATCCTGTCACAGGAGGTGGAGATCACATCAGTGGGTGAGGTATTGCACTGGTAGGCAGTCACAGCACCAGCAGGAGGATCCTGTCACAGGAGGTGGAGATCACACCAGTGGGTGAGGTATTGTACTGGTAGGCAGTCACAGCACCAGCAGGAGGAGCCTGTCACAGGAGGTGGAGATCACACCAGTGGGTGAGGTATTGCACTGGTAGGCAGTCACAGCACCAGCAGGAGGATCCTGTCACAGGAGGTGGAGATCACATCAGTGGGTGAGGTATTGCACTGGTAGGCAGTCACAGCACCAGCAGGAGGATCCTGTCACAGGAGGTGGAGATCACACCAGTGGGTGAGGTATTGTACTGGTAGGCAGTCACAGCACCAGCAGGAGGATCCTGTCACAGGAGGTGGAGATCACACCAGTGGGTGAGGTATTGCACTGGTAGGCAGTCACAGCACCAGCAGGAGGAGCCTGTCACAGGAGGTGGAGATCACACCAGTGGGTGAGGTATTGCACTGGTAGGCAGTCACAGCACCAGCAGGAGGATCCTGTCACAGGAGGTGGAGATCACATCAGTGGGTGAGGTATTGCACTGGTAGGCAGTCACAGCACCAGTAGGAGGATCCTGTCACAGGAGGTGGAGATCACACCAGTGGGTGAGGTATTGTACTGGTAGGCAGTCACAGCACCAGCAGGAGGATCCTGTCACAGGAGGTGGAGATCACACCAGTGGGTGAGGTATTGCACTGGTAGGCAGTCACAGCACCAGCAGGAGGATCCTGTCACAGGAGGTGGAGATCACACCAGTGGGTGAGGCATTGTACTGGTAGGCAGTCACAGCACCAGCAGGAGGATCCTGTCACAGGAGGTGGAGATCACACCAGTGGGTGAGGTATTGCACTGGTAGGCAGTCACAGCACCAGCAGGAGGATCCTGTCACAGGAGGTGTAGATCACACCAGTGGGTGAGGCATTGTACTGGTAGGCAGTCACAGCACCAGCAGGAGGATCCTGTCACAGGAGGTGGAGATCACACCAGTGGGTGAGGTATTGTACTGGTAGGCAGACACAGCACCAGCAGGAGGATCCTGTCACAGGAGGTGGAGATCACACCAGTGGGTGAGGTATTGCACTGGTAGGCAGTCACAGCACCAGCAGGAGGATCCTGTCACAGGAGGTGGAGATCACACCAGTGGGGGAGGTATTGTACTGGTAGGCAGTCACAGCACCAGCAGGAGGATCCTGTCACAGGAGGTGGAGATCACACCAGTGGGTGAGGTATTGTACTGGTAGGCAGTCACAGCACCAGCAGGAGGATCCTGTCACAGGAGGTGGAGATCACACCAGTGGGTGAGGTACTGCACTGGTAGGCAGTCACAGCACCAGCAGGAGGATCCTGTCACAGGAGGTGGAGATCACACCAGTGGGTGAGGTACTGCACTGGTAGGCAGTCACAGCACCAGCAGGAGGATCCTGTCACAGGAGGTGGAGATCACACCAGTGGGTGAGGTATTGTACTGGTAGGCAGTCACAGCACCAGCAGGACGATCCTGTCACAGAAGGTGGAGATCACACCAGTGGGTGAGGTATTGTACTGGTAGGCAGTCACAGCACCAGCAGGAGGATCCTGTCACAGGAGGTGGAGATCACACCAGTAGGTGAGGTATTGTACTGGTAGGCAGACAGAGAGAGTGACGGCAGGGACACAGAGAGAGGGTTCCGGCAAGGACATAGGGACAGAGATAGGCAGTAGGGATTTAGGGACAGAAAGAGGCAGCAGGGGCATAGACATGTCACCAAGACAGCAGGCGGGAGGAAATTAAGCAGTCACACTGCCATCTCCATGGGAATGGAAACGCAGTGATGGAGATTACGGAAACATAAAATATGGCAGCAGATAGACGCCGGGCCAGAACACGTGACCAATATCAAGTGACATCAGTGTTAATAGAAAAACACACTGTTGCCCTGGAGATGGGAACTGTTTATGATCACATGATTTAGAGGAGATCTATGATTGGAGAGAGACCAGCCTCAGCAGTTATGTATTTTTCAGTAGGGGGAAGTGAAGGGATTGGATATTATGGGTATATAAAGATTGTTTGGATGGACTAGCAACACTCATTACCTTGAAAAAGACCCCAGAGGGGGTTGAAACGCGTTAGTGGGGATCAGACAACTGGAGAGTAGAATGAGGACATTACCTTAAGGAGCAGAGTGCCTGCAAGTCTACCCGGGATACCGCATGGTGATATATCATCCTCCCTATGCCTTTTTGGAACGGATTAAAACACAGTTCCAAGATTTCTGGTAATTACCCATTTGCAATCACTGCCTGTCTGATCCCATTCTTGAGTGTTGTGTACATGTACCTTTGGACTTATTTTATTGTATGATGGTGGTCATTCCGAGTTGTTCGCTAGCTGCTTTCGGTCGCAGCACGGCGATTAGGTAAAAAAGCGGCATTTCTGTGCATGCGTATGGTGCGCAGTGCGCACACACAACGTACTTTCACACAAGACGATGCAGTTTCACACAAGGTCTAGCGACGCTTTTCAATCGCACTGCTAGCCGCAGAGTGATCGACAGGAAGTGGGTGTTTCTGGGTGGTAACTGGAGTTTGTTTAAAAACGCAGGCGTGTCGGATCAAAACGCAGGAGTGGCTGGGGAATCGTAGGCGTGGCTGGCCGAACGCAGGGCGTGTTTGTGACGTCAAAACAGGAACTAAACAGTCTGAAGTGATCGCTAGCTAGGAGTAGGTCTGGAGCTGCTCAGAAACTGCACAATCTTTCTTTGTAGCAGCGCTGTGATCCTTTCGGTCGCACTTCTGCTAAGCTAAGATACACTCCCAGAGGGCGGCGGCATAGCGTTTGCACTGCTGCTAAAAGCAACTAGCGAGCGATCAACTCGGAATGAGGGCCGATGTGTCCTTTTTTATAAAAAATAAAAATAAATGTATTATGCTATGTGTTTTTTCACTCTTTCTTGCATGTACTGAAAAAATATGAGACATCATTGAAAGAGGCATTTGGAACAGCACTGATGAAATTTCTATTGGAAAAAAATGAGGATTTGCATTCTATGTTTTAAAGGAACAGCACACGTCATAAAGGAAAGTGACTATGGCCCTCATTCCGAGTTAATCGCTCGCTAGCTATTTTTTGCAGAGCAGCGATCAGATAGTCGCCGCCCACGGGGGAGTGTATTTTTGCTTTGCAAGTGTGCGATCGCATGTGCAGCCGAGCGGGACAATTTTTTTTTTTGCAGTTTCTGAGTAGGTCTGAACTTACTCAGCCCTTGTGATCACTTCAGCCTGTCCGGTCCCGGAATTGACTTCAGACACCCGCCCTGCAAATGCCTGGACACGCCTTCATTTTCCCTACCATTCCCAGAAAATGGTCAGTTGACACCCATAAACGCCCTCTTCCTGTCAATCTCCTTGCGATCGGTTGTGCGAATAGATTCGTCGCTAGAAGCCTTGCACAGCAAAGATGCTGTTTGTACCCGTACGAAGCATGTGCGCAGTAGTAACCTGATCGTTGTGCTGCGAAAATCTGCAGCGAGCAATCAACTCGGAATAACCCCCTATATTTGTTCCTAGCGCCATCTAAGGAATCACTCACCTTTTACATTTCATTTCTCAAGAGAAAGTATGCCTTTTTGCAGATTACTCAAAGGTATTGTCACGATCCGGGTATCTGGACGCCATTACCTGCCGTTTAGGTGTCTTCTGAGACTGGCCCAGCGTTCCAAATCCGGATCTCATCTGTGTCAACACTCTGCACATCCCTCCTGTCATTCTGAGACACTACCACAGCGGCGCCATGTTTGAATCCAACATGGCGTCTCCCGTCCTCCGCCGCCGTTACTGTGTTATTGCTGCAGGTTCTCAGAATCATGTATCATGCCTGCCGCGGCCTCTGCTGCCCTCCAAGTGTCTCAGCATATAATTGTCATCTGGCGTCTCCTGTCCTCCGCGGCCGGCGCCGCCATTATCATTATGTTTGCACATTTCATTTCAAACCAGTTTTCCCTCCAGGTTCCAGCATGGGCGCAGCCATGTTGGATTTGATCACATGCTCCAATTCCTCCAATCCACCGTCTCTGGAATCTGCATAATTGCCCAGCCAATGCCTGCATAGCAGCAGGTATAAGTATCCTGTGTCTGAGCCAGATAGATGTCAGTGCTTTGAATGTCATACCTTGTTCCAGTCTCTCTCTCCTGTGGCTTGTTTTTCCAGGTTCCAGTTCCTGTCTCCAGCATCCACAAAGAGACCCGCACCTGCTTTCCATCTTGCAGTGCAGCCTGACTCTACAGCCTTCCGTGGCTGTCCAGTTTCCAGCTATCTACTATCTGCTTCCAAGCAGCCAGCTTTCTACTGATTCCAGCTTCTACCAAACACCGGTGCTGATCCAGCGGATCCTATCTTACCAGCAGTATCCACTACCACTGGTAACCATCTTTCAGCTATTCTGTTTCTACGCTCCCTAGCATCTCACATCATTCACTCTGTGTTTTATCACCTGGCTGATTCCATTCAGCATCCACTCTGCATTTCATCACCTGGCTGATTCCACTCAGCATCCACTCCGTGTCTTACCACCTGGCTGGTTCCATCCAGCTGATACAGCAGCATACTCAAGTTACAGATTCACCTGCTACAACTACTGGCATGTTCCTTGGCTATTTCTACAACTACAACCAGGCCTGGTAAGGTGATTCCATCAAAGGACTTTTACATCTGTTCTAAACCTACCAGTGCTCTGAGAAACCTTCTATGGTTATGTATTCCAGGAACTGTGTTATTTGCCACTGTCTTTGCTAAACTTGAATACTGCTTGTTATCACACGGAGTCTGTTAATAAACTTTTATTTTGAATTTTAAACTGGTTGTCATGGTCACACCTTCGGGTAATCATTCTGCACTTACATGTCCAGGGGTCTGATTAAACCTCCCAGGTTTAATTTCATCTCAGCCCTACAACTGAGGCTTCCTCTCGTCAGCCTAAACCCTCAGTTGTGACAGTAAGCACTGACCATATGAATCCAGCCGGAGACCAGGATCAAGCGGCTAGACCTATGCAAGAACTGGCAGCCAGACTCGAACATCAGGAGGCTGCACAAGGTCACATCATCCGCTGTCTCCAGGATTTCTCTACTCGGCTGGATGGGATTCAGACGACCCTCCGTGGACCTGACACGTCTGATGCGTCCACCACAGTGACTCCAGCTGTAACCCCACCCACCTTACCCATTTCCATACCACGTCTTCATCTTCCAACGCCAGCAAAATTTGACGGATCTCCAAAGTTCTGCAGGGGCTTTCTCAACCAATGCGGAATCCATTTTGAGCTTCAACCTGGCAACTTCCCCAGTGACCGTACCAAAGTTGCTTATATTATTTCTCTCCTCAGTGGCTCAGCCCTTGATTGGGCATCACCGTTATGGGAGAAGTCTGATCCCCTGCTGTCCTCCTATACTGACTTTATAGCATCCTTCAGGCGCATCTTCGACGAGCCGGGCCGGGTTTCCTCTGCTTCATCTGAGATTCTCCGTCTACGCCAGGGAACACGTACTGTGGGACAGTATCTTATACAGTTCAAAATCCTGGCATCTGAACTGGCCTGGAACGACGAGGCCCTGTATGCTGCATTTTGGCATGGCTTGTCAGAACGCATTAAAGATGAGTTAGCTACCAGAGACTTACCTTCTAAGTTGGATGAGCTAATTTCACTATGCACGAAGGTTGATCTACGGTTCAGAGAGAGAGCAACCGAGCGAGGAAGATCATCCGTTCCTAAATCTTCTGCTCCTCCTCCTCGTCAACCATCTCCATCCAAGGATGAGCCTATGCAAATTGGTCGTTCCCGTCTATCTCCCGCTGAGCACCGAAGACGCCTCTCCGAGTCTCTATGTCTCTACTGTGCAGCTCCGTCGCACACTATCAACGCCTGTCCCAAACGTTCGGGACTCCAGATCCTAGCTCGCTAAGGAGAGGGCCGGCTAGGAGTAATGATCTCCTCTCCATCTCCTCATGATTGTAACCTCCCAGTGTCGCTCCAAATTGCTCAACGTTACAGGAACGTCATTGCCCTCCTTGATTCCGGAGCAGCTGGGAATTTCATAACCGAAGCTTATGTTAAACGGTGGTCCCTACCCACCGAGAGACTGTCCTCGTCCATCTCTTTGACTGCCGTGGATGGCAGCAAGATTTTTGACGCAGTCATTTCCTTAAGAACTCTTCCAGTTCGTCTGAGAGTGGGAGTTCTTCATTCTGAGTATATTTCTTTTCTAGTGATTCCAAGAGCCACACATCCAGTGGTTTTAGGCCTTCCATGGCTCCGTCTCCACAACCCATCGATTGACTGGACGACTACGCAAATACTGGCATGGGGTCCCTCCTGTGCTGAGACTTGTTTAGCCAAAGTTCTTCCTGTTTGTTCTTCCTTCCCCAGGTCATCTGATGTTCCACCTCCTCCATATCAAGACTTCACGGACGTGTTCAGTAAAGCCTCTGCTGATATCCTTCCTCCTCATAGAGAATGGGACTGCCCAATCGACCTCATTCCAGGGAAGGTTCCACCGCGAGGCCGAACTTATCCGTTGTCTCTGCCTGAGACACACTCCATGGAAGAGTACATCAAAGAGAACCTGGCGAAGGGTTTCATCCGACCATCTTCTTCTCCAGCCGGCGCAGGCTTCTTCTTCGTTAAGAAGAAAGATGGTGGTCTGCGTTCGTGCATCGACTACAGAGGTCTGAACGACATTACTGTCAAGAACCGATACCCTTTACCCCTGATTACAGAGCTCTTTGATAGAGTTAGTGGTGCAACCATTTTCACAAAGCTGGACTTGAGGGGTGCCTACAATCTCATCCGAATCCGTGAGGGTGACGAGTGGAAGACCGCCTTTAACACCCGTGACGGACATTATGAGTACCTCGTCATGCCCTTCGGATTGAGCAACGCTCCAGCAGTCTTCCAGCACTTCGTGAATGAGATCTTCAGGGACATCTTATACCGCCATGTCGTGGTTTATCTAGATGACATCCTCATCTTTGCTAATAATCTAGAAGATCATCGTTTCTGGGTAAAGGAGGTCCTTTCCCGTCTCCGTGTCAACCACCTCTATTGTAAATTGGAGAAGTGTATGTTTGAAGTTAAAACCATTCCGTTTCTAGGTTACATTGTGTCCGGTTCCGGACTAGAGATGGATCCTGAGAAACTCCAAGCAATCCAGAATTGGCCTATACCCTTATCCCTCAAAGGGGTCCAGAGGTTCTTAGGGTTCACCAATTATTATAGAAAGTTTATACAAGACTTTTCCACCATTGTGGCGCCTATCACTGCATTTACCAAGAAAGGTGCTAATCCGTCCAAGTGGTCCGAAGAAGCTACGCAGGCCTTTCACCTTCTGAAGGAACGGTTCATCTCTGCACCAGTTCTGAAACAGCCCGACACCGACTCTCCTTTTATCTTAGAGGTAGATGCCTCCTCCGTTGGAGTAGGAGCGGTGTTATCCCAGAGGGCCAAAGATGGACATCTACATCCTTGCAGTTTCTTCTCCCGGAAGTTCTCCCCAGCTGAGCGCAACTATGCCATTGGCGATCAGGAGTTGCTAGCCATCAAGCTCGCTCTGGAGGAGTGGAGATACCTGTTGGAGGGAGCTTCTCATTCAATCACCATACTTACAGACCACAAAAATCTTTTATATCTCAAAGGCGCACAATGTCTGAACCCTCGTCAGGCCAGATGGGCACTTTTCTTCTCTAGGTTTGACTTTAAACTCCAGTTCTGTCCGGGTTCTCAGAATCGTAAGGCCGATGCCCTTTCCCGCTCATGGGAGCAAGAAAATGAGTCCGAGTCTGCAGACAAGCATCCTATTATTAATCCGTTGGCATTCTCCACGGTAGGGATGGACTCTACGCCCCCGCCAGGGAAAAGTTTTGTTAAGCCAGTTCTAAGGAAGAAGCTCATGCATTGGGCCCACGCTTCCCGCTTTGCTGGACATACAGGCATTCAGAAAACCCTGGAGTTTATCTCTAGGTTCTACTGGTGGCCAACTCTGAAGAAGGACGCTATGGAATTTATTGCCTCCTGCCCAAAGTGTGCCCAACACAAAGTCTCCCGCCAGTCGCCTGCGGGGCAACTGGTTCCATTATCTGTTCCCCGTCGACCATGGACCCATTTGTCGATGGACTTTGTTACCGATCTACCTATCTGCAACAAGTTTAATACCATATTGGTGGTAGTTGACCGGTTCACCAAGATGGCACATTTCATCCCTCTCACCGGTCTTCCGTCAGCTTCCAAGTTGGCTCAAGTGTTTATACAAGAGATCTTCCGACTTCACGGTCTTCCTGAAGAGATTATCTCAGATCGTGGAGTACAATTTGTAGACAAATTTTTGCGTAGTTTGTGTCAAGCCCTCCAAGTCAAGTTAAAGTTTTCCACAGCTTACCATCCTCAGACCAATGGTCAAACCGAGAGGGTGAATCAGGACTTGGAGGCCTTTCTCCGTATATATGTGTCTTCCTCTCAAGATGACTGGGTTCAACTCCTTCCTTGGGCCGAGTTCAGCCACAATAATCAATACCATTCCTCATCTTCTTCGACACCATTCTCCATTAATTATGGATTCCACCCTAAAGTCCCAGAATTTCAACCGCTTCCCGCAACTTCTGTTCCAGCAGTGGATGTCACCTTGCGTCAGTTTTCAAATAACTGGAAGAACGTCCGCGCAGCCCTGCTTAAAGCCTCATCCAGGTATAAGAAGTTTGCCGATAGGAAGCGTAGAGCGGTTCCTGCTCTCAAGGTGGGTGATCGGGTATGGTTGTCCACGAAGAATTTGAGGTTGAGAGTTCCCAGCATGAAATTTGCACCTCGCTACATCGGTCCCTTCAAGATTGAACAAGTCATCAATCCTGTTGCCTACAGATTACAGTTACCACCCTTCTTGAAAATACCCAGGACATTTCATGTTTCCTTGTTGAAACCGCTGATCCTGAATCGGTTTCATTCCGCACTTCCTCCAGCTCCCAAAGTTCAGACTCAACGGGGAGTCGAGTACGAGGTGGCCAAGATTTTGGACTCACGTTTCCGTTACGGTCAGTTACAGTATCTCATTGACTGGAAGGGCTATGGTCCTGAAGAACGCTCTTGGACCAATGCCTCAGACGTCCATGCTCCTGCCTTGGTCCGAAATTTCCACTCAAAGTTTCCTTTAAAGCCTAAGAAGTGTCCTGGGGCCACTCCTAAAGGGGGGGGGGGGGGGTGTTGTCACGATCCGGGTATCTGGACGCCATTACCTGCCGTTTAGGTGTCTTCTGAGACTGGCCCAGCGTTCCAAATCCGGATCTCATCTGTGTCAACACTCTGCACATCCCTCCTGTCATTCTGAGACACTACCACAGCGACGCCATGTTTGAATCCAACATGGCGTCTCCCGTCCTCCGCGGCCTCCGCCGCCGTTACTGTGTTATTGCTGCAGGTTCTCAGAATCATGTATCATGCCTGCCGCGGCCTCTGCTGCCCTCCAAGTGTCTCAGCATATAATTGTCATCTGGCGTCTCCTGTCCTCCGCGGCCGGCGCCGCCATTATCATTATGTTTGCACATTTCATTTCAAACCAGTTTTCCCTCCAGGTTCCAGCATGGGCGCAGCCATGTTGGATTTGATCACATGCTCCAATTCCTCCAATCCACCGTCTCTGGAATCTGCATAATTGCCCAGCCAATGCCTGCATAGCAGCAGGTATAAGTATCCTGTGTCTGAGCCAGATAGATGTCAGTGCTTTGAATGTCATACCTTGTTCCAGTCTCTCTCTCCTGTGGCTTGTTTTTCCAGGTTCCAGTTCCTGTCTCCAGCATCCACAAAGAGACCCGCACCTGCTTTCCATCTTGCAGTGCAGCCTGACTCTACAGTCTTCCGTGGCTGTCCAGTTTCCAGCTATCTACTATCTGCTTCCAAGCAGCCAGCTTTCTACTGATTCCAGCTTCTACCAAACACCGGTGCTGATCCAGCGGATCCTATCTTACCAGCAGTATCCACTACCACCGGTAACCATCTTTCAGCTATTCTGTTTCTACGCTCCCTAGCATCTCACATCATTCACTCTGTGTTTTATCACCTGGCTGATTCCATTCAGCATCCACTCTGCATTTCATCACCTGGCTGATTCCACTCAGCATCCACTCCGTGTCTTACCACCTGGCTGGTTCCATCCAGCTGATACAGCAGCATACTCAAGTTACAGATTCACCTGCTACAACTACTGGCATGTTCCTTGGCTATTTCTACAACTACAACCAGGCCTGGTAAGGTGATTCCATCAAAGGACTTTTACATCTGTTCTAAACCTACCAGTGCTCTGAGAAACCTTCTATGGTTATGTATTCCAGGAACTGTGTTATTTGCCACTGTCTTTGCTAAACTTGAATACTGCTTGTTATCACACGGAGTCTGTTAATAAACTTTTATTTTGAATTTTAAACTGGTTGTCATGGTCACACCTTCGGGTAATCATTCTGCACTTACATGTCCAGGGGTCTGATTAAACCTCCCAGGTTTAATTTCATCTCAGCCCTACAACTGAGGCTTCCTCTCGTCAGCCTAAACCCTCAGTTGTGACAGGTATGCAACAGGGAACACACACCAGGAGGGGTTTGTAGGAGGATCTAGGTAGACTGGTCAAGAATGTGGCAACTACAGTTTAATACTAATCATGCACTTGAGTCTCATTAGCACAAAGGCTAAATAAAGAATGAACAGCACTATAATGGGAACTACTGAGGAGGATTGGGACCAATATATATCAGGTTGAGTATCCCTTATCCAAAATGCTTGGGATCAGAAGCATTTTGGATAATGGATTATTCCGTATTTTGGAATATTTAATTTGTTTTGCCAGATACAAGTAATGTCCCCAGTATAGTGCCCCTGCCATCCTTACCCAATCACCTACCCCCTGCCACCCTCACCCATTATCCTTCCCCCTCACCCAGTCACCTGCCCCCTGCCACCAAGGCCGCCATCAGGGGGCTACTGGGCACACAGCAGTCCTGGCCCTGGCCTTTCTGACAGCGAGAGGAGGGCCCGGGCAGCTCATGCCACTGTCTGCCCACCTCTGCTGCCAATCCATCCACCGCTGTGTTCCGTCAGTCCTCCGCCGTGCACCATCCACCCGCAGTTAGGGTTGCCACCTCATCCCTTTACTTCTGGACTCATTAATTACACAGGTTCTGTGGCTGATTAAAACCAGGTGAAATGGAGTCTTGAAGTCAGCAGCCACGGAACCTGTGTAATTAATATGTGTCCAGAATTAAAGAGATGAGGTGGCAACCCTACCCGCAGTGCTCTATTGAAAAAGATGGTCGCCACCTCAGAGGAGTTATTAAAGATACTAGAGGAGGCCTCATAACTGTCTACTCTGAGGCGGCAGCCATTTTTGGGGGGTTATTTTCAGTAGTTTGAAAGTAGGAAGGCGCAAATAGCGCTGCGGCCCCCGCCTGGACATTAGAGTACTTGCATCTAGGTGAGGAGAGCGGCCACCGGCTCTGTCCTTCCAGCAGCGCGATCTTCCCCCAGCTCCAACCAGCACAGACAGCATGGTCAGGTCAGCAAGACAGAGGAGCTCAGAGTGCAGAGACACCCTGCCCCCGCTCACTGGCTGCCCCAACAGAAGGCCGGCACCCTACTGTGGTAAAGACTGTGTAGGGCATCCTGTGTGCCAGAACAGCATAAACTCACCGGACTGGGCATTTTAGCATGTCAGCCAAAGCATCACTGTGGCTTGTCAGGGGTTAAGGCTTTTGGGGGTGGAACATTGTGTATGTGCTGTTTGGATTTGATTGGTGGTGATAGAGTCAGGGGTGGTGCTGCTAGGGATGTAGGAATTCAGCCTAGAAGTTTCTGCCTCTTTCCAGTTTTATCGTTGGACTGATAAGTAGTGTGATTCTGTACTGTATTATTATTAACTGGTTTACTCTGTGTTTTCTATTTATTTTCTGCTCCATTTCTCTCTCTCTCTCTCTCTCTCTCTCTCTCTCTCTCTCTCTCTCTCTCTCTCTCTCTCTCTCTCATACTTATTCTCTTGCTTCTCTTACTTTCTATTTCTTTACCTTTACCTTCTTTTCCTATAATTGTTGTACTGAATATTTCCAGCAGGCTGTTAGTGCCGGAAGACGCGGCGCGGGTTTGCTCGCGTGTTTGGCAGCTGTTGTTTAATTCCGGGCAGGCTGAGTCAGGCCTGAGGCGCGGGGGACAGAGGTGACTCGGGCGTCCGGGGGCGGCCTCGCCCTCCGGCGTGTGTGCGGCCGCACCGGTGGTGGGCGCTGCAGACGGCTCAGTAGTTGCACGGGGCGATGGCCAGCAGGCTGGGGTGCTCGGACGAGTGCTCGGTTGCCGGTGGGGGCTGCCGAGCTGCAGGGTCTGGGAAGTGCGGTGCCTGGCCGGGCTGGGGAGCGCGTGCACTCCTGGCTTGCGGAACAGGCCGTACTCATCTCAAGGGGACTCAGGGTAGTGCTGACAGGAGGTCTGCGCGAGGTAGTCGAGCTCCTTTAGCAGTTTGTGCCGGGGACCCATCTAATGACGCTACCGAGACAGATGCCAGACCACTTCTGGGGATGGGAGCACGCAGGGCTTAGGCGCGTGCGGTAATGCCAGTAATAGGCGGATTAGGTGGCGCACACAGGCCAGGATTAGCTTGTTTTAGGGCCCTTCGGCAGTGGACTGCGTGGGCTCATTGGGGTCCTTGATGCCGACAGGGTATACCCGGTGTTGCCATCAATACGTTTATCTGGTTGCCTGGGCCTGGTTTCCGGCCTGAGCGGGGTGCCTGCGTCCGGGAACGATGTCTCTTTTGTTTCAACAGAGCACAGGTCGCAAATCGCCATGGACAGAGGGGTAGAATCCCTACGTGGGCAATGCGGAACAGCATCTGCGGCCATGGCAGCGCAGGATGGTGAGTCCTCTTAGGATCTGGACTGGGAGAGTGTGGGTAGCCTCGGTAGTGGAGTGGACTCTGGTACCCGGTCCTCATCCTCGGGTGCAAGCAGGTGTACGGGTAAGGGCTCCACTCAGCGCAGTAGGAAGAAGCACATACGGCGGGTTATTTACTCTTCCCTGGCTTACTCGGGACCGGTTACGGGACGGTCGTTTGATTACTATATTTGCACTGACCAGTGATTATAGGAGCGTTGCTAGCAGCGATGAAGATTGGACGGGGGGCAGATACCTTCCGTTTTTATCATAAGGGGGTTAGACGGATGTGTATATTTGCGGTTTGTTGCTTGAATTTTCGGCCCTTGGAATATAGGAGGGTGACGCGCTACTGATCTCTGATTCATATTAGTTTCACTACATATTGGGGATAAGCGGAGACAATACGATGAGGTTTTTTTTTATAGGGTAGCTACTAGCAACATGGGCGCTGCATTTTCTCGTTACCCAGGTCGCCGGAGTCACGGCTGAAGGTTACGGCTTTATAGTTGTGGGAAGCTGCCTGGCCCGTGGTGCTATAGCTTTAGGGCAGGCCCGTCATGTGCGGGGAGCGGTAACTGCTTTGTATGTCACATTGGCCAGTGTGCGTTGGAAGGGAAGTGTCGTTTCGGCACTCCGTCATTAGGTGTGGCGGGGAGCCACGCTATCCAAGGCTGCAGCAATCCAGCAACAAAAGGGGGCTGCTACGCAGTCGTCTCGGCTGAACCGCGGTCCGCCAGACTCCGTCGTGGGGTAAGGCTCCCTCTGCGAATAAATAGTTGGCGCTTTTCCCTGGGTGGTGTAGATATCCGCGTCGGGCCGACGCGGGGTTGCTGCGACCAGGTTTTACTGTTGGCTTCCCCTTACATATTGCTAGTCAATTCAGGTCTGTTTCATGTGGCACTTAAGCCCCGCGCGTATTTCCCAGACTTTTCGAAGGCGGCGGTCTCTGCTGTGGTTCATTTCGGACGTATGGTGGGGCCTGTCGGGTGGCTCCCAGTTGTGACTTCATGCTGTCACCGGTGGGGGTTATCCCGTGAAAGGTCGATGGGACCTTTGGGCTTATGCAGGATCCTTCAGATCATTTTGGGGGCATCAGTGAATGATGCTATCTAGGGGGTACATAGGGTGCTTTGCATGTCCTTTGACTCTGCATTGGAGAGGGTCAGATCGTTTGGCAGCGGGACGCTCATGTGCGTATTGGTTGTCGAGTCAGATTTCAACCTCCTTCCTTTGCACCTGTCGGCATTTCGTATTTTTGCCCATGGGTTGTTCAATTTCTTGCGCGTAGTTTGCATTTTTTAGCACATTCTTACACTGGGTTTACAAGAGGCCTCGGGGTAGCTGGGAATTATGCACTACCTGGAGGAATTTCTTTTAACCTCCCCCCGAATTCGGATCGGTATGTTTCTGCTGAACTACTAGCTTGAATGGTTTGAGGTTTTTAGAGTGCCTATTGCGGGGAAAAGACAGAGGGTCCTATGTTTTCTTTGGTGTATTGGGGTATTCAAATTATGCACTACCTGTAGGATTTTTCTTTTACCCTGCCCCATTCGGATTGGTAGGATTTTGCTACACTGCTCGCTTGCATTGTTTGAGGTTTGTAGAGTGACAATTGCGGGTGAAAAGACAGAGGGTCCTATGGATTCTTTGGTGTATTGGGGTATCCAAATTGATACTCCGGCGGGTCTTTGCAGGCATACAGAAGATAATATGCGCCGTCTCCATTATGGGGTATTGTTAGCGCTAGTTACAGGCAAACGCGATTTTCAGACGGCGCTATTTAGAGTGAGTTTGCTTGACTTCACCGGCAGGGTGTTTTTGTAGGGATTTAAAAGCTTCAGTAGGAATTAGAAGTCTGCGTCATTTTGAGATTATTTCATGGGATTTGTAGGAATTGCGCGTTTGGGATGCCTTTCTTTTCCAATTTAACAGGGTATGTTTTGTAGCTAGAACCGGCTGTGCCCAGTATGGTCTTGGAGTTTTGACGGACGCAGCAGGGACCTTTTTGCTTTGGCGCTTACTCCTCGAATAGGGGGTGCGCTGCGAGTTAGCCGGGGGATTGGATTGTCCATAACTTAACAGGAAACTGGGGTTGCTCTGCATTTTCCTATAAGGTTGACATTGGAAGATGACTTTGGAAGTGTGGGACCACTGCCTGTGCACCAAGGAGGTTAGATTTGCGTGTGACGACATGGGCGTGGTATTTGCCATGTAGAGACAGAGTTCTACTTCCTTGCCGGTATTTAGGGTTCTTGCCCAAATATTTTTGACAAGTTTGTGAACAACATCACGTTGCCACTGGGACCTTTCGCTTTGGCGCTTATTCCTCGGATAGGGGGTGCGCTGCAGGTTAGCCGGGGGATTGGATTGTCCATAGCTTAACAGGAAACTGGGGTTGCTCTGCATTTTCCTATTAGGTTGGCGTTGGAAGATGGCATTGAAAGTATGGGACCACTGCCTGCGCACTAAGGTGGTTAGATTGGAGCGTGACGACACGGGAGTTGTCTTTGCCATGATGAGACTGAGGTCTACTTCCTTGCCGGTATTTAGGGTTCTTGCCCAAATAGTTTTGACACGTTTGGTGAACAACATCACGTTGCGAGCCGAACATGTTCCGGATGTCCGTAGCGGAATGGCTGATGCCTCCTTTCCCGTTTGAGGGGTTACGCTTTGGCCGGTTAGCTCCCTTGGCACCTTCTTGGGGTGACGAAGGTCCTGATTCTGTGCGTTAGGTACCTGACAACATATGCGACTTATTTGGCTTTTTAGGGAGCGCTGGAACCGTGTCCTGCGGGAAAGAGGCCATAAGGGTAAGACCTTTCCTGAATAAATTTTTGTCTTCGTTTAGCGATTTTATGTCAACGGATCGTTGCGTACGTATGTCGGACGGATGCGTGCGGGCATATCACAATTTTGCATCTTCACAGGGAGAGGGACTTTACTATGTCCTTTTCCTGGCGCTGTTTTCTTGTTGAGGCGGGTTTTGGGGTCGCTCGGGAGGATCGGCTCCTCGGACTGCGAAGTTCGCCTTTTCAGGATGGTTTTGTGTTGGCTTATTGTGGTGCGTTCAGGGTGGGCGAGCTGATGGCACTCCCATGCTGCAGCTTCGCCCATGCTGACGAGCCAGGGCGTCGTACACCCCGACGTTTTATGGTGCAAGATTCAGCGTCCCAAGACCGACGTAGTGGGCAGGGGGCGGTGGGTCCGTGTGGGTCGGGCCATTATACGCCGCATTTGCACGGTGGTGGCGGCCAGGGCTCATTCGGGCTTTCTGCCTAAATTCGCCTGATGGGGGGCTTGTTCATAGTGACGGTTCCCCACTTACTAGGTACCATTTACTGTCGGTTGTTGGAGCGCTGTTTATTGGACCTGGGTCTATCACCAGTCGATTATGGGACTCACCCTTTCCGCATTGGCGCTGTTTCTGCCGCCGCTGTGGCGGGTTGGTCCGAAGTCGAGATCCGGGCACTGTGTAGGGGGAGGTTTGGTGCAGGTAGATGCTATATCAGGCCTTCCCCTGGCAGTGCGCCCCTTTGAGGATTAGCCGCTCGTCGCAATCGCCTTTGCGATTGTAGGGGCCTTGAGGAATTTTTGTTTTACCGTCGGTTTTAATTGCGGCTTTTGCCGGGTGACGGATATTTTGTTTTTGCCTCAAGTCAAATTGGGCGACCCAACTCCCCCTCCCGCCCCATCATCCTGTCATGGTTAGGTTTTTTCACCCTCATGTTAGGTAAGAGTTTCCACTTATTCATGCCTTTATACACAATTCTTTTACAGGACAGCGGCTAGATCTGCTAATTGTTTGGTTGATTGGCCATTCTAAGTTTTACTGGCTATCCATTTCATCTGTGGCCAGTGATGTTGAGAGGTTCCCGGAGCTGCAGCCCATGCACTGGCTGGGGGCGCAGGGGCCTCTGGTGGGACAGTTTCTGCGAATGGTTGCTGTCGGCTGTGGTTAGTTTGGGTAATAAATTTTTTCCTGATTGTGCATTGTGGGGGCAACGATTTAGGGCGTAGGTCTGGCCTAGCATGCGCTGTGAAATTCGGCGCCATCCTTTGCAGTTGATGGCCGATTGGCCTGCTTGTACTGTCATCTATTTGGACATCGTGCCCCGGAGGGTTTGACGAGGAGCTTTTAGCCCGGGTGCGATTGAGCTGTACTGGTCAGATGGGGTTCACCTGTCAGCTGCAGGTCTGCCCATATTTTGAAGACATCATCTGAGTCTCCAGGTCCTGTTCGTTTGTTGAGTTTAGGGTTTTTGGTGGCGGTGGCAGGTTTGGAGGAACCTGGCAGTTGGCCGGTTCAGAACGGTTATTTAATTTTGATTTATTAGGTTTAATTTGCTTAAGTTTTGGAATTGAGTTTTGGTTAATTTTATAATTTTACTATGGGCATCACCGTACCAGGTGAGCCCATATGCTATTAGTTGGGGAGCAGCATACGTGGCTCTTGGGGCTGGTGGCCCAATTTCTTATTCCGTAGGGGCGGAATTTAGCTCTGTCCTTACGAGTTGTGTTGTGGCAGGGGTAGTGGCAGGAGGTCGACCCCTGGCCATGGAGGAAAAGGCAGATGGCCCATAGTTGCATTGGATTCGGGATGGTCAGGGATGGTGGCAGAAGGCCGATCCCTGAACATCTGGGCAGAAGGCCCTCAGGGATGGTGGCAGAAGGCCGATCCCGGAACATCTGGGCCGAAGGCCCTCCAACATTTAGGATATTATTTCAATGGTAATTTTGAGATATTTTATTTTCATGTGCTGTCTGCTTTATGCTATGTGTGATAAATATTTTAACCGTTCTTCTTCCCGCCACCTTAGTTAGAGAGAGAGTTTTTCATCCAAGTTTAGATTTAATAGGCCTTCCTCTCAGTCAATAAAAGCCGACCCCTTTCACGCCACATTTGGTTGTCAGTGTCCTTATTTATTTAGATAAGTGGGCTTGAATGATGTGCGGATGCATCTGGACGTGTGAAGTTTATGGCACTACTGTATTTTCTCCTACATCTGTGTGGTATGTCCAGCGTGTGTGTACAGTGTGCTGCTGTGTGAGTGTGTGTGTACAGTGTGTTGCTGTGTGTGTGTGTGTGTGTGTGTGTGTGTGTGTGTACAGTGTGCTGTCGTGTGAGTGTGTGTGTGTACAGTGTGCTGCTGTGTGAGTGTGAGTGTATACAGTGTGCTGCTGTGTGAGTGTGTATACAGTGTGCTGCTGTGTGTGTGTGTGTATAGTGTGCTGCTGTGTGTGTGTGTGTACAGTGTGCTGCTGTGTGAGTGTGTATACAGTGTGCTGCTGTGTGAGTGTGAGTGTACAGTGTGCTGCTGTGTGAGTGTGTGTGTATACAGTGTGCTGCTGTGTGAGTGTGTATACAGTGTGCTGCTGTGTGAGTGTGTGTGTATAGTGTGTTGCTGTGTGAGTGTGTGTGTACAGTGTGCTGCTGTGTGAGAGTGTGTGTACAGTGTGCTGCTGTGTGTGTGTGTGTACAGTGTGCTGCTGTGTGAGTGTGTGTATATAGTGTGCTTCTGTGTGAGTGTGTGTACAGTGTGCTCCTATGGGTAGTGTGTGTGTGTACAGTGTGCTGCTGTGTGAGTGTGTGTGTACAGTGTGCTGCTGTGTGAGTGTGTGTGTACAGTGTGCTGCTGTGTAAGAGTGTGTATATAGTGTGCTGCTGTGTGAGAGTGTGTGTACAGTGTGCTGATGTGTGAGTGTGTGTGTACAGTGTGCTGCTGTGTGAGTGTGTGTGTACAGTGTGCTGCTGTGTGAGAGTGTGTGTACAGTGTGCTGCTGTGTGAGAGTGTGTGTACAGTGTGCTGCTGTGTGAGAGTGTGTGTACAGTGTGCTGCTGTGTGAGAGTGCGTGTACAGTGTGCTGCTGTGCGAGTGTGCGTGTACAGTGTGCTGCTGTGTGAGTGTGTGTACAGTGTGCTGCTGTGTGAGTGTGTGTACAGTGTGCTGCTGGCTGACAGGGACACCACTGGGTTGCCAGGAGTGGGGCCTGGTGATATAAGAGGCCGGGCAGGTGAGCAGAGCAGCATCGTGCTGCAGGTGAGATGCTGGGCGGGAGGTGATGGAGTCGCTCCCCTGCTCGCTGCTCTGGCTGGCCGTGCTATGTGTGCTGGGGGCCGTGATGCTGGCCTGTGCCGGGAGCCTCCTCCTCAGCCTCAGTCTGCTGCCCCTGCTCCAGCCCACTCCCATTCTCGCTCTCTGCTGCTGTCCGGAGCCTGTTCCTGCCCGCGGTGCTGCTGCCGCTGCTGGGGGGTGGCGGCTGCTGAGCCGGCACCTGGTCATCCTACGTAGATCGGACGAGGTGGGCTACATCCCGGAGCGGGGGCCGGAGCCAGAGGTACACCTCTAACCTGGTCAGTATTCTGGCTCAATTTATTGCCAACGGACCACATAAGGACCCCTGGCCAGGGGCTGCAAAAGTATGCGGTAGGGGCCACATGCGGCACGTGGGCTGCAAGTTTTACACCCCTGCTGTATAGTTATTAGTGACAGAAGAGGTGGGGGCAGGATACAGGGAGGGTCAAGAGATGCTGGGTTTCAAAAAGGGGGGAAGCTGCAAGTGAAAGTAATTAAAACAGGTAATTGACAAGTGCCGCCAACAGCGCCCCCTACCCTGCAGCGCTATGTGCGGTTCCCCCTCCGCACACACCTAGTTACGGCCCTGTATAACCCCCACCCTAATATAACACTAACCCTAATATAACCCTCACCCTAATATAACACTAACCCTAATATAACCCTGACCCTAGTATAACCCTAACTCTAATATAGCCCTCACCCTAATATAATCCGATCCCTAATATAACCCTCACCCTAATATAACACTAACCCTAATATAACCCTCACACTAATATAACCCTAACCCTAATATAACCCTGACCCTAGTATAACCCTAACTCTAATATAGCCCTCACCCTAATATAATCCGAACCCTAATATAGCCCTCACCCTAATATAACCCAAACTCTAATATATCCCTCACCCTAATATAACCCTAACCCTAATATAGCCCTTACCCTAATATAACCCTCACCCTAATATAACCCTCACCCTAATATAACCCTAACCCTAATTGAAGCCTAATGAAGCCTAACAATAAAGCCTAACTTTAACCCTAAAATCAAGTGTTTGACATTTTGACTGCCGACATTCACAATTTTGACATTATGTCAGTGTCAACATCCTGAATATTGACATTCAGACCATGTGAACATTATGGCGTCGACAGTCTGAATGTCAACATAATGACCACATACCGACAATTACTTGCACAAATAACAGCAGTGTCAGCCCACATTTTTTGGAGCTAATAGAATACCCTTTCCAATTTTGCATGTGACACTTGAGTTCCATTATCCTTTTCACCACAAAATCTTTAATTCCCCTTCATTACTTTACGTTATTTTGGGGCCTTTAAATCAATTGCTACTTTCTTCCCAAATTTACCAAACTTCGGAATGCAAAGCAGTCTAGAGCTTGGCCGCGGCAGCTAACGCCATTTGAATATGGCGTAAGCCTTTGTAACCTATGGGTTGTACTTAGCAAAAAGTAGGAGAGTGCTTAGTAGGCGCTCACCACTCAGCAGACTGAACATGCACAATAGTATGGCAGTCCCAGGCAGAGGCACTGAGAGGAGGGGGGTAGGGGGGGGGGGTAGTACTAATTACCCAGGCCCAGCTCTTCTCCTTATCCCAGCACACGCTGCGGTGTGGTGGGCTGCATTGTGGCCATAGAGTACTATTTTTTCTGCTTTTTTCCCTCTAAGGGTGCATGGCCACGCTCCTTGATTAGGTCACGCCCCCTGGAACGTACTTGGGCCCAGCCGGGCTTTCTACTGCCCTGGCACCATGGAAGTGAAAGTAAAGTGATTACTAAGGCTGGGGCCACACATATCGGCTAAGCGGACCCGCTTGGCCGCTATGTGTGGCCCCAGCCTTATGCAATCACTTTCCTTGCATGTAAACAGTGATACATCCAAGTGATAATTAATAAATAGCCCCCTATATACTTACCTGTAGCACAGGCAATGCGGAGTTCCCCACCTACCTGATTGCCTGCTTTGCAGCAAGCAATACATTCTACTATACCCAGGCGTACGACTACAATACACAGAACAGTAGTCCTGAACTTGATGCCTATTAAGCTTATGAATTATAAGAATTTGTTCACTTATTCTTTCCTGCTAATTGGTCACGGTACGGCGCCTTTCCCGAATGCGTGCAACTACACGAGTAATTGTTGAATGATAGCACCCAGCTATCTGACATTAGTACAAACATCTCACTACTCTCCTGTGTATGCAAGAGCGCAACGTATTATTTGTTTACCTCTCTGATCTATGAAGGAGACTGGAGGCATTTACGGTATTTGACATGAAAGTCATGGTTTGCCCTTATAGAGTATATCATGAAAGGATGAGGTGTAGATACCTCAGCAAGTTCAGACAGCTGTTTATATTCTTCCTACAAGTCATCTTAAGATCAAACTGTAACACAGAAGACAACTATGCGAAGAAAAACCTTTACTGTATATTTCGCCTACATGTGAAAGACAAGTAAAACACAAAGGCCCAAATGTCATATTAATACTGTCACTGGCATCTCTTGACATGCAAAGCTCTTTAGTCATCCGGTTCCTCACAGCCAGACATAATTCCAAGAAAAGGTAGAGGGCGAGGTGTGAGTGGAAATATGGGGAATTAGCGCACTCCTGGAAGTAACACGTGCTTTAAGGAATTTGTGTAATGCATCAAGTATTTTTTACAAAAATTAAAAGAGTGTATACAGTAGGTTATCTTTAGGAAAAGCCACCACTTCTCATAGGGTTGGAGCTGAAAATGTAAAACCCCACTAACATTCAATATATAGGGGTATATTCAATTGGTGTCGAAAGCTGCCGTCTGTCGAAAAGACGTCAGTTTTCGACTTTTTAAGGTTGTATCATGATTCGACCTATTTAATCCCAGCTGCCGATTCACGTACTTTTAAGGGAAACGGGGCCAAATTCGACAGGATTTGGCCCCGTTTCCGACCATCTCAGTCCGACATAAAAAAATGTTGAACTGAGATTACGGACCTTAGTGGAGGAGAGAGGGGGGAGAGTCGCGGAGAGACGGGTGAGACGCGGGCAGCCAGACCCCCGGCGGGCAGTGCTGGAGACGGGCAGCACTGGAGACGGGGAGCTGCGGGCAGCCAGATCCCCGGCGGGCAGTGCTGGAAATGGGCAGCGCCGGTGACGGGGAGCGGCGGGCAGCCAGACCTCCGGCGGGCAGTGCTGAAGACGGGCAGCGCCGGACATGGGCAGACGGGGTGAGCAGCGCGGAGCCGGGTGGACGCTGCCGTGAGCGGCGGCTGTGATGCGGGGACGGGGAGAGGCAGAGACGGGGGAGAGCCGCGTGCAGACAGGGGAAAGCAGCGCTACAGCAGTGGCTATATAGCCCCTGCTGTAGCGCTGCTCTCCCCAGTCTGCCCGCAGCTTTCCCCCGTCTAGCTCCTGCATCTCAATTCGACTTTTTTAAAAGTCGAATTGAGATGACATTGAATAGCCCAAGTCGGATCCATTCCGACAAATGAATGTCGAAATGGATCCGATTTCAATTGACTATACCCCATAGCCTGGCGTGCTTACACTAAATGTCAGTGCTCTTTAAATTTTCAGCTGTAACCCAAGAAGCGCTCCAAGAAGTGACACCTTACAAAATCCCAAAAATACAGCCATATAGCGCTCTCATCAACTTATTCCTTCTTTAGTTTCCTTCAATGATAATTGCCTATACTATACTCATCTCATGCTGCCCCCAGAAAGGAAGGGAAGATCTGCGTAGGGCAGAGTTTCCCAAATTCCGCCCTTACAGTCCAGGTTTTAAGGATATTCATGCTTGAGTCCAGATGGTTAAATCCAATTGACGGATTTACTAATAATTAGGTGACCTGTGCTCAAGCACGAATATCCTTAATACCTGAACTGTACTGGCGGAGTTTGGAAAACTCTGCGGTAGGGTGAGGGTAATACTGAAGACAAAATGACCAATAACAAAATTGTTCTCTATATGCTGAAGATATAAATGCAAATAGAGATACTACTATCCCCACTTCTCGCTCCAATAACCAATACCTGTATTTCAAAACCAGCATATTATAGTAGCTAATTGTACAGTATAGTTCTCTATATGCTGATATGAATACAAATAGAAATACTATGTACAGAAGAGTTGATTCTGTGTATATTTCACATCCTCTTTTTTTTGCAATGAGCTGCTTATTTTGCATATGTTAAAATCATGAATGTAACCCCCAGACCCAATACTCATCTGTACAGGAGAATAGGTCCAGGGTGCTGAGGGATGGGAAGGAGGAGCCCTAGGCACCAGCGGTCCATCCAAAGTTGTGTTGTGTACTGAAAAGTCCATATTTAGCATACTTATGGAACAAGAGTAAAAGAAGTGACATCACAGCCTACCAGTGGAGAGAGCATGGTGACAAAGAAGCAGAAGTGAAAGAGTGCAGCCGAGGGAGGAGGTAGGTGAGACCGTTGCTGGGATTGCTGCTACACCCTGAGGAGCTGCTGAGAAATGGAAGAGAGTCACAGTCACCGAGCATGACGACGAAGAAGCAAATCACTGTGAGAATGAGTACGTTGGGCATTCACAGCATAGAGAGTGACTGTATTAGAGGAGACAGAGCTGCAAATCTCAGAGAAAGCTGCATTTTTGACAGCGGACAGATCTTGCAATAGTTCGCGCTGTGCGTTACCAACTTGGTGGTTATTAGACATAAACTGATCCAGCTTATGATAACTTTTTTTTTTTACCTTAGGTTACCCAATTTATTGCACTTTAAATGGGATATCAAATCTACAAATCTTGAATTTTATGTTTTTATCTCATGTAGCTTTTGATTTATAAAAGTTTGGGCATGTCAAAAATCCACAAATTTTGCACTCATTTTCTCATGCCAGGATTGAAATAAAAAAAAATACAAAAAGATAATGTTCAGAACATAAAAGGCTAGTTTTAAGAAAGTCAATGAGAAGTCCATTTTATTTGAACTCAGGACATAGGACTGCAATATAGTGCAAAATAAAGAAATGGTGTAATCAAAAATTTCTAAAAATATGAGGTGAAATTGACATCACAACTTGGAATTTGGTATAGACAATCATAAAGCATTTTATTATAATTTAGGATGCAAGTCTCTTGCTTGCCTATTACAGCGTGCTGGGGGATTTTTTTTTTCTAGATGAACCCCTCCCTTACATGCATCTCTGATGGGCCAGTAAAATTGATTGAGCGACTTCCATTCTGTGTTTCACTGCTCTAAAAGGCAGGTATGTGGGATCAGTAGCTGGAGGGCAGAGGCGTATCTAGGGTAGGGCGAGTGGGGCACGTGCCCTGGGCGCCTTGGCAGGTCCAGGAGAGGGGGGCGCTGCCGGCGTCCAGGGCATCATGCCCCACTCGCCCCGTCAACCCTGAATGTGAGGGGAGGAGAGCGCAGCGTCTCTCCCTCCCCTCACCGCCGCTGCCAGCACTAGCAGTGCTGCCAGCAGCGCTGCTGTGTCCGGTCTCCGGTGTTAGCCAATCAGAGCTTGCGGACCGGCTCCTGATTGGCTGCCGGTCCGCGAGCTCTGATTGGCTAGCGAACCGGCGCCAGACAGCCGCCAGAGACCTGCGCTCTCCTCCCCTCACATAGCAACAAGCGGCCGCCGTCCGGTAAGTGACGGGGGGGGGGGGTCCAGCGGCACAGTGGGGCATGTATCTGGCACCAAGTGGGGCCTGGCACTGTGGGGCATGTGTCTGGCACTGTGGGGCATGTAACTGGCACTGTGGGGCAATGTATCTGGCACTGAGTGGGGCATGTATCTGGCACTGTGGGGCAATGTATCTGGCACTGTTGGGCATGTATCTGGCACTGTGGGGCAATGTATCTGGCACTGTGGGGAAATGTATCTGGCACTGTGGGGCATGTATCTGGCACTGTGGGGCAATGTAACTGGCACTGTGGGGCAATGTAACTGGCACTGTGGGGCAATGTATCTGGCACTGTGGGGCAATGTAACTGGCACTGTGGGGCAATGTATCTGGCACTGTGGGGCAATGTAACTGGCACTGTGGGGCAATGTAACTGGCACTGTGGGGCATGTATCCGGCACTGTGGGGCAATGTAACTGGCACTGTGGGCCATTTTCAGTGGCCACACCCCTTCTGGAGCGTGGCCACGCCCATTTTTTCCGCTGCACGCGCCATTTTTTTTTTTGGGGGGGGGGGGCGCCATTTTCCATCTTGCCCTGGGCTCCGAAAACCCTAGTTACGCCTCTGCTGGAGGGTATGCTGATCTTTGTAGTACCCTACTGGAGGATCGTGGTATGCCTCCAGGTGAGTTGGCTCTCATTTTAGAAATACATAAATATATAACCCAATTAGGTGCTATTATCATCATCAGTGCTGGATTTCCCACTAGGCATGTGAGGCACACGCCTAGGGACACCGCTAGATGGGGTGGCACAGCAGTCTCCCTTCATCACAGTTTTCCAGTGCCCATGTGCAGCCGCAAAGTCTGTATTCCCCAAGATGCATCAGGGAAAGTCTCAGTAGTGGGTGCATGTAGGTGCAGGAGACTGGAAGATTAGGTTTGTGTCTGGAAGAACCTCAGGAATGTCTGTATATGCAAGAAGAGGTTCTTAGTCCACTAAAGGCCCCAAAAAATGTAGGTAGCAGGATGGGGAGGGGTCTCACCCAAATCCATGGGAATGAAGGGAGTGGGCACCCAAAAATATTGTGCCTAGGGTCAGACTGACCCCTAAATCCGCCCATGTTTATCATGTAGTGTAGGTACCACCAGAGCAGAGACGCTTTGCTGTGGCTGGTGGCTTCTCATATAGCTTCTCTACATGGCTTCTCTGCATTTTATTATTATGTAGGATGTATGTCTCTTTTGCTAGCCTATTTCAGGGTGCTAGGGGAATTTGTTTTGTTTCTACTTCCCTAGATTAACCCCTACCTTACTTGTGCCTGTGATGGGTCAACAAATAGTTTGAGCAGCTTCTGTTCTCTATATCACGATCTTAATGCATTCAGGAATAAACATACACTTTTTGAAAGTCGTAAACCATGTGGGTTTTTTAAAAAAAAATTGGTTTTAAATGTTTGAATTTGTGGCTTTAACACGTTGACTTCCTTAAACCTACTCAAATGGTAAATTGAAATAAATCCTGATATATTCTGAACATTTTGGGTTTTTTTTATATCTCAATCCTGCCCTCAGAAAACTATGTTTTTTAACGCTCACGCATTTTAAAATGTGAAGATTTTTCACATTTAAAACCCTTATAAATCAAGACCTACATGCAATGAATAAAACCTTTATAATTGAGATACTCTCTTAGATGTGTACAGAGAATAAAAGTAAATGGTAAGGTAATTTGCACTGAATCACTTGAATGGAATGACCTGGTTGTACTTACCCTGGCCGAGACCTTGGGGGCTATTCCATGGCCAAGAAAAAGTGTTGCTGTAGAGTGGGGGCATGTTATTAGGTGAAGACGAGGGTTAGTAAAATGTAAGTGGCCGTGCAGCTATTTAATGGATAGACACAGAATCAGGGGTCATAGCTATTAAAACTTACGGTTGGAATCACAATTATGGTTTTCTTAAATGAAGTGTTAATGGGTTTTTCTGTGTAATTCAGTAACTAAGAATTATACTGCTCTTTTCAAGGAGTCAGAGCTAAAGGTATTGGAAAGGGTGAAGGCTACTTAACTAGCGCATTAGCATGCATAATAATCATGTGATAGAAACTAGATATGAGCGGGTTCGGTTTCTCTGAATCCGAACCCGCCAGAACTTCATGTTTTTTTTCACGGGTCCGAGCGACTCGGATCTTCCCGCCTTGCTCGGTTAACCCGAGCGCGCCCGAACGTCATCATGACGCTGTCGGATTCTCGCGAGGCTCGGATTCTATCGCGAGACTCGGATTCTATATAAGGAGCCGCGCGTCGCCGCCATTTTCACACGTGCATTGAGATTGATAGGGAGAGGACGTGGCTGGCGTCCTCTCCGTTTAGAATTAGAATAGATTAGAGAGACACTTGATTTACTAATTTTGGGGAGCATTAGGAGTACTCAGTAGTGTACAGTGCAGAGTTTTGCTGATAGTGACCAGTGACCACCACTTTTATTTATAATCCGTTCTCTGCCTGAAAAAAGCGATACACAGCACACAGTGACTCAGTCACATACCATATCTGTGTGCACTGCTCAGGCTCAGGCCAGTGTGCTGCATCATCTATTATCTATATATAATATTATATATATATCTGTCTGACTGCTCAGCTCACACAGCTTATAATTGTGGGGGAGACTGGGGAGCACTACTGCAGTGCCAGTTATAGGTTATAGCAGGAGCCAGGAGTACATAATATAATCCGTTCTCTGCCTGAAAAAAGCGATACACAGCACACAGTGACTCAGTCACATACCATATCTGTGTGCACTGCTCAGGCTCAGGCCAGTGTGCTGCATCATCTATTATCTATATATAATATTATATATATCTGTCTGACTGCTCAGCTCACACAGCTTATAATTGTGGGGGAGACTGGGGAGCACTACTGCAGTGCCAGTTATAGGTTATAGCAGGAGCCAGGAGTACATAATATATTATATAGTGAGTGACCACCAGACACACAGTGCAGTTTATTTAATATATCCGTTCTCTGCCTGAAAAAAGCGATACACACAGTGACTCAGTCAGTCACATACCATATCTGTGTGCACTGCTCAGGCTCAGGCCAGTGTGCTGCATCATCTATATATATTATATATCTGTCTGACTGCTCAGCTCACACAGCTTATAATTGTGGGGGAGACTGGGGAGCACTACTGCAGTGCCAGTTATAGGTTATAGCAGGAGCCAGGAGTACATAATATTATATTAAAATTAAACAGTGCACACTTTTGCTGCAGGAGTGCCACTGCCAGTGTGACTAGTGACCAGTGACCTGACCACCAGTATATAATATTAGTAGTATACTATCTCTTTATCAACCAGTCTATATTAGCAGCAGACACAGTACAGTGCGGTAGTTCACGGCTGTGGCTACCTCTGTGTCGGCACTCGGCAGCCCGTCCATAATTGTATATACCAGTGACCTAACCGTGGTTTTTTTTTCTTTCTTTATACATACATACTAGTTACGAGTATACTATCTCTTTATCAACCAGTCTATATATTAGCAGCAGACACAGTACAGTGCGGTAGTTCACGGCTGTGGCTACCTCTGTGTCGGCACTCGGCAGCCCGTCCATAATTGTATATACCACCTAACCGTGGTTTTTTTTTCTTTCTTTATACATACATACTAGTTACGAGTATACTATCTCTTTATCAACCAGTCTATATATTAGCAGCAGACACAGTACAGTGCGGTAGTTCACGGCTGTGGCTACCTCTGTGTCGGCACTCGGCAGCCCGTCCATAATTGTATATACCACCTAACCGTGGTTTTTTTTTCTTTCTTTATACATACATACTAGTTACGAGTATACTATCTCTTTATCAACCAGTCTATATATTAGCAGCAGACACAGTACAGTGCGGTAGTTCACGGCTGTGGCTACCTCTGTGTCGGCACTCGGCAGCCCGTCCATAATTGTATATACCACCTAACCGTGGTTTTTTTCTTCTTTCTTTATACATACATACTAGTTACGAGTATACTATCTCTTTATCAACCAGTCTATATATTAGCAGCAGACACAGTACAGTGCGGTAGTTCACGGCTGTGGCTACCTCTGTGTCGGCACTCGGCAGCCCGTCCATAATTGTATATACCACCTAACCGTGGTTTTTTTTTCTTTCTTTATACATACATACTAGTTACGAGTATACTATCTCTTTATCAACCAGTCTATATATTAGCAGCAGACACAGTACAGTGCGGTAGTTCACGGCTGTGGCTACCTCTGTGTCGGCACTCGGCAGCCCGTCCATAATTGTATATACCACCTAACCGTGGTTTTTTTTTCTTTCTTTATACATACTAGTTACGAGTATACTATCTCTTTATCAACCAGTCTATATATTAGCAGCAGACACAGTACAGTGCGGTAGTTCACGGCTGTGGCTACCTCTGTGTCGGCACTCGGCAGCCCGTCCATAATTGTATATACCACCTAACCGTGGTTTTTTTTCTTTCTTTATACATACATACTAGTTACGAGTATACTATCTCTTTATCAACCAGTCTATATATTAGCAGCAGACACAGTACAGTGCGGTAGTTCACGGCTGTGGCTACCTCTGTGTCGGCACTCGGCAGCCCGTCCATAATTGTATACTAGTATCCAATCCATCCATCTCCATTGTTTACCTGAGGTGCCTTTTAGTTGTGCCTATTAAAATATGGAGAACAAAAATGTTGAGGTTCCAAAATTAGGGAAAGATCAAGATCCACTTCCACCTCGTGCTGAAGCTGCTGCCACTAGTCATGGCCGAGACGATGAAATGCCAGCAACGTCGTCTGCCAAGGCCGATGCCCAATGGCATAGTACAGAGCATGTCAAAACCAAAACACCAAATATCAGTAAAAAAAGGACTCCAAAACCTAAAATAAAATTGTCGGAGGAGAAGCGTAAACTTGCCAATATGCCATTTACCACACGGAGTGGCAAGGAACGGCTGAGGCCCTGGCCTATGTTCATGGCTAGTGGTTCAGCTTCACATGAGGATGGAAGCACTCAGCCTCTCGCTAGAAAACTGAAAAGACTCAAGCTGGCAAAAGCACCGCAAAGAACTGTGCGTTCTTTGAAATCCCAAATCCACAAGGAGAGTCCAATTGTGTCGGTTGCGATGCCTGACCTTCCCAACACTGGACGTGAAGAGCATGCGCCTTCCACCATTTGCACGCCCCCTGCAAGTGCTGGAAGGAGCACCCGCAGTCCAGTTCCTGATAGTCAGATTGAAGATGTCAGTGTTGAAGTACACCAGGATGAGGAGGATATGGGTGTTGCTGGCGCTGGGGAGGAAATTGACCAGGAGGATTCTGATGGTGAGGTGGTTTGTTTAAGTCAGGCACCCGGGGAGACACCTGTTGTCCGTGGGAGGAATATGGCCGTTGACATGCCAGGTGAAAATACCAAAAAAATCAGCTCTTCGGTGTGGAGGTATTTCACCAGAAATGCGGACAACAGGTGTCAAGCCGTGTGTTCCCTTTGTCAAGCTGTAATAAGTAGGGGTAAGGACGTTAACCACCTCGGAACATCCTCCCTTATACGTCACCTGCAGCGCATTCATAATAAGTCAGTGACAAGTTCAAAAACTTTGGGTGACAGCGGAAGCAGTCCACTGACCAGTAAATCCCTTCCTCTTGTAACCAAGCTCACGCAAACCACCCCACCAACTCCCTCAGTGTCAATTTCCTCCTTCCCCAGGAATGCCAATAGTCCTGCAGGCCATGTCACTGGCAATTCTGACGAGTCCTCTCCTGCCTGGGATTCCTCCGATGCATCCTTGCGTGTAACGCCTACTGCTGCTGGCGCTGCTGTTGTTGCCGCTGGGAGTCGATGGTCATCCCAGAGGGGAAGTCGTAAGCCCACTTGTACTACTTCCAGTAAGCAATTGACTGTTCAACAGTCCTTTGCGAGGAAGATGAAATATCACAGCAGTCATCCTACTGCAAAGCGGATAACTGAGTCCTTGACAACTATGTTGGTGTTAGACGTGCGTCCGGTATCCGCCGTTAGTTCACAGGGAACTAGACAATTTATTGAGGCAGTGTGCCCCCGTTACCAAATACCATCTAGGTTCCACTTCTCTAGGCAGGCGATACCGAGAATGTACACGGACGTCAGAAAAAGACTCACCAGTGTCCTAAAAAATGCAGTTGTACCCAATGTCCACTTAACCACGGACATGTGGACAAGTGGAGCAGGGCAGGGTCAGGACTATATGACTGTGACAGCCCACTGGGTAGATGTATGGACTCCCGCCGCAAGAACAGCAGCGGCGGCACCAGTAGCAGCATCTCGCAAACGCCAACTCTTTCCTAGGCAGGCTACGCTTTGTATCACCGCTTTCCAGAATACGCACACAGCTGAAAACCTCTTACGGCAACTGAGGAAGATCATCGCGGAATGGCTTACCCCAATTGGACTCTCCTGTGGATTTGTGGCATCGGACAACGCCAGCAATATTGTGTGTGCATTAAATATGGGCAAATTCCAGCACGTCCCATGTTTTGCACATACCTTGAATTTGGTGGTGCAGAATTTTTAAAAAAACGACAGGGGCGTGCAAGAGATGCTGTCGGTGGCCAGAAAAATTGCGGGACACTTTCGGCGTACAGGCACCACGTACAGAAGACTGGAGCACCACCAAAAACTACTGAACCTGCCCTGCCATCATCTGAAGCAAGAAGTGGTAACGAGGTGGAATTCAACCCTCTATATGCTTCAGAGGTTGGAGGAGCAGCAAAAGGCCATTCAAGCCTATACAATTGAGCACGATATAGTAGGTGGAATGCACCTGTCTCAAGTGCAGTGGAGAATGATTTCAACGTTGTGCAAGGTTCTGATGCCCTTTGAACTTGCCACACGTGAAGTCAGTTCAGACACTGCCAGCCTGAGTCAGGTCATTCCCCTCATCAGGCTTTTGCAGAAGAAGCTGGAGGCATTGAAGAAGGAGCTAAAAGGGAGCGATTCCGCTAGGCATGTGGGACTTGTGGATGCAGCCCTTAATTCGCTTAACAAGGATTCACGGGTGGTCAATCTGTTGAAATCAGAGCACTACATTTTGGCCACCGTGCTCGATCCTAGATTTAAAGCCTACCTTGGATCTCTCTTTCTGGCAGACACAGGTCTGCTGGGGTTGAAAGACCTGCTGGTGACAAAATTGTCAAGTCAAGCGGAACGCGACCTGTCAACATCTCCTCCTTCACATTCTCCCGCAACTGGGGGTGCGAGGAAAAGGCTCAGAATTCCGAGCCCACCCGCTGGCGGTTATGCAGGGCAGTCTGGAGCGACTGCTGATGCTGACATCTGGTCCGGACTGAAGGACCTGACAACGATTACGGACATGTCGTCTACTGTCACTGCATATGATTCTCTCAACATTGATAGAATGGTGGAGGATTATATGAGTGACCGCATCCAAGTAGGCACGTCACACAGTCCGTACTTATACTGGCAGGAAAAAGAGGCAATTTGGAGGCCCTTGCACAAACTGGCTTTATTCTACCTAAGTTGCCCTCCCACAAGTGTGTACTCCGAAAGAGTGTTTAGTGCCGCCGCTCACCTTGTCAGCAATCGGCGTACGAGGTTACATCCAGAAAATGTGGAGAAGATGATGTTCATTAAAATGAATTATAATCAATTCCTCCGCGGAGACATTGACCAGCAGCAATTGCCTCCACAAAGTACACAGGGAGCTGAGATGGTGGATTCCAGTGGGGACGAATTGATAATCTGTGAGGAGGGGGATGTACACGGTGATATATCGGAGGGTGAAGATGAGGTGGACATCTTGCCTCTGTAGAGCCAGTTTGTGCAAGGAGAGATTAATTGCTTCTTTTTTGGGGGGGGTCCAAACCAACCCGTCATATCAGTCACAGTCGTGTGGCAGACCCTGTCACTGAAATGATGGGTTGGTTAAAGTGTGCATGTCCTGTTTTGTTTATACAACATAAGGGTGGGTGGGAGGGCCCAAGGACAATTCCATCTTGCACCTCTTTTTTCTTTTCTTTTTCTTTGCATCATGTGCTGATTGGGGAGGGTTTTTTGGAAGGGACATCCTGCGTGACACTGCAGTGCCACTCCTAGATGGGCCCGGTGTTTGTGTCGGCCACTAGGGTCGCTAATCTTACTCACACAGTCAGCTACCTCATTGCGCCTCTTTTTTTCTTTGCGTCATGTGCTGTTTGGGGAGGGTTTTTTGGAAGGGACATCCTGCGTGACACTGCAGTGCCACTCCTAGATGGGCCCGGTGTTTGTGTCGGCCACTAGGGTCGCTAATCTTACTCACACAGTCAGCTACCTCATTGCGCCTCTTTTTTTCTTTGCGTCATGTGCTGTTTGGGGAGGGTTTTTTGGAAGGGACATCCTGCGTGACACTGCAGTGCCACTCCTAGATGGGCCCGGTGTTTGTGTCGGCCACTAGGGTCGCTAATCTTACTCACACAGTCAGCTACCTCATTGCGCCTCTTTTTTTCTTTGCGTCATGTGCTGTTTGGGGAGGGTTTTTTGGAAGGGACATCCTGCGTGACACTGCAGTGCCACTCCTAGATGTGCCCGGTGTTTGTGTCGGCCACTAGGGTCGCTAATCTTACTCACACAGCTACCTCATTGCGCCTCTTTTTTTCTTTGCGTCATGTGCTGTTTGGGGAGGGTTTTTTGGAAGGGCCATCCTGCGTGACACTGCAGTGCCACTCCTAGATGGGCCCGGTGTTTGTGTCGGCCACTAGGGTCGCTAATCTTACTCACACAGTCAGCTACCTCATTGCGCCTCTTTTTTTCTTTGCGTCATGTGCTGTTTGGGGAGGGTTTTTTGGAAGGGCCATCCTGCGTGACACTGCAGTGCCACTCCTAGATGGGCCCGGTGTTTGTGTCGGCCACTAGGGTCGCTAATCTTACTCACACAGCTACCTCATTGCGCCTCTTTTTTTCTTTGCGTCATGTGCTGTTTGGGGAGGGTTTTTTGGAAGGGCCATCCTGCGTGACACTGCAGTGCCACTCCTAGATGGGCCCGGTGTTTGTGTCGGCCACTAGGGTCGCTAATCTTACTCACACAGCTACCTCATTGCGCCTCTTTTTTTCTTTGCGTCATGTGCTGTTTGGGGAGGGTTTTTTGGAAGGGACATCCTGCGTGACACTGCAGTGCCACTCCTAGATGGGCCCGGTGTTTGTGTCGGCCACTAGGGTCGCTTATCTTACTCACACAGCGACCTCGGTGCAAATTTTAGGACTAAAAATAATATTGTGAGGTGTGAGGTATTCAGAATAGACTGAAAATGAGTGTAAATTATGGTTTTTGAGGTTAATAATACTTTGGGATCAAAATGACCCCCAAATTCTATGATTTAAGCTGTTTTTTAGTGTTTTTGGAAAAAAACACCCGAATCCAAAACACACCCGAATCCGACAAAAAAAATTCGGTGAGGTTTTGCCAAAACGCGTTCGAACCCAAAACACGGCCGCGGAACCGAACCCAAAACCAAAACACAAAACCCGAAAAATTTCAGGCGCTCAGAAACTGTTAATTATCACTTATGAAAAGATTATTTCAATAGGGAATTTTTTGAGAGAAAATAATGAAATGTTAATGAAGCATTTATACTATATATTTATTTTGGAAGATTTTGTGTTTTTACTATATTATTATACACACTGTGGTAAGTAACGATGCCTCAGAAAGCTAGGGCCTTGGGTTCAAAAACTACTCGCGCTATATGCAAGAAACTTTTATGTTCTACTCAAGTACATCTGGATTTCCTTAAAGGGTGCTCAGGTTTCTTCCAAAAGACATACTGGTAAGTACATTTTCTTCTGACTAATTGGCCATGGTGTCATGTGTATGTTTGTGTAGCTGTGGTTGAAAAAATTAGATTGTAAGCTTTGCTGTAGCAGCGACTAATATGTCTGAATAAATTTGATTGTACAATGCTGCCGACTAGAGGACTATAGGAGGACTATAGGAGGACTATAGGAGACTGGAACGCTCGTCAGTTTTTACATATAATCTGGAGCTGAGTGTACGCGAATTGGGATGATACAGACTCATACACAAATCAGTCACATATCTGATTGTCACTATAGGGGGCATAGGGTCACAACTGGGCTGTAACAGAGGTACATAAAGGGGTGTAGGGAGGAGGAGGTATGTGAGTGGCGCCGTTGCCCAGGGTGCAGGCCACTGGGGGCAGCAGTGTTGTACCCCGTGGTCCCTCCCAAAATGGCTGCCAGCTCAGAGGAGACAGTTATTAAAGATACTAGAGCCTCCTCTAGTATCTTTAATAACTGTCACCTTTGAGGTGGCGGCCATCTTAAGAGGGGCATTTTCAATAGCCTGCTTGCGCTGGGCAGTGGGAACACAGAGGCAGCGGATGGCGGTGGGCGGGCAACGGCATGAGCGGCCCAGGCCCTCACCTCTCTGTCAGAGAGGCCGGGCCCCGGACGGCTGTGCCCGAGGCACCCCCCTGATGGCGGGCCTGCATGCATGTGCTGTGTACTGATTTTAGATGGATCTCACGCACCAGGGATAGGGCTGTACAGGTACCACCCTGCCCCTATCCATATAGTATATAGTTGGGATAAAAAAATAATACTACAGTAGTTGGGTAAGAAGATACTAGAGATGTGCGGCGGGCACTTTTCGTGTTTTGTGTTTTGATTTTGGTTCTAATTCCATTTTTGTGTTTTGGTTTTGGCTTGGTTTTGCCAAAATACCCTTTCGTGTTGTGTTTTGGTTTTGGTTTTGGATCTGGATGATTTTTGAACCCCCCCCCCCCCCCCACATAAAAACAGCAAAAATCACAGAATTTGGGGGTAATTTTGCTCCTACAGTATTACTAACCTCAATAACAATCATTTCCACTCATTTGTCATTTCCAGTCTATTCTAAACACCTCACACCTCACAATATTGTTTTTAGGCCTAAAAGTTGCACCGAGGTGGCTGTATGACTAAGCTAAGCGACACAAGTGTGCGGCACAAACACCTGCCCCATCTAGGAGTGGCACTGCAGTGGCAGACAGGATGGCAGATTTAAAAAATAGGCCCCAAACAGCACATGGACATATAGAAACAAACAGCAGTGGACATATAGCAGCAGCGTATATTGTCACTGGAATTACTGATGACACAGGACATTACCACTGGTCTGATGCAGCCCAACATGTTGTTATAATTGTTATACTGCAGCAGTGGATATATATAGCAACAGCGTATATCGTCACTGGAATTACAGATGACACAGGACACTACCACTGCTCTGATGCAGCCCAAAAGGTTGTTATAATTGTTATACTGCAGCAGTGATTATATATAGCAGCAGCGTATATCGTGACTGGAATTACTGATGACACAGGACACTACCACTGGTCTGCACAACACAGCACCACATTATACAGCTACACTGGATATATGGCAGCAGAGAACACCAACACTGTGACTGCCTGGACTGATACAGCACAATACACTGACTACACTGGACTGGTCTGCACAACACAGCACCACTTTACAGCTACACTGGATATATGGACTAGACTGAGCAGCACAACACTTGCCACCCCACTTTCCCGCCCCAATAAACAGACACTGAGCACACTGAATACACGTCCTCTCACTCTCCGAGACTGGAGTGAAAATGGCCGTGACGCGCGGCTCCTTATATGGAATCCAACTTCCGCGAGAATCCGACAGCGGGATGATGACATTTTGCCGAGTTCCGGTTTCTGAGTCAAGAGGGAAAATCCGAGCCTGGCTCGGATCCGGACTCGGAAGGCAAAGTTCGGGGGGGGGGGGTTCGGTTCTCTGAGAACCAAACCCGCTGATCTCTAGAAGATACACTTTCATCCCTCCCAACTGTCCCGATTTTCGCGGGACAGTCCCGTTTTTTGGGGACTGTCCCACTGTCCCACCCGTGGGCCGCAGTGTCCCGCGGTGGGGGGGGCAGTCTCTCGCTGCCCTGCTTAGCAGAGCAGCGGTGAATAGACGCTGTGCGCATGCGCACAGCATCTATTCACTGGAGGGAGAGGGGGCATGCCAGCGGCTCACGGAGCGCTGGGCATGCCCCTTCAGTGATGAAAATGGGGGCGTGGCTCGCAATCGTGGGTCATCTGCGAAGCCATGCCCCTTTTATTAGGCTACACCCCCTTTTCGGGAGAGCGCGCGGCTTCGCCACGCGTGTGTCCCGCTTCTGAGAAGGTAAAAGTTGGGAGGTATGCACTTTGAAATCAAGTTAGACTGATTTAGTGTCGGGGCAAATAGGGAGGAGGAAGGCCTAGAGTCCAGGAGAAAGACCCGCCCTCTCCACAGATCCCACCCCCATTTAGGGCTGCTCCTGCAAATTTCCCGGACTGGTTTTCCATCCCAATCCACCCCTGAATATGGGTAAAGTGCGTAAAATTCCATTATTTTAAATGATCTACCAGCAACTAATCAAAATGTAAAGCATGGAATCTCTGACAAATTTGCAACAATCCGACGGAAGCAGGGCTTGGTCAAACCAATGCAATGGGGCCTCTACACACCAATAAAAAAAAATCAGAACATGCCCCTCTTGCAATCCCGCGCCGTCTCTCCAAATGCTTTTATACAGTGAATGGATGTCAGCACTCTGATTGGTGAATAGCTCTAGCCATCCACCAATCAGCATGCTGATAGCCATTTACTCTCTGGCTGCAGGCCAGGAGACAGGTAAAGAATGTTGCCTGGCCACTCTGATTGTGTGACCACCACCTGCTCCTGCTCAAAGGCGCTAGAATTATGGGGCTCCTGCCCAGTGTGCTTATACATTAAGATGGCCCTGAGTTGACGAGTCCAGTTCTGGCCCCAACACAAAATTAAAGTGCCCTGTCGGATGCACTCCCACTTCTTCAATATTCTGTGTTGGAACTGAGTTTGGGAATAATTAGGAGCATAAGGTAAAAAGTAAATTGTCAATCATTCTCTTTATGAACAAAATCCTTAATTTTGTCTATAAAGATCCAAATGGAACAATCTATTTAATAGAGATGTGCACTTGAAATTTTTCGGGTTTTGTGTTTTGGTTTTGGGTTCGGTTCCGCGGCCGTGTTTTGGGTTCGACCGCGTTTTGGCAAAACCTCACCGAAATTTTTTTGTCGGATTCGGGTGTGTTTTGGATTCGGGTGTTTTTTTCAAAAAACACTAAAAAACAGCTTAAATCATAGAATTTGGGGGTCATTTTGATCCCAAAGTATTATTAACCTCAAAAACCATAATTTCCACTCATTTTCAGTCTATTCTGAATACCTCACAATATTATTTTTAGTCCTAAAATTTGCACCGAGGTCGCTGGATGACTAAGCTAAGCGACCCTAGTGGCCGACACAAACACCTGGCCCATCTAGGAGTGGCACTGCAGTGTCACGCAGGATGGCCCTTCCAAAAAACACTCCCCAAACAGCACATGACGCAAAGAAGAAAAAAAGAGGCGCAATGAGGTAGCTGTGTGAGTAAGATAAGCGACCCTAGTGGCCGACACAAACACCTGGCCCATCTAGGAGTGGCACTGCAGTGGCACGCAGGATGGCCCTTCCAAAAAACACTCCCCAAACAGCACATGACGCAAAGAAAAAAAGAGGCGCAATGAGGTAGCTGTGTGAGTAAGATAAGCGACCCTAGTGGCCGACACAAACACCTGGCCCATCTAGGAGTGGCACTGCAGTGTCACGCAGGATGGCCCTTCCAAAAAACACTCCCCAAACAGCACATGACGCAAAGAAGAAAAAAAGAGGCGCAATGAGGTAGCTGTGTGAGTAAGATAAGCGACCCTAGTGGCCGACACAAACACCTGGCCCATCTAGGAGTGGCACTGCAGTGGCACGCAGGATGGCCCTTCCAAAAAACACTCCCCAAACAGCACATGACGCAAAGATGAAAAAAAGAGGCGCAATGAGGTAGCTATGTGAGTAAGATAAGCGACCCTAGTGGCCGACACAAACACCTGGCCCATCTAGGAGTGGCACTGCAGTGTCACGCAGGATGGCCCTTCCAAAAAACACTCCCCAAACAGCACATGACGCAAAGAAAAAAAGAGGCGCAATGAGGTAGCTGTGTGAGTAAGATAAGCGACCCTAGTGGCCGACACAAACACCTGGCCCATCTAGGAGTGGCACTGCAGTGTCACGCAGGATGGCCCTTCCAAAAAACACTCCCCAAACAGCACATGACGCAAAGAAGAAAAAAAGAGGCGCAATGAGGTAGCTGTGTGAGTAAGATAAGCGACCCTAGTGGCCGACACAAACACCTGGCCCATCTAGGAGTGGCACTGCAGTGTCACGCAGGATGGCCCTTCCAAAAAACACTCCCCAAACAGCACATGACGCAAAGAAGAAAAAAAGAGGCGCAATGAGGTAGCTGTGTGAGTAAGATAAGCGACCCTAGTGGCCGACACAAACACCTGGCCCATCTAGGAGTAGCACTGCAGTGGCACGCAGGATGGCCCTTCCAAAAAACACTCCCCAAACAGCACATGACACAAAGAAAAAAAGAGGCGCAATGAGGTAGCTGTGTGAGTAAGATAAGCGACCCTAGTGGCCGACACAAACACCTGGCCCATCTAGGAGTGGCACTGCAGTGTCACGCAGGATGGCCCTTCCAAAAAACACTCCCCAAACAGCACATGACGCAAAGAAGAAAAAAAGAGGCGCAATGAGGTAGCTGTGTGAGTAAGATAAGCGACCCTAGTGGCCGACACAAACACCTGGCCCATCTAGGAGTGGCACTGCAGTGGCACGCAGGATGGCCCTTCCAAAAAACACTCCCCAAACAGCACATGACGCAAATAAAAATGAAAGAAAAAAGAGGTGCAAGATGGAATTGTCCTTGGGCCCTCCCTCCCACCCACCCTTATGTTGTATAAACAGGACATGCACACTTTAACCAACCCATCATTTCAGTGACAGGGTCTGCCACACGACTGTGACTGAAATGACGGGTTGCTTTGGACCCCCACCGAAAAAGAAGCAATTAATCTCTCCTTGCACAAACTGGCTCTACAGAGGCAAGATGTCCACCTCATCATCATCCTCCGATATATCACCGTGTACATCCCGCTCCTCACAGATTATCAATTCGTCCCCACTGGAATCCACCATCTCAGCTCCCTGTGTACTACTTTGTGGAGGCAATTGCTGCTGGTCAATGTCTCCACGGAGGAATTGATTATAATTCATTTTAATGAACATCATCTTCTCCACATTTTCTGGAAGTAACCTCGTACGCCGATTGCTGACAAGGTGAGCGGCGGCACTAAACACTCTTTCGGAGTACACACTTGTGGGAGGGCAACTTAGGTAGAATAAAGCCAGTTTGTGCAAGGGCCTCCAAATTGCCTCTTTTTCCTGCCAGTATAAGTACGGACTGTCTGACGTGCCTACTTGGATGCGGTCACTCATATAATCCTCCACCATTCTTTCAATGGGGAGAGAATCATATGCAGTGACAGTAGACGACATGTCCGTAATCGTTGTCAGGTCCTTCAGTCCGGACCAGATGTCAGCATCAGCAGTCGCTCCAGACTGCCCTGCATCACCGCCAGCGGGTGGGCTCGGAATTCTGAGCCTTTTCCTCGCACCCCCAGTTGCGGGAGAATGTGAAGGAGGAGATGTTGACAGGTCGCGTTCCGCTTGACTTGACAATTTTGTCACCAGCAGGTCTTTGAACCCCAGCAGACTTGTGTCTGCCGGAAAGAGAGATCCAAGGTAGGTTTTAAATCTAGGATCGAGCACGGTGGCCAAAATGTAGTGCTCTGATTTCAACAGATTGACCACCCGTGAATCCTTGTTAAGCGAATTAAGGGCTCCATCCACAAGTCCCACATGCCTAGCGGAATCGCTCCCTTTTAGCTCCTCCTTCAATGCCTCCAGCTTCTTCTGCAAAAGCCTGATGAGGGGAATGACCTGACTCAGGCTGGCAGTGTCTGAACTGACTTCACGTGTGGCAAGTTCAAAAGGTTGCAGAACCTTGCACAACGTTGAAATCATTCTCCACTGCGCTTGAGACAGGTACATTCCACCTCCTATATCGTGCTCAATTGTATAGGCTTGAATGGCCTTTTGCTGCTCCTCCAACCTCTGAAGCATATATAGGGTTGAATTCCACCTCGTTACCACTTCTTGCTTCAGATGATGGCAGGGCAGGTTCAGGCGTTTTTGGTGGTGCTCCAGTCTTCTGTACGTGGTGCCTGTCCTCCGAAAGTGTCCCGCAATTCTTCTGGCCACCGACAGCATCTCTTGCACGCCCCTGTCGTTTTTTAAAAAATTCTGCACCACCAAATTCAAGGTATGTGCAAAACATGGGACGTGCTGGAATTTGCCCATATTTAATGCACACACAATATTGCTGGCGTTGTCCGATGTCACAAATCCACAGGAGAGTCCAATTGGGGTAAGCCATTCCGCGATGATCTTCCTCAGTTGCCGTAAGAGGTTTTCAGCTGTGTGCGTATTCTGGAAACCGGTGATACAAAGCGTAGCCTGCCTAGGAAAGAGTTGGCGTTTGCGAGATGCTGCTACTGGTGCCGCCGCTGCTGTTCTTGCGGCGGGCGTCCATACATCTACCCAGTGGGCTGTCACAGTCATATAGTCCTGACCCTGCCCTGCTCCACTTGTCCACATGTCCGTGGTTAAGTGGACATTGGGTACAACTGCATTTTTTAGGACACTGGTGAGTCTTTTTCTGACGTCCGTGTACATTCTCGGTATCGCCTGCCTAGAGAAGTGGAACCTAGATGGTATTTGGTAACGGGGGCACACTACCTCAAGAAATTGTCTAGTTCCCTGTGAACTAACGGCGGATACCGGACGCACGTCTAACACCAACATAGTTGTCAAGGCCTCAGTTATCCGCTTTGCAGCAGGATGACTGCTGTGATATTTCATCTTCCTCGCAAAGGACTGTTGGACAGTCAATTGCTTGGTGGAAGTAGTAAAAGTGGGCTTACGACTTCCCCTCTGGGATGACCATCGACTCCCAGCAGCAACAACAGCAGCGCCAGCAGCAGTAGGCGTTACACGCAAGGATGCATCGGAGGAATCCCAGGCAGGAGAGGACTCGTCAGAATTGCCAGTGACATGGCCTGCAGGACTATTGGCATTCCTGGGGAAGGAGGAAATTGACACTGAGGGAGTTGGTGGGGTGGTTTGCGTGAGCTTGGTTACAAGAGGAAGGGATTTACTGGTCAGTAGACTGCTTCCGCTGTCGCCCAAAGTTTTTGAACTTGTCACTGACTTATTATGAATGCGCTGCAGGTGACGTATAAGGGAGGATGTTCCGAGGTGGTTAACGTCCTTACCCCTACTTATTACAGCTTGACAAAGGCAACACACGGCTTGACAAATGTTGTCCGCATTTCTGATGAAATACTTCCACACCGAAGAGCTGATTTTTTTTGTATTTTCACCAGGCATGCCAACGGCCCTATTCCTCCCACGGACAACAGGTGTCTCCCCGGGTGCCTGACTTAAACAAACCACCTCACCATCAGAATCCTCCTGGTCAGTTTCCTCCCCAGCGCCAGCAACACCCATATCCTCCTCATCCTGGTGTACTTCAACACTGACATCTTCAATCTGACTATCAGGAACTGGACTGCGGGTGCTCCTTCCAGCACTTGCAGGGGGCGTGCAAATGGTGGAAGGCGCATGCTCTTCACGTCCAGTGTTGGGAAGGTCAGGCATCGCAACCGACACAATTGGACTCTCCTTGTGGATTTGGGATTTCGAAGAACGCACAGTTCTTTGCGGTGCTTTTGCCAGCTTGAGTCTTTTCATTTTTCTAGCGAGAGGCTGAGTGCTTCCATCCTCATGTGAAGCTGAACCACTAGCCATGAACATAGGCCAGAGCCTCAGCCGTTCCTTGCCACTCCGTGTGGTAAATGGCATATTGGCAAGTTTACGCTTCTCCTCCGACAATTTTATTTTAGATTTTGGAGTCCTTTTTTTACTGATATTTGGTGTTTTGGATCTTACATGCTCTGTACTATGACATTGGGCATCGGCCTTGGCAGACGACGTTGCTGGCATTTCATCGTCTCGGCCATGACTAGTGGCAGCAGCTTCAGCACGAGGTGGAAGTGGATCTTGATCTTTCCCTAATTTTGGAACCTCAACATTTTTGTTCTCCATATGTTAATAGGCACAACTAAAAGGCACCTCAGGTAAACAATGGAGATGGATGGATACTAGTATACTTATGGATGGACCAGCGACTGCCGACACAGAAGTAGCTACAGCCGTGGACTACCGTACTGTGTCTGCTGCTAATATAGACTGGATGATAATGAGATGAAATTAATATATATATATATATATATATATATAATATCACTAGTACTGCAGCTGGACAGGTATATATATTTATTATGTAATGACTGATGACGGACCTGCTGGACACTGTCAGCTCAGCAGCACCGCAGACTGCTACAGTAAGCTACTATAGTAGTATGTATCAAGAAGAAAGAAAAAAAAACACGGGTAGGTGGTATACAACTATGGATGGACCAGCGACTGCCGACACAGAGGTAGCTACAGCCGTGGACTACCGTACTGTGTCTGCTGCTAATATAGACTGGATGATAATGAGATGAAATTAATATATATATATATATATATAATATCACTAGTACTGCAGCCGGACAGGTATATATATTTATTATGTAATGACTGATGACGGACCTGCTGGACACTGTCAGCTCAGCAGCACCGCAGACTGCTACAGTAAGCTACTATAGTAGTATGTATCAAGAAGAAAGAAAAAAAAAAACACGGGTAGGTGGTATACAATTATGGATGGACCAGCGACTGCCGACACAGAGGTAGCTACAGCCGTGGACTACCGTACTGTGTCTGCTGGTAATATAGACTGGATGATAATGAGATGAAATTAATATATATATATATATATATATATATAATATCACTAGTACTGCAGCCGGACAGGTATATATATTTATTATGTAATGACTGATGACGGACCTGCTGGACACTGTCAGCTCAGCAGCACCGCAGACTGCTACAGTAAGCTACTATAGTAGTATGTATCAAGAAGAAAGAAAAAAAAAAAACACGGGTAGGTGGTATACAATTATGGATGGACCAGCGACTGCCGACACAGAGGTAGCTACAGCCGTGGACTACCGTACTGTGTCTGCTGCTAATATAGACTGGATGATAAATGAGATGAAATTAATATATATATATATATAATATCACTAGTACTGCAGCCGGACAGGTATATATATTTATTATGTAATGACTGATGACGGACCTGCTGGACACTGTCAGCTCAGCAGCACCGCAGACTGCTACAGTAAGCTACTATAGTAGTATGTATCAAGAAGAAAGAAAAAAAAACACACGGGTAGGTGGTATACAATTATGGATGGATCAGCGACTGCCGACACAGAGGTAGCTACAGCCGTGGACTACCGTACTGTGTCTGCTGCTAATATAGACTGGATGATAATGAGATTAAATTAATATATATATATAATATCACTAGTACTGCAGCCGGACAGGTATATATATTTATTATGTAATGACTGATGACGGACCTGCTGGACACTGTCAGCTCAGCAGCACCGCAGACTGCTACAGTAAGCTACTATAGTAGTATGTATAAAGAAGAAGAAAGAAAAAAAAAAAACGGGTAGGTGGTATACAATATTATATATATATTATATACAATTATATATATATATATATATATATATATATATATTAAACTGGTGGTGATTATTAAACTGGTGGTCAGGTCACTGGTCACACTATCAGCAACTTGCAAGTAGTACTCCTAAGCAGACAATCACAATATATATTATACTGGTGGTCAGTGTGGTCACAATGGCAGTGTGGCACTCTGGCAGCAAAAGTGTGCACTGTACGTTATATGTACTCCTGAGTCCTGCTCTCAGACTCTAACTGCTCCCCACTGTCAGTGTCTCCCCCACAAGTCAGATATACATTATACAGTCACACTATCTATCTATCACTTCAGCAAGTAGTAGTACTCCTCCTAATGCTCCCCAAAATTACTACTGTGTCTCTCTCTACTCTAGTCTCACTCTCTTCTCTATAAACGGAGAGGACGCCAGCCACGTCCTCTCCCTATGAATCTCAATGCACGTGTGAAAATGGCGGCGACGCGCGGCTCCTTATATAGAATCCGAGTCTCGCGATAGAATCCGAGCCTCGCGAGAATCCGACAGCGGGATGATGACGTTCGGGCGCGCTCGGGTTAACCGAGCAAGGCGGGAAGATCCGAGTCGCTCGGACCCGTGTAAAAAAACATGAAGTTCGGGCGGGTTCGGTTTCCGAGGAACCGAACCCGCTCATCTCTACTATTTAACCCCATGGGCAATTTAAAATCTTGGAGATATATGTCTAAAAGATGGAATTCCTGCAAAGAGAAAGTTCTATCTATGATTTGCATAGCAATCGCAGTATGTGCGAGGGATTTTCTGGAATGTCCGTGGGCCTAATTCAGACCTGATCGCAGCAACAAATTTGTTAGCTAATGGGCAAAACCATGGGGGTCATTCCGAGTTGATCGCACGTAGCAACTTTTTGCTGCCCGTGCGATCAACTAGACGCCGCCTATGGGGGAGTGTATTTCTGCAGAGCAAGGCTGTGAACGCTTGTGCAGCCCTGCTATGCAAAAAAAGATTCCTGTAAAACAAGACCAGGGTAAGAGTTACTTACCCTGTGCGATCGATCCAGTGATGCAGGTCCCGGGATTGACGTCAGACATCCGCCCTACAAACGCCTGGATATGCCTGCGTTGGACTCACCACTCTCCGAAAACGGTGAGTATTCATCCTGGAACACCTCCCCGCTGTCAATCTTCTTGCGATCGCGCTAGCGATCACTTTCTTCTTTCCTCTGGTCGTTGGGCAACGACGCGCGTGTGCATTATGGGTGCCGTGCAGCCGCAGTCCCGACCTGTTTGCACCGCTGCGACAACCAGCAGCGTGCAAGTGGGTCGGAATGACCCCCTATGTGCACTGCAGGGAGGGGGGGTTGGGGGCAGATATAACATGCGCAGAGAGAGTTAGATTTGGGCGGGGTGTGTTCAAACTGAAATCTAAATTGCAGTGTAAGAATAAAGCAGCCAGTATTACCCTGCACAGAAACAATATAACCCACCCAAATCTAACTCTCTCTGCACATGTTATATCTGCCACACCTGCAGTGCACATGGTTTTGCCCATTATCTAACAAATTTGCTGCTGTGATCAGGTCTGAATTGGGCCCCTTATCCGTACATTGGGGTAAATTTACTAAGGTGGGAGATTTTTAGAACTGGTGATGTTGCCCATAGCAACCAATCAGATTATATCTATTATCTGCTAGAAGCAGCTAGATAAATGGTACGTAGAATCTGATTGGTTGCCATGGGCAACATCACCAGTTCTAAAAATCTCCCACCTTAGTAAATTTACCCCATTGAGAGTGAATCTTTAGCTAATAAACATCACGATTTCTTAATAGATAACTATCAGCATATCCCCAAACTTCAAAACGAGCAACTTGCAAAAGAAAGAAAACAAGAAAACAAATACACCACACAATATTTTCAAATTGTGACACAGGGCTAGATGCATCATCACTTGGAGAGTCATAAAATGGAGAAAGCTAAAGTACCAGCCAATTGTCTCCTAACTGCCATGTTACAGGCGGTATTTGAAAAATGACAGGAGCTGGATGGTTGGTACTTTATCTCTGTCTACTTTACCACTCCCCAAGTGATGATGCATCTCGACCACAATGTTTAGACCAATGGATTTCCAGGTCATGCCGTCACTATGCCAGGGGTTAAGGGTTAAGGTGTTGACATTCACAATGTTGGTTGACATCAGAATGTAGACATCTGCAAAATGTCAAAATAGACAGAATGAAAACATCAGAAATGTCTACATTTTCATAATGATGACATTTCCAGGAGGCTTAGGGTAAGGGTAAGCCCTGAGGTTTGGGGTGCTGTTAGACTGAGATTTAGGGTTACGGTTACTGTTAGGCTTAGAATTAGTGTAAAGGACAGAGGGGCAGATGTATTAACCTGGAGAAGTGATAAAGTAGTGATAAGCACAAGGTGATAACGCACCAGCCAATCATTACAGATTTGAAAAATGACAGTTAGAAGCTGATTGGCTGGTGCATTATCACCTTACACTAATCACTGCTTTATCACTTCTTTATCTCTTCTCCAGGCTTAATACATCTGCCCCAGGTTAGGGTGCGGTGTTATGATCTGCGTCCCAATGCCTGGAAGAAAAAAAAAAACATTGCAGGGTTCTGTGCCATCGATGGTTTAGAACCATTGGCTCCTTGCCATGAATTGCAAAACATTCATCCATCGGTAGTTAACATTCAAAGATTGTCAACAATTGATGGTCAATGGCCATCCCTACCCTACAGCAACCTGACAAGATTCAGGACTGATCAGCTTCTCAGGGTCCGGACCCCAACATGTTACCACCAACCCAGCGACCACAGCTGATTTCATTAAGATCAGACCTAACACCAGCACCATAGCTACTGTACACCTCTTACAGCACTTGAGAGACTGAGCGTCACAGCGTCACACTCCTGAGTAGCGGGATACACTGGCCACATGTTTACTGTGTCACAGCTGGACTAAAAGACTGGTAATTATACTAACTGGATTCCTGCCGGTTCCTGATTACTGACTATCTTTGTCTCGAGCTATTCTCTAGCATTAATTGTATAGGAGGTCTGAGGTTACTAATGTACATTCAGTTTGTAATATGTGTTCATGTGCAATAATATTTGTAGTGAGTGGCACCACTTATCACTGTTTTAATACATTTCTTGTTACAGGTTGAGTATCCCTTATCCAAAATTCAAAATAACACATTTTTGGTTCCCATACTGAGATAATGACACATATATATGTATATGATATTATATATCTATATAATATATCTATATATACACACGTAAAATCTCAGAAAAATGTGAGATTTTGGATAAAGGATACTCAACCCTGTATTTATATAATTTATATAATTTCACTTATGGTCATAATTATATCTTTCCCTCAGTCACATCACACACATATACGTACATATACAAAGCAATGAGGAAGGCAAGTCAGATGCTTGGCTGCATTGGGAGAGGAATCAGCAGCAGAAAAAAAGAAGTAATAATGCCACTGTATAGGTCATTGGTACGGCCTCATCTAGAATACTGTGTTCAATTCTTGATGCCATATCTTCAAAAAGATATTAATACATTATAGACTGTACAAAGAAGGGCAACTAAAATGGTGCATGGCCTACATCACAAAACATACCCAGAAAGACTAAAATATCTCAATATGTATAGTTTGGAGCAGAGAAGGGAAAGGGGGGACATGATAGAAAGTTTCAAATAAACACTGCTCAAAAAAATAAAGGGAACACTTAAACAACACAATGTAACTCCAAGTCAATCACACTTCTGTGAAATCAAACTGTCCACTTAGGAAGCAACACTGATTGACAATCAATTTCACATGCTGTTGTGCAAATGGAATAGACAACAGGTGGGAATTATAGGCAATTAGCAAGACACCCCCAATAAAGGAGTTGTTCTGCAGGTGGTGACCACAGACCACTTCGCAGCTCCTATGCTTTCTGGCTGATGTTTTGGTCACTTTTAAAAGCTGGCGGTGCTTTCACTCTAGTGGTAGCATGAGACGGAGTCTACAACCTGCACAAATGGCTCACGTAGTGCAGCTCATCCAGGATGGCACATCAATGCGAGCTGTGGCAAGAAGGTTTGCTGTGTCTGTCAGCGTAGTGTCCAGAGCATGGAGGCGTTACCAGGAGACAGGCCAGTACATCAGGAGACATGGAGGAGGCCGTAGGAGGGCAACAACCCAGCAGCAGGACCGCTACCTACGCCTTTGTGCAAGGAGGAACAGGAGGAGCACTGCCAGAGCCCTGCAAAATGACCTCCAGCAAGCCACAAATGTGCATGTGTCTACTCAAACGATCAGAAACAGACTCCATGAGGGTGGTATGAGGGCCCGAAGTCCACAGGTAGGGGTTGTGCTTACAGCCCAACACCGTGCAGGACGTTTGTCATTTGCCAGAGAACACCAAGATTGGCAAATTCACCACTGGCGCCCTGTGCTCTTCACAGATGAAAGCAGGTTCTCACTGAGCACATGTGACAAACAGGACAGAGTCTGGAGACGCCAAGGAGAACATTCTGCTGCCTGCAACATCCTCCAGCATGACCGGTTTGGCAGTGGGTCAGTAATAGTGTGGGGTGGCATTTCTTTGGGGGGCCGCACAGCCCTCCATGTGCTCGCCAGAGGTAGCCTGACTGCCATTAGGTACCGAGATGAGATCCTCAGACCCCTTGTGAGACCATATGCTGGTGCGGTTGGCCCTGGGTTCCTCCTAATGCAAGACAATGCTAGACCTCATGTGGTTGGAGTGTGTCAGCAGTTCCTGCAAGATGAAGGCATTGATGCTATGGACTGGCCCGCCTGTTCCCCAGACCTGAATCCAATTGAGCACATCTGGGACATCATGTCTCGCTCCATCCACCAATGCCACGTTGCACCACAGACTGTCCAGGAGTTGGCGGATACTTTAGTCCAGGTCTGGGAGGAGATCCCTCAGGAGACCATCCGCCACCTCATCAGGAGCATGCCCAGGCGTTGGAGGGAGGTCATACAGGCACGAGGAGGCCACACACACTACTGAGCCTCATTTTGACTTGTTTTAAGGACATTACATCAAAGTTGGATCAGCCTGTAGTGTGTTTTTCCACTTTCATTTTGAGTGTGACTCCAAATCCAGACCTCCATGGGTTAATAAATTTGATTTCCATTGATAATTTTTGTGTGATTTTGTTGTCAGCACATTCAACTATGTAAAGAACAAAGTATTTAATAAGAATATTTCATTCATTCAGATCTAGGATGTGTTATTTTAGTGTTCCCTTTATTTTTTTGAGCAGTGTATCAATGGTTTTAAGTTTTAACAAGGTCCAGGAGGGAAACATTCTCCAAATGAAGAGAAGCAATAGGACACGAGGACATGCACTGAGACTGAAGGCAGGTAGGTTCAGGGGAAATTTGAGGAAAAATTATAGCCTCCCATCAGAGGTGGTAGAGGCAAAGACAGTAGAGCAATTTAAACATGCATGGGATAGACTGTATAGACATAAGGATATCTAGATGGGCCAAGTGGTTCTTATCTGCCGTCACATTCTATGTTTCTATCTTTATATTAACATCCATAAATGTTGTTTCATTTTGTTGTATTCTGAAGCTGGTATTGTCATCTACTGCAGGCAGTCTGGATGTTGGAGCAATGGACCAGCGGTAAGTTTTGGTTTTTTTTTATCGTAGTGATACAATGTATTAGAACAATGCTATTCGTCCAGTGAAGTCACCTGAGGTATGAAACGATACATTACAATCTGTACAAAATAATTACAGTGTTGATAAATATACTGACAGGTGATCTGACATCCCTTGCTTGCAACACACTTCAATAAGCTTGCTTCTCTGAGTAAAAGCTAAGGTATATGGCCCGAGGAAACAAGGAATTTCATTATACTAAAAATAGATCAAAGTTGATTTACTTATAATGATTTCATGTTTATGATTTTAATGCACGGTTTTACTGTTAGTTGTTATCTTGCGGTCAGATTGAAATGCTTCTCGTTAACATGACATTTTTTGTTTTCTTTATTACTCACATCCAAAAGGCTAAGCTACGTATTCCAGAAGGGATTTACGTTTGCAAGTAGCTAATCTCTCTTTTTTAAGGTCTTGCAATGCCAGGATGGTATCTGTACGCTTGTCATGTTAATGGGAGCTTACTATTGATATTTTGTATAGTTTGCCTGCAGACATAGATTTAAAATGAACTTGTCACTGCGAATTAACAGTTTTTGAACTTAACAAAGCTACGCATATGTTCTAGCTTTAAGGCATTGAGGTGTGAGGCTGCAGTCAACGTGCAAATTCGATTGGTCACAGGGCTAGGCCAGCCTCCACATCATCAGATGGTTTAAACGGATAGAATAACCTGTAGCCAATCAGAGCATTAGAATGTTCACAGGGCCGGAACAAGTTGTAGCCAATCAGAAGAGAGGAATGTTCACATAACTTGACCAAACAGTTGCCAATATAAGCATTGGAATGTTTGGGATTAAATCCACCTAGAGCCAAACAGACCATTTGAACGTTCAAAGGACTGGAGCAATAGCCATGTCTAGTTAGGCCTTTAGTACATTCACAGGACCGGACCAAACTGTAGCCAGTTACAGCAATGGAAATGTCGTTTAACCTGTAGCCAATTAACGCAATAAGAATATTAAAAAAGACAGTCCAGCATTTAATAAATATATTATTAAAATGTATACAGTATTAGACTAACCAATAGCCAAAGTATTTAGAACATTTGCAAGACTAAACTGACCAGTAGGCATACAGAGCAAATGCCTTGATGCGCAAATAAAGGGGGAGATTTATCAAAGCTTAGAGAGAGATGAAGTACCAATCAGCTCCTGTCTTTTTTCAAACACAGCCTGTAATATGGCATTTAGGAGCTGATTGGTTGGTATTTTATCTCTCTCCAGGTTTTGATCAATCGTACCTAACGCCAACATGCATCAGAAATGCTTGAAGGGAATTTCAGTTATATTCAAACTGAATCAGTTCTAGAAACATAATCGAGGAGATCCCACAGACGGCTCGCCCAACGCCTCCAGGTATCAGGGAAGCTGTTGCAGCAAAATATAGGAGAGAAACCCCTCACTGTTGTAAATATTTACGGAACCATTGGCAAAGAAGGATATGATGGGTGTGCTTAGGGGTCAGCTCGAGGGGCTGTCCTTTATCAGAAGCAGTAAGATGGTCTGAACTGATGGGTCTATTCACAAAGCAGTGAAAAATATGGAGAAGTGAGCCTGTGGAGAAGCTGCCCATGGCAACCAATCAGCTGTTCCGTACAAATGTATAGTATGCAAATTATAAATGTTACTTCAATGCTGATTGGATGCATGGGCAACTTCTCCACTGTTTCACTTCTCCACACCATTCACTGCTTCGTGAATAGACCCCTTAGTGTACTATGGGGGTCATTCCGAGTTGATCGCTCGCTAGCAACTTTTTGCAGCACTGCGATAAGGTTAATTCTCTGCAAAACTGCGCATGCATATGGGGGGTCATTCCGAGTTGTTTGCTCGCTAGCAGTTTTTAGCAGCCGTGCACTGGGAGTGTATTTTAGCTTAGCAGAAGTGCAAACGTTATTTATTGCAGAGCGCCTTCAAAAAAAATTTGGTGTAGTTTCAGAGTAGCTCAAAACCTACTCAGCGCTTGCGATCACTTCAGACTATTCAGCTCCGGTTTTGACGCCACACACCCGCCCAGCGTTCACCCAGCCACGCCTGAGTTTTCCCTGGCACACCTGCGTTTTTCCGAACACTCCCTGAAAATGGTCAGTTGCCACCCAGAAACGCCCACTTCATGTCAATCACTCTGCGGCAACCAGTGCGACTGAAATGCATCGCTAGACCCTGTGCAAAACTGCATCATTCATTGCGCCGCATACGCATGCGCAGAACTGCCGTTTTTTAGCCTGATCGCTGTGCTACGAACAAATGCAGCTAGCGATCAACTCGGAATGACCACCATGGTACGGGTACAAAGAGGATCGGTGCTGGGCGATGGATTTAACGAAGAATCCATTTGCACAGCCGATCGCAAGGAGATTGACAGAAAGAGGGCGTTTATGGATGTCAACTGAGGGTTTTCTGGGAGTATTTGCAAAAATGAAGGCGTGTCCAGGCGTTTGCAGGGCGGGTGTATGACGTCAATTCCAGGACCAAAAAGACTGAAGTGATCGCATCGGCTGAGTAAGTCCAGAGCTACTCAGAAAGTGCAGAAAACTTTTTTTGTGCCGTCGGCTGCAAAAGCGTTTGCACACTTGCAAAGCAAAAATACACTCACCCAGGCAGCGACTATCTGATCGCAGCGCTGCAAAAAGTTGCTAGCGAGCGATCAACTCGGAATGACTCTCTATGTCAATGAGGATCCAGTGTCAAGTGAATGAAACTCCTTGGTGCATAACTTGAGTTTTTGCACTTGATGCAAAACGTGTCCTTCAGTGAAGGAACCACGTAGTTGGAGGCACTGCTGGACCAACAATGAGTGAAATTGCAAACAAAATATTACAATCCGACACATACCTTTCCCCAGGGTTACAGTCATGTTTATTGCTTCTAGTAAAACAACAAAGAAAATTTGGAATAATTAAAGAAAAAGTGTGTTGCATTATGCAGAGTTTGACTGAGACACTTTCAGCGCCTACATGCGCTGCAATCATGTTTGGCCCATCAGTTGCAGCATCAAAACATGCAACAGTCCCACGCTGGGTACAGATTCTCTAATATATGTCAGTCAGACCCTACAAAATTGTGCATTTCGGTAGTTGCATTTCAACATTTTTGGAAAGCTTTCTATTCTGCACACATCAGAAGACAGAGCTCTTCACAGGTGTTCCCAATAACGTTTAAAGATGTTTAAATGTCCTTCTGTAGCCAGCAATTCCAAATGCCAAATTCTGAGAGACAGGGCTAAAAAGAAGACACAGAATTTTCACATATAATATGTTGAAATGTAAAAAAAAAAAAAACCTTAAAAAAATCTACATTTTAGAATTACTCCTTGTTGTATAATTAGACATGACGGGTGATTTTTTTTTTTTTTAAGCAAAGGATTGATGTTTGGGATTTAGGGAAGCTCCAACTATGACATCACCGCGTTGAGGCCATGTCTCTTGTCTAAGAGCTGGAAGCCATCGAAAATATAAAAAACAAATATTGTTTTTGGCTGAGCAATTTTTTAATAGCAATTCATTCAATGTTTTCTCAGAAAATAACAGTGAAGAAAATGATGATGATTGACACGTTTGTCCAAGTTCTTCATATCCTGACGATGCTTTCATATAAGTTCTATCTATGGCTAAGTGTACTCTGATGCTAGCTCCGACAAATAGGTCTTCCATAGTATATTCCCTATCTACACATCGGATTTAGGGAGCTACATGTACTTGTTAACTAGATATACAGAATATTCATTTAAATAATAATAATAATAATAATAATAATAATAATAATAATAATAATAATTTTATTTATATAGTGCTTTTTCTCCAATTTTCTCAGTAAGCCAATATTGAAGATGATTCGTCATTTTACAGGCAGCCAGTGAAGGGAGTAGAGTATGGGTGTTATGTGACTGGAACGGGGCTGGTTGGGTAACAGCCTGGCAGCTGTGTTTTGTACCATCTGTAAGCAGTGCAATTCTTTTGCTGGGAGACCAAGGTAGAGGGCATTACAGTAGTCTAATTGATATGATACAAATGCATGTATGGCTTTTGGCAGATCTTCTGAAGGAATTAAGTGCTTGATTCTGGCTATGTTCCTCAGATGAAAGAATGAGGATTTGATTGTGGCTGATATCTAATATTTAAGTGTCAAGCCACCATCCAAGACAACGCCAAGATCAGGGCCGGTTCGAGGGCCCTCAGCGCCCCGGGCAGGGAATGGGGGTGTGGCTTAATACAGGGGGCGTGGCCAGTTACGCCCCCTGTACAGTGGAAGCGCCGATTAAATGCTGAGCGGTGCGCGATGACGTCATCGCGCACCGCACAGCAAAAGGTCCTCTCCACGAAGGGAAACTAGATGCGTAGCGTCTAGTTCCCTTCGCGGAGAGGACCTTTGCTGTGCGGTGCGCGATGACGTCATCGCGCACCGCTCAGCAAAGGTCCTCTCCGCGAAGGGAAACTAGACGCTACGCGTCTAGTTCCCTTCACAGGGGACCACAGCCGGGACCACAGCTGCAGAGCCGGGGGACACAGCGGGCAGCGGAGGGCACAGCAGTGGCGGATCTTGCCATGGTGCAGCGCCCTCCGGATGGCGCCAGTGCCCTCCGGAAGGCGGCGCCCCGGGCAAAAGTCCTGCTTGCCCGTGGCAAGATCCGCTACTGGCCAAGATTCCACACACGATCAGTGGTTTGTAATTCTGAATCCCCGAGTGTAAGTCCAGTTGGTTGGCTATGTTGCAGTCTTGTCCTTTGATGTTGCGGTCAATTCATAAGACCTCTGTTTTATCCGGATTCATTTGCAGTCAACTGGCACTCATCCACTCCTGGAGCTCAGCTAGACAGCCATTTAGGGTTGCTATTGGGTTCTCAGTGCCCGGAGCAAAGGACAAGTACAGTTGTGTGTCATCTGCATAGCAGTGGTAGACCAGGCCATGGCGCCTGATTCTTTCACCCAGTGGTAGCATGTATACTGCAAAAAGCATGGGAGACCACATGGCAGTGGCACTGATGGTGATGAGTATTTTCAGGATGAAACTCTCTGTGACCTGCCTGTGAGAAATGATTTGAACCAGCTTAGGACTGTGCCATCCAGTCAACAGAAATTTATCAGGTGCTCAATCAGAAGCCCATGGTCCACGGTATCAAATGCTGCAGAGAGATCCAGAAGGATTAAGACTGAACAGTCACCTCTGTCTCTTGCCATCAGAAGATCATTTAACACACACGCACCATGGCTGTTTCAGTGCTATGTCTTCTCCTGAATCCTGATTGGAATGGATCATAAATATCATGGGTTGTCAGGCGGGTTTCCAGTTGATTTGCAACCAGTTTCTCAATAACCTTTCCTAGAAAAGGAAGGTTTGATACCGGTCTGTAGTTAGTCATGCAGTCGGGATCTAAATTCGTTTTTTTAAGAAGAGGTCTAACAATTGCTTCCTTTAGGGATTCAGGAAAAATGCCTGTCTGCAAAGAGCATTGAACAATTTTTGCAAAGACAGGACCAATTATATCCATACACGCTATTAGAAGCTTGGTTGAGGCAGGGTCCAGATCACAGGTAGTGGGATGCAAAATCCGAGCAATTTCAGCAATGTCCTTTACATCTATTGGGTCAAAGCTGGTCCATGAAGACAGGTGGCTTACATTGGCAGGCTTGGTAGTTTGGCACTCCTTTGTTGGCACTGTGGAGATTCCAGCCCGGATGGTGGATATTTTATCTGCAAAGAAGTTTGCGAACTGGGAGAGTGTTTCATCAGGCTGCAGGCGTGCTGGCCTGCAAAGCATCTCAACTGTGCGGAAAAGTTGAGCTGGCCTATTTTTTGCTGCAGTGATCTCATTTGACAGGAACTGTGATTTCTTACGGGCGATTGTCGATTGATATTATTCATTATGCTTTATTAGTTTTATCTTGTCCTCACTAGGTTAGTCTTCCTCCATCGTCTTTCCAGTCTACACCCCCTTTTCTTGAGCTCACTAACACTGTTGTCGAACCAGGGAGCTTGACGGTGTGGTTTACGACGTCGTATACGGACGGGGCGATAATATCAATTGCAGTCGTCACATCCCTGTTATAATAATGGATGAGGGAACAGGGATCTTCACAGGCACCCAGTATCGCAGAGAGATCCAGATTTGCTGCAAGAGCCTGGGGAGTCAAATGCATGTGAGTTACCTTTGGAAAAAAGACCCCAACTCTGCAGTTCTAGTGATGGAATAAATATTGTATCTGCTGTTCTTTCCATAACCGGCTTAAGTCAAACAAATCAGATTTTGTCCTAAAACTATGATTTAAAAAAAAAATGTATTTCATAACTTGACTGTTACTGTATATAATCTTACACTGCATAGAGCTACCAGTGATTAGGGGAGAGATGTATCAAACCTTTGAGAGAGATAAAGTACCGACCAATCAGCTTCAATCCGCCACGTTAATAGCCGTGTTTGACAAATTGCAGTTAGTAGCTGATTGGTCAGTACTTTATCTCTCTCCACTTTATCTCTTTCCAAGGCTTGATACATATCCCTCTGAGACTGATAAGCAGAGATAAAGTGACCCCTGTCTTATCTTAAACCTGAAATAAATGCTAATATTGCCCTGCATTATGAGTTGGCTGCGTCTATTTGTCCACACTGTGCTCATCCATCTGCTTTGAAAGTAGCCATCACCACTATCCGCTTACAATTGCATCAGCACCATACCTGGTGCAAGAGATGTGTCTGATTTCTGCATATGCTTAATTCAGTGTAGGCTGCAATTCTGCCTATATGCTGAAGACACATTCTCAGAACGCTTAGCCAATTCGCCCAGTACAAAATTCAAAATGTCAACGACATCTCGTTGTCACTATGGGTATTCGGATGATAGATCTACAGTGTCTAGGTCAACAGTCAATAGGTCAAAATCATATGGTCGTAATGCATTAGGTTGACAGGTTCAAAAGGTCGGCATGACTATAGCCAACACGTTGGTTTCTTTTTACATGTTTTCCCAACATTTGCTTGATTTACTATCCACGTGGACTACGATTGGGAAGAGTGATCTGCGGTGGACAGAGCAAGCCATTTTGCCCAAAACGTGGCAAGCAAAGAGAGTCCGTGAGTTTTTACTGTCGGTGGTCACACATACCAGACATACAAGATTTGACCCAAAAACTGAAGAAAATAAAAACTTTTGTCAACCATTTGTGTGTCGACCATTGTAATGTCAACCTTTTGAACCTGTTGACCTTTTTTTTTACCTGTTGACCTTACCCACTGTAGATACATTTGTTTACGCAAACGGATAGAACCAATTTGTCTGAATGACCATTGTTTGTTTTCCAGTGTTTGGGAGCAAATGGTTGATTGTCATTTGCTCCCATACTGTACATTACCAGATTTTTGTTCCCACCAGACAGATTGGACAAATAAATATTTAAGTGTGTACCCAGCATTACCCTAACACTAACCACAGCCTAACCATACTCTTAACTAACTGCAGCCTAACCCTGATCCTAACTCTAACTGCAGCCTAACCATAATCCTAACTAACTGCAGCCTAATCCTAACTCTAACTGCAGCCTAACCCTGATCCTAACTCTAACCACACCCTAACCATAATCCTAACTAACTGCAGCCTAACCATAATCCTAACTCTAACCGCAGCCTAACCATGATCCTAACTAACTACAGCCTAACCCTAATCCTAACTCTAACCGCAGCCTAACCCTAATCCTAACTTTAACCGCAGCCTAACCATAATCCTAACTAACTAACCGCAGCGTAATCCTAACTCTAACTGCAGCCTAACCCTGATCCTAACTCTAACCACAGCCTAACCATAATCCTAACTGTAACTGCAGCCTAACTCTGACCCTAACTCTAACCGCAGCCTAACCATGATCCTAACTAACTACAGCCTAACCCTACTCCTAACTCTAACTGCAGCCTAACCCTAATCCTATCTCTAACCGCAGCCTAACCATAATCCTAACTCTAATTTAATCCTAACTAATTTTCACTTGTGTGGCCTCCAAGGGGAGGAGCTGGATGAATAAGGGCATTGCATGTAGAGTAAGAAGTAATGCATACCTACTCTCCTGGAAATTGCAGGAGACTCATGATTTTTTTGGGTACTCCCCTGCACCCCCCGAAAGAGAGTGGACAGATCTCTCCTGCATCCCGCCACTTCCCAATTAAGTGGGCACGGTAGTGATATAAAATAGGGAATCACCAATCCGTAGGGAGTCCCCTCAGCACGGACCCACAAACTTTGTTGAGTCAGGGGCGGGGCCTAATGAGGTGGAAGTCCGCCCCTGTCCCCACCCCCTTAGGTGCTGTGCACCATTTACTCTCCAGGCTTCTCCTGGAGAGGAGAATTACAGTAAGTAGACAAGTATGAAACAACCAAAATAAAAGGTTTTTAATCTAGCATTTATAGAGGAATGTGTGCCACATATGAAATCAAAATAGTACCAATGTGATAGTGATACTTTCCTTTTATCAGATGGCATATTCCTAAACCGGGTGACATTTCCCCCCCAAAAATGGCTCAGTGAACTCTTTGGGCTGATGCACTTTGAAACAGAACGTGAGGGATGTATATCTCTATGTGCACTGTAGAAGTACAGAACATTCGCCACCAATGTAAAAACAAGTGCAGCAATAAATCCAATTTGCAAATATATTCACAGTGACTTATAACACAGACGCCACTTGGAGCATTGGCTATATTATGGGTGTTAGAAGTGGGGCTGTGCGTCTTTATTGTGAACTAGAGGGAAGGCTTTCTGCATTGTATAAGGGACAATGCATTTCCATCAGAGGAAGCTGCATAGGGTCTGGTAGGGATGTGTAATATTTCATCATAGCCCATAAAGTGATACACACTGCCTTCTTTCCCACCCCATAAGTCACTACTAATTTAGTGCTTGATATCTCTGCAATAGGCTTTTCTCACCCTTGCACTTTGTCCGGGCCCCCAGGGTGTGTAATACTGCAGTCTACTTCTCAGAGAATGGGTTAATATCAAACTGACAAGAGAACAGATGATGTTTCACAGTTGTCCTTGGAGAGGTGACTCTTCATTTGATTAATTTAATGAAAAATTAAGTTGAAAGAACAGTGTGTTGAGAGCTCTAAAATTTTAAATAGATCTTTAGATGGAATGAAATCACCGGTGAGAGAGCTCTTGATTTTACAGAATGTTTTTTTACATGTTTTATTTTCTGTCAAATATCTGTATTTTCATATTATTACTGTCACCTATTCCCTCTGTCATTCTTCTCAAACATCAATCTTTCACTAGCAGAAAATAACCATAACTGAAACAGCGGTAAAAAAATAATAATTATATATCCATAAAGGGAACATCTAAGCCAAATTATAATGTTTAATTTTATAAATAATTTGTGTGTTGTAAATCTTGCACTTCTGTCTTCCACAATTATCTTCTCCTAATTATTGTATAAACTACATAAAAACTACCTGCAAAATTATTAAATTATACAGCAATAAAAATATGATTAAAAAGCATATTTCTGAGGTTACCACAGCAACGTGGAATACATGTAAACGCTGTCCTCCCTATCCTAATGTAATACATTTTTACTGTCGTATAATTCCTCATAATGCTGTCAATTACTCTGGGACGATTTCCTGTATTTTATTAGGTTGTGTCGTAGAAATGTTCCTCTTTCCTTTTACTTTCCCTCTAATTTACTGGTAGCAGTATTTCTCGTTTATAGGGTAAATGAATGCCAGCCAAAGACAAGAAGAGACATATATATTGAAACATATATATATATATATATATATATATATATACACAGATGGGTCTTCTTACATTGTGGCTTTAATTGTGCTAAACAGATCACTGGCGACTCGATTGCACTACATCTGGGTACACACTACAGCGATGTCGGCACAATATGCCATATCGTAACGACATATTACCTACATCGCTCAGTGTGTACGGGGGATTGAGCACTCCTGCAGACACTAGCAATGGACTCTTGGTTCTATGTGCTGCACATAAAACTAAGTATTGTTGCTAGTGTCCTGTATTATGCTAATGGAGGACAGACAGAGCCGGCCTTAGGCATAGGCAAACTAGGCAAATGCCTAGGGCATTTGGTATGCTTAGGGACACCAGCAGCTTCTGCTGATTAAAATGATATGCGGCATGCCTATATTCTGTGTGTGACTGCGGCTGTATCTGCATACAAAATGCTACGTTGCAGTGTATTCCTGTAATGTAGCATTTCATATGCAGATGCAGTCGCACACACAATATAGGCATGCTGCATATCATTTTAATCAGCAGAAGCTGCTTGTGCATCCTAGCCACATAGTGCAAATATTATGATGCATTTTCATAAACAAAAGGCGCCCGAGTTAGCAGAGCTGTCAGCTAACTCATGCCAGGCATCTCCTGCAGAGCTAGTGGCGGTGCTAGGGGGCACCAGCCAAAATCTTGCCTAGGGCATCATATTGGTTAGGGCCGGCTCTGAGGACAGAACATGTTTGTTCCGACCTTCATTAGCATCGCCCCAGTGCGTACACACAATCTAGGGCTGACGGGGATTCGTTCCGAAGTCGGAATGAATCCCCGCCGTTCTAGTGTGTACCCACCTTAAGTGTCTGTTTTTCCTCAAATTTTGCATCTTAGTCAAACAAATAAAACAACTGAAAGCGACAAAACTACTTTAGCTGATCAACTATGATGTGCGTCATTTGTACACAGGGCCAGATTAACAATGGGCCGGATTGAGCGCCAGCTCCAGGCCTCCACATAAAAATAGGCCCATCATCTTGGCAGTAGGATAATGACCAGCTGCTCAGCTGGCCAAACAATCATAAATCATGAGTATTAAAGTATAAAATAGTTTTTGTCGTTTTCTCCCAAAATGATCCAATATTTCTGTTTATGTTTTTATGAAGACATTGGGGCACATAGTGTATAGGGTGCACTGGTCACAGCTCCTCTTCTAAGTATAGGCCCTTGAAAATTTTCAGCTCCAAGCCCATGTTGTTCTTAATCCGGCCCTGTTTGTACATCTGTGTGCGAATGAGTCTGAATCTGTAAGTGCTAGAATGTTATAGCTGTGGGCGGGGGAGGGGTGGTGGTTTCTTATGCCAAGTTCTGTTGTGCTTCATCTGCGACTTTGTGTATGCTTCCTGTGCGTTTGAAGTTGCAGTATGGATGGTGTAATGGTTAGCATTACTGCCTCACAGCACTGAGGTCATGGGTTTGATTCCCACCATGGCTCTATCTGTGTGGAGTTTGTATATTCTCCCCGTACTTGCGTGGGTTTCCTCCGGGTACTCCGGTTTCCTCCCACAATCCAAAAATATGCTGGTAGGTTAATTGGCTCCCATCAAAATTAACACTAGCGTGAATGTGTTTGTGTACATGTGATAGGGAATATAGATTGTAAGCTCCACTGGGGCAGGGACTGATGTGAGTGAGCAAATATTCTCTGTAAAGCGCTGCGGAATATGTATGAGCTATACAAATAACTGGTAATAAATAAATAATCTCTAGTATACTGCAGCAGTTTTGGCGTTATACTATTTCAACATATTATTTTGTGTTACGTTATGAGCCAGTTACCACAAATGCACCCAAGCACGGAATGTAATACTTTTAATATTGTAATTGATAAAACAATGACATTTACTTGTGGATGGGAATGACGTAATTGATTTTGGGTTAAGCGGATTGCCATGCTTCATGTCTCAGGAGGAGATGTATCAAACCCACTATAGAGGACGGACAAATGTAGGTGACCCATAATGGCCAATCAGAATCTGCCTATCACTTATCTAGCACCTTTTATAAAATGGTAGCTAGAATCTGTTTTGTTGCTGTGGGCAACATATCCACTTAACCTTTTTAGAAAGTTTAGTAAATCTTCTCTGTCTCATAATTCCCTAATCTCATCCAGAGTCTCATTGTGACTCATCAATGTTTTGTGTATTTTATGTGATGGCATTGCGGAAAGTGGTAGGTAGCACAGTATTGGGGTGGAATAACTGTAACATTATTGGCTATACAAACTGCAGGTGGTGGTTGAATTAACACCATTATTTCTGAATAGCATGCACAGAGGGGTGTGATAAGAATGTGGGGAGATTAAGTAAAACTTGTAAAAAAAGGAAAATTGAGGAGTTACAGCAAGGGTGGAACTCCCAGAGGCAATGGATATGCCTGACTCCAGGCTCCAAGCCCTGACGGTGCACATGCATGTACAGCAGCACCTGTGTGGTTCACAGCAGGACCCAAGTGTGACCTCTGCTCTTCCAACGGAGCTCCCGCTGCTGCTGCAGTGTTAATCGGTTCTGTCCCAGGAGCCCTGCTAACACCTGCAAAAGGGGACAGGACGGCTTCTGTCTGGTACAGATCAGCCTGTGCTGCAGCAAGTGACAGTGCACCGGCTGCTGGACTGTGGGACGGGACCCTGCCGGTAAATGCTGATTCTGCATGCTGCAGAGGACTGAATTCCGTGAGTCTGGCCCTGACACATCGGCCGTTCTCACACAGCATAGACCGACTGAGAACGCTACCTATATAAATCTATAAGTTGTGTATATCTATCTATCTATCTATCTATCTATCTATCTATCTATATTATTTTTTTTAAAAACCATACCAAAATGTCAAAGCGGATATAAGTGGTTTGAGAACAACTTATTCTAATTTTTGGCCCAGAGAAACCAGTCCTATCTGGGCACACCAGTAAGAACAGTTTTACCAGAGAGAAACACCCCTGATGAAGTGAATCTTGATGAAACGCGTTGGATGATAAGCAAGTTGCTAGATCTGACGTTAACAGAAACTTTTGGCCTTAAAAGGCATACTGTCAATTAAAGAAGGCATCCTGTTAATATATTGTATGGATTGAATTTTTTTTTTTTTTAAGTTTTAATGCTTTTAAGACTTATGGTCTAAATACATTTTATGAATGGTTATTCTGGCTGTAATAAGAAACAGTTTTGTTTACATATAAGATAAATTGGTTATCAACAAGTGTTGTATTCAAAGTAGGCGCCCCTGTAGATAATTTTATTATATCTCTACTTTCTTGGTCCAATTCCAGCATTGGACCATCTTCAGGGATTTAGCAGCCAAATTTACTGCTTTAACCATCAGTTTAAAGTAAAAGGGTATTAAGATGATATAAGCGCAGTGCCAGTAACAAAATAATTCTAAAACATCTATCTATCTATCTATCTATCTATCTATCTATCTATCTATCTATCTATCTATCTATCTATCTATCTATCGGCCTCCTGACGAAGCTACATGCAAAATTAGTAGAGGCATGGCCTGCTAGACGTATCCGCCTCCAAGCTGACCACCAGTCCTTACCTTCTGCCTGTGTTGGTGTCCCGACAAGCCGTGGTGTTGTCCTGTAAGCCGCTGGTGCGGTGTGAGGTCCCGGTTCCCAGTGCAGCACAGCTCTTATTGGCAGGGAGAGATTGGGGCTTTCATTTTGTATACATCATGTGGTAAACAGTCCACACGGGTGAGAACCTCGGTACGAGTCTCATTCATTTAATGTGGATTCTATGTCACAATGATCCTATGTGTTAATGTGGATCCTCTGTTAAAGGATTTTATTTGTTTTAAATAAAAGTGATTTTCACTATGTGTGCCCCCTCCGTTTGTTTCTGTATCTAGAGTATCTCACTCCAGGAGTCCGGAGTTTCTACAGGAGGGGTGCAGCGGTTTTTTGAAAGGCTATAAACCCAGGGGGTAATTCCAAGTTGATCGCAGCAGGATTTTTGATAGCAATTGGGCAAAACCATGTGCACTGCAGGGGGGCCAGATATAACATGTGCAGAAAGAGTTAGATTTGGGTGGGTTATTTTGTTTCTGTGCAGGGTAAATACTGGCTGCTTTATTTTTACACTGCAAATTAGATTGCAGATTGAACACACCACACCCAAATCTAACTCTCTCTGCACATGTTATATCTGCCTCCCCTGCAGTGCACATGGTTTTGCGCAATTGCTCACAAAAATCCTGCTGCGATCAACTTGGAATTACCCCCCACAATGCTATATCCCAGAGTTTTGATGACCTTGAGGATCCTTCTCCATTTTCTAAGTGGAAACTGAACATTGACCAGCACACCTGTACACCATTTCGTTGATATATATATATATAAATATAATTATACACACACACACACACACACACACACACACACACACACACACACACACACACACACACACACACACACACACACACACACACACACACACACCATCTTTGTTTTCCCCTTTTATTTAAGGTGAGGGGGCACCAGCCTCCAACTTGCCTCCAGGCGACCGATATGCACTTACACCCATTAGTTGTACATATCAACTAATCAGATTCTAGCTTTCATTTTATAAACAGTACTAGATAAATGTTAGCTAGAATCTGACCACACCCTCATCTCTTCTTTTTAGGAGTTTTTGTAAACCTACCCTTATGAACCAGGGGGTGGTATTCATGTGACCAGCGGTCGGGAGACCGACAGTCACATGACCTCCTCCAGCATCCCGACCCCTCACTATCCTGATGGTCGGCATGCCGACCATCAGGGACTATTTCCACTCGTGGGTGTCCACGACACCCATAGAGTGGGAATAGAACCCGTGGCCACCTCGCCCCTCCCCGCCGGGATCCCGGCGTAGTATGCTGCCGGGATCCCGGCGTCGGTAAGCTGACCGGCGGTCTCCTGACTGCCGGTCAGCCATACTACACCCGTATCAGGTGCATGCGTAGGTGCCGATTCCGTGGGTGCTCCCGGGCCGGAGCACCCACCAGCAAAAATATAAATCGGCACCTATGGGGGAATGCAGCATAATTTAGAAAAATAACCAATCAATTATTAACTTAGAGTGTCCTTAAATAAATAATGTTGACTTTAAAAATGTGACATGCGCAATAATACGTATCCAATAATTTAGCAGATGCTGGTAATAAAAATAAATTATTACTATTATTATTATTATTATTATTATTATTATATTAATAAATAGAAAACATTGAATTATTATAATTGTTTATTGTAATTTGTTTCAATACATAAACTCACACAGTGCAAGTTAACATTAAGCACTAAGTACACAGTATTTATGTGACTCTATTCCATTTGCTTCAATTATGTGTTTCCAATTACGATTATAATAGTAATTACGAGGCATTAAACTCTAGCAGGCAAACAGAATTATTTTCTTTTTCTCTGCAAATTTCCTTCGTAACATTACCACCCTTATCTATATACATTGCTTATGCGAATTTCCAGCACTTTAACAGAGCAGATTATTTTAATCTAAATAATACTGGACACAAATATATTGATCTTGGCATGAATGTACTAAACAGGCTAGCATACAGAACTCAAAATGAGAAATGACATTCTTCTAAATAAGTTTTTTTTTTCTAAGACAGCTCACAAAGGGTTTCTAGTTTAACAACCTGTAGATTTTACATAACCTTCCCTTCCCTATACATCCTTTTCTTTCAAATACAACCTAAGAAGCCATAAACACTATTTTACAGCATGAGGAACAAGAACGGGTCTTGTTAAAAAAAAAACTTTCACAAAAGTTTTGGCCTTTAGATCTTTCGAACACGGCTTTTAAAATTAAGAGGAAAAGAGCTCTGTCTGACATCCACTAGAGATTTATTATCCTTCCAATAAATTTTAATGAATGTTAAAGGTCATAAACATGTTTGTAATCCACTATTTAGTTTACAGATTTTTTTTTATAGGGTGGGGAGGTTTGGAGGATGATTCTACGCTTCTACAAAAAGTGACCAATGTCAAAATGTCATATGTTATGTTTGAGATCAAAGTGATAAAAAAAAAATTATTCTTAAAAAAAAAAATATCTAAATGTTCTTTGCAGGCCTAGCCTCGGTTTTATGAAGTCTTTAGAACTTGATATAATTTTTATTGCCAATGTTTTTTATTTTTTTTATTTTTGAATAATGCGCAAACTGTATTTAGCAGTACCCAATAATTACAACCAAAATAAAAAAACACACACAAAAACAAACAAAACAAAAACACACACATATTGAAGACAAATGTTCGATTTGTTATCTCAGTAAAACTTTTTTTTACAGGTGGTATTAGAATAACACATCCAAAGAGGGTGTGTGCAAAAAATAATAAATTAGAATTCGGAGAGTACATTATAAAATATGTTGGAACATTCCTTCTATTCGAAATAAATATCCAAATTCCTCTCTTTTTTTTTTTTTTTTTGCTTCAATGCATTTAAATGTTATTTAAAGTAGATAATAGTTTCCCTTTTTCTTTGAAAAGTACACTCTTACATGCCTCTCCTGGCAACTGCCCAGCTACGTTCTATTTCTGGTTCTGTTTGAAAATTTCCGGCACATATAACAAGGACAAGAATGCCAAATATGAATGTTTACAAGATGGGAGTCAGCACTAGATAAATGTATATTTATAATTCTATGGTCTGTACCAGGCCTGGGGATCCTAGCCGAATATGAAGGGTGATTTTATATTTAACCCTGGTGGAATAATCGAAGGCTGAAGAGTCAACGTATAATGTACTTAACAACCATTAAACATTTCTATGTAGAGCCATCCAGTGGAATATTCCACTTAGCTGTGGAACACTGATGAATCACCACTACAAAATATAAGACTCGCATTTTTAATTATAAATACTGTCACTGACTGGCAAGTGTGGTATGTGAAAACCAGATTCCTTCCTTCATTATTCCCTATGGGCGATTAGTAAACACCTTGTATGGAACCTGTTTATCCACAGCTGAGTTGCTATGTACACTATGCACTTGAAAAGAACAAGGAATACGTATGTAATGAGCCATACACATATTCAGCTACATTCTAAGTAGTTTTTTGAAAGTACTAAGCTGATGTTCCTGGACTTCATATGAACTTCTGGAGAGAATATGGTATCGGTACAATTTGGGTGCATATATGACAATTCATAAGAATGCCAATAAATCAATATGTAACAAGCAATGATGAATAAGTAAAATTAATTATTTAATAAACAGGGAGATATTCACTATCGTTGCTCAAAGGTGCAAATCTACACTAGAACCACAGCAGCGAATCAGCATCCAGCTTCTAGCTGTCTAGTACAAGTTAGATAATGAAAGCAAATGACTTATTGGTTGCTATGCTTTTAGAGCAGATGTGCACCTTTGACTGAGATACAGTATGGCAGTAAAATCACCTTAATGTGTTTGTATAATGCACTAGTTACGACGCTGTTGGAAAATTATTTGTAACAAACTTTTTGAGAATTTAATTTTAATTTGCAATAATGATCGGGGCTTCTTTTGATGGACATAGGGCTAATATTCTGGTTTGCTAACTAGGCAAAGTTGTTTTGTACCTTTATAATATACTGCATGTGACGTGTACTTGTCGCCGACATACATCCAATATATTCACTAAATACTAGTGACATCACTGACTGTGCCTCATACCCCTCAATGATATCATTAGCTCTTGTTAATGGAAAGGCTCCTTGCTTACAAATATTAGTTCACACAAAATACCTGCATCTACCGTGTAGACATTGAAAATTGTTACCCCATACTACCAAATTCACAAATAAATACAATGGTTACTGTCTGTTCCACCATGAGAGGAGCAACATTTTTTATTTGTGTGTCCAATTTTCAATGTGAATGTTTTAATATGACCTTATTTAATTATTTCAATTTTCTGACTAATTTTAGGGGGACATGTATTAAGCAGTGATAAAAATAGAGAAGTGAGCCAGTGGAGAAGTGGCCCGTGGCAACCAATCAGCAGCTCTGTATACTTTCATAGTATGCAAATTATAAATGTTACGTCAATGCTGATTGGTTGCCAAAGGCATCTTCTCCACTGGCTCACTACTCCACTCTTTTCACTGTTTAGTACATGTCTCCCTATGTCTCTTACTGGTCCGATTATTATAACTACTGTATGTTACTTTTGTTAACAGAACACATTCTGAAGGGTGATATAAAAAAAATTATTTGAATGCATGACGCATTTTATCTATTTCATTTTAGGTACAAATTTATGGCCAGCTGCCACATTGGTACACTAGTAGTGGAAGATTACTGGCGTTTCCATTGACATTCTCAAACCTGTACTATCCAATTCTCCAACTCTAAAATTCCGTTCGCAACCGTGTCACCATAACAGCATGCATGGATCAAGTGATGTTACTTATTGCAACGCAGAAATGGAATGACAAGAAACAGGAACATGACGCAGATGGTAAGCGATCTTTAATTAAAGGTGTACTACAGCGTATAATTAAAAATAGGACACATCAGAATGCGTGAAGAGAAGCTTCAAAAAGCATGGTGATGAGTTTTGGATCTGTACATTTTCTGTATTGTCTCTACATATAGAAACAAATATTTTTCTTCATTTTGCAGTAAATTGTTCCTAATTGCTTTAGCCTTAAAAATGGCAAAATTTGTAAGTGAAGCTGAAGCAACAAAATACAATCACATTTTCATGTGTAAGTAAAACGCAATTTGTAAAATATATATAAAACAAACCCTCATTCTTATTTTATGCTCTGGTGCCTAAATGAATGCTAAATAAACATGTACGGTGGAATAAAGTTCTATAAAAGATAAAGGTCTTATAAAGAATATTTATATGCAAATGTGATGATTTCATTGTTTATGGAAGTGGTTTTGAACCTGAAACACTCCCTCTGATATTAACAGGACCTTAAAAAAATGTTTATATTAGCGTAGCGAGGCTGGAAATGGTAGTTGTGGTGGTGGAGGGGGAATTCTCTTATACATAGAGAAAGTAGTGTCCTAGGGATCTATACCCCCATGGGTCACAATAGGGGTTCCGGTATGAATGGTAGACAATGTTAAGGTCGACACTCATTAGGTCGACCACTATTGGTCAACATTGGCATGGTCGACATGGACTAATGGTCGACACATGAAAATGGTCAACGCATGAAAGGTCGACACATGAAAAGGTAGACATAAGTTTTTTAAACTTTTTCTGTTGTCGTTTTCTGCATAAAGTGACCGGGAACCCCAATTAGTGTACCGCGTCCCCTCGCATGGCTCGCTTCACTCGCCATGCCTCGGGCAAGGTGCCTCGCTCCGCTACCGCTGCGCTCGGCACAGGTTACCGTTCCCAATCGTAGTCCACGTGGATCGTAAGGTATGAAAAAGTTCCAAAAAAGAGAAAAATTGTGAAAAAGTAATGTCGACCTTTTCACGTGTCAACCTTTTCCATGTGTCGACCATTTGTCCATGTCGACCATGTCAATGTCGACCTATAGTGGTCGACCTAATGAGTGTCGACCTTAACATTGTCGACCATCTGAACAGATATCCACTATAGGACCATGATAATTGCAGGAAATACAGTAACATGATCACAGGTAAAACAGATTACCTGTATCTAGTGAAATCCAGATAATTTCTGACACAGCACTCCTAATATCAAAACTTGTCACTTCTGTATGTCATCAGCCTATGATATTGTATAATTCTGGGGTCTATTCATGAAGCAGTGAAAAATGTGGAGAATTGAGCCTGTGGAGAAGTTGCCCATGGCAACCAATCAGCTGCTCCGTACAATTGTATAGTATGCAAATTGTAAATGTTACTTCAATGCTGATTGGTTGCCATGGGCAACTTCTCCACTGGATCACTTCTCCACACTTTTCGCTGTTTCATGAATAGACCCCAATATGTTTTACCAGTTTCCAGTTAGTAAAAAAAAATAAAAAAAAATTGTAATAAAGTGTAATTGTTAAAGTTAATAAATAAAAAAGTCCACCCCTGTATCCCTGTGATTGCTAAAACATAACAGGGCCTAAAATTAAATACTAAGAATTATAGTTCATAAATTGTAATATGTGACAAATATATATGTGCAATTAATTATTTTCTTGTGTTTTTTGCTTTGTTTTTTAAAATGTTATTTATAGCACATTTCTTGATTTTTTTAATATAGCGGAGTGTAAACTTTTATCTAATAGCAATTATATTTGCTTTGCAAATGTAAGTAGAAATAAATTAAACGGGCTGACAGATGGTACCTGGGGGGGGAATGTTTGAGAACCACTTCTCTATATCATCGCCACCTTGTGTGAAATCTGTGTTTTTGTGATGCAATTTTGTTTAAATCATATGATTACTAAAACTGGACACAGTTCTTTATTTTTCTATGAAAATATATTTTACACATGATCCAGCCCAGCGCGGTGACATGTAAAATATTTTGGTACAATGGACGGAAATCACAGCTCTACTTAATATAGGCCTAAAGGTTGAAGTTCCCGGTTACTGACCCAACTAGGTCACCCAAAAAAATCACAACAGTGACGTTATTTTGCTTAATTTCTGGAGAAGTCACATACTATAGTGATGTCATGTAGTGATGTACATTGGTGACATTCACTGCTTAGAGAACACTCAAACTGTAAGGCTTGAAACACTGATGTCAGCTATTTGCTAATTTGGGAAAGTCACTTTACCTCCCTGTGCCTCAGGCACTAACATTAGATTATAGGTTTGACTTGGGAGGGAGACCGGTGTCTGAGAAATACTCAGTGTTTTCTTGAAAAGAGTGGTTGCCTGTGACCTGTTTGTATATATATATATATATATATATATATATATATACAGGTTGGGTATCCCTTATCCAAAATGCTTGGGACCAGAGGTATTTTGGGTATGGGATTTTTCCGTATTTTGGAATAATTGCATACCATAATGAGATATCATGGTGATGGGACCTAAATTTAAGCACAGAATACATTTATGTTACATATACAACTTATACACACAGCCTGAAGGTCATTTTAGCCAATATTTTTTTATAACTTTGTGCATTAAACAAAGTTTGTGTACATTGAGCCTTCAGAAAACAAAGGTTTCACTATCTCACTCTCACTCAAAAAAGTCCGTATTTCGGAATATTCAGTATTTCGGAATATTTGGATATGGGATACTCAACCTGTATCTATCAATAATACATATATGTGCGAGCACATGTTTTGTACATGTGTTTGCATCTGTCTGTATATACGTAGTTTGTTCCCGGAGCTTACAATCCTAATGAAATATATTAGGAATGGAGTCACAATTTTGTCATCCCCCCCCCCCCAAAAAATAAAAACAAAACAAAAAAAAACACACCACAAAACATATATAGATCACATAGAAAATACATTGCAACATTGGTAAAGAAACATAATCCCGGTATGCCAGGGAGACATAATATGAGCAGGCAGTATAATATATGTAATATATCCTGTTATTTTGAAATAATATACGGCTGCGGAATGTTATTTTTGTTTCCAATTTTTATGTAATTACCCAACACAAAGTAAGACAAAACATAGCGAGAGAGAAACGAAACGGTTAAACAGGAAGCAATTAGGGAAAAAAATCCTCTTAAGTTGCGATAAGTTTGAGCAGGACTTCTCCCTAAAGGATGAAATTAAGTTGTTTGAAACTTTTACTTTGATTTTACTGATCCCACTAAAGAAGTGGTATTATTATTTTTGCATTGAGTGTTCATCTCTGGAATTACACGTCGCCGGCCTGTCACTCACACTGACAATATAGACAGGCCTTCCTCTTTGATCTGTAGACAGTCAGAGTTGCAACAGGAGACTATGAAGACGACAGTCAGGTCTAGCTCCTTCCAAAGGTTGAAGACTGCAGGATGGGCAAATTACTTACATTTAATAGTTTGAAGGTCATCGGCGTTGGCCATTGATCTCTTCAGAAATAGCTGCGGTTATGAGACTTTAGTATAAACCTGAATGCTATCTAGTATTTCCTCTACAGTATATACCGTACTCTGTATCTTGGCGTCATTAAGGCCTTACGAGACAATACCTGAGGCTGACAGCGCCAAGTCACCGCTCACTGTGTTTCTGAGTAATTTGTCCATTTGGTAGATTATTTAAGGGTCACTAAACCGAAAATGCAAGCTGATCCAACATGAAAATACCGCTTTTCACATGCATAAAATACATGCAAACGTTCCAATGCCAGGGGGAAATTCCAAATATGATATGCGACTGATCTAAGTGTTCTTTAAAACATTGCTGGAGCACATCAAAACTCCATCTGCACTGTTTGCAGACAACACAGATACATAGATGGGGCTCTATGTACTAATATACAGTGGTGCCGAAAGTGGGGGGGGGGGGGGAGAGTACAAATTACCCGGGCCCTGGTCTGATGGAGGGGCCCAGTGAGGGCCCCAGGCTTCCTCCCCCTTAACTGGCAGCAGCAGCTACAGCTCTTCTCCTAAGCCCAGCACACGCTGCTGACTGCTAAGCTGGAGTGCGGCCATGGGGGCGCTTAAAATACAATTTTTTCTGTATTTTTCCAAAGGGTGCATGGCCACGCCTCTTGTGATTAGGCAATGGCCCCTGAAAAGTACCTGGGCTCTCTACTGCCCTGTTGATATACTAACGTACGTAGAGCCGCTGTCTCATTTCTAGAGCAGATTGGTGCCATAAATACTATGTGCATATTGCGTACAATGTGGCCCTTACACGTGATGGAGCAACACTGCATTCTTTATCAGTGATACTTGTTTTATCAGATTTCAAGCTTCACTTCTGCTGCCTGATTGCAGCACATATTTATTATTTATTTATTAACAGTTTCTTATATAGCGCAGCAAATACCATATATCATGCTTATATATAGGATTGGACAATCACGGCTAAACATATTTGTCTCTCAATATGTAAGCGATAGCTACAAGAGATGATCATTGCTGCACCCAGTCTGGTGACACTATACATAGAGATGAGCGCCGGAAATTTTTCGGGTTTTGTGTTTTGGTTTTGGGTTCGGTTCCGCGGCCGTGTTTTGGGTTCGACCGCGTTTTGGCAAAACCTCACCGATTTTTTTTTTGTCGGATTCGGGTGTTTTTTTCAAAAAACACTAAAAAACAGCTTAAATCATAGAATTTGGGGGTCATTTTGATCCCAAAGTATTATTAACCTCAAAAACCATAATTTACACTCATTTTCAGTCTATTCTGAATACCTCACACCTCACAATATTATTTTTAGTCCTAAAATTTGCACCGAGGTCGCTGGATGACTAAGCTAAGCGACCCTAGTGGCCGACACAAACACCTGGCCCATCTAGGAGTGGCACTGCAGTGTCACGCAGGATGTCCCTTCCAAAAAACCCTCCCCAAACAGCACATGACGCAAAGAAAAAAAGAGGCGCAATGAGGTAGCTGTGTGAGTAAGCTAAGCGACCCTAGTGGCCGACACAAACACCTGGCCCATCTAGGAGTGGCACTGCAGTGTCACGCAGGATGTCCTTTCCAAAAAACCCTCCCCAAACAGCACATGACGCAAAGAAAAAAAGAGGCGCAATGAGGTAGCTGTGTGAGTAATATAAGCGACCCTAGTGGCCGACACAAACACCGGGCCCATCTAGGAGTGGCACTGCAGTGGCACGCAGGATGGCCCTTCCAAAAAACCCTCCCCAAACAGCACATGACGCAAAGAAAAAAAGAGGCGCAATGAGGTAGCTGTGTGAGTAAGATAAGCGACCCTAGTGGCCGACACAAACACCGGGCCCATCTAGGAGTGGCACTGCAGTGGCACGCAGGATGGCCCTTCCAAAAAACCCTCCCCAAACAGCACATGACGCAAAGAAAAAAAGAGGCGCAATGAGGTAGCTGTGTGAGTAAGATAAGCGACCCTAGTGGCCGACACAAACACCGGGCCCATCTAGGAGTGGCACTGCAGTGTCACGCAGGATGTCCCTTCCAAAAAACCCTCCCCAAACAGCACATGACGCAAAGAAAAAAAGAGGCGCAATGAGGTAGCTGTGTGAGTAAGCTAAGCGACCCTAGTGGCCGACACAAACACCGGGCCCATCTAGGAGTGGCACTGCAGTGTCACGCAGGATGTCCCTTCCAAAAAACCCTCCCCAAACAGCACATGACGCAAAGAAAAAAAGAGGCGCAATGAGGTAGCTGTGTGAGTAAGCTAAGCGACCCTAGTGGCCGACACAAACACCGGGCCCATCTAGGAGTGGCACTGCAGTGTCACGCAGGATGGCCCTTCCAAAAAACCCTCCCCAAACAGCACATGACGCAAAGAAAAAAAGAGGCGCAATGAGGTAGCTGTGTGAGTAAGATAAGCGACCCTAGTGGCCGACACAAACACCGGGCCCATCTAGGAGTGGCACTGCAGTGTCACACAGGATGTCCCTTCCAAAAAACCCTCCCCAAACAGCACATGACGCAAAGAAAAAAAGAGGCGCAATGAGGTAGCTGTGTGAGTAAGCTAAGCGACCCTAGTGGCCGACACAAACACCGGGCCCATCTAGGAGTGGCACTGCAGTGTCACGCAGGATGTCCCTTCCAAAAAACCCTCCCCAAACAGCACATGACGCAAAGAAAAAAAGAGGCGCAATGAGGTAGCTGTGTGAGTAAGATAAGCGACCCTAGTGGCCGACACAAACACCTGGCCCATCTAGGAGTGGCACTGCAGTGTCACGCAGGATGTCCCTTCCAAAAAACCCTCCCCAAACAGCACATGACGCAAAAAATTAGATTAAGAAAAATGAATTAATTAATTAAATTAAGAAAAATTAAAGAAAAAAGATGTGCAAGATGGAATTGTCCTTGGGCCCTCCCACCCACCCTTATGTTGTATAAACAGGACATGCACACTTTAACCAACCCATCATTTCAGTGACAGGGTCTGCCACACGACTGTGACTGAAATGACGGGTTGGTTTGGACCCCCACCAAAAAAGAAGCAATTAATCGCTCCTTGCACAAACTGGCTCTACAGAGGCACGATCTCCACCTCATCATCATCCTCCGATATATCACCGTGTACATCCCCCTCCTCACAGATTATCAATTCGTCCCCACTGGAATCCACCATCTCAGCTCCCTGTGTACTTTGTGGAGGCAATTGCTGCTGGTGAATGTCTCCACGGAGGAATTGATTATAATTCATTTTAATGAACATCATCTTCTCCACATTTTCTGGATGTAACCTCGTACGCCGATTGCTGACAAGGTGAGCGGCGGCACTAAACACTCTTTCGGAGTACACACTTGTGGGAGGGCAACTTAGGTAGAATAAAGCCAGTTTGTGCAAGGGCCTCCAAATTGCCTCTTTTTCCTGCCAGTATAAGTACGGACTGTGTGACGTGCCTACTTGGATGCGGTCACTCATATAATCCTCCACCATTCTTTCAATGGTGAGAGAATCATATGCAGTGACAGTAGACGACATGTCCATAATCGTTGTCAGGTCCTTCAGTCCGGACCAGATGTCAGCATATGCAGTCGCTCCAGACTGCCCTGCATCACCGCCAGCGGGTGGGCTCGGAATTCTGAGCCTTTTCCTCGCACCCCCAGTTGCGGGAGAATGTGAAGGAGGAGATGTTGACAGGTCGCGTTCCGCTTGACTTGACAATTTTGTCACCAGCAGGTCTTTGAACCCCAGCAGACTTGTGTCTGCCGGAAAGAGAGATCCAAGGTAGGCTTTAAATCTAGGATCGAGCACGGTGGCCAAAATGTAGTGCTCTGATTTCAACAGATTGACCACCCGTGAATCCTTGTTAAGCGAATTAAGGGCTCCATCCACAAGTCCCACATACCTAGCGGAATCGCTCCGTGTTAGCTCCTCCTTCAATGTCTCCAGCTTCTTCTGCAAAAGCCTGATGAGGGGAATGACCTGACTCAGGCTGGCAGTGTCTGAACTGACTTCACGTGTGGCAAGTTCAAAGGGCATCAGAACCTTGCACAATGTTGATACCATTCTCCACTGCGCTTGAGACAGGTGCATTCCACCTCCTATATCGTGCTCAATTGTATAGGCTTGAATGGCCTTTTGCTGCTCCTCCAACCTCTGAAGCATATAGAGGGTTGAATTCCACCTCGTTACCACTTCTTGCCTCAGATGATGGCAGGGCAGGTTCAGTTGTTTTTGGTGGTGCTGCAGTCTTCTGTACGTGGTGCCTGTACACCGAAAGTGTCCCGCAATTCTTCTGGCCACCGACAGCATCTCTTGCACGCCCCTGTCGTTTTTTTAAAAATTCTGCACCACCAAATTCAAGGTATGTGCAAAACATGGGACGTGCTGGAATTTGCCCATATTTAATGCACACACAATATTGCTGGCGTTGTCCGATGCCACAAATCCACAGGAGAGTCCAATTGGGGTAAGCCATTCCGCGATGATCTTCCTCAGTTGCCGTAAGAGGTTTTCAGCTGTGTGCGTATTCTGGAAAGCGGTGATACAAAGCGTAGCCTGCCTAGGAAAGAGTTGGCGTTTGCGAGATGCTGCTACTGGTGCCGCCGCTGCTGTTCTTGCGGCGGGAGTCCATACATCTACCCAGTGGGCTGTCACAGTCATATAGTCCTGACCCTGCCCTGCTCCACTTGTCCACATGTCCGTGGTTAAGTGGACATTGGGTACAACTGCATTTTTTAGGACACTGGTGAGTCTTTTTCTGACGTCCGTGTACATTATCGGTATCGCCTGCCTAGAGAAGTGGAACCTAGATGGTATTTGGTAACGGGGGCACACTACCTCAAGAAATTGTCTAGTTCCCTGTGAACTAACGGCGGATACCGGACGCACGTCTAACACCAACATAGTTGTCAAGGCCTCAGTTATCCGTTTTGCAGCAGGATGACTGCTGTGATATTTCATCTTCCTCGCAAAGGACTGTTGGACAGTCAATTGCTTACTGGAAGTAGTACAAGTGGGCTTACGACTTCCCCTCTGGGATGACCATCGACTCCCAGCAGCAACAACAGCAGCGCCAGCAGCAGTAGGCGTTACACGCAAGGATGCATCGGAGGAATCCCAGGCAGGAGAGGAATCGTCAGAATTGCCAGTGACATGGCCTGCAGGACTATTGGCATTCCTGGGGAAGGAGGAAATTGACACTGAGGGAGTTGGTGGGGTGGTTTGCGTGAGCTTGGTTACAAGAGGAAGGGATTTACTGGTCAGTGGACTGCTTCCGCTGTCACCCAAAGTTTTTGAACTTGTCACTGACTTATTATGAATGCGCTGCAGGTGACGTATAAGGGAGGATGTTCCGAGGTGGTTAACGTCCTTACCCCTACTTATTACAGCTTGACAAAGGCAACACACGGCTTGACAAATGTTGTCCGCATTTCTGGTGAAATACTTCCACACCGAAGAGCTGATTTTTTTGGTATTTTGACCAGGCATGTCAACGGCCCTATTCCTCCCACGGACAACAGGTGTCTCCCCGGGTGCCTGACTTAAACAAACCACCTCACCATCAGAATCCTCCTGGTCAATTTCCTCCCCAGCGCCAGCAACACCCATATCCTCCTCATCCTGGTGTACTTCAACACTGACATCTTCAATCTGACTATCAGGAACTGGACTGCGGGTGCTCCTTCCAGCACTTGCAGGGGGCGTGCAAATGGTGGAAGGCGCATGCTTTTCACGTCCAGTGTTGGGAAGGTCAGGCATCGCAACCGACACAATTGGACTCTCCTTGTGGATTTGGGATTTGGAAGAACGCACAGTTCTTTGCTGTGCTTTTGCCAGCTTGAGTCTTTTCATTTTTCTAGCGAGAGGCTGAGTGCTTCCATCCTCATGTGAAGCTGAACCACTAGCCATGAACATAGGCCAGGGCCTCAGCCGTTCCTTGCCACTCCGTGTGGTAAATGGCATATTGGCAAGTTTACGCTTCTACTCCGACAATTTTATTTTAGATTTTTGAGTCCTTTTTTTACTGATATTTGGTGTTTTGGATTTTACATGCTCTGTACTATGACATTGGGCATCGGCCTTGGCAGACGACGTTGCTGGCATTTCATCGTCTCGGCCATGACTAGTGGCAGCAGCTTCAGCACGAGGTGGAAGTGGATCTTGATCTTTCCCTAATTTTGGAACCTCAACATTTTTGTTCTCCATATTTTAATAGGCACAACTAAAAGGCACCTCAGGTAAACAATGGAGATGGATGGATACTAGTATACTTATGGATGGACTGCCGAGTGCCGACACAGAGGTAGCTACAGCCGTGGACTACCGTACTGTGTCTGCTGCTAATATATACTGGATGATAATGAGATGAAATCAATATAATATCACTAGTACTGCAGCCGGACAGGTATATATATTTATTATGTAATGACTGATGACGGACCTGCTGGACACTGTCAGCTCAGCAGCACCGCAGACTGCTACAGTAAGCTACTATACTATAGTAGTATGTACAAAGAAGAAAGAAAAAAAAAAACCACGGGGAGGTGGTATACAATTATGGATGGACTGCCGAGTGCCGACACAGAGGTAGCTACAGCCGTGGACTAACGTACTGTGTCTGCTGCTAATATAGACTGGATGATAATGAGATGAAATCAATATAATATCACTAGTACTGCAGCCGGACAGGTATATATATTTATTATGTAATGACTGATGACGGACCTGCTGGACACTGTCAGCTCAGCAGCACCGCAGACTGCTACAGTAAGCTACTATACTATAGTAGTATGTACAAAGAAGAAAGAAAAAAAAAAACCACGGGGAGGTGGTATACAATTATGGATGGACTGCCGAGTGCCGACACAGAGGTAGCTACAGCCGTGGACTACCGTACTGTGTCTGCTGCTAATATAGACTGGATGATAATGAGATGAAATCAATATAATATCACTAGTACTGCAGCCGGACAGGTATATATATTTATTATGTAATGACTGATGACGGACCTGCTGGACACTGTCAGCTCAGCAGCACCGCAGACTGCTACAGTAAGCTACTATACTATAGTAGTATGTACAAAGAAGAAAGAAAAAAAAAAAACACGGGGAGGTGGTATACAATTATGGATGGACTGCCGAGTGCCGACACAGAGGTAGCTACAGCCGTGGACTAACGTACTGTGTCTGCTGCTAATATAGACTGGATGATAATGAGATGAAATCAATATATATGTATATATAATATCACTAGTACTGCAGCCGGACAGGTATATATATTTATTATGTAATGACCGATGACGGACCTGCTGGACACTGTCAGCTCAGCAGCACTGCAGACTGCTACAGTAAGCTACTATACTATAGTAGTATGTACAAAGAAGAAAGAAAAAAGAAAAACCACGGGGAGGTGGTATACAATTATGGATGGACTGCCGAGTGCCGACACAGAGGTAGCTACAGCCGTGGACTAACGTACTGTGTCTGCTGCTAATATAGACTGGATGATAATGAGATGAAATCAATATATATGTATATATAATATCACTAGTACTGCAGCCGGACAGGTATATATATTTATTATGTAATGACCGATGACGGACCTGCTGGACACTGTCAGCTCAGCACTGCAGCACCGCAGACTGCTACAGTAAGCTACTATACTATAGTAGTATGTACAAAGAAGAAAGAAAAAAAAAAAACCACGGGGAGGTGGTATACAATTATGGATGGACTGCCGAGTGCCGACACAGAGGTAGCTACAGCCGTGGACTAACGTACTGTGTCTGAGGCTAATATAGACTGGATGATAATGAGATGAAATCAATATATATGTATATATAATATCACTAGTACTGCAGCCGGACAGGTATATATATTTATTATGTAATGACCGATGACGGACCTGCTGGACACTGTCAGCTCAGCAGCACCGCAGACTGCTACAGTAAGCTACTATACTATAGTAGTATGTACAAAGAAGAAAGAAAAAAAAAAAAACACGGGGAGGTGGTATACAATTATGGATGGACTGCCGAGTGCCGACACAGAGGTAGCTACAGCCGTGGACTAACGTACTGTGTCTGCTGCTAATATAGACTGGATGATAATGAGATGAAATCAATATATATGTATATATAATATCACTAGTACTGCAGCCGAACAGGTATATATATTTATTATGTAATGACCGATGACGGACCTGCTGGACACTGTCAGCTCAGCAGCACCGCAGACTGCTACAGTAAGCTACTATACTATAGTAGTATGTACAAAGAAGAAAGAAAAAAAAAAACCACGGGGAGGTGGTATACAATTATGGATGGACTGCCGAGTGCCGACACAGAGGTAGCTACAGCCGTGGACTAACGTACTGTGTCTGCTGCTAATATAGACTGGATGATAATGAGATGAAATCAATATATATGTATATATAATATCACTAGTACTGCAGCCGGACAGGTATATATATTTATTATGTAATGACTGATGACGGACCTGCTGGACACTGTCAGCTCAGCAGCACCGCAGACTGCTACAGTAAGCTACTAAAGTAGTATGTATAAAGAAGAATGAAAAAAAAAAAAAACCACGGGTAGGTGGTATACAATATATATATATATATATATATATATATATATATATATATATATATATTATATTATATACAATTATATATATATATACATATTAAACTGGTGGTGGTGATTGATTATTAAACTGGTGGTCAGGTCACTGGTCACACTATCAGCAACTTGCAAGTAGTACTCCTAAGCAGACAATCACAAAATATATTATACTGGTCTGGTGGTCAGTGTGGTCACAATGGCAGTGTGACACTGACTCTGGCAGCAAAAGTGTGCACTGTACGTTATATGTACTCCTGAGTCCTGCTCTCAGACTCTAACTGCTCCCCACTGTCAGTGTCTCCCCCACAAGTCAGATAATTAATACAGTCACACTATCTAATCTATATCACTTCAGCAAGTACTGTAGTAGTAGTATAGTAGTACTCCTCCTAATAATGCTCCCCAAAATTACTACTACTGTGTCTCTCTCTACTGTCTCACTCTCTTCTCTAAACGGAGAGGACGCCAGCCACGTCCTCTCCCTATGAATCTCAATGCACGTGTGAAAATGGCGGCGACGCGCGGCTCCTTATATAGAATCCGAGTCTCGCGATAGAATCCGAGCCTCGCGAGAATCCGACAGCGGGATGATGACGTTCGGGCGCGCTCGGGTTAACCGAGCAAGGCGGGAAGATCCGAGTCGCTCGGACCCGTGTAAAAAAACATGAAGTTCGGGCGGGTTCGGTTTCCGAGGAACCGAACCCGCTCATCTCTAACTATACACCTGAATTATATTTCTTTCAAATATCAATTTACAGATGTATATGTACAGTGGGGGTTATTCAGATGTGGAAGCAAACCAAAAAAGCAAGCAACTCGGCAAAACCATGTTGCACTGCAGGTGAGGCAGATGTAACATGTGCAGAGAGAGTTAGATTTGGGTGGGATGTAGTATCTAAACTGAAATCTAAATTGCAGTGCAAAAATAAAGCTGTCCAACATGTGTGTGCTACATGCAAAAGCAGCCAGTATTTACTCTGCACAGAAAAAATATAAATGTATTTCCTCCCATTGCATTGCAAAATGGTTTATTCCAGATACAAACTTACATGCTTTTTCTGCCTTGCTTTCAAATCCGAATGAGGCCCTGTTATGTCTAGGTACCTCATACATTGTGCTATAAAATGAGTGCTACTATTTTATCCACTTGAACGAATTGCAAAAATCAACAAATCAGTGAGATTACACTGGGGGTAATTCCAAGTTGATCGCAGCAGGATTTTTGTTAGCAATTGGGCAAAACCATGTGCACTGCAGGGGAGGCAGATATAACATGTGCAGAGAGAGTTAGATTTGGGTGTGGTGTGTTCAATCTGCAATCTAATTTGCAGTGTAAAAATAAAGCAGCCAGTATTTACCCTACACAGAAACAAAATAACCCACCCAAATCTAACTCTTTCTGCACATGTTATATCTGGCCCCCCTGCAGTGCACATGGGGGGCTAATTCCAAGTTGATCGCAGCAGGAAATTTTTTAGCAGTTGGGCAAAACCATGGCCCTCATTCCGAGTTGATCGGTCGCAAGGCGAATTTAGCAGAGTTACACACGCTAAGCCGCCGCCTACTGGGAGTGAATCTTAGCTTCTTAAAATTGCGACCGATGTATTCGCAATATTGCGATTACTAACTACTTAGCAGTTTCAGAGTAGCTTCAGACTTACTCTGCCTGTGCGATCATTTCAGTGCTTGTCGTTCCTGGTTGACGTCACAAACACACCCAGCGTTCGCCCAGGCACTCCCACCGTTTCCCCGGCCACTCCTGCGTTTTTTCCGGAAACGGTAGCGTTTTCAGCCACACGCCCCTGAAACGCCGTGTTTCCGCCCAGTAACACCCATTTCCTGTCAATCACATTACGATCGCCGGAGCGATGAAAAAGCCGTGAGTAAAATTACTTTCTTCATAGTAAAGTTACTTGGCGCAGTCGCAGTGCGAACATTGCGCATGCGTACTAAGCGGATTTTCACTGCGATGCGATGAAAAATACCGAGCGAACAACTCGGAATGAGGGCCCATGTGCACTGCAGGGGGGGCAGATATAACATGTGCAGAGAGAGTTATAGGCCCTACACACATGCCGATATTCTGAAAGATATGAACGATCTCGTTCATAAATGAACGAGAACTCGTTCATATCTTTCAGTGTGGAGACTCCAGCGATGAACGATGCGCGGCCCCGCGCTCGTTCATCGCTGATCTCCCGTCGGCTGTGCATGCAGGCCAATATGGACGATCTCGTCCATATTTGCCTGCACTTCAATGCAGCCGGGTGACGGGGGGAGTGAAGAAACTTCACTCCCCCCGTCACTGCCCCCCCCGCCGCCGGGTTGCTCGTCGGCCGTATCGGCCGTCGGGCACCTCGGCGGCGCATCGCCGAGTGTGTAGGGCCCATTAGATTTGGGTGGGGTGTGTTCAATCTGCAATCTAAATTGCAGTGTAAAAATAAAGCAGCCAATATTTACCCTGCACAGAAATAAAATAACCCACCCAAATCTAACTCTCTCTGCACATTTTATATCTGCCTCCCCTGCAGTGCACATGGTTTTGCCCAATTGCTATCAAAAATCCTGCTGTGATCAACTTGGAATTACCCCCATGGTTTTGCCCAATTGCTATCAAAAATCCTGCTGCGATCAACTTGGAATTACCCCCCATATTAGGTAATTTAGTATATATATTGGGCCTAATTCAGAGTTGATCGCAGCAGCACATTTGTTAGCAGTTGGGTAAAACCATGCGCCCTGCAGGTGGGGCAGATATAACATGTGCAGAGAGAGTTAGATTTGGGTGGGGTGTATTCAAAGTGAAATCTAAATTGTAGTGTAAAAATAAAGCTGCCAGTATTTACCCTGCACAGAAACAATATAACCCACCCAAATCTTACTCTCTCTGCACATGTTATATCTGCCCCACCTGCTTTAGCTTAGCAGAAGTGCGAACGCATGTACCGCAGAGCGATGACAACATTTTTTTGTGTAGTTTCAGAGTAGCTCAAAACCTACTCAGCGCTTGCGATCACTTCAGACTATTCAGTTCCGGATTTGACGTCACACACCCACCCAGTGTTCACCCAGCTTGCCTGTGTTTTCCCTGGCACACCTGGGTTTTTCCGAACACTCCCTAAAAACTGTCAGTTGCCACCCAGAAACGCCCCCTTCATGTCAATCACTCTGCGGCAACCAGTGCGACTGAAATGCACCGCTAGACCCTGTGCAAAAATGCATTGTTCGTTGTACCCGTATGTCGCACGTGTGCATTGCGCCACATACGCATGCGCAGAAATGTCGTATTTTAGCCAGATCGCTGCTCTGGGAACAAATGCAGCTAGCGATAAACTCGGAATGACCCCCATGGTTTTGCTCAACTGCTTACAAATTTGCTGCTGCAATCAACTCTGAATTACCCCCATTGTGCATTTCTGTGCAACATTTCCCAAAACATGAACGACATTTAGAGGTGGATACAATTTGCTACAAGAGCATGTGTAAATTGTGCCTGGGGAGAAAATGCATTTTGTTACCTATGCCATAAACGTGAGTCGCAACCAACTCTGCATAGGTAGCAAATGTGCCTTCCTCCCCCTCAGAGGTAGAATTAAGGGTCAGGCCGCCCCTAGGCACAACATTATTGGTACCCTACTCTCCAAAAAAAGATATGTCTCTTTCTGTTACCTCCCTTCATATACCTCCCTTCATATTTCTCCATAGCTTTCTGATTACCCCTTCATAGCTCTCTCCAATTCCCTCCATATCTCACTGCCCTCCCACACTTCCATAGCTCACACTGATCTCCTCACACCTCACTGTCCCCCACAGCTCACATTCCCTCCCACACACCTTACTGTCCCTCCTCCCAGGTCACTACCCCATCACACTTCACTGCCCACATAACTGCTCCCCAACTCGTCACTGTCCCCCTACTACTCACATTGCTCCAATCACAGCTCACTGCCCCATCACCCCCCTCCCCCCACACACTGTCCCCTTACTGCTTACACTGCACATACACACAAGGCACATACATATACTTATACTGCACACACACAAACACTGCACATACATAAATACATACACGCACACACGCGCACAGACACACACACACACACACACACACACACACACACACACACACTTATCTCCCAATTAGCTGGAGATCTGCAGAAGTTCCACCTCTCTCTCTCTGACAGCAGCCCTCTGGGTCCTGTGTAGATCCGGCCCCCTTCCTGCAATACAGTCACCCCTGGCTTGGCTTCCATCCTGTCCACTCCACTAAAACTGCTCTGCAATAATCTCCATGCTGCCAAGTCTAAAGGCCACTACTAACCCCACTCTACTTATTCTCCTTGACCTCTATGCTGCTTTTGACACTGTGGACCACCCTCTTCTTCTGCAAATTCTTCACTCCATAAGGTTTAAGTGATACTGCCCTCTCCTAGCCAGAGCCATCTTAACAGCAGTGTAGGCCCCTGGGCACAGCAATGCACTGGGGCCCCTACCCACCTATCAGCGGTAGGGGTGGGGGGTGCTATCAGCGGCAGCTTTGATGTCCCGCAGGAGGTAGGGGGGTTCTATATTTCGCTCAGCATGTTGCACCTGGAGAAATAATTTCTGCTAATTACTTCTTTACTGCAGAAATGGGGCAGGAAGGAGAACACTAAACTGTAGAAGGGGACATTGCCCTGAATTAAGGGGCCCTGGTACATGACTTCCAGGGTGGTAGGGGGTATTTAATACTAAAGGGAGGTGGTGGATAGTGGAGTGGGCTTAATATGCATAATTTTCCAGGGGTCAGGGCAGCTTGCTTTACTGCAGATATCTCCAGTTCCTGGAAATAGATTTCTTAGCTTTAATGAGATAAAAAAAACTAGAGAGCCCCACCTTTCAGGAGATACTGGGGACTTGGGGATCAGACTTCAGTAGCCAGAGCAATCCACCAACAAAAATATTAAACTGCATACTAGGTGTGTGGAGCTGTAGCAGGGACCAGCTGCTTGAAGGCTGATATCTCTGGTTCTGGGCATAGTAGAGACAAGCTGCCAGTGTCCACTGAAAGGGGAGAGTCCCAGCTTTTGGAGTTTACCCTCATAAAAACTCTAGTCAGACAGAACCCGAGATATCTGGCTGGGAAGAGCAATTAACAGGCTTGGATGGGGACCACTGCTTTGAAGTCGGATATCTCCGGTTCCCCAGGGCCAATTTTCAAAAATCTGGTACCCCTGGAAAGAGGGGATCCTCAGCTATCAGCCTAGGGCCCTTTTACTCCTGGGGCCCTTGGGCAAGAGCCCATTGAGCCCATACGAAAAGACGGCCCTGCTCCTAGCTATCCTCTTACCTCTCTGACCGCTCCTTCTCTGTCTCCTCTCATGACTCCACCTTCCCCTCATTTCCACTAACAGTAGGTGTCCCCCAAGGCCTGTTTTTGGACCTCTCCTTTTCTCTCTCTATACATCCTCTTTAGGTGAGCTCATTCACTCATTTGACTTCCAATATCACTTCTATGCTGATGATATTCAAATCTACATTTCCTCTACTGACCTCTCTCCCTATCTCCTCACTCATATCTCCAACTGTCTCTCTACTTTCTCTTCTTGGATGTCCCAGTGCTTTCTTGAACTTAACATGTCTAAGACTGAGCTGATCATCTTCCCACCCTCCCGCATAACCTCACCTCCCATAATTTCACTATCTATTGATGACACAACTTTTCTCCTCTAGTCCTCAAGTATGCTGTCTTGGAGTTATCCTTATTTCCTCCCTCTCCTTCAAACCACACATTCAGTACCTCATGCAGTCCTGCTGTTTCCAATATTTCCAGGATCAGACCCTTTCTCACCCTGGCTGCAACTAAGACTCTCATCCACTCACTGGTCATCTCCAGATTGGACTACTGTAAACTCCGTCTATATGGCCTCCCTGACAACCACCTCTCTCCACTCCAATCTATAATCCATGCTGCTGCCCTGCCAATCTTCCTCTCCAAATGTACTATGTCCACGTCTCTTCTCTTACAAGCCCTATACTGGCTCCCCTTCCCCTTCCAAATCCAATTCAACCTTCTCACTTGCAAAGTTCTCACCTATTCCTCTCCCATTTACATATCTTACCTTATCTCTCTTTACACTCCTACTCGCCCTCTTCACTCCAAAAATACATGCCGCCTCTCCTGCCACCTGGTTACTTCCTCCCATTCCGTCCTCAAACATTTAGGCTATGGAGCTCTCTGTATCTGGAAATCTCTACCTCTCCCTATAAGACTGACCACCTCTCTACAAAACTTTAAACGGGCTCTCGAGACCCACTTCTTCATATAACCGAAGCCTCTCTCATCCTAATGCACTGTTACATGCTCCCTTTTACCCTTTCTGTGTCACTCCTCTTTGTCTGCCCCTCCCTTTCAGAATGTAAGGTCTCACGAGCAGGACCCTCTCTCCTCATGTGCTTTTCTCTTTCTTAGACTATTTCCTAGTTCATACTCCCTTCAGCAGCACCTAACCCTCGGTTTCTGCCACCCTAATGATTATTTCAGTATCCTTTACCTTGATGCAACTATATTTATATACCATGCACTCGTCCTACATTGTCTTGTACTGAAAGTCGTTGTTTTCTTGTTTTGCTCTTTTATATATTTGGTGGTTAGGTGCTGCAGAACCCTTGTGGTGCCTTATAAATGAACAATAATAATAATAATAATAATAATAATAAAAAACCTACAGTATGTTGCATATTTACTCACCACACTTTGGTCCCGGGTAAATTCCGGGTTGGTGCCTTTCACACTGTGTCGATGTCTGTCCTGCAGAACAGGGATTCACGTTGCATTAAAAGTGGGTGTTTCAGCAACTTTTTACAGTTTTCTCAACATGGTAGATGTGTATAACCAGCTACTGCTTAGTCAGGAGTTCCCATATTATTCTGGATATCTTTTGCCAAAAAATGCAAATGAAAGCCTAATGCAATTAGCTAGTCTGCAATCATGCCGGATTTATTTCCGGAAGAGAAGAGCAGAATTTATGGCTAAGAAGGCTTCCAATCCACCAATGTGCTTCCTTGATCATCCTTGATTGTAGCGTAATTCGGGACCCCCCTTTCTTACTGGAGCCTATCCAGCTCAGACCTGGAAAAATCCAAGTTCATGACCAGGGACGCAGATTGAACCATTAATGTCAAGGCACCACCTGGGTTTTTCCAGAGTCCCTGCCTTGGTGAGAAAGGGGTATAAGACAGCCAAATTTTCCCCAAAAATGTGGCCTGAGAATAGCGGTCTGAATGGAACCCAAAAACAATACCGTCTTTTCTTGCTAGTAAGTCTGCATCTGATCCTGCTGCTGAATACCTCTTTTCTTATGACATAAAATCAAGACAGTTTACCAATACATGCAGAGGCATCCAGTCAGATGCCACGTGTATACAGCCGTTCCTTTAGATGCTTTCTCTGAAGACAAGGACATATACAATATTCAAGGCTGGAAGATTTATGTGGTGCCAGGGGAGCAGCAGAGAGGAATTCAGCAGTATCCTAAGGGATTAGTCTTGCTTACTATAACAGTGGGTTTTTTCCAAGTCACAGGGTAGAGTGGGAGCAATGTTCCATATGCACTGAGCACCCTGATTCCACCCTGATGGTTTTATTTCCAATCTGCCGCTGATTTCTCTCAGCATGTTACTTTATTAACACTATAATATCTGGATTGCTGAGTTTAGAGGGACCAGTGGGAAGGAGGACTTTGTGGTAGCATGACAATGTTACTTTGGGCCATACCATGTCCCACCCGGGGTGTGTCCAGCGCTTCCAGCTCTGGACACCTTCATCTCCCGTCAAAACAGCTCTTCATACTTGCAGCACTGGAGGGCTGCAAAGGGTCTTGGAATCCACAATGGGGCGTGGCCTCACCACATGGTGTCACCACGCCTATGTAACACTGGACCCAACATTTCTTATAGCCGCACTGGCCACACAGGAGGCACCATTACACAACAAGTCCTAACTCCTTTAGCACATGTTTCTGATACTAAAATGGGTTATGACCGCAGTCCAATGTTTAAGCTTAGCTTACCTCAATCTACCTTACACCATCTTTAGATAGAAACAGTAGTACGGTCCCCATTGCCATCAATGAAAACCTAGCAGAGCCTTTCTAGCCTCACAGGTTTTGTGAATGTACTGTGTGCCCCCTCTCCTAAACGGCACTTGGCTGAGGGGCACATTGCGCACCCCTGTGGAGTGCACGGAGCCGCACAAACTGGTTTTTCATATTTTTGTAGGGGGTGGGGCCACGTTGCAACAATTAGGTCATGCCCCCTACAGCCCTTTACGGCCCTGGTGACGTGACACTGACTGTTGAAACAATGATGCACAATAGTAGAATTTTGCACAAATTTCCATGTTGTCTACAGTGTTAAGCGTTAATTCTCAGTAAAATACTGTATAATGGAGCTCTAAGGTAGCTCATTAAGTGCATAGTATATACAGTAGTAGGCAGGGCAGGCGACAGGGGGGGTCAAAGGGGACACCTGTACTGGGCCTCAAGGATCAGAGGGGCCCCAAGTATATGCCACTTCGTGTCCGGCAGGGATGAGAGCAGGGAATCATCATGGAGTTATTGGGGAGAGACAGACCGTGGTGTGTGGGGGAGGAAGGAGAGATATACATATTTATATGTCTGTATACTGTAGATAAATAAATATATATATTTATTTAATAACAGTTTATTATATAGTGCAGCAAATTCCGTTGCTCTGAGGGGGCCTCAGAGATATCACCGTACCGGGCCCCAAGATGTCTGTTGCCAGCCCTGGTAGTAGTGTATTCTGCAGGGAGACTTTGAGTACATTCTTAGAACGCTATTTAAACACTAAGTGGGTATTCAATTAAACCACGTGGCTAATTGCTGCACAGGAGCAATCCAGTTAGTAGGGATTGCCCTGAGTGTGAATTCTGCGAAATAATGGCAAAATCGGGTTCGTGCGTGGGTAAAATAAAATGTTGATTCCGCAGTCTAGCAGTTTCAGGTGCAGGAAAAAGGCTATTTAATTGAATGGCCTATCTCCGTGCCACAGGGATAAAATCCAGCAATTAGTCATAATTGAATGGTTATGGATCAATGGGTGGACCTTAAAAAGGTCGACCCCAAAAGATTGACAGGCACAAGGTCGACAGGAAAAAGGTTTTGCATTGACAAAAAGTTCACACGGTAAAAGTTGACAGGAAAAGGTTGACGTGTTACTTTTTTACTGTTGTTTTCTCCGTAAAATGACTAGGAACCCCAATTAGTGCACCGCATCCCCTTGCATGGCTCGCTTCACTCATCATGCTTTGGGCAAGGTGCCGCGCTCTGCTACCGCTGCTCTCTGCACAGGTTGCCATTCCCAATTGTAGTCCATGTGGATGGTAAACTATGATAAATTCAAAAATTTAAAAAATGTGTGAAAAACTCATGTCGACCTTTTTTTCGGTGTTGACCATTGCCATATCGACCTTTTGTCAATGTCAACCTTTTGTCCATGTTGACCTAATGCACGTCGACCAATAGTGGTCGACTTATTGACTTTTGACCTTAGTACTGTTGACCAATCATCCGGATACCTAATTGAATACCCCCCTAACAGACAGTTGTGTTTATGTGTTTAGCAGGTATTCCTGATAGCTTGTGTCTATGAGCATTAACTATTGCACAGATGTAAAATAATGTAGATTACCAGTATAAGATATGAAACTCTAGACAGGTCACCATTTCCAAGGAAGAAGGAACCTTGTAATAATAACAACGGCTGAGGTTTCATACATTTGTGTAACTAATTTGTCAAATTTGCATTGTGTCAGAATATTAACTCTCTAGACCAGCGGTTCCCAATCCCAACCATAGTCCTAAAGGCACACTAACAGTACAGGTTTTAAGAATAGCCATGCTTGGGCACAGGTGACTTAATTAGTACCTCATTTAGATTTAGATTTAACCATGTGTGCTCAAAAATGGATATTCTCAAAGCCTGGACTGTGCCTTGAGGACTGAAGTTGTAAATGCCTGCCATGGATTAATCTTTTAGTAAATCTGCTTAGCACTACTAAAGTGCTCCCATCACATACACACACAGTGAATGCCACTATTCTGAATACCGAATAATATATATATATATATATATATATATATATATATATATATATATAATATGTTAGGGATAGATTAGGCGTTATGTATTCTGTATTCCTCCATGAGAGTACAACCGGTCAATTTAATAAAGATCAATCACATTAAATGAGTTACTTATCCAGTATAGGAGCATTGTATAATTATCCAGATTAACCTAATTACCTACATATACTGATAGGAGTTATTAATAAATTCTTAAGGGCCCCATACACTAGAGTAATAATGCCCGATTTCAGCCCAATTCGGGCATTCGGCCCGATATATTGGGTGAAATCTGGCATTTTCGGTGTGCTTTTCCCCCGATCTGATCCGCGTTCCCGTGAGCATCGGATTGGATCCCCCTAGATCCGACACATCACGAGTGCTGCACTCATGATATGTCGGATCCCGCAGGAATGGATGGGAAAGCAAAAGATACATCGTATTCATAAAAAACTGCATACGATATATCTAATACTATCCTGCTAACGGAGAGGTTGCCGGGAGGTTGGAGGAAATCTTATACGACATGACGGACCGTCATGTCGTATAAGTGTATGGGGCCCTTTAGAGCGCATTTCCTAATAAATATTAATTTAGTACACTTGTGCCACTTGGTTAATTTGAAAACTTAATTCGTTGTTTGATTCTCTAGGTTTAAAAATTTAATTTTTGTATTTCATGTATAAAGGCTGTTTTACTTTTTGAAAACTTTATTTGCTATGGACTCTAAATAGATGATGTTAATTCTTTCTGAATGAAAAATTCTCCAAATTCTCAAATAAAAAATAAATAAAAAATCTATGAAAAGAGCAGAAAAAATAATGCATTTGTGAATTCCGTTTATTTTGTGGTATTTTTAAAGTGTTCCAGCAATTATCCGATTTCTTCCAAATGAATCTGCTTTGTTCTATTTTTGTGCAACAACTTGCAAATTAATTTGCAATTAGAAAAGGTTCTGGCAGGTGGTGCCGGGCTAAAACGTAATACTCAGTGTTGATGTTTGGAGCATGTTTACCATTACCAATAAAGTTTAACTAATCACAATTCCCGAGTAGATGGAACAATAAGCTCATTGACAATTCTCAATCAAAGTGACAGATTGTTTAACTGAGCAATTTATCAAAATACCAATCAGCGCGATGAAGTCGCTTTTGATTGGCTACGAAGCCGGAGCAGATTGATGCAGCCTGTAAGGTGTAGGTAAGAAAGACTTTTTGTTGCCGGGGGCGTCTATGTGGACTAATTTTAGCCTAATCCAAATCAGTCTATTAATCTATTTTTAACTTTCTAAAATTAGTATTGAAACAACAAAATAGTAAGACCGGTTCATTATCTGTGCTATTAGTCTGACAGACTAAGTGAGTCTCCTTTAGACATCAATGACAAAAGTGTAAAGGGGATGAAAGGTCAATAGCTACCACGATAGGAATCCCCCAGTTTTAATTTTCCTCCGAGACCTTTTTTGGATTCAAATGTTGACAACCTAATTGCTGTGCTTATCCCTAATTAGGCAAACTCTGGTTGGTGCTCCCCACTCGTCTAGTAATGTCATATCGCACATTGTCAAAACAAATAGCTTTATGTTGGCACGGGAAATAGATGCAATGTCCAGAAGTGGTTGGACATAGAAAAACAATTTGGTTTTCAGAATTTCTTAGCACGGAGATAGTAACGAAAATATTTCCCCAAAATTGTAATTCTGCCATGATGTTCTCGGCACGCCAGAAAATAGACGTGTACATTTTAATGACATGAATCAAACAATGTGCAGAGATCATCATATATAAGAGAAAGTTGCTGGTCTACTGAGGTCACTTGCAAACCAGCACGTAGTCCATCTCTATGGCAAAATTCCACCCATTGCTACCTAAATACTTGTACGTCTGTAAGCCAGTATATTTAAACAGCCGAAGTGAAACTATTTGGCACTTAAAACAAAAGGAGCCCTGATTTCCCATTATTTTCAGCATGTAGGGGGAACCTAAATAATTGCTAAAGGAGTCATATATTGGGGAAAATCATGATGATGTTTGAATTAAGGAATGTGCTTGGCCAGGTATGATTGTGGTCCATGTTTTGGTGACTTTTTTAATTTCAAAAAGATCCTCACTAAAGAGGGATATATCAGGCGCTTGCAGTTAAGCAATGATATTTAACAATACAAATACACATACACCTGTAAAAGCACAATAGCTGCTCTCAAGAGGTGCCTGGAAGCGGACCACCACTCTCTTTATCTGCAGCGGTGAGATACTACACTGTCGGATTGCGGCGGGGGGTTGTAGCCTACCCACTTGCTGTGGGAGGAATCGGTTGCATTCATACTGCATTTCTACAAATGTTATTTATCTTACAAGAGGATCAAGTGGACCTGTTATGGTTCTATTGCTTTGCTCATTAGCTATCACCTGCTTGGTGGGACATTGAACATTACCTCTCTCAGTTATATTGAGTACGTTCTCTTTCCCGCAATCATTTGGGAATACAAGCATATATCATTGTTAGTTCAGTGGTTTCCTTTTGTGCGGTTTCATTCATTCATTTTTTAAATGATTAGTATACTATATTACAAGTGTTTTATCCAATAATAAATTGGTATATATTATCTATGCACTCTCTTTTGTTTAATTAATTTTAGACATATTGACTTTTTTAATTTGACATGCCTCCTTTTAACCCCCTATACAGTGTCGGACTGGGACATGAAGGGCCCACCGGGGGAATGCAGTGATAGGGGCCCATACTTAAGGGTGTGGCCAGCCTACAAAGGGGGTGTGGCCAGCCTCCACAGAGGCTTGAAATGCACAATAGTCTAGTACAGTGTAATGCAACATATCTACCATGTATAATACAAGTGCACAGTCTGGAACCTGATCCTTAGAGGAAGAAGTGGGCACTCAGGCAGTGGGGCCTACCTGTGGTTTCCCTGGTACCCCTATGGGCCAGTCCGACCGTGCCCCTATACACGTAACATGTTCTGTATAGCTGAGCTTGGTATGTCTGCTCTATGTAAGTGACCATTGCGGACTCTTATGCTTTCTGTTGCTGAACACTTTCCGATTTATGTGAAAAATGGGAAGGGCCTGTAAGAGTACAGTACAAAAGAGAGAAGATCTGGAAAAGTACAAAACATTTCTACGGGTAATTGGTTTTATTTGCTATACTGTTTGTGCGGCACATTGTGCCTCGTGCCTTAGTGATGTCAAAAGTTCCTAGCAAATTAAATACTATGAGCAAATTAATTCACTTTGAGCTATGTAGAGTACAAGTGTGTCCCAAAGGGTTCCTTACCTGGATCCCATTGTTTAGAATATCAATCAGGACCCTCAAATGTCTCTGTGCATGTTGCTGTGTCTCTCATATTACATGTCTCTCACAGTGTCATGATTACATGACACTGGCTTGGTCTACCATTGAAACTACAGGGGCCAAATGTAACAGAGTGAGTTGCAAAAAGTGAGAGATTTGGTAAGGTTTTTCAGTTTTTTTTAAAGTGGCAATCATATTCACTGCAAAACCAGGTTGATCTTGCTGTTTAAATGATTGCCACTTTAAAAAAAACCTGCAAAACCTTAATAAATCTCTCACTTTTTGAAACTCTCAATCTATTACATTTGGCCCCTGGTCTGGTCTTCTCTCCAAAAGGCAGCTTTTTTTTTTCTTTTGTTTTGTCTTTTTATCAAATCTATTTGTTTTTGAGTGAAAGTTTCCTTTAAAGAGTCCAGTTTTAATGGGGTAGAGGTTATAATTAAGCAGTGCTGAGATCTGACTTTGTACCTTTGCATCTAGACGGAGTATATGTTTGGCGCACAGGTCAGTCTTGCTTAGCGGTCACCAAATCATCATTTTAGATGTGCACATTATTGTCACATTGTAAAAGTAGCGCTTTCTGTGCTATATTCATAAGTCACATACTGTATACTTACCTACTTTTATTTATTCCCCTTCATAAGAGATCCCGGAGGAGAGATGCAGGTGATTACTGTAAGGGGTGGTGCGAATTTCAGCACTGTCCCCCCATGGTGCAAAGGTTCATATCACAGTGATGGGCAGAGAGGGGGTGGCATAATGATGTGATTCACTGAGAAATGTGTCTTCCTGACCATTTTAGTAGGAGGTGGGTGGGATGCAGGAAGGTAAATGGCTCTTCTGGCATTGTTTGGGGACTCACAAATGTGGAAGTCTCCAAGACATTCCAGGAAATACTTATCTTGTATAACTCCTTTAAATGAATAAAGTAAGGTGATGATGCCTGAAAAGACAGAGAAGAGAAAAAAAATTCAAAAACACTCAACAGGGGCATCAGATGGGCGAGTAAAAAGCAAGAAGGTGATAAAAATGACTGGTCAGGCAGACGCTGTGCGGACAGGAGGGTGTAGAACACACATGAGCAAATGGTAGCAAATGAAATGCAATGCAGGAGAGATGAGCAAAAGCCAAGGTGGTGGCACAGCATGGTTTCCAACTGCCTTTGAATTGCAAAGAGAATGCCTAGTGTTAAAGGAGATGGCCACCCATGAAGGTATTTTAAATGTAAACCGCCCTCCAACCAGTTATACCTAAAACTCTGCCTTTTTTGAGAATAAGACAACCCCCGGTGCTGTTTAAGGGCTGAGTGTCCAGTTGACTGATGGCAGGAGAATGATAAAACTGTGGCATTTTGTCCAGAATACTGATTGGTGAGTAGGAGATCTTCCGTAGCATTACAAGCTGCAACGGCAATTCAATGTTTTCCTGTAAAAGACTATGGGCAAGATGTACTAAGCATCCGTGATGCCATACATCTCGCCACTTATCTGGTACATAATGGCGTTCATAACGCCGGTATGCACTAAGAAATGTGATTAAAATAGCAAAGGTAAGAGCTGTTCTTTGCGATAGAAGGACTTCTGGGTTCAAGACCTGGGAATCCTTCTGTACATGCACAGAATGATGCGTGCCACTGCAAGGCACCACCGGGTGCTGGGAGGGATCCCATTGGATAACTCTCAGGAGAAAATGCAAAAAGAAGCCCATAGGCATCTATAGGGAAGTTCCACATGAGGATGGCATTACTCACCAAGCCCAAGCTCCGGAATGTATCACATTCCAGAGATTGATACATATGGAAATGCAGCCAAAACTCAGAAAGTGGGATTTTCTGAGTTTTTACCGCATTTTTGGCTTTAGTACATCCCACCCTATGTCTGACAGGCATCAGAATGATCATTTTATATAATGAATTATGTAATTTTAATTATTACAGTTCCCATTCTTTCAAGCTTATCAGCTAATAATTATAAGTATTTAGATTACAATTCAAATAAGTAGTATACAAGTACCATGGCACGATGGTGATTTTTTTTATGTGAATGCACCTCATAAAATGTACCAGACAATTATAGAAACAAGTTGGCAAGTGTGGCAAACATGAAGCAAGGGTTAGGTAGGACATACAGAAAACAAGGGGAGGCAGATATAAGGTAAGAGAACGATGGGTAGATAAACATATTTCAGGTAAGTGGCCATTCAGCCAGAAGAGTTGAAGGGGCAGTGGCAAGACATGGGTGAGGAAGTAGACAACGGGTGCAGCAGACCAGGATACGAGACAGAGTGGAGGAGAAATGTTGGGGATGTTGCGGGGCATCGTATATTAGGCTCATAGATGAGACAACTGGAGCCCACACAATGCTGATAAAGCCACCCACAATGGGAAAGTCAGGTATCATGGGAGAAAAGTCCAGGGGCAAGTATTGTGTGTTTTCTGTGCATGGTGTCTGTGATGGGTGGAGGCTTTGGGGATTGGCCATGGGGGAAGTTGTTGTTGATAGAACTCATAGATCATTAGCCATACCAGGCCAAGACTCTAGTGGCCTGCAATTACGTCCTGCATGAATGGCTGTAACACACTTGAGGCACCTCATCATTCTAAATCACTCATTGAAGTGAATGGGAAATGCCTTTTCCCCATCACACAGAAGCAATGGAAAGATGTGGCATTTTTTAGTTATATCCAGTGTGATATAGCATTGGATTCACACCATTGTGTCAGCTTAGAGTGTCTTGGGCACTTTAAACATTAGTGCTTTTAGCTAGTAGAGCGCCAGCTTTCAATGTGGCCTCCTGATACCACCCCAAAGGTTATCTATTCTACAGAGAGCTGCAGCATTGCTGCAATATGCAACATTGAGCTGCAACATTAACCATAGTGTGAGTTCAATAGGTAGAGAATAAGAAGGGATGGGGATGTGAGCTCAGACTTTTATCTTTCCCAAACTGAAAATGAAACTTGTCGGCTGAAATCTCAAATTAGAAAAAAAAAAATGAATCCATAATTATTTTTCCACCAGATGGCAGCAGAAAAGTTGACAATGGGGGTCATTCCGAGTTGTTCGCTCGCAAGCTGCTTTTACAGCTTTGCACACGCTAAGCCGCCGCCTACTGGGAGTGAATCTTAGCTTATCAAAATTGCGAACGAAAGATTAGCAGAATTGCGAATAGACACTTAGCAGTTTCTGAGTAGCTCCAGACTTACTCGGCATCTGCGATCAGTTCAGTGCTTGTCGTTCCTGGTTTGACGTCACAAACACACCCAGCGCTCGCCCAGACACTCCTCCGTTTCTCCAGCCACTCCCGCGTTTTTCCCAGGAACTGTAGCGTTTTTTCGCACACACCCATAAAACGTCCAGTTTCCGCCCAGAAACACCCACTTCCTGTCAATCACATTGCGATCACCAGAACGAAGAAAAAACCTCGTAATGCCGTGAGTAAAATACCTAACTGCATAGCAAATTTACTTGGCGCAGTCGCACTGCGGACATTGCGCATGCGCATTAGCGACTAATCGCTCCGTTGCGAGAAAAAAATAACTAGCGAACAACTCGGAATGATCCCCCAATATCCGGTAAATCATCCGATAACCATTTACACCATTGAAATATTTTTGTCAAATGTTGTGGAAAGATATGTAAAAATATCTTTACATAAATCACTCTTTCATATGATATGCAGGAGAAGCTCATATTTCTACATACTGTAACAACAGCTAACGCTAAACTTCAGCTACCAATGTGCTAGCATTGTAACAAAATTTAGACAATGCTTTGACGTCTGCTGTAGTTGGCTGTATTGTTACACTTTTTAAGCCAATGTCAATGACTTCATCTGCAATATACACATAATGTTTTGAAAATGCTATTTGGATACATGTATCTTGTAGTTTGTTCTATGAATTATATGTCAAAGTGCCAGCTAAGCTGATGATTTTATTGTGTAGACAGAGAAAGCTGTAGCCGACCAGTAATAATAACTATCAGATGGCTGTGTGTGTGTATGTGTTTTTTTCTCTTCTCATTGTTTAAACAGATGACTTTCCGAACGCTGGGATGGATGAAAGGTCCTTTTATTCCATTGTCTGCTGAATTCTGAAATATTTTCATTTTAAATATAGGCGGTTCAGCCAAATGAAGTAATTGACAACTGTGTTGCACATTGACACAAAGGGCGGTATTCAATTGTTTGAAAAGTCAGTTTAGTGTCTGTTTTTTCCTATCTAATAGACAGGAAAATACAGACACCAAACCGACTTTTCAAACAATTGAATACCCCCCAAATAATCATTTGCTCCTTTACCGTGTACCAACGCAAATATGGTATTATTTAGCTTTTTTGGAATATATATTGTTTACAAAATGTATTTTAGTTTTTGCTGGGTTGGCCTTTTTTATTTTACATTCCGCCAACTAGAGCCAGATTAAGGGGGGATGCAGGGGACACTGTTCCCTGGGCCCTCCTCTGTCAGGGGGGCCCATGGCCAGAGAACACTGGCTCTCCCTCACTGGCAGCCAGAGAGTATGAGCAGGACAGTGTGCAGTGCAGCCAAAGACACAGGACTATCAGGCTGTCACTGGAGCTTCCCAACCAGAGGAGAGATATGAGGGGAGAGAGCAGGGCCGTCTTTTCGTATGGGCTCAATGGGCTCTTGCCCAAGGGCCCCATGAGTATAAGGGCCCTAGGTTGATAGCTGAGGGTCCCCTCTTTCCAGGGGTACCAGATTTTTGAAAATCGGCCCTGGGGAACCGGAGATATCTGACTTGAAAGCAGTGGTCCCCATCCAAGCCTGTTAATTGCTCTTCCCAGCCAGATGTCTCAGGTTCTGTCTGACATAGAGTTTTTCTGCGGTATAATCCTAAAGCTGGGACTCTCCCCTTTCAGTGGACACTGGCAGCTTGTCTCTACTATGCCCAGAACCACAGATACCCAAATCCCCAACACCTCCTGCAAGGAGTTTTTTTTATCCCATTCAAAGCTAAGAAATATATTTTCAGGAACTTGAGATATCTGCAGTCAAGCTAACTGCCCTCCCACCGTAAAATGATAAATATTAAGCCCACTCCACTATCCACCCCTCCTTTACGTATTAAGCACCCCCTACCACCCTGGACGTCATGTACCAGGACTTCTTCATTCAGCCTAATGCCCCCTCCACAGTTTAGCCCCATCTGTGCAGTAAAGTAGTAATTAGCAGAAATTACTGCTCCAGGTCCTACATGCTGAGCGGAAGATAAAACACCCTCTACCACCCGCAGGACATCAAAGCTGCCACTGTTAGCACCCCCCACCCCTACCACCGGAGGATGGGTAGGGGGCCCAGTGCATTGCTGTGCCTAGGGGCCTACACTGCTGTTAAGACGGCCCTGGGAGAGAGGGCTATAAGTGGCCCAGGGATCCCCCCATATGCTGCAGGCTAGATTGATGTGTCAGGATCCTATGTAACCTGCTATCTGATGAGAGCATTCGGGACTGGAGAGACACTCAGCGAGTCTTCCTGAGTCCTGTTCCAGTGGGTAAGTGCTACAGGGGATGTGTATTTTAAGATTGTTTAAGATTCTTTGTTGCAATGCAAGAATACTTTATAAAATAATTGTCTCTTAATTTTATGGAATTATAATCAGTACCCAGGCATTATTAAACCATTAGTTTAAAAATAGGATTTTGATACCTGCCGGTAAATCCTTTTCTCCTAGTCCGTAGAGGATGCTGGGGTCCACTTCAAGACCATGGGGTATAGACGGTTCCGCAGGAGCCATGGGCAGTTTTAGATTTTTCAAGGGTGTGAACTGGCTCCTCCCTCTATGGCCCTCCTCCAGACCTCAGTTATAGGAACTGTGCCCAGGGAGACGGACATTTCGAGGAAAGGATTTACTTTTAAACTAGTGGTGAGATATATACCAGCTCACACCTCAACCATGGCGCACAACATGGCATTCAACGTAACACACGCCAACAGGCATGAACCATTTACAGCAACATGCTGAAAACAAATGAAACACAACTTGTGTAACCAAAATGAACAAAACTGCAGGTAAAGTATGCACTGGGTCGGGCACCCAGCATCCTCTACACAGACTAGGAGAAAGGGATATACCGGTAGGTATCAAAATCCTATTTTCTCATACGTCCTAGAGGATGCTGGGGTCCACTTCAAGACCATGGGGTCTATACCAAAGCTCCAGTACGGGCGGGAGAGTGCGGATGACCCTGCAGCACCAATTGACCGAACTTGAGGTCTTCATCGGCCAAGGTGTCAAACTTGTAGAACTTAGCAAATGTGTTTGACCCTGACCAAATAGCTGCTCGGCAAAGTTGTAATGCCGAGACCCCCCGGGCTGCCGCCCAGGATGAGCCCACCTTCCTAGTAGAATGGGCCTTCACCGACATAGGTAACGGCAATCCAGCCGTAGAATGTGCATGCTGAATCGTACCTCTGATCCAGCGCGCAATAGTCTGCTTGGAAGCAGGACACCCAATTTTGTTGGGAGCATACAGGACAAACAGAGCCTCTGTTTTCCGTATCCTAGCTGTTCTAGTGACATAAATTTTCAAAGCCCTAACCACATCTAGAGACTTTGACTCAGTGAACGTGTCAGTAACTGCTGGCACCACAATAGGTTGGTTTATGTGGAAAGATGAAACCACCTTTGGAAGAAAATGTTGGCGAGTTCTCAACTCTGTCCTATCTTCATGGAAGTTCAGGTAAGGGCTCTTGTGAGACAAGGCCCCCAATTCAGACACCCGCCTTGCGGATGCCAATGCCAAAAGCATCACCACTTACCAAGTGAGAAACCTCAACTCTATCTCTTGTAGAGGCTCAAACCAATCCGATTGAAGGAACTTCAACACCACATTAAGGTCCCATGGTGCCACTGGAGGCACAAATGGAGGCTGGATGTGCAGAACCCCTTTCACGAAGGTCTGAACCTCTGGAAGAGCGGCCTATTGTTTCTGGAAGAAAATTGACAAGGCCGAAATCTGGACCTTGATTGACCCCAATCTAAGGCCCGCATCCACACCAGCCTGCAGAAAATGAAGAAAACGTCCCAAGTGAAACTCTTCCGTAAGAGCCTTCTTGGATTCACACCAAGACATATATTTTCTCCAAATACGGTGGTAATGTTTCGACGTTCTCCTTTCCTGGCCTGAATAAGTGTGGGAATTACTTCTTTCGGAATACCCTTTCCGGCTAGGATCCGGCGCTCAACAGCCATGCAGTCAAACGTAGCCGCGGTAAGTCTTGATACACGCACGGCCCCTTTATGAGCAACTCCTGAAGATCTGGGTACCCAGCCCTCCTTGGCCAGTCCAGGGCAATGAAGATTGCTCGAACTCTTGTTCTTCTTATGATCCTGAGAACTTTTGGGATCAGCGGAAGTGGAGGGAAGACATACACTGACCGGAATACCCACTGGGCCATCAGCGCATCCACTGCTATTGCTTGAGGGTCTCTCGACCTGGAACAATATTTCTGAAGCTTCTTGTTGAGACGAGATGCCATCATGTCTACTTGAGGAACTCCCCAAAGACTTGTCACCTCTGCGAAGACTTCTTGGTGGAGGCCCCACTCTCCTGGATGGAGATCGTGTCTGCTGAGGAAGTCTGCTTCCCAGTTGTCTACTCACGGAATGAAAATTGCCAACAGAGATTTTACATGTCTTTCTGCCCAGAGGAGGATCTTTGTCACCTCTGCCATTGCTGCTCTGCTTTTCGTTCCACCCTGCCTGTTTATGTACGCGACTGCTGTTACATTGTCCGACTGGATCTGCACGGGATGATCTTGTAGAAGATGTACTGCTTGTCGGAGGACGCTTTTGACGACAGGACTATCTTCCGGTGCATGTGTAGGTGGGATCCCGACCACTTGTCCAACAGATCCCACTGGAATACTCTGGCATGGAACCTGCCAAACTGTATGGCCTCGTAGGCCGCCACCATTATCCCCAACAACCGACTGCACTTATGGATCGACACACTTGACGGTTTCATAATCTGTTTTACACTTGTCTGGATTTCCAGAGCCTTTTCCACCGGAAGAAAAACTCTCTGGACTTCTGTGTCCAGAATCATCCCGAGAAAAGGTAATCTTGTCGTTGGTTCCAACTGTGACTTTGGAAAATGTATGATCCAACCGTGTTGTTGGAGTATGGACAGGGAGAGCGTGATGTTCTGTAGCAACTGCTCCCTGGATCTCACCTTTATCAGTAGATCGTCCAGATAAGGAATTATATTGACTCCTTTTTGACGAAGGAGGACCATCATCTCCGCCATCACCTTGGTGAAAACCCTCAGCGCCGTGGAGAGACCGAAAGGCAACGTCTGGAACTGGTAATGGCAGTCCTGAACCGCGAATCTTAGATAAGCCTGGTGAAGAGGATAAATGGGAACATGTAGATAAGCATCCTTTATGTCTACTGACACCATGTAATCCCCCTCCTCCAGACTGGAAATCACTGCCCTGAGTGATTCCATCTTGAACTTGAACTGTTTCAAGTAGAGATTCAGATTTTTTAGGTTTAGGATCGGTCTGACCGAGCCGTCCGGCTTCGGAACTACAAAGAGGCTGGAATAAAACCCCTCCCCTTGTTGTGACAAAGGTACCAGGACTATGACCTGATCCTGACATAATTTTTGAATTGCCGCTGTTACTGCCTCTCGTTCTGGAAGAGAAGCTGGCAAGGTCGATTTGAAAATCGGCATGGGGGAACGTTTTGAAACTCCAGCTTGTACCCCTGTGATACTATCTGTAAAACCCAGGGGTCCAGGCCAGATTGAATCCAACCTTGACTGAACAGTTTCAGACGTGCCCCCGCCCGAGCGGCCTCCCGCAAGGGAGCCCCAGCGTCATGCTGTTGATTTTGCAGAAGTAGTGGTTGACTTCTGCTCCTGGGATCCCGGAGATGCTGCGGGCTTTTTACCTCTTCCCCTTCCCCTACCTGCAAAGAAGGGGGAACCTCTGGCCTTTCTGTATTTGTTGGGCCGAAAGGACTGCATATGAGAGGGATGTGTCTTTTTTGCCGGTGCAGGGGCTTAAGGCAAAAACGTTGAATTACCTGCGGTAGCCGCCGAGACTAACGCATTCAGTCTATCGCCAAATAAAGCCTCACCTTTAAATAGGAGAGCCTCCATATTCTTTTTGGAATCTGCATCCCCGTTCCACTGGCAAATCCATAACGCCCGCCGAGCCGATACTGCCATGGTAGCGGCCTTTGAACCCAAGAGTCCAATATCTTTCATCGCTTCTAGCATGTATGCAGCTGCGTCTTTGATATTACCTAACTTTAAGAGTATCTCATCCTTATCAATCGTGTTAATTTCCGATGACAAGTTGTCTGACCATTTTTCAATCGCACGACTCACCCATGCGCAAGCAATTGTGGGCCTGAGCAGCGTACCATTGGCAACATAAATGGATTTCAATGTAGTCTCCATTTTCCGGTCTGCCGGCTCCTTTAGTGAAGCCGTGCCAGGTGCAGGGAGAATTACCTTCTTTGTCAACCTGGACAGTGCACTGTCTAACACAGGGGGTGACTCCCATTTTTTTCTGTCCTCTATCGGGAAAGGATAAGCTATCTGAATCCTCTTGGGAATACGAAATGTATTTTTCGGGATTCACCCACACCCCTTAAAAGAGAGTATCTGTCACGGTCCGGCGGATCGGGTTCCGGGACCAGCGGTACTTACCTGTCCGGATGCTCTGGCGAGGTCCCTCCGGTGGGGTGCGGGCTGCTGGCGAGGGGTACAACTTGCAGGCATGTATGGGAGGAGAGGTCTCAGAGGCAGCAGCAAACATTTGTGCAGCTTCCAGCTGCAGAGGTCCGGGATGGGCGTCGCCGCCTTGGAAGGGTCAGCTAATCTAAAACACTCAGTCACCTGCAAGGTTTGCAAAACCAATGAGAAACAGTCTGCAGGTATAAATCTAGGGATTTCTGGGTAAGCAAATTGCCAGTGCAACGTCTCTCACACAGCCTTGTGTGTGCTAGTTCCCTGTGGTCCACAGCATTGCTTCTAAAGCATCCTGTTCCCTGAGTTCTCACCTGGATTGCTGGATCTACACCCGGTTATTTCTCCTCGCATGCTGACCTCTCCGAGTCACCATCCCTCTCAGCGAGTCTCAGTTACCCCAGTCTACAGTCTTCCTATCCGGGTTTCCGTCAGACGTTCGTCCACAGACGTACAGGTCCTGCCGACGCAACCGCTCTAACAAGTAAACAGCTTGGGCACCTGTGGAACCTCCTTTAAAGCTCTATGAAAAGACTTTCATTCAACCTGCTCGGCTAATCCTGCCTAAAGTCACCGATACCAAACCGCACGCCACAATTCCGGATTCACAAAACCCAGTCCCCTTGACAGTTTGCACTGGCCATATGGATCCGGAGGATGCTCATGGTTCCGGTACGGATCTTCTGCAGGGCATAGCAGCTCGTCTGGAGAGTCTAGAGGAATCCCAGCGCCAATTAGCTCAATTTATTCAAGGGATGGCTACTCGCCAGGATTCCATGCAAGCCGACATTGCTCATGTCGCCACTGGTCGACGCCCGGAGACTCAGCAAGTGCCGACCGCCCCAGTTCCTATGGTAGCTTCCCCTTCATCCCTGCGACTACCGACGCCCACCAAATTCGACGGGAACCCGAAGATGTGCCGCGGGTTCTTAAACCAGTGTGAGATTAATTTCTCTTTACAGCCCTTTAACTTCCCATCGCAGAAGGCAAAGGTAGCATATATCGTCTCCCTCCTGGCCAGTCCAGCCCTGGATTGGGTGTCACCCCTGTGGGAGAGAGCTGATTCTCTACTTGACAAATATGATGAATTCATCGCTACCTTCCGAAAATTTTTCGATGAGCCCGGAAAAACCACGTCGGCATCAATCGAGATAATGCGCCTCCAGCAGGGGGACCGGTCTGTGGGACAGTATGTAGTACAATTCCAGACCTATGCTTCAGAATTATGGTGGAATGAGGAGGCACTAGTATCGGCCTACTGGAAAGGTCTGTCTGACAAAATCAAGGACGAGTTGGCTACCTGGGACCTTCCGCCCAAATTAGACGACTTGATTTCCCTTTGTACCAAGATTGACCTTCGTTTTAGAGAGCGCCAGTTAGAGAAGAATCGTGGGGAGCGCCCAAGGTTCCGTCCTCCTCCGCCTTCTTCCTCGAGTGTGTCAGCTGAAGCGTCCCAGGATGAGTCTATGCAGATCAATAGGGCTCGTCTCTCGCCAGAGGAGCGTCAGAGAAGGCGCAGGGAGAACTTGTGCCTATACTGCGGAGGTTCAGGACATTTGGTAGCCTCTTGCACCCAGCGTCCGGGAAACTAGCGCTCCTAACCAGAAGAAGAGACATTAGGTTAGGAGTGGTGACATCGTCTCCATCTCGTTCTGAGCCTGTCCTAGAGGTTTATTTGGGCCTGCCACAGGGTTCTAAAGGGTTTTTCTCTCTCCTAGATTCGGGAGCTGCTGAAAACTTTATCACGGCAGATGTGGTACAGCGACTACGGATTCCTACAATTGAGCTTTCCCAACCAATTGCCCTTTCCGCTGTAGATGGAAGTCGAATCTGCAGTGGAGTAGTTACCCACCAGACTCTTCCCCTTCAGCTATGTGTAGGAGCTCTCCATAAGGAGTTACTTAATTTCTTAGTCATTCCAATAGCTACTCATGAAATTGTTTTGGGACTTCCTTGGCTCCAGAAGCACAACTCAAGAATCGATTGGGTGAATATGCAAATTTTGGCCTGGGGAGAGTCGTGTGCTCAAACTTGTCTTACCAGTGTTAAACATGTGAATAAGAGCAAACTGGAGATCCTACCACAAATTCCGTCTCAGTATTCCTCCTTTTCTGATGTCTTCAGCAAACAGGCAGCAGAAGTCTTACCACCCCACAGACCCTGGGACTGCCCTATTGACCTGATACCGGGAAAGATTCCTCCTAGAGGGCGAATATATCCTCTCTTGGCCCCTGAGACCGACTCCATGTCGCAATACATCAAGGAAAATCTAGCTAGAGGATTTATTCGGCCTTCTACTTCTCCAGCCGGTGCGGGGTTCTTTTTCGTCCAAAAAAAGGATGGTGGTCTTCGTCCCTGCATCGACTACCGGGGTCTGAACGACAAAACAATAAAAAATCGTTACCCGTTGCCCTTGATCTCAGAGCTATTTGACCGGGTTAAGGGTGCCTCTGTCTTCACCAAGTTGGACCTCAGGGGAGCATACAACCTGATCCGGATCAGAGCGGGTGACGAAGGGAAAACGGCGTTCAACACTCGTGATGGGCACTTCGAGTATTTAGTCATGCCCTTCGGGCTTAGCAATGCACCAGCAGTTTTCCAAAATTTTGTAAATGAAATTTTCAGGGATTTACTCTATAGTTCTGTAGTAGTCTATTTAGATGACATACTAATTTTCTCGACCAACCTGAAAGATCACCGTTCTCAAGTCCAAGAGGTGCTGCGGAGGCTTCGCCAACATCATTTGTACTGCAAATTGGAAAAATGTATTTTCGAACAATCCTCCATGCCCTTCCTGGGCTACATAATATCTGGTTCAGGATTAGAGATGGATCCAGCCAAGGTACAAGCGGTTCTAAATTGGTCCAAACCCACCACCCTTAAAGCAATCCAACGCTTTTTGGGTTTTGCAAATTTCTACCGGAGATTTATCAAAGGATTCTCCTCTATTGTGGCACCTATCACCGCTCTCACTCGAAAGGAGGCTAATCCCAGAGAATGGTCAACATCTGCAGACGAAGCTTTCCAACGATTAAAACAGGCTTTTACTACAGCTCCAGTGTTGAGGCAACCCGATGTCAATAAAGCCTTTGTTTTAGAAGTAGATGCTTCGGCCGATGCTGTGGGAGCAGTTCTCTCCCAACGTCTGAATGACAACAAACTTCATCCTTGCGGGTTCTTTTCCAAGAAGTTCTTACCAGCAGAAAGGAACTATACGATAGGAGAGCAAGAACTACTGGCTGTTAAGTTAGCATTGGAAGAGTGGCGGTATCTCTTGGAGGGGGCTAAGTTTCCTATCACTATTTTCACTGATCACAAGAATTTAATCTTTCTCAGGAATATTCAGTGTTTGAATCCTCGTCTAGCCCGATGGGCAATGTTCTTCTCAAGATTTAATTTCTCCCTAACATTTCGAACTGGTTCTCAAAACCAGAAGGCAGATGCTCTCTCCCGATCCTACTCCTCTGAGGATTCCAACGACTCTCCTTCTCCTCAGCCTGTATTGGAGTCTCGGAACTTCGCCTCCACTAAACTACAGCCTCCATTGGGAAAAGTGTTCGTACCTCCTCACCTTCGGAAGAAATTACTGACCTGGGCCCATACATCTCGGTTTTCCGGTCATGCTGGAGTCCATAAGACAACCGACCTTATCCAACGCTCGTAATGGTGGCCTGCACTGAAGTCTGATGTTTCCTCTTATATCGCCTCCTGCACCAAGTGTGCACAGCATAAGATCCCTCGTCTTCGGCCAGCGGGAGAGCTAATACCCCTAACTATTCCTAAGATGCCATGGACCCACCTTTCTATGAACTTCATCACGGATTTACCCTCTTGTAAAGGATTTACTACTATTTGGGTAATCAAAGACCGCTTCTCTAAGATGGCTCATTTCGTACCTCTTAAGGGTCTTCCCACCGCACCCGAGTTAGCTCAGGTTTTCATTGCAGAGATCTTCAAGTCCCACGGTCTTCCGACCGAAATTGTTTCTGACCGGGGAGTCCAGTTCGTGGCTAGATTCTGGAGGGCACTCTGTGCCGCCCTACGGGTACAGTTAAAATTCTCAATGGCATATCATCCTCAAACCAATGAAAGTACAGAGAGAGTCAATCAAGACTTGGAGATGTTCCTCAGAATTCATGTCTCTTCTTCTCAAGACGACTGGCTAGAACTACTACCATGGGCAGAGTTTGCTCACAACAACTCCTACCGCTCTTCTACAGGTCATACCCCTTTCTATACCGTATATGGCTTCCATCCTCGAGTTCCTCAGTTCCTGGCTTTACCAGCTCAAGATCTTCCTGCGGTTCAGGAATCTCTCAAGAGACTTTCCGGAGTTTGGCAAAAAGTTCACCAAAATCTACAAAAAGCCTCCGCTCGCTATAATTTCTGGGCTGATAAGAAGAGAAGGGTGGTACCTAAATTGGCAGTTGGAGATCAGGTCTGGCTCTCTACGCGCAATTTAAGGTTACGTGTTCCATCTATGAAGTTTTCTCCTCGCTACATTGGGCCCTTCCCAGTTGAACAAATCATCAATTCCGTAACTTATAGGCTTAAGTTACCCCCGTACCTGAAAGTCTTCCCAGCCTTTCATGTTTCTATTTTGAAGCCTTTAGTGTTAAACAAGATTTGTAAGATCCTTCCTCGCTCTCCAAAGGTTGTCACGGATCGTGGTATTGAATTTGAGATCAAGAAGATCCTTGACTCCCGAGTAAGACATGGACGTCTACAATATCTTCTGGATTGGAAGGGCTACGGTCCTTGACTCCCGAGTAAGACATGGACGTCTACAATATCTTCTGGATTGGAAGGGCTACGGTACGTTCCTGGGAGGATTCTTTGTATGTTCATGCTCCCGCTTTACTTCACAAGTTCCATGAAGAAAATCCCAGCAAACCTGGTGGCTGTCCAGTGGCCATCCCTAAAAGGGGGGGTAATGTCACGGTCCGGCGGATCGGGTTCCAGGACCAGCGGTACTTACCTGTCCGGATGCTCTGGCGCGGTCCCTCCGGTGGGGGTGCGGGCTGCTGGCGAGGGGCACAACTTGCAGGCATGTCTAGGAGGAGAGGTCTCAGAGGCAGCAGCAAACATTTGTGCAGCTTCTAGCTGCAGAGGTCCGGGATGGGCGTCGCCGCCTTGGAAGGGTCAGCTAATCTAAAACACCCAGTCACCTGCAAGGTTTGCAAAACCAATGGGAAACAGTCTGCAGGTATAAATCTAGGGATTTCTGGGTAAGCAAATTGCCAGTGCAACGTCTCTCACACAGCCTTGTGTGTGCTAGTTCCCTGTGCTCCACAGCATTGCTTCTAAAGCATCCTGTTCCCTGAGTTCTCACCTGGATTGCTGGATCTACACCCGGTTATTTCTCCTCGCATGTTGACCTCTCCGAGTCACCATCCCTCTCAGCGAGTCTCAGTTACCCCAGTCTACAGTCTTCCTATCCGGGTTTCCGCCAGACGTTCGTCCACAGACGTACAGGTCCTGCCGACGCAACCGCTCTAACAAGTAAACAGCTAGGGCACCTGTGGAACCTCCTTTAAAGCTCTATGAAAAGACTTTCATTCAACCTGCTCGGCTAATCCTGCCTAAAGTCACCGATACCAAACCGCACGCCACAATTCCGGATTCACAAAACCCAGTCCCCGTGACAGTATCCAGCTCGTGGGAAGGAGGGAAAGTGACCTTAGATTTCTTTTCCTAATATTAAAGAATTGGGTGGACTGTGCACAGAAATACACTACGTTACGGGGAGTGCTGCTGGTGTTAACAAGTTGGTCCTACTTGTTAGAATAAATGGTACAGGAATAGAGATTTTTACACTGCGCTCACCCCCGGTTTCTAATTGTGCATGTATATGCACTAGTGCAATAAATGATGAAATGTTTGAATGCGTTTCAAAATAATATTTATTTTAAATACAATAACTGATTGTCCAGAATTCGCATATATGCGTAAATGAGCTCCGTTTGGCTATAATAAGCCCTATGCTAGTTGTGCAGGAGCACGCTTGCTTCTAGATATGATGAAATGAAGTCCATAAGCAAAATTATAATAATAAATGGATTGGGGAAAAAATGAAAAAGGTAAAAAAAAGTCTATTTGTTAAGCTGCAGGCCGCGGCGTCCCGCTGGTCTGTATGAAATTAGTGCACTTGTTAGGATGACATGCCGTCACTGATGCTCAAGCATTAGTGGAGATTAAATAAGAGAGAAAGGGACTCCGGACTGGTCTTACCTCCCCCTGCTCCTGCCGCCGTCACTGTGACTGTGTTCGGTCACAGGCCGGAGGCTGGTCAGCCTGGGTTCGGTGCCTGTCTTGGGGGGGGGGGAGATGCACGCACTGCGACCGCTCTCAGAGCGGTTCGTTGCTGCACTCCCTCCGCCTACAGAGACTCACCTTAGTTCTCCTTCTCCGCTGCTGGCTGTGTCAGTGGCAGGCTGTCTCCTTGATGTTTCTCCGTCGTCCGTGGCCCGCAGACACTTCCTGGTCTTCAGTCACGTGACCGGGTTCAGTTTCTGGTTCTGCTCCTTCTACTTGATCGTGCCGCTGTTGTGGATCGTGTTAGGGAAATTTTTCCTTATAGAAATAGGCCTTCTCCTGAGGTACAGGAGCGGCTTCTGTGACTTCCAGAACCTCCCTTATAGCCACAATCATATATTGTATATTTTTCGCCAATCTATGATCTATTTCCCTGGAGTCACTATCAACGACACAGGAATCAGTGTCCGTGGCGGTATCAGTATTCACAATATTTGCAAACGGTCTCTTATGTGACCCAGAGGGGTCGCCTGCGGATGGAAGAACAGAACCCTGAAAAATCACATCTTCCACAGATTTTCTCCAGCATTCTGCATGAGATTCAGACTTATCTAATCTCCTATTGATATGATGCATACTATCACGTATTTCTTTCACCCATGTAGGCTCCTGGTGTGTCGGCAGCATCACCACATTACAACTCTGTGTCCCTAAAATGGTATCCTCTGGGGAAGGACTCCCTGCCTCAGACATGTCTTACACACGTGCACAACACACTCACAGACACACCTGGACTTATAGGGTACAGACCCATAGTAAAATCTGTCAGAGGGACACAGTTTAGGAGCAGCCAGTTCACAACCCCAGCGCCAGTATCTAATGCCTGTGAACACAAAATGCCCACTGACATGCAACGCTGTTTTACACAGTAAACACACTTGTAAAGCACCAAATTCGCTTGTGCCCCCGACCCTGTTTTGCACCCTGATACTTGTAGTCAGAAGTGGAGGAGGACCAGCGATGTCTCTGCAGCCTGAGGAGAGAGAGAAAATGGCGCTGAGCAGTGTGCTGGCTGCCTGAGGAGGAAGCTCCTCCCCCGCAATGGCACGTTTTTACCTCAGATTTTTTACACAATATTTATACTGGCGGGGGTAGGGCTGTGCCTGGGCATCTTATGCCCCCTTTTAGCCAGTTTATTTAGGTATTTTTGCTGCCCCGCGCCCTGCACCCTGCAGTGCCTGTGTGTGTGGGCAGCAATAGCGCGCTGCGCTCCTGCCAGCCGCGCGGTACCTCAGCCGTCACTTTACTTGATTGAAGATCTACCTTCTTACACTCACCTGTCTTCTGGCTTCTGGCTCTGTGAGGGGGTGATGGCGCGCTGTGGGAGTGAGCATCTAGACACGGCTAGCGTTCAGTACCCTTCAGGAGCTAATGGTGTCCTGTCAGCCAGAAGCAATGCCATGAAACTCTTCAGGAAGTTGGTTCCTACTTCTGCCCCCTCAGTACCACGAAGCAGGGAGTCTGTTGCCAGCAGTTCGCCCTGAAAATAAAAAACCTAACATAAGTCTTTTCAGAGAAACTCAGTAGAGCTCCTCTGGAGCGCATCCAGTCTGCCTGGGCACATTTCTAAAACTAAGGTCTGGAGGAGGGGCATAGAGGGAGGAGCCAGTTCACACCCTTGAAAAGTCTTAAAGTGCCCATGGCTCCTGCGGAACCGTCTATACCCCATTGTCTTGAAGTGGACCCCAGCATCCTCTAGGACGTATGAGAAATCTAATATACTTCATTGGTTTAAATTTAATATACACAATCTAAATACCTCCCAAACCCACCCTGCCCCACCCCCGGAGCACACTGTTGCACTTGCGCTGTGCAGTCCCAGAGCAGGGGCGGGCAGGATGACAGGTAGGGGCAGTGCTGACAAGATGTGGAAGGTTAGAGAAGTTGGGATAAGCCCCCTGTCTTAAGTGCACTGGGTTCCCCCAAGGCTTAATCCGGCCCTGACGCCAACATCCAAACCTAAGTGTAAAAAAAAAAAAAAGGAAAAAAAATCCATACATAAACATAAATAGGAATTAAGGGGATACTTATAAATGCATATTTCCTAGACTGTACATTTTAATTCTAGCACACTGAAATATTTTTCCTTCAAGGATTCACCGGTGAATGTCATCAGAATAAAGTGATTGATTGGCATTGGGACAATGGCTATTTGCGACACAGAATGAGTGGGAAATGCAGCCATGGAAATTACCAGAAGACATGTCTGGGTTGATTACCTAAACATGTTATGCATTTAACATTACTGGCACTTTAAATCCTGTGGCCAATCCGGTGGCCTCTTAGTCAACAAACCCCTTAGACCCTACACTATTTTATTTTACCATGACTTTTCACTTTATAGGGGAAATGTATCAAACCTTCGAGCAAAATAAAGTGAAGTTACCCATAGCAACCAATAAGCTTATAGCTGGGATTTCTTTCTTTTCTTTTTTACAGGGAGGCTGCTGGCAACAGCCTCCCTGCTTCGTGGGACTAAGGGGGGAAGTAGTGTCCGGCATGCGGGGTCTGAGCCACTATATCCGCTGACAGGACACTGAGCTCCTGATGGTGATGATCGTTAGCCGCCCTAGGCGACCGCTCACTCCCGCAGCATGCCGCCACCCCCTTACAGAGCCAGAAGATCAGTGGCGAGTGAGGCACCGGCCCCCCTGGTAAGCGGAGAGCTGGTGTAAAGATGGCGGCAACAGGGTATGGAGCGCAGTACTAACTGTGCTCCGGGGCTCAGCGGTACATGGTGCGGCGCTGTGAGGGGCGCCCTGAGCCAGTGCCTAAACCCTACACTGACCTCCAAGCCTGTCAGGGTCCCAGGATCGCTGCCAGCACAATTTCTCAGGCCAGTATAATCTTCAGAAGAGCGGGAAGACAGCACCATTAAGGGGGCGGAGCTTCTCCTCAGAGCAGACCCAGCAGCGTTCAGCGCCATTTTCCTGCCTGCAGAAGCGCTGTCAGTGAAAGCAAGTCCCTCCATGTCAACTCCAGCTATCTCTAATGGTACCAGGGGGTTGTAGAAGGGGGGGAGGCTGTATACAGGCTGTGTAACCTATTAAGGTACACAGAGCCGGTCCTAACCAGTATGATGCACTAGGCAAGATTTTGGCGGGTTCCCCCTAGCACCACCGCTGGTTACGCCTCTGACCTTGTACCCCCTATATTTTAAATAGGAACAGTTCGTACATTTGGCGTACAGCCCAAAAAGGGGTGTGTTTTTGCTGGCAAGGGGCATGGTAATAGTAACCCCAATTCCAATTACTCCACTCAGTAGTGCAACTTTATTCACATATGATCAATTCGATAGTGTCCATAATTCATATTACATCCCACAGTAGTATCACTTTACCTTATAAACGTTACTCCTCACAGTAGAGCCCCTTATTCACATTACATCACACTGAATTGCTCCTTATTCACATTACACCACACCCTATTGCTCTTTATTCACATTAGATGACACGGTAGTGCCCTTTCTATACGCAACGCCACCTAGTAAAGCACCTTATACACATAATGCCACACATTAGTAATGCATTTACACACATTCCACCCAGTAATGCCCCTTACACATGAGACACCTTATTAATGTCCTTATAAACATAATGCGCCTTACACATTATGACAACCTTTATTAATGCCCTTTTACACATAATGTCCCTTACACATATGCCGCACATTATTAATGCCCTTACACACATAATGACACACATACAGATGGGTCCACGGATATCTTGACTAGTTTTCTGTGCCTAGGCCCTACATGACTTATTAGCATAAACCCTTCATCTATTGTTCTCAACTGCAATACAATACAGAGAACCATACAGTAGGGTATTAAGTTATTACAGCAGGGGATTAAGTCTGACTGGCGAGTTTCAGTTAATCATATTAAAGGTCAAGATAAATGTGAAATCTGTAGTGCCCCCTACACATTTGCTGCACATTATTAGTGCCCCAATACACATAATGACACACATACATTAGTACCCTGTTACACATATGCCGCACATTATTAATGCCCATATACACATAATGACATACATAGTGCCCCTTACACATATGTTGCACATTATAAATGCATTTTTACATGACACACATAATGCTCCTTACACATATTCCGAACACTACTGCACAACCAACCCACTCACATGCACACAGCACTCACACTGCCACTAACACTGTGACCTCTGCCTCTGCTTGGATACAGATGTGTCCTCATAAATATTGCCTCAATGCTACCATCAGGCACATCTTTTTTAATGAAAATGCATCTTATTTGCATTGCTATGTGGCTAGGGTGCACAAGCAGCTTCTGCTGATTAAACTGATATGCAGCATGCCTATATTCTGTGTGCGACTGTGGCTGTATCTGCATATGAAATGCTACACACAGAATATAGGCATGCCGCATATCATTTTAATCAGCAGAAGCTGCTAATGCCCCTAGGCATATCAAATGCCCTAGGCAATTGCCTATTTTGCCTATGCCTATGGCCGGCTCTGAAGATACACAGTCAGTTCTGGTAGTGGTGGTCTCCCTATACCTTGAAAGCGCTGTGTGTGGGTTGGCTCTAATCTCTGTGTCTCTCTTGCCATTCTTGGGGTGAAACTCTGCTTAACCTCCCCTGTGTGAGTGTGGAGTGTTTGAGGTCTCATTTTAGCTATGTCTAGGGACTCTGTGTCATATGCTGCAGAGGATTTATCCTCTCAGGATGATCTCATTCCAGGTAATCAGGATTGTACTGTTGTAGCGCAGATACCAGCAAGGGAGCCTGAATAGTTTTCCTCATTTAAATCTATGATGGCTGAGATTTCTTCTAGGGTTGCACAGAATGAATCTGCAATTCAGGTTTTACAGAACTCTACGGCAGTTTGGTCCGGTTCTGTTACCTCAGGGCCTCCCTCTGTAGGTTCCAATAAACATGCTCTTGCCCAGATTATGCAAGATGACACGGATGCCGATTCTGATATGACAGACGGTGATGGGGATGTGCTCAGGGTGACTGCATCGCTTGCTAAAGGGGTTCAGTTGATGATAGAGGCTATTAGGGATGTGTTGAATATTACTGATCCAACACCTGAGCAGGTTGAGGAGGCTTACTTCACAGACAGTAAGAAAGCCTCGCTAACCTTCCCTGTGTCCAAAGAATTGAATGCTATCTTTAAAAAAGTGTGGGAAAACCCGGACAAAAAAATTGCAGATCCCTAAAAGGGTTCTGGTTGCTTTCCCCTTTCCTGAGGAGGATAGGAAAAAATGGGAAAACCCACCCATAGAGGACGAATCTGAATCTAGACTCTCAAAAAAGGTGGTTTTGCCATTTCCAGGATCTACCACCTTAAAGGAGCCGGCTGATCACAAAGTTGATGCTACGCTCAAATCCATATACATGGCTTCAGGGGCGATACTACATCCTACTATTGCCTGTGCATGGATTTCCAAAGCTATAGCAAAGTGGTCAGGCACTTTACTAGAGGATTTGGATACAATGGATAAAAGTGACGTTGATTTGTTTTTACGTAACATTCAGGATTCTGCAGGATTTGTGGTGGAATCCATGAAGGACCTGGTTTCAATGGCTGCAGTAATTTCTTCCTGCAGCCATTGGATTCCAGTGGTCTGCCGACGCGGAATCCAGGAAAGGTGTGGAGACCCTACCCTACACAGGTCAGGCTCTCTTTGGGGAAGCATTGGATGCGTGGATTTCCACGGCTACAGCGGGTAAGTCACCTTTTCTTCCCTCAGCTGCACCTGCTGCGAAGAAACCTTTTTCTTCAGCTACTTCACAGTTCTTTCGGGTTACTAAAGCAAGAAAGGCCAAACCGTCCAACACCTTCTTTAGAGGAGGTCGACCGAAATCCAAGAAACCTGCTGCTGCGGGTTCCCAGGAACAGAAACCTGCTTCAGGTACGCCAAAGTTCTCAGCATGATGGTGGACATCGCGGCCTGGAGGTAGGGCCGGTGGGGGTAAGACTCAGACATTTCAGTCACGTCTGGGTGTCGTCTGGCCTGGATCCCTGGGTACAAGATATTGTGTCCCAGGGGTACCGGCTGGAATTTTAAGATCTCCCTCCGCACCGGTTCTTCAAATCAGGATTGTCGGCTTTGCAGGCAGACAGGGCTATCCTACAAGGAGCCATTCGGAAGTTGGTGGAGGCACAGGTTATTGTACCGGTTCATCCACAGATGCGAAACAAGGGTTACTATTCGAACCTTTTCGTGGTACCGAAACCGGATTGTTCGGTCAGGCCCATTCTGAACTTAAAATCACTAAACCCCTTTCTGAGGGAGTTCAAGTTCAAAATGGAGTCTCTGAAGGCGGTGATATCAGGTCTGGAGGAGGGGGAATTCCTGGTATCCCTGGATATCAAGGATGCGTACCTCCACATTCCGATTTGGCTGCCGCAACAAGCTTATCTCCGATTCGCACTGTTGGACTGTCACGATCAGTTCCAGGCCCTGCCATTCGGCCTCTCCACAGCACCGAGGGTATTCACCAAGGTGATGGTGGAAATGATGGTTCTCCTCCACAGACAGGGGGTGAACATAGGGGGTAATTCCAAGTTGATCGCAGCAGGAAATTTTTTAGCAGTTGGGCAAAACCATGTGCACTGCAGGGGAGGCAGATATAACATTTGCAGGGAGAGTTAAATTTGGGTGGGTTATTTTGTTTCTGTGCAGGGTAAATACTGTCTGCTTTATTTTTACACTGAAATTTAGATTGCAGATTTAACTCACCACACCCAAATCTATCTCTCTCTGCACATTTTATATCTGCCTCCCTTGCAGTGCACATTGTTTTGCCCAACTGCTAACAAAGTTCCTTTCTGCGATCAACTCAGAATTACCCCCATAGTTCCATATCTGGACATTCTGCTGATAAAGGCATCGTCTAGGGAGATGCTGTTACAGTCCATTCTTCTCACGACCCACCTGCTCAGGGAACACGGTTGGTTCCTGAATCTTCCATAATCACATTTGGAACCAACCAGGTGGTTGTCCTTTCTGGGAATGATCCTCGACACGGAAGTGCAGAGGATGTTTCTTCCAGAGGGTAAAAGCGTTGGTGATACAAACAATGGTCCGGGATGTCCTGAAGCCAGCCCGGGTGTCGGTTCATCAGTGCATTCGCATTCTGGGAAAGATGGTGGCCTCTTACGAGGCTCTGCAGTCCTCTGCTCTGCTGCAGTACTCTGCTCTGCTTGGTCCTTCCAACTGGATCTCCTGGACAAGTGGTCGGGATCCCATCTACAGATGCACCAGAGAATACGTCTGTCACCAAAGGCCAGGATTTAGCTCCTCTGGTGGTTGCAACTGCCTCACCTTCTGGAGGGCCGCAGGTTCGGGATTCAGGACTGGATCCTTCTAACCACTGATGCAAGTCTCCGGGGCTGGGGAGCAATTTCTCAAGGGGAGACCTTCCAAAGAAGGTGGTCAAGTCTGGAAGCCAGCCTGCCGATAAACATTCTAGAACTAAGAGCCATCTACAACGGTCTTTTCCAAGCGGCGCATCATCTGAGAAATCGGGCCATTCAAGTGCAGTCGGACAATGTAACAACACTGGCTTACATAAACCAACAGGGCAGAACGAAGAGCAGAGCTGCAATGTCAGAGGTAACAAGAATCATCCTTTGGGCAGAAAAATACGCGTTGGCGCTGTCAGCAATCTTCATTTCGGGAGTAGACAATTAGGAAGCGGACTTCCTCAGCAGACACAATCTCCATCCAGGAGAGTGGGGTCTCCATCCGGAGGTATTTGCTGAGGTAACAGATCTTTGGGGTGCACCTCAAATAGACATGATGGCCTCTCATCTCAACAAGAAGCTTCGGCGATATTGTTCCAGTTCGAGGGACCCGCAAGCAGTGGCGGTGGATGCCCTAGTGACTCTGTGGGTTTTCCAGCCGGTGTACGTGTTTCCACAGTGGTGTGCGGTGAGGTCAGTGGCTGGTGAGGCACTACAGCCATAATGTCTGCCGGATCCTGCCGATGACCCCTACCGCCGCCGAGCCAATGCCGCTACTGCCTCTGAGCCGATGCCTGCAGCCACCGCCAATGGCTTACAAACTTGCCCACCATCAACTGACCCAGCCCACCGCCACTAATTTGCATCTCAGTCCGATGCCGCCAATGCCCGCTGCCTGCCTGCTCATCATACTTGTGATATATTGTACATTTTTATAGAAAAAAATAAATTAGTGTTTGGGACTGGGAAGGGAGTGGGAGGAGGACATGAATGCAATTTTGTTGTCCAGGGCTTCCATTAACTTAATGGAGAAGGGTCTGAATGGGTTAAAAAATGTAAAAAAAAGTGTGAGGTCCCCCCTCCTAAGTATAACCAGCCTTGGGCTCTTTGAGCCGCTCCTGGGTGTTTACATACTGGGAAAAAATTGGACAGGGGTTCCCCGTATTTAGACAACCAGCACCGGGCTCTTAGACCAGTCCTGGTTCCAAAAATAGGGAGGACAAAAGATGTAGGGGTCCCCGTATTTTTAAAACCAGCACGGGCTCCACTAGCCAGGGACATAATGCCACAGCCGGGGGACACATTTATGTAGGTCCCTGCGGCCGTGGCATTACCCCCTTCCCCCACAACTAGTCACCCATGGCCGGAGTTCCCTGGAGGAGTGGGGACCCCTTAAATCAAGGGATCTCACCGCCCTCCAGGCACCCAAGGGCCAGGGGTGAAGCCCGAGGCTGTCCCCAGCACCCCTGGGCGGTGGGTGCCGGGCTGATAGCCATAAGTGTGTAAAAAAAGAATATTGTTTTTGTTGTGGAACTACAAGGCCCAGCAAGCCTCCCCCGCTTGCTGGTACTTGGAGAACCTCAAGTACCAGCATGCGGGGAAATAACGGGCCCGCTGGTACCTGTAATTCTACAAAAAAAAAATACCCAAATAAAAACACAACACACACACCGTGAAAGTAAAAATTTATTACAACACACTTACACACTCATACATACTTACCTACATCCCACGCCGGTCACGTCCACTTGTCCATGTAGAATCCAATAGGTGGTTCCTGTAAAAATGAGAGAGAGATTACTTACCTACATCCCACGCCGATCACGTCCACTTGTCCAGTAAAATCCAATAGGGGTACCTGTAAAAATGAAAATTATACTTACAAACGAAGTAATCCACAGGAGGAGAGAGAGAGAGAGAGAGAGAGAGAGAGAGAGAGAAATTAATGATTATGCACTCACTGACGCGGGAAGATGTTAGCACAGACAGGGGAGAGTGCTGCTGCTGGCTGGGAGGATGGAGCAGGCGCCCCCTATAGTTGTGAGCCCAGTAGCTGTGCCCCCAGTAGTTGTGACCCCTCTAGCTGTGCCCCCAGTAGCTTTGCCCCCTGTAGCAATGCTCCCAGTAGCAGTGCCCCGAGTAGTTGTAACCCCTGTAGTTGTGCCCCCAGTCGCTGTGCCCCCTGTAGCTGTGCCCCCTGTTGCTTTGCCCCCAGTAGCTGTGCCCCTTGTGTCTGTGCCCCCAGTAGCTGTGCCCCTTGTAGCTGTGCCCCTTGTAGCAGTACCCTGAGTAGCTGTGCCCCCAGTCGCTGTGGCCCCTGTAGTTTTGCCCCCAGTTGCGGTGCCCCCAGTAGCTGTGCCCCCATTAGTTGTGACCCCTGTAGTTGTGCCCCCTGTAGCTTTGCCCCCAATAGTTGTGCCCCCTGTCGCTGTGCCCCCTGTAGCAGTGCCCCCAGTAGTTGTGCCCACAGTCGCTGTGTCCCCGGTCGCTGTGCCCCCTGTAGCTTTGCCCCCAGTAGCTGTGTCCTTTGCAGCTGTGCCCCCTGTAGCTTTGCCCCAGTAGCTGTGCCCCTTGTGGCTGTGCCCCCAGTAGCTGTGCCCCCTGTAGCTGTGCCCCTTGTAGCAGTACCCTGAGTAGCTGTGCCCCCAGTTGCTGTGGCACCTGTAGCTTTGCCCGCATTAGTTGTGACCCCTGTAGTTGTGCCCCCAGTCACTGTGCCCCCTGTAGCTTTGCCCCCAATAGCTGTGCCCCCTAGCTGTGCCCCCATTAGTTGTGACCCCTGTAGTTGTGCCCCCAGTCACTGTGTCCCCTGTAGCTTTGCCCCCAATAGCTGTGCCCCCTAGCTGTGCCCCTTGTAGCAGTGCCCCGAGTAGTTGTGACCCCTGTAGTTGTGCCCCCTGTCGCTGTGCCCCCAGTAGTTGTGCCCCCTGTCACTGTGCCCCCGGTCGCTGTGCCCCCTGTAGATTTGCCCCCAGTAGCTGTGCCCTTTGTAGCTGTGCCCCTTGTAGCTTTGCCCCAGTAGCTGTGCCCCTTGTGGCTGTGCCCCCAGTAGTTGTGACCCCTGTAATTGTGCCCCCAGTAGCTGTGCCCCCAGTGGTTGTGACCCCTGTAATTGTGCCCCTTGTAGCTGTGCCCGCATTTGCTGTGCCCCCTGTAGTTGTGCCCCCAGTCGCTGTGCCCCCTGTAGCTGTGCCCCTTGTAGTTGTGCCCCCAGTTGCTGTGCCCCTTGTAGCTGTGCACCTTGTAGTTGTGCCCCCATTTGCTGTGCCCACTGTAGCTGTGCCCCTTGTAGTTGTGCCCCCAGTAGCTGTGCCTCCTAGCTGTGCCAGTGCCCCAAACACAAACACATAAAAAAAAATACACACACACATACTTACCGCTCCTGCTGCGCTGTCCTCCGTCTCTGTCCGCTGGCTCCTCTATACTATGGGAGAGACGCATGACTCATGACATCTCTCCCATAGTAGCGCCGCTCAGACACTAGGGGTCAATTATGACCTCTAGTGTCAGTCAGCGGCGCCGGCTGCAGCGGGCGCCCACACAGCCCACGGCGCCAGCTGCAGTCGGGAAGGGGGCTCGCTACTGATTGGACTGGATCCGCTGGGCCAATCACATCTGGGGGACTGACAGCGGCATGCATTCATCGGGGCTGAATGCACGCCCCTGTTATTGAGGCACCAGTAAAGGTGCCGCTTCCCCATTCTCTTTCAATGGGCTTTCACAGCCCATTGCTGCGCCCCGCCCCCTGCCCGCCCCCCGCTGCCCGGACTCAAATGTTAGCAGCGGGAGGCACCTCTCCCGCTGCCTCACAGCCCAACATTTTCACAGGGGGACACACATTATTAAAATAATAAATGAAGATATTTATCACAGACTCTGTTATAAATATCTTCTTTTTATTATTTTAATCATTATGACAGGGGAGGCACTGCCTCCCCTGACTGCACGTCCCTGTGTTTCCACCACTCCCACTCATTCCAAGAGTGCTAAAGCTCATAAGGAGAACAAGGGTTCAAGCGATCCTCATTGCTCCAGACTGGCCAAGAAGGTCTTGGTACGCGGATCTTCTGGATCTACTGCTAGAAGAGCCGAGGCCTCTTCCTCTTTGGGAGGACCTGCTGCAGCAGGGGCCATTCACCTATCAAGACTTACCATGGCTGCGTTTGACGGCATGGAGGTTGAATGCCAGATACTAGCTCGGAAGGGCATTCCGAATAAGGTTATTCCTACCCTGATACGGGGAGATGTGTCAAGCCTTGGAGAGAGATAAAGTACCAACCAATACGCTTTTTACTGTCATTTAGGCTGAGTTTGAAAAATGACAGAAGCTGACTGGTTGGATTTTGTCTCTCTTTAACTTCTCTCTCTCCAAGGCTTGATAAATGTCCCCCATAATTATATGTTGGGGGGTTTTTTTGCAACAAGTTCTGCACTCATCATATAGCTGACCTTCTGACCGTGAGTGCAAAGCTTACCACACGTCTCCTAGCCACCACAGTTTAAACCTTTCTGTTTTATTGCATTGGTATGCTTCATCCACTCCAAAACCTAAAAGCATTATTATGGTAAGCCTAACTTTACTTATTAGACATTGGGATAAAACATTCTCAAACTTAGTCCTCAAGGACAAACTTTGTCCGTGGGCCCATAATTCTTAGTTGACGGCCCTGTCTACACAACTCTAAGGCTACATTCAGTGTTATCACTCTAAATACCTTTTAAAGCCAAATATTTTCTTCTTTCAGTGGGTGTTCTGGAAGTGTCCCGCCATCAAAATAAGTTGTCTACCCATGCCTTGTGGCAAGATGCTGTATAGCAGGTCTGTGGAGGACTCCTGAACTCCCTAAACTGGTTGAAATTATTGCTAAAATTTGGCACATCCACTCGATGGAACACAACTCAGTAACTTAGGGGCTCCTCGCAAAAATGTATAAGAGTTTGGGAACCCTGGACTTCTTATTTCAATGTTACCCTTGAATGTACATAATTGTTCTTTGACCTCCTTGCCCGGGGATATTTATAGCCCTATGGTGATTTCTGTAACCCTATGGATGTGGATCTGACCGGTCGGGTTACCCCCACCCCCACTTTTGCCCTCGTCTTCACGTCCATTTCTGCTTTCACACCTTCCTCCTTTTTCTTTTCTTCCATTTCTTCTGTTTCACTTTCTTTAACATTGTTCTCTACTTTTCCAAAAATTACAAAAGGGATGATTATATACAGTTTTCTTTATTGAATTGACTTCTCTTTGTTCTCCAACAGATGTTCATGTATATACGGTTAGTCTATTATTATTATCATATTGCTCTGTGTCATGATACTGTGTTGTTGGATGTCATTCTGTATATCATCTTGCCAATATAAATTGTCTTAAAAAAAAAAAAAAAAAAAAGCTACATTCAGAGTTACGTATTCAATGCACATTTTATTGCATATTAAAAGGCAAGTACAACTACTGTACATATAAATCACCAATCACATTGCATTTATGGGTCCGTTCAATATGCTTTAATAATTAATTACAAATTTGTCCAGTATGCATTTTTTAAACATGTACAACTTTTTGAACCCTTCAATAAACATATGTTTAAAAAAAAAAAAAATCCCATTCCAATGCAAATATGAACGGCGTCATTTGATGCAATTATGTTTACTCCATTTACGTGCAATGAATTTGCATTTGACTGAATCTTAAATGAAGAATTGCAATACCAGTCGGTATATACAGTAGCCTAAAGATATTTACATTCCTTTTAGGGCAACTGGTTCATGTGCGTCTGTGCACTGATAGTTTTTAGTTTGTAACACTAGGGGGTAAATTTACTAAGATGGGAGTTCTATTTAAGATGGGATGTTGCCCATAGCAACCAATCAGATTCTACTTCTCATTTATCTAGCACCTTGTAGAAGATAATACCTGGAATCTGATTGGTTGCTATGGGCAAAATCCCATCTTAAATAGAACTCCCATCTTAGTAAATTTACCCCTATGTGTCTAAGGGGGTAATTCCAAGTTGATCGCAGCAGGAATTTTTTTAGCAGTTGGGCAAAACCATGTGCACTGCAGGGGAGGCAGATGTAACATGTGCAGAGAGAGTTAGATTTGGGTGTGGTGTGTTCAATCTGCAATTTAATTTGCAGTGTAAAAATAAAGCAGCCAGTATTTATCCTGCACAGAAATAAAATAACCCACCCAAATCTAACTCTTTCTGCACATGTTATATCTGCCTCCCCTGCAGTGCACATGGTTCTGCCCAACTGCTAAAAAATTTCCTGCTGCGATCCACTTGGAATTACCCCCTATGTTTTGTTCATGTGAGTTTACTATCCAATCATAACATTGTTTGAGAAGCCACTCATCTTACCCAGGCCTAGTTAGCAATGGGTCAGTTGTATCTTTAAAGGGGGTAATATCTAATGTGCAAAGTGCGGAGAAGAATTACGTACGTCATTTCACATGCATGAAAGGGTTTAAATCCCAAGGCTGAGTCAGAATACACTTTCAAGCAGTTTTGTCAATTAAATAGTGTATTTTGGTTGCTGGGCACAGTTTTGCTAGTGGACAGGGCCGGTTCTAGACCTTGTGGCACCCAGGGCGAAAGTTTCCATTGCCCCCCCCCTGACAGCCAAAACAGGGTTAGGGCGCGTGGCTTTATAGGGAAGGGGTGTGGCCCCTGTAGTTCTGCCCCCAATAGTTGTGCCCCCTGTACTTATGCCCCCTGTAGATTTGCCCCCATTAGTTGTGCCCCCTGTAGTTATGCCCCCTGTAGATTTGCCCCCTGTAGATTTGCCCCCTGTAGTTGTGCCCCCTGTAGTTATGCCCCCTGTAGTTATGCCCCCTGTAGATGTGTTACTAATAGCGCCGCTTACAAACACACAAAAAAAAACAATACTCACCAGCCCCGCTCCTGCTTCCCGACCGCTGCTGCCGCTGCTGCCGCTGCTGCTCGGTCTCTGGCCGCCCAGTCCTCGGATCTATGAGAGAGACGTCATGACATCTCTCCCATAGCGCCGCACAGACACTAGAGGTCAATTAAGACCTGTAGCGTCTGACAATGGCGCCGACTGCAGCGGGTGGCAACACAGTCCACGGCGCTTGCTGCAGCCGGAGTGCTGGGTGCGGGAGGGCGGCGGGCGCCTGCTGGGTGACTGCGGCCCTAGATCTCTTTGGGTTTTGGGCACAGACGATGGAACTGTGTGGGTCATTCCGACCTGTTCGCACGCTGCCGTTTTTCACAGCGCAGCGATCAGGTCACTACTGAGCATGCGTATGCACCGCAATGCACAGGCGCGTCGTATGGGTACAAAGCGGATCGTTGCTGAGCGATGGATTTAATGAAGAATCCATTTGCACAGCCGAACGCAAGGAGATTTGCAGGAAGAAGGTGTTTGTGGGTGTCAACTGACCGTTTTCTGGGAGTGTTTGGGAAAACGCAGGTGTGTCCAGGCGTTTGCAGGGCGGGTGTCTGATGTCAATTCCGGGACCGGACAGACTGAAGTGATCACAAGGGCTGAGTAAGTTCAGACCTACTCAGAAACTGCACAAAATGTTTTTGCAGAGCTCGGCTGCACAGGCGTTCGCACACTTGCAAAGCAAAAATACACTTCCCTATAGGCGGCGACTATCTGATCGCAGCGCTGCAAAAAGTAGCTAGCGAACGATCAACTCGGAATGACCCCCCGTGTTCTAGCCATTCTTTCTTTGTCATTATAACTCTGTAATTTTAGAATTTAAAAATACAGCTGACACTTCCTCGTCAATCATGTCTTATTATTTTAGGTAAGTGGGTTTTTCAGGAATAAGTATAAAGGATGTTAGGGACCCATCTGATTGGGTTCACCTTGACACTGTGAGTGGGCATACATTTTTGGCCAAACATGTGCTAAGAACCTCATTTTTATTCTGTGTTAATTGTAGAGTTTATCATAACTGTATAACTATCAGTATTCTTAGTTCTTAGAGTGTGCACCTGCATTTTCTATTTCCTGCATGGAACTACAAGTTTCAGAATGGTAGTGCCTGTTATTACGTTTAAAATTTAGGGTGTGCAGTCCAAGCTACCCTCCCTTTTTCAGGGCTATAGAGAGCAGCATCGGGCCCAGGTACTGATCTGGACCCCCCCCAAAAAAACAAAAAACATATAAATAAAATACTATGCTGCACAGGGGAAGGGGGGTACCGTTTGCCAGGGGTTGGATGATCAGTGCCTTATTCTTACCTTGTGAAGGCAGGTGGGTACCTCCTCAGTGCCACCATCTTTCAAGTGATATTCGGGAAGATGGTGCATGTGCAAAGCCTCTGGCACACAGAGCCGGCCTTAGGCATAGGCAAACTAGGCAAATGCCCAGGGCATTTGGAATTCCTAGGGGCACAAGCAGCTTCTGCTGATTAAAATGATATGCAGCATGCCTATATTCTGTGTGTGACTGCGGCTCTATCTGCATACGAAATGCTTTACTAATGTGCGGCATTATGTGTATAAGGTGTACTACAGTACTTTGTGGCGTAACGTATAGAAAGGGCACTACTGTGTGGTCTAATGTGAATAAAGAGCAATATGGTGTGGTGCAATGTGAATAAGGGGCACTACTGTGAGGAGTAACGTGGTACTACTGAGTGATGTAACGTGGTACTACTGAGTGATGTAACGTGAATAAGAGACACTATTGCATGATATAATGTGAATAAAGTTGCAGTACTGTGTGGCGTAATTTCAACTGGGGGTACTATTGTGTGGCCATGCCCCTTCCCAGCAAGAAGATGCCCCATTTTGGGCTGTGCACTGAATGTGCACACTGTTCCTATTTAAAATATAGGGGGTAGGAGCACCAAAATGAGGACTGCTATGACTGAGGGGTGATGGTGCTGGGAAAGGGATGCAGGGTCAGAGGCGGAACTAGCGGCGTTATATTGGTTAGGGCCGGCTCTGCTGGCACAGTACCAGAGTTTTTGCTTTCACTGTGTGGTGCCATCTTCTCGAAGATGTCAATGGGAAGATGGCGCCACATTGAAGGAGGGATCCACTTGCCTTCATAAGGTAAGTATATATTTGGTAGGGGGAGCTGAGGGGTGGCGGGGCGGGCACCCGTTAGGCCTGGCTATTTAGTACCTACTCTCCCTCCCCCTCCCACCGAGTTCCAGGGCCCTTTTCTTCTATATGTGGGGTTTTTGTCAACTGCTGGCATGGGCAGCTGATAGGGCATTTAGCCCAAACGACCAGATGAATAAGGAGCCAGTTTGGGTGATTTTACTTAGCAACTTACACTACATTTATAAATCAACTGTGGCTCAAAAAAAAAAAAAAAAAAAAAAAAAAGGGGTTATTTAATTTCCCAAATATTTCTAGTTTATAGAGAATATATACACTTTCTCTGCACATAATTCCTTGCTAATACCAGTGGTAATGGTGACCCACATGGTCTGTTTGCACCTCTGCGGTCTCTGCTAGTGATCCATGCCAGGGTAATTCATGTAGGAGGTGCTGGACAGAGCCGGCCCTAACCAATATGATGCCCTAGGCAAGATTTTGGCTGGTGCCCCCTAGCACAACCCCTGGTTCCGCCTCTGACTTTGCACCTCTTTCCCAGCACCATCACCCCTCACCCATAGCAGTCCTTATTTTGGGGTTTGTACCCCCTATATTTTAAATAGGAACAGTTCGCACATTTTGTGCACAGCCCAAAAAGGGGTGTGTTTTTGCTGGCTTGGGGCATTGCCCCACAATAGTAACCCCAATTCCAATTACGCCACACAGTACTGCTACTTTATTCACATTTGATCATGCGATAGTGTCCATAATTCATATTACATCCCACAGTAGTATTACTTTACCTTATAAACGTTACTCCTCACAGTAGAGCCCCTTATTCACATTACATCACACTGAATTGCTCCTTATTCAAATTACACCACACACTATTGCTCTTTATTCACATTAGACAACACAGTAGTGCCCTTTCTATATGCAACGCCACATAGTAGAGCACCTTATACACATAATGCCACACATTAATAATGCATTTATACACATAATTCCACACAGTAATGCCCCTTACACATATGAGACACATTATTAATGTCCTTATAAACATAATGCACCTTACACAATATGACAACCTTTATTAATGCCCTTTTACACGTAATGTCCCTTACACATATGCCGCACATTATTAATGACCTTATACACAAAATGACACACATAGTGCCCCCTACACATTTGCTGCACATTATTAGTGCCCCTATATACATAATGACACACATACAGTAGTACCCTGTTACACATATGCCGCACATTATTAATGCCCTTATACACATAATGACACACATAGTGCCCCTTACACATATGTTGCACGTTATTAATGCATTTTTACATGACACACATAATGCTCCTTACACATATTCCGAACTCTACTGCACGACCAACCCACTCACATGCACACAGCACTCACCCTGCCACTAACACTGTGACCTCTGCCTCTGCTTGGATACAGATGTGTCCTCATAAATCTTGCCTCAATGCTAACGTCGGGCACCTTTTTTATTAAAATGCATCTTATTTTCATTGCTATGTGGCTAGGATGCACAAGCTGCTTCTGCTGATTAAACTGATATGCAGCATGCCTATATACTGTGTGAGACTGTGGCTGTATCTGCATATGAAATGCTACACACAGAATATAGGCATGCCGCATATCATTTTAATCAGCAGAAGCTGCTGATGCCCCTAGGCATATCAAATGCCCTAGGCAATTGCCTAGATTGCCTATGCCTATGGCCGGCTCTGATGCTGGAGACTGTGCAAATAAACCATTGCCAATATAACGTGCCAAGGACACAAGTAACAAGTGCTGACATATCCCAGTGTTGGGCGGCCTGCTGGTGCAATGTACTGGTTTCACCAGTCAGATCAGTTATAGATGTCAGGTAGAAGAATCATTACTCACTGTGTGCTATAGCATGACAGGAATGGAGAAAGGTGAGTACATTGTAAAGGTAGTGAATGAATCCTGACCAGTCTGTTAGGAAGTGTATCTAATCAGCATGGCAAGTCAGGTATAGAAATCAGTATATGGAACTGGGACTTTTACACCCAGCATTGGGGTAGGTTTAATTGCCAATACTAATGATGGCGACTGCTGAGGAGCCGCGCAACTGTACGCATGAAGCTGTATGGATACTCACATTAACGTAAGACACTAAATCTGGCAGCCACTTCCATCTTTAAATGTATGCACCTGTCTCCATTTTTGCCGATATCTGTTTTTGTTCATATTTACCTCTATTTTAGACAAATATGTACATAAATATGACCAAGCTTTATTTCTATAATAACAGTCACAAAGGGTTGTCCGTGCAAGATGGCAGAGGGACAGGAAGTTTTCCTCTTTGTGGGGGCACTCTTGTATGAAATTCGTGTATAATCTTTATTGGTTAAAATTTTACTTTTGATAGCTGTATGTTAAAATTGCAATCAAAAGTGCAGGTTACTGTATTCCCTGTGGGTTTAGAAACCTCTACTCTAAAAAGGAGAGGAAGGGTATATATATATATATATATATATATATATATATATATATATAGTATGTATCGTAAACTGCACAACACTGCAATTCTTCACCGACGGGTGCAAGGTCAAAAACTTTTTCAATATCAATGCAACCACACCATGAGGCTCCAGCTGGGGCTATGTTGTAGAAGAGAGCAGCACTCCATATATATTCAAGCGTTTTTATGCCATTTCACAATACGTAACAACGAACTTTCTGTGCGGGATCAGTACATAATCCCGCTGGACGGGATCCCGGCGGTCGAAATACCAACGCCGGAATCCTGACCACACAAACCCGACAGGGGTGGCGAGCGGAACGCAGCCCCTTGCGGGCTCGCTTCGCTCGCCACGCTGCGGGCACGGTGCCTCGCTACGCTCAGCACACTATTATATTCTCCCTCTATGGGTGTCGTGGACACCCACGGAGGGAGAATATGTCGGGATTGTGGCGGTCGGGATTCCGGCGTCGGTATTTCGACCGCCGGGATCCCGTCCAGCGGGATGTTGACCGCATCCCTTCTGTGCAAATTCAGCAAATTGGAAACATGACTTAGTCAAATAACAGGTTTCTCACAAGTCCCGTGCATACTGGGGATATACATTCTACCCAGCAGGATCTCCCAACGGCCGTTTCGGCTACCGCCGTCGTCACCATTGTGCCTGCCTGGGATTCCCTCCATTGTCTCTCTTATGTGAACGTGGGCCAATCCTGTCAGTTTAATGACTTGATTGACATGGACAGCTTCTTTTTTTATATCAGCTTCCTCGGAGGTTAATTACAATGTATCAAAGTAATAGACATGATTCAGATTGTTTCATAGTGGAGATGTATGGCTACAAGAGGGGGTTGCCAACACGGTGTGATATTAAGTTAGAGTTAAACGTTAAGTCCGTGATGAGAGCAAAAGTGGCTTGTAGCAGCATAATAATTCCAAACAACAATTTGAATATTTAATTATGCCTTATTAGATGCTATAAAAATGAGATATCACATTTTTTGGTTGGGGAGTTAGTAATATCTAATTCACTGACTTTATATGTAGAAATCGTGGTCCAATAGAGAAGATGTTTCAAAAAATGAATTTATAAAAATTGATACAAATCAATAAAAACAGCTAAAATCATGTAATTTTTGCATTCCAAAATTACAATCTGTATTCCACACCGCAGGAAGATTCGAACAAGGACTTGGGTTGGATCGGATCTTCTGGGAGATTTGGACCAGGCTTTGGTCCAGTTCATATCTCAAAATTCGGGTTGAATTCGGATTTCTGGAGAACCAAACTGCACATCTCTAACGTTTATGTATTGTGAGAGGACTCCTGAACACCAGCAGTGGTAGAGTCTAGCGCCCATGAATATGGCCATTTAGAAATATAGGGGGGAATTCAAATGTTTGAAAAGTCGGTTGGGAGTCTGTTTTTTTTCTATTAGATAGGAAAAAACAGACAGCCAACTGACTTTTCAAACAATTTAATACCCCCCAGAGGCCCCCATTTATGAAGCCTCGGAGAGTGATAAATAGCATGGTGATAAAGTACCAACCAATCAGCTCCTAACTTACATGATACAGACTGTGTTTGAAAAATGACAGTTAGTAGCTGATTGGTTTGTACTTTATCACCCTCCTATTTATCACTCTCCAACAGTGGCGGATTTAGCGGGGGGCGATTAGGGCGAACGCCCCCCCCCTAAACATACCGCCACCGGTATGGATGGCCGGGTCCGGCTGCGGTGTTGGTGTTACTGCCGGTGCGGCCCGGGAACGGACTGGAGAGCGGTGCAGCGCGGAGGCGGAAGGGAGAGAGAACGCTGCGGAAGAGTGACACAGTGCAGCAGCAGCGGCCAATCTGTCCGTCGGCTTACAGGGAGGAGGGGGCGTGGTCATAACAGAGGCCGGCGGGGACAGGCTACAGCGATTGTGTACACTGCTGCCTCTGCCGTCCCTTCTCTGTCTCCTCATGCTGCAGCGTGCGGGCCAACGGACTCCAAAATACAGTATGTTTCTCAACATGTCTGCCCCCCTCCTAGCTAAAGTGTATGCCATGTCTCCTCCCCCCCTCTCCTCCTAGCTAAAGTGTCTGTGTACCATGTCTCCCCCCTCCCCTCCTAGGTAATGTGTCTGTGTGCCACGTCTCCCCCTCCCCTCCTTGCTAATGTGTCTGTGTGCCATGTCTCCCCCCTCTTCTCCTAGCTAATGTGTCTGTGTGCCATGTCTCCCCCATCTTCTCCTAGCTAAAGTGTATGCCAAGTTCCCCCTCCTAGCTAATGTGTCTGTGTACCATGTCTCCCCCACTCTTCTCCTAGCTAAAGTGTGTGTCTCATCTTGTACTGTCCCAGTGCCCCCCCCCAGCTAAAGTGTGTGTCTGCTCCAGTACTGTCCCAGGCCCCAGTGTGTATGTCACCATGCCCCCCTCCCCCAGTATGTTTGTCACCAAATCCCTCTCCTGGCCCCCGTATTTGTCAATATGTCCCTTAAAGCCGCAGTGTGTATGTCACCATGTCCCTCCAAGACAGGGACAGCTCGACGGCCATTTGAGTGGAGTGGCGGGACACATGACTGATCTGGCAGAGGACCTCCAGTCCACAAGCGGACCTCGGACAGCGAAACCTGGGACAAAGAGCGCAGCCCGAGAGCCGGTCGGAGGTGACAGAAGATCCGCAGACCCGCAGCTCAGGGTGAGATACTGTTTAAGCCCTTCCGCTGCAATACTCTGCCTAACGGAGTAAAGAAGGGGGCAGGCTCCCCTGTGTTTTTTTCCTCGCTGCCCCAGTGTACAGTTATTAAGGGGGTAGGATTCCCCTTGTCCCAGTGCCTGCATTATTCCGGCTCACACGGTGTACTGTAATGTGAATTTCGGCTCATTCAGTGTTCTATAATGTGAATTTTGGCTCCTACAGTGTGCTATAATGTGAATTTCGGCTCATACCGTGTGCAATAATGTGAATTCCGGCTCATACAGTGTGCTATAATGTGAATTCCGGCTCATACAGTGTGCTATAATGTGAATTTCGGCTCATACAGTGTGCTATAATGTGAATTTCGGCTCATACAGTGTGCTATAATGTGAATTTCGGCTTATACCGTGTGGTATAATGTGAATTTCGGCTCATTCTGTGTGCTATAATGAGAATTTTAGCTCACACCATGTGGTATATTGTGAATTTTGGCTCATACAGTGTGCTATAATGTGAATTTCGGCTCATACAGTGTGCTATAATGTGAATTTCGGCTTATACCGTGTGGTATAATGTGAATTTCGGCTCATTCTGTGTGCTATAATGAGAATTTTAGCACATACCGTGCGGTATAATGGGAATTTCGGCTCATTCTGTGTGCTATAATGTGTTTCGGCTCATTCTGTGTGCTATGCAGGAATGGTGATTCGCCAGTCTGTATCACCAGTGTGCAGGGTTCTCTCCACTAACTGGCAACATTTTATTAGTAATGGCAACAATAGAAAATTTTAGGAGCGAACGGGAAGGGCATTTCTAAGTGGGAGGAGCTATGATTAGGGGGAGGAGTCATAATTCTTAAGCCGCCCCCCCTAAAAGTTAAGTCTTGATCTGCCACTGCTCTCCAAGGCTTGATAAATCTAGGCCAGAGCATCATAACAGGTCAACACAATCAGAATGACAATGGCTGTCAGTTTCCATTAAAACAATAACTGCCCATATAAACTTGTATTTCTTCACAACCATATTTTTGCTTCCTCTCATCGGGTTGCAGTTAATTTACCGGCTGTCGGGATCCCAGTGGTCAGGAGACCAACCCCAGAATCCTGACAGCCGTCGAAATGCCACCGGTTGAAATCCCGACCAAAGCCCCAATTTCTCACTTGGGTGGTGGTCCACGCCACCACCCTATGGGGAATATAATAGTGTCGCCACTGGGCCTGAAGCATGGTGAGAGCTACGAGCCCACAAGGGGACTCACTGCACTTGACGCCGGTGTTGGTTTCCTGACTGCCGGGATCCTGACCGCCATTATTACATACTGGACCTCTCATCATGCCTCATTGGTGTCTGGCTGCACTAGGGCCCCTGTTTTACTAGAATGCTATCTGTGTGGGGTTTGTATGTTCTCCATATTCTTGATTAGCATATCCTCCAGGTCCTCCAGCTTCAGAAGCCGAGGACTGTAAGAGTCCTTTGTACTACTGATGCATGCTTTGGTGTCTATATTGTATACATTATACTCATTAAGTAAGTATGGGACACAGCTTGCTTGTCTAAAGGTACCTCCTTTGTCATGATAAAATATCTCACGATCATCACATCAAAAGCATGAAGCCATCAAGGTTAATGGGATGATTAGGGATTTATCTGAGCGTTACTAGGTAAAAAAGCTTTGATCTTGTAGGGACTCACTTAAAAAATCGCCTCGATGACCAACAGAGCCGTGCTACAAAATATTTGTGTGTGTGTACATACAGTATATATATATATATATATATATATATATATATATTCACAAACAAAAATGTTTTTGGGGATAACAAATAATAGGATAAAAGAAATTATCATTTATAAATTGCTCAAACGAAGTATATTCATTTATGTTAAAGAATGTGGTTAAAACACTGACGCAATAAAAATAGCGATTGAACATAATCATTTGAAAGTAAGAGGTGAACTCATACAATTGACTGAGAGGGAAACTTTTGGATTTTATTTCTGGAAACATTTGCACAACAAGTTTGCTTAATTTTTATTTCATTAGTTTTTATTTGTCAATTGAGATGCTTCATTTTAATTTCACAATATTAAGATGTGTCTGAATATTATCGTTTTGTTAGTATGTATTCAAGAATGTAATGGGCCCAGTGTGAAACTAGACATTTTAGCGCTGTGTGCAAGAAACAGGGCCAGTGCACACCATAGGCGCGCGCCAAACATATAGGGGTGATGGCTTCATGGGGAAGATAATAGAATAATACCAATTCATATTACGCTGTACAGAAGTCTCCATTATTCAGTTTATGCTGCCCAGTAGCGCCACTTACACACATTACACCAGGTACAGCCCCTGTTACACATTGCGGCAAGTAGAGCCCCTGTCACATATTACGCCAGGTAGAGTCCCATTTACACATTACTCCAGGTAGAGTCCCCTTTTACACAGTATGGCAGGCAGAGTCTCCCTTTTACACAGTACGGCAGGCAGAGTCCCCTTCTGGTGTTACAGTGCTGTGCAGCTGTGACCAGCAATGCCTGATTCCACCCCATACCTACTGCCGGAGCTTATATCCACCCCATTCCCACTGCCGGAGCTTATACCCACTCCATCCCCACTGCCGGAGCTTATACCCACCCCATACCCACTGCCAGAACCAGACACGCTCTCCACCTGACGGGAGGTTAAACTGAGCCACGGGCAATAGTGCCCAATCCCCCCACTCATGCTGCCGCCGCCGGAGTATACAGTGACAGTGAGCCGCACAGACTATAATGCCCGATCCCCCTGTCTGCTGGAGTTACATTGAGCCCTTCCCTTCAGGACAGTGAGCCCGCGGCTCAGTTGTTTGGCTGCATTCACTCACTGTAACTTGTCAAAATTTTTGATACTTGCCTAATTTTTGTAGCTAGAATGAGGCAGGTGCAAATGTTGATATTAATGGTGACAGTTGTGGCTGCGAATGTAAAAAAATTGGGCGGAGCCACTTCCAGTTAGTAATCAGCCCCTTTAGAGTACACCTCCCGATTAGGGGTCAATTCAATGAGGAGCTAGGAGGACAAGTTGCCATTGTGGAAAAGCCACCAATGGCACCCCTTGCAGCCCGATCTTGTCCCAGATGTATAGATCTCCGAAAAAATTTGCGAAACAGCCCATAGGCTACCATAGGATAATGCCATCTGGAGATGGCGTTATTTATTGAGGCCAAGATCTGGAATGCAAAGCATTCTGGAGCTTGGTAAATCTGTCAGCACTGCAGCCCCCATAGAAACCTATGGGGACTCCATTTGCATACATAAATGGAGGGACTGTGGCAAATATCAGAGATATCTGCTGTGATCCCTTCATAGTCCGGGGCAAGATTTGGGGGATACTTAAATTTGTGGGTACTTCCCATCCCCCCTGAAAGCAACTGAATATCCCACACCTTTTTAACGATACAAAGGCCCCATGTTCTCTCACTGTTTATTTGTTTAAGACATTTATTGATAGCCTTTCAAAAAATGCGATGAGGGTAGATTGAAATTAATTTGAACACGTGTTTGTTAACCATATTTAATCAGTGTATCCTTGGCTGCAAAGCCATTTTGACTGCATAGATAGGTTCTAATATATAGTTCAAAGTGTATTAAGCTTTGGAGAGAGAATTGACTGAATAGGAAAGGAAAGAGTTAAACATCTGGTGAGGGGTGGACCTAGCTGTGAGGAAAGTACAGCCCTTTTTTGAAGGGGAGGGTTTATTATATATAGGGAAGGTGAGGCCATTTTAGCTCTCTCTTGTGGTGATTTGCCTTGTTTGGTGAGTGCTGCAGTGCAGATAATTTTTCACATTAGTGAGAGTGTTTTATTCAGCCACTTTGTCCCCTCTGCCTGTGTAATCATCCCTGGCTAGATCATGTCTGCCCGCCCTCAGCGTTCTGCCCGGCTTCCAGCTCGGTACCGCGGTTCTGGCGGTGGAGCTGGGCCGGGTGATGAGGTGGGTGGCCTGGGGGACGGGGCTCCATCCCCCGGGGCCTCCACGAACGCGGGCACGGGCGCAATGCGGCGGACCAGGTCGGCCTCGCCGCTGGGGGCCGGGCCGGCTTTGCCGGCCAGGCGCGGGCGGCGGGGAGGGCGGGAGGTCCTTTCAGGCCGCCCGGAGGTTGACGGGCATCGGCCCTCGCCTCCGGGAGCGGCAGAGTCAGCGGCGGCGTTGGGCGCCCGTGGGCGCGCGCATGCGCGCCGCGGAGGGCACTCGGCGGTGCGTCCAGACCCGGCCCCTATCGCTGCCCCCTTGCCGCGGCCGAGTGAAAGTGCCGGGCGGGGGGAGAGGACGGGACGGGGATCGTGTGGTCGCCGTGCGGGGCCTGTCTCGGAGCCTTGCGCGGCGGCAGTGAGTGAGGCACCGGCCGGGGGCTCAATGGCGGGAAGCAGTGGGACGCGCGCATGAGGTGCGCACGCGCCCACGCTCGCCCCAGGCGGCTCCGGCCGCGCACGGGTGCGCGCAGCGGCGCCGCCAGCACCTCTGTCCCCACTAATAACTCCCCGGCTGCCGGAATCCGGCAGGGGGAGGGGGAGGAACAGGGGGGTGCAGCGGTGGCTGTTAGGAGACAGCGCTGGGCAGGAGAGGATGAGCCAGGCAGATGGGGACACGGCAGTGAGCGGTGTGGGGGCGCGCGCACGGTATGCGCGCGAGCCCACCGTGGGCCGTGCAGTGCGCGGGGGACCGAGCGCAGCTGCCCAGCGACTTTCCCTGTCTCCCCATATCACTCCACCGGAGCCGGGATACAGCGGCTTTCGGGGGAGGAGGGGGGACAGGGAATGGGTTAGTGGCCGCAGGGCCGCGGTACGCGCCGCTTTGCATGGCAGCGGGTCCTCCCCAGGATCGGGGAATATTTCTGATATGTACGAGGAGGAAGCGTTTTCGGAGGGGGAGAGTGAGGGGTCCGACAGGGGGGCCCCCGCTTTCCCGCCGGGGCGGCGGGCGTCGGGTCCCCGGGTCACGACTGGCGGACGGCGGGCCGGGGGTTCTTCGGGGTCCGTTGCCGATTGTCACGGCAGGCGGGATCCTTCAGGGGCGCTGGCATCGGCTCTGGCCACAGTGGTGGAGGCGTTGGGGCCGCTAGCCGCAGTAGCCTCCCCGAGGGCGGCGGCGCATTCCGGCCCGTCTGCGGGGGCAGGCGGGTCCGGCAGGCGGAGGGCCTCAGCGGCGCAGCGGGTGGCACGAGCCTGCCGGGAGCTTGGAGCGGCCGCTGCGGAGTTGGAGCTAGGTCCGGGACAGGATAGGCATGGGCGCGTGGCCACAGCGCCCCCCACACGTGGGGCTCGGCATGCGCCGCGAGTGCGGGCCGGGTCCCCCTCTGCTTTGTCTTTTATAGGGGACCACGAGGAAGTAGGGACGGCAGACTACATGGAGGACGACGTAGGGGCTGACGCGTATGAGGATTCCAGGTCGGAGCGGTCGATGGCATCAGGTGAGGTGGTGCAGTCGGTATCGGTTTCTCCCACGAGCTCGAGTTCTCGCAGCTCTTCTTCTTCCTCCTCTTCATCTTCTCTGTCGTCGCAGGCGTCCGAAGTAAGTAGCACTACTAGGGCGAAGAAGAGGGCGGCGAAATTTGCCAAGCGGGCAGCAAAGCAGCAGAAGAAGCGTAAGCGGCACAAGCGGGTTAGCGAGGAAGCTCGTAGGGCCAAGAAGCGCCGCGATTTGCCCGGGGTCGTTCGCTGCGACTACACCGCAGTAATGCGGGGGCTGCGGGATAGCTGCCGCAAGAAGATTCGTAGGGGTGACTTCGTGGATGTGTTTGTATTAACAAAGACCATGAAGAAGGATTATAAGGCGGCGGCCGCGAAGAAGGGCATCGGGGCTGAGGCATTCCGGTCCTTCGATAATTGGCTGGCCGGATTCTGGGTATTTGCGGCGTGCTACTTGGAGGACAGGCCGGAGGAGCACATGAATGTAATCCGGTATCTGCATCTCGTACACGACATGCAGCGCACATCCTCGGGCTCTGAGTGGCGTCGGTATGATCAGGAGTTTCGGGAAAAGCAGGACGGTTTGAGGGTCATGGACTTCGGGTTCAAGGATGTGGAGGTCTGGCTCAAAGTAACCCGGGCCTCGCAGCAGGAGGAGGAACCCCGGAAACCGGGGGCGGACGGGCGCCGTGCAGGGTCATCAGCCCAGGGGTCCGGCGCGGACGGCGGATTGGCCAAGGCAGGTGGATCGGCCGTCCGTGCAGGAGGGCGATCCGCCACAAGAGGAAAGTGTTTTGCGTTTAACAGCGGAACATGTTCCTTTGGCAAGCAGTGTCGTTTTCGACACTCCTGCCTGCAGTGTGGCGGATCCCACCCAGCCTCCTCCTGCTTCAAAGGCGGTAGACAGGGGGCGCGGGGTAAGCAAGCTTACCCCAGACAGGCCGCGAGCGGGACCGCTCTGCAGAGCTCCAACACCAATTAAGTTGGGGACTATGGGCCGGTGGTTGGACTTGTATCCGAATAGGGAGGATGCAAATTTTTTGTTTGACGGTTTTAAGTTTGGCTTTCGCTTGCCTGTTGCGAGCGAGGTGTCCGTGCGGGCACAGAGGAACCTCCAATCTGCCCGAACATTGCCGGGAGTGCAACGGGAGAAAGTGGATAAGGAGGTCAGGTTGGGCAGGATGGAGGGACCGTTTATGTCACCCCCGGTGGATGACTTGGTCATCTCTCCGGTCGGGGTGGTCCCTAAGAAGACTCCAGGCACTTTTTGGCTCATCCAGCATCTTTCTTACCCGTCAGGGGCGTCGGTCAATGACGCAATACCGCCAGCTCATTGCTCGGTGGTGTATCAGTCATTCGACGAGGCGCTAGAGATGGTCCGCAGCTACGGGACCGGGGCCCTCATGGCTAAGATTGATGTTGAATCAGCTTTTAGGTTATTGCCGTTGCATCCGGACTCATTCCGTTTTATGGGTTTCAGGATTGGGGCGGAGTATTTCATCGACAAATGTTTGCCGATGGGATGTTCCGTTTCATGCTCATTTTTCGAGCGTTTTAGCACGTTTCTTCATTGGTGCGTGGAGTCTTCGTCAGGGGGTCACGGGGTTGCCCATTTCCTCGATGACTTTCTGTGTGCGGGTCCGGCTAATTCTACACGGTGCGGCGACTTGCTTTTTAGCATCCGAGCTCTGTTTTACCACTTCGGTGTTCCCGTGGCCGTGGACAAAACAGAGGGTCCGGCCTCCTGCTTGTCATTTTTGGGGATTGAAATTGACACGGTGGCGGGAGAGTGTCGGCTGCCCTGGGATAAGGTTTCGAAGCTCCGCGACGTCATTTGCCGGTTCGAAGGGTCGAGTAAAGTCACGCTGCGGCAGGCGCAGTCCTTGCTGGGCATGTTGAACTTTGCTTGTCGGGTAATACCGATGGGCAGGGTTTTCTGCCGGAAGCTAGAAAGGGCGACGGCGGGGTGTGCCAGACCACCCCATTTTGTGCGTTTGTCCTCCGAAATAAAAAGGGATTTGGCCATATGGGCCTCGTTCCTGGAGGATTTCAACGGGGTGTGTATATGGCAAGCGCCAGCGGTGGACAGCGAGCGGTTGCAGCTGTTCACCCACGCAGCGGGTGCCTCTGGATTCGGTTGCTTTCTGGAGGGATCTTGGTGCGCGGCACCCTGGCCGGCGAAATGGCATGGCGAAGGTCTAACAAAGGATCTGATGCTTCTGGAGCTTTTTCCCATTATGGTGGCGTTGGAGGTCTGGGGCGATCGGCTGGCTAATCGCAGCATATTGTTTAGATGCGATAATCTGGGCGTGGTGCATGCGATTAATAACCAGAGGGCAAAGTCGTTGGTGGTTCTGCGGGTGCTAGGACAATTGCTTTTGACATGCTTGCGTAGGAACCTGTGGTTCCGCGCACAGCATGTGCCCGGTTTGGAGAATGGAATTGCCGACGCTTTGTCGCGAGGGCAGTGGGAGAGGTTTTGGTTGTTGGCACCCGAGGCCGACGAGCAAGGTTTTCATTGTCCCGGTTATGTTTGGCAGGTGATCGGGCCGGACTGGAGGGTCTAGCGTTGCGGTCAGTCGCGCCAGCCACGCTCAAGGCTTACGGACAAGCTTGGAGCGAGTGGGAGGAGTTTGTCCAAGGTCGTCAGCAACAAGGTAAGAGCAGGCATCGCCTGATGCTTTCTTTTATTTGGCAGCTGTATGTTTCGGGTAGGTCCCGAGCGGTGGTATCCCGGTACTTGGCTGGGGCCTCGTTTTTCTGCAAACTGCGGGGCGTCCCCGATGTGACAAAAAGCGATGTTCTGCGGAAGGCGATGAAAGGATGGGCGCGAGTCGCGCCGACGCCACCGGATAGGAGGCGGCCCATCGATGCGGCTTTGTTGCCGGCCGTCATTGCGGCGGTTGGCCGAGTCGCGTCGTCCAGGTTTGAGACGCTTTTGTTCAGTTTGGCATTCTCAATGGCTTACCACGGGGCCTTTAGGGTTTCGGAGTTGGTAGCGCCTTCCAAGAGAGCAGATTCGCGCATGCTGGTCGGAGACGTGGTAGTGGGTGAAAGGTCCTTGCTATGCAGATTGCGGCGCTCTAAGACGGACCAAGTGGGGAGAGGTCGCTGGGTCACTTTGGTTCCGGCGCATGAGGAGAGCGTTTGCCCAGTAGGTCTGGCTGTTCAATATGTGGCGGTGCGACCCGTTAGGAGGGGGTCATGGCTATTGCATTATGACGGGCTGCCGGTGAGGAAATACCAGTTTCGTTGGATGCTGAGTCGTTGTTTGGCGAGCCTGGGCCTCCCACCCGCTGCGTTCGGTACCCATTCCTTTCGAATAGGCGCTGCGACGTCGGCTGCGGCGGCGGGTTTGTCCAGAACTGAAATCCAGGCGGTGGGGCGATGGAAGTCGTCAAGTTACAGACGATATATTCGCCCCGTTGCATGAGAGGTCGGATTGCGCGTGGTGTTTTGTTATTTGCATTTTATATCATGTTGTTACAGTTCTGTGAGTTATGGTATTGTGCGTTTGTTGGTTTCCCCTTTTTTTATCCTACTCAGGGATTAGCTACTCGTCGTTGCTGGCATGAGTCGGCAGCGGGGGTCTGGAGTTATTTTGCGATTTTTTGCCTGATTTGACGGACTGAATTCTAATCTACAATTCGGCTAATCTGTTCTAATCAGAGTCCCTCAGCAGGTCTTTACGCTTTCACCTCCAGCTGAGTTATTACATGTGTTTCCCATTTTATACCCCCCCCCCTGTTTTAATTTCGTTTGATTTTATTTTGAACTTCCCCATTGTGTGTCTATGTTCGCTTCAAATTGGCAAGAAGCAGGGTGCAGATCGGCTAGGCCGTGACTGCTGCAATAGCGAGAACTACGTTTTTCTTTTTGGCAGATCCTCCAGGTGAAAGCAATTAATGACGCTTTTAGTAATCAATTTTACCCCCCCCCCCCCTTTTTTTCCCCTCTTCAGGTTGGTTTGAAGACAAGTTGGCTATTTGGGTGGTCGGCCACTCTTATGTATACTGGGCAGCCAAGTTTGTGGCCTCGGAGGGGGCTCAGGCGTTGCCTGGAGCACAGGGTGTTAGGTGGCTTGGCTGGCGAGGGATGAGGTGGAGCGAGCTGAAGAGTAGGCTAGTTAGTCAGGCCAGCAAGCATGGGGTCCCTAGGGTCTTGGTTGTTCATCTAGGTGGCAACGACCTGGGGAAGAGGACATCCTTGGATCTGCGGTGGGCCATGATACAGGATCTGGCAAGCGTGGCCGCAGCATGGACCAATTGCGTGTTGGTTTTCTCCTTTATGGTGCCAAGGTTAAGTTGGAGGGGTGTGGCGGATGGTCGCCAGATTGATGAGGCCCGGAAAAAGGTGAATGGGGCGGTGGCGAAGTGGGTACTGTCCCACGGGGGCAAGGTGGTTCGCCACCCTAGGATTCGGTTCAGAGACAGTCACCTTTTTCGGCCTGTTGGTGTACATCTATCCAATGAGGGGATGATGTTTTTCCTGGAGGATCTGGGTTTCGTTTTGCAGGAGTTAGGGTAGGTTATGGTGGCGGAGCGAAGACTTTGGGGATGAGTCTTTCGCTGTTGGCGGAAAAGAACGGCAGTTTGTATTTGTATGGTAAGCTGTAGTGTTTTACAGTTTGGTGTGGTTTAGGTGCACTCACCTCCATCGACTGATTGGCCGCTTGACCACCCGTCCGGGAAGGCAGCGGCAGGGCACCCATCAGGGTGGGTAGCCACTGTGGGGGTTGAGTTGTCACCTATTACCAGTTTGTGATAGTTGTAGTAAAATTAGGAAGGTTTCGAGTTTTTTAGTATTTTACGGTTAATTTAGGTTAATAGAGCCGTTCTTTTTGCTGCCACCATATGCCGGCTGGAGCGGCATCTTAATAAAATTTTCTTATTACAGGTTTGCTATTGGTTAGGGTCAAATAAATAGCTAGCAATTTTTCTGCCAAAATTCAAGTCTCCGTGTCTTTATTTCTGGGTTTGAAGGTAATGAATGCTTTACTTTGAAGGAAGGGGGTCCACCAAATATCACTAGGATGTTTAACATAGCATAATTTGGAGCTATACCAGAGTTAATCAGGAGGAAAACAGAAGGAGAACATTTTATTATATCACTGCTATGAGGGAACAACATTTTACACACTTCGGTGAGTTTTGTTTCTCTACCCCTCAGGCACCTGCTTTCTGAACATACAGACTTCATTTCCTAGATGTTGCTATCCTGCCAATCATATCTAATTACCACTTTCAGTTCTGCCCTCATTGACTATTTTATTATTATACACATCTCAGGTGTCTGCCTCACCTGGTATTTCCATGGGCAGGATAAGCTTCAGTGGAACAATTCATTCAGTGGTTCTCTTGATAGTCATTTTCTATTTTACCCCTTTAGGTCTTGCTTCCATGTATTGCTTATTTTGCACACTGCATGTTGTGCATATATGTACTGTATGTTGTGCCATGGCCAACTGTATGTTGTGCCATGTATTGCTTATTTTGCACACTGTATGTTGTGCATTCAAGATGGCTGCCTCACCTAGTACTCTCCTTGGTAGGATGAACTCTGCATGGATCTGATGACTTTGTAAGGATCTTGTATCTCACTGTAGTATTCTCCACAAGAGTTATCTCCCAGGCATTGCCTGTTCCAGGCAATATTATCTCTTCCAGGCTTTGCCTATTTTGCCCAGTGCTCCTAAGGTGGTTACTTTGCCTGGTACCGTTGTGGGCAGGATAAATATTCCTCGGAATTTATGACCCACAATGGCTGCCTCAACTCTGTTTTATGTTCATGGTTTTCTGTATTTTCTACAAATGTAATCCTTTTTTTTCTGTTCACGGTTTCTTTATTTTCTGTAACCCTAAACCTGGTTGGTGGCTATAAACATGCCTAATCCCAGTAACAATGCTGATCATTGGTAATTCTCCCAATAACGCAAGCTGTAGACACATTGCTGTAATCCACCACAAGTTTCTCACAGTCCTTCCCTATAGGCTTGTGTCAGAAAATGCAGTTAAAGGACCTGAATTCATACAGTTATTGTTCTCTTGTTAATACTCTCGTATGTGAATGTGCCCCTATGTAATATGAGCATGTTACAATACATTCAGACTATAACACTTTGACAGATGGACCACACTGCCCGGATTCTTCCCACAATATACAGGGCGTAAAGAGAGCTAGACCTTTCTAATTGGTTTGGTTCATACAATTGCAGATTTGGTGCATTGTAAATACTGCATGAAAATTTTAAATTAATCAGAAAAAAAGTAGATTTATTTCTTTATTCGAATCAAGGAGATTATTTCACAAATGAAACAAAATATAATTTTCCTGCATTGACAGTATATTGAAGTACCGTATATACTCGAGTATAAGTCGACCCGAATATAAGCCGAGGCACCTAATTTTACCACAAAGACCTGGGAAAACGTATTGACTCGAGTATAAGCCTAGGGTGGGAAATGCAGCTCTACCCGTACACAGATCTCATAGTGCCAGAATGCCCCACAGTGCCAGATATGCCCCACAGTGCCAGATGTGCCAGATATGCCCCACAGTGCCAGATGTGCCCCACAGTGCCAGATGTGCCCCACAGTGCCAGATGTGCCAGATATGCCCCACAGTGCCAGGTGTGCCAGATATGCCCCACAGTGCCAGGTGTGCCCCACAGTGCCAGATGTGCCAGATGTGCCCCACAGTGCCAGATGTGCCCCACAGTGCCAGGTGTGCCCCACAATGCCAGGTGTGCCCCACAGTGCCAGGTGTGCCAGATATGCCCCACAGTGCCAGGTGTGCCAGATATGCCCCACAGTGCCAGGTGTGCCCCACAGTGCCAGATATGCCCCACAGTGCCAGGTGTGCCAGATATGCCCCACAGTGCCAGGTGTGCCAGATATGCCCCACAGTGCTAGATACTTACCCTCCGTCACTCCCGCGCTGTCTTCTGAAGGAGGGACACGGTGAGCACAGCGCGCGTCTCTCCTGTGTCCCTCCTGCGTCTCCGGCGGCAGTGGCGTGTGTTAAAGGAAGTGCCGGTTCGTGCACTTCCTTTAACACACACACGCCGCTGCCGCCGGAGATGCAGGAGGGACACAGGAGAGACGCGCGCTGTGCTCAAAGTGTCCCTCCTAACGCTGACTCGAGTATAAGCCGAGGTGGCTTTTTCAGCACAAAAAAAAGTGCTGAAAAAGTCGGCTTATACTTGAGTATATACGGTAACTTGTAAGCTATTTAATTGGCTAAGCAATTATTTGGTGAGAACAACAACTCTGCAATTACTACACCAATTTTGATGGTTCAGGTGTCATTCGATATAGGGTGTGTGATATACTGTACTGTAGATATGCAATAGGCAGAGCTGTGCCGTCGCACGGGGCACCTGTCGCGGCTCTTGGTGGCTCTCTTGATGCTCCCCCTGCACCCCATCATTACTTCTCCGCTCCGGGGGCGGAGTATCGCGTAATGACGCATTTTTGTTGTGACATCACGACGCAAGCGCGCCATTACGTGAAACTCCGCTTTGGAGCAGAGTAGTAATGACAGGGAGGAGGGGGAGCCAGGACACTGCCAAACGGGCAGGCGGGAGATTAGAACTACACAACCCTGGCAACTAGCATTACACAGCCCTGGCAACTGACATTACACTGTGTAATGTCATTTGCCAGGGCTGTGTAATGCTAGTTGCCAGGGCTGTATAATTTACACAGCCCTTGCAACTAGCATTACACAGTCCTGTCAACGATCATGACACCCATCCCAGATCATGTAACTCCTGGCAACCAGCATGGATCCCAGAGCATGTAACCCCTGGCAACCAGCATGGATCCCAGAGCATGTAACCCCTGGCAACCAGCATGGATCCCAGAGCATGTAACCCCTGGCAACCAGCATGGATCCCAGAGCATGTAACCCCTGGCAACCAGCATAACACCCAGCGCATGAAACCCTTGGCAACAAGCAGGTATTTTAAAAGTAATTAGAAGCTTTACTGTAGGGCATAATGTATCAAGGGCATTGCGGTGTGGCACAATGTGGTGCAGGGGGCATTACTGTGTGGGGCTTATTATGGAATTTTTTTTCCCTGTGGTGGCCGTGATCTGTTGGTGCAGGGTCAAAAACTGGGGTGTAAGGTAGTCTTTTCAGGCGAGAACACGCCCATTTTAGCAAGGCCACACACCCTTGTCGCGACCACGCAGCACATTTGTATTTTTTTATGTCTATAAAGGGAGGGCGCATTTTTTTTTATGTCAACAAGGGGGGGGGGGGGGAGGGGTGTGCATTTCATTTGTAAATTTCGCACAGGGAGCTAAATTGCCTAGAAACAGCCCTGGCAATAAGGTCACAGAAAAAGCATTGAGTGGGGGCGCTTGCTATTTCCCTTTGGGCTGTAAATTGCAGTGACACCCTTGACAATTTTTTTCTGCCAGAATTTAGTTGATATAATGAATTCTCTATATCACCTTTGGTATACAGTAAACCTTCGGGATACAGTAAAATTTTGGGATACAGTAAAGTTTAGATGAACTCATTGTAGAATACATTTGTTTTTGCTCAATTTCAAGCAATGCTGTTGACTAGTGTAACTTTTATTTTTGCTATTGCTAGATGAAGTGGTCTATGTATATTGTATATGCATGAATGTGATTAATAATAATATATATATATATATATATATAATTATATACACAGAGAAAAAACCACAGCACTCACCACACCAGAAGCGGGGCACAGCTATGCACTTACCACTCACAGGGTGGGGTGCATGTAACACAGCACTCTCCACCACAAAAGCGGGGTACACAGCTGTACTTACCACTCACAGGGCGGGGTGCATGTAGCCCATGACCACATCGCTCTAATAAATACAAACAAAGAACCCAGCACTCACCAAAGTAAGCTCACTTATCCTCAACAATTCAATAAATAAATGATGGGGGTTTAGTTGGTGGATTGGCCAATGCACGGAAGCCTGCACACCGATTTTCAAGGTACCCCACCTTCATGCAGGTCCTACACTATCACAGAGTCTTAAAACCTGACCACTTCACTGCTGTTACACATATCATCTGCCTGCTAGATTTAATGTGTACCTGCCACAGACTTTATGGCTTTTAAAGGCACACTAGTCACCTATTGCACTGGCTCAAAGATGATTGTTAAGGAACAGCTGAGACAGGTTCAGGATAATAAAGTCCACACAGGGGTGCATGAGAAAGCTAGTGGCCATGGTTAATAAGAGCTAACCATAGATTAACCCCATCGTATACACACAGAGAAAAAACCACAGCACTCACCACACCAGAAGCGGGGCACAGCTATGCACTTACCACTCACAGGGTGGGGTGCATGTAACACAGCACTCTCCACCACAAAAGCGGGGTACACAGCTGTACTTACCACTCACAGGGCGGGGTGCATGTAGCCCATGACCACATCGCTCTAATAAGTAAGTAAACTCACTTATCCTCAACAATTCAATAAATAAATGATGGGGGTTTAGTTGGTGGATTGGCCAATGCACGGAAGCCTGCATACCGATTTTCAAGGTACCCCACCTTTATTGAATTGTTGAGGATAAGTGAGTTTACTTTGGTGAGTGCTGGGTTCTTTGTTTGTATATATATATATATATATATACATATATATAAAACATTCCCAATCAGCGGCACTCCAGACAGAAAATAAAGACTTAATAGTCATCCTGTATTAAGTCGACGTTTCAGTGCATGGCAGAACTTTTATCAAGATTTTCAGATCACATAAACAAACAGTGTACACTCACCATATAAATAGCCACAGTGAAGCCACGCGCTAAACGTCAAGTCCCGCCTCCCTATCAATCAACGGGGCGCCAGGCAGTGACGTGAAGCCGCAGCTGATTCAAAAAAATTTAACACATACCAAACCACGTACAATGTGATATAAAATAACAGTTACAAAATAGCACATAGCATAGATAGATGTTGCACAATAGCTCATTAGCAGTAAATAGCAATATTTGTATGCATAGTATCACTGATAGAACTGTATCATGATAATAATGTTTTATAAAACAACAAGAAAATATCAATGTATATAAACTAGCAAATATCAATGTACTGTATATAAAAACTAGTCTCAAAATAACTGCACCTCTATTAGAAAGCCAACCAAAAGCTATGGTAAGTAGTGCATAAAGTTACAAATAGCAATGCAGCCCAAGAGACTCATTTAACCCTCTAGGGGACAATGGCCCTCATTCCGAGTTGTTCGCTCGCTAGCTGCTTTTAGCAGCATTGCACACGCTAAGCCGCCGCCCTCTGGGAGTGTATCTTCGCATAGCAGAATTGCAAACGAAAGATTAGCAGAATTGCACATAGAAATTTCTTAGCAGTTTCTGAGTAGCTCGAGACTTACTCCTACACTGCGATCAGTTCAGTCAGTTTCGTTCCTGGTTTGACGTCACAAACACACCCAGCGTTCAGCCAGCCGCAGCCACTCCCCCGTTTCTCCAGACACTCCCGTGTTTTTCCCTGACACGCCTGCGTTTTTCCGCACACTCCCAGAAAACGGTCAGTTTCTGCCCAGAAACACCCACTTCCTGTCAATCACACTACGATCAGCAGAACGATGAAAAAACCTTGTTAGGCCGTGAGTAAAATACCAAACTTTTGTGCAAATTTACTTGGCGCAGGCGCACTGCGAACATTGCGCATGCGCAGTTTGCGACTAATCGCTCTGTAGCGAAAAAAAATAACGAGCGAACAACTCGGAATGACCCCCAATGTGCCTAATCTTTCCATCCACCGAGTCTCACGTTGAAGTAGCAGCTTTTTTCTGTTGCCACCTCTAATTAGAACAGGTATATGGTCTATCATCCTGTATTTGATAGCCGTAATACTATGTTTTGCAGACGCATAGTGACGAGCTAAAGGCTTGTCACTAGTACCTTTTAAAATTGCAGCTTTGATGGCGGATCGATGGAGCGCCATCCTCTCCTTGAATTGGCGCTCCGTCTGTCCCACGTATTGTAAAGAACAGGGACAGGTTATTAAATAGATGACAAATTGACTTGAACACGTAAGGTGATGTCTAATGGAGTATTTTTTACCCGAATATGGATGATTGAATACCGCTCCGGTTTGTAAAAAACCACATGTGGTACAGTTGGGGCAACGAAAACACCCATGTTTTGGGGAACCCAAAAATGTAGCACCTTTCTTTTTATTCATACCCATACTAGTGATGTCAGTGCGAACCAGAAAATTCTTCAAATTCTTACCCCTGCGATAGCAGGGCATCAATGCAGAATTAGACAGATTTAACTCTGTATCAGTTTGGATCAGCGGCCATAATCTTTTAGCCATTTTAGTTAGCAAGGGGCTTAAATGTGTAAACGAATTGGGCCACACAAATGATTTGGCAGTATTATTAGCTTTTTTTCTACTTCATAATGGTCTGTCTTCAGGTATGGATAGCGCTTTAAGTTTCATAGCATCAAGATTTTTAGAGCTATAACCCCTCTCCAGAAATTTAGAATACATCAAATCAACCTGAGATACAGCTTCTGTCCTGTTACTAGTAATACGTAGGACACATAAGAATTGACTATAGGGCAAAGAATCTTTAAGTGACCTTGGATGGGCACTGGATGCCATTAACAAATTGTTCCTATCAGTAGATTTAGTAAAAAGTGACGTCTCTAATACGCCACCCTTTTTAGTGATAGTTACTGTACATCCAAATAATTAACTGATTCTCTGCTAAGCTGATAGGTTGTGATCTTCAATTAAAGAAGCAAATTCATCTTCTAGACCTTGCCACAAAATCAGCACGTCATCAATATAGAGAAAATACGCTAAAATCTTGCTAGAGATCAAAGGATCAGTAAAAAATACATCTTGTTCAACCATAAACATAAAAGAATTTGCTAGCGATGGAGCCACAGAGGACCCCATCGCCACTCCAGACGTCTGCAAATAAAATTTCCCGTCAAAATAGAAATAATTTTTAGTCAAAATCATTTCCAACAATACCAAAAACAGATCAATATCTGGACCAGTATATTTGGCATTGTTGGTCAACAACAACTTCACTGAAAATAAACCCAAATTGTGCGGAATGCACGTATATAGGTTACACACATCTACGGAGATCAAAAGAACATCTGCTGGTAACGATGACAATTTTTTTTAAAGCAAGTAACAAAGATGTGGTATCCTTCAAAAAGGTAGGTTTAGATTGAATGAGGGGCTGAAAAAAACCATCAAGGTACACAGACACCGGCTGGAAAATCGACCCTCTCGAAGATATAATCGGTCTTCCCGGTGGTCTAGTGGGGTGTTTGTGTACCTTGGGGAGGGTGTATAAAATAGGTTTAGCAGGACAAATAGTGACAAGACAGTTCCTGATTTGTTCAGAAATAAGGTTCTCTTTAACAGCATTGTCCAACACATTATCGAGTTCCCTTTTAAATATAAAGGTAGGGTCCTGTGACAACAGCATATATGTGTTCTCATCAGACAGTTGCCGATAAATTTCAGACCGATAAGATGTAAGATCCTGAATAACAATAGAACCCCCTTTATCTGATTGACGGATAATGATGTCGTCATATGATGACAAAGATTCCAATGCTGCTTTTTCATTCTTGTTAAGATTCCAATATTTACAGTAGGCTTAAAAGATCCCGAATTATTCATAACTTCATAATTTAACAATCTTGTAAATGTCTTTAATGAAGGATTGTTACTGATAGGGTCAAATTTGGAGCATGTTTTAAAAGCCAATAGGTGTGGAGGCAGTTTGTCAGTCTCAGATGTTAATGCAGATTTCCCAAAATGCTCTTTAAGCTTAATATTTCTATTGAGCTTAAATAAATGAACCTTCCATTGTAGATTATTGAATGGGGTTGTCGGGACAAAGGACAGACCCCTCCGTAGGACATTAATGACGGGAAATTTTATTTGCAGACGTCTGGAGTGGCGATGGGGTCCTCCGTGGCTCCATCGCTAGCAAATTCTTTTATGTTTATGGTTGAACAAGATGTATTTTTTACTGATCCTTTGATCTCTAGCAAGATTTTAGCGTATTTTTGCTATATTGATGACGTGCTGATTTTGTGGCAAGGTCTAGAAGATGAGTTTGCTTCTTTAATTGAAGATCACAACCTATCTAAAAGTCCTGTAAAATTCACCTATCAGCTTAGCAGAGAATCAGTTAATTATTTGGATGTACAGTAACTATCACTAAAAAGGGTGGCGTATTAGAGACGTCACTTTTTACTAAATCTACTGATAGGAACAATTTGTTAATGGCATCCAGTGCCCACCCAAGATCACTTAAAGATTCTTTGCCCTATAGTCAATTCTTACGTGTCCTACGTATTACTAGTAACAGGACAGAAGCTGTATCTCAGTTTGATTTGATGTATTCTAAATTTCTGGAGAGGGGTTATAGCTCTAAAAATCTTGATGCTATGAAACTTAAAGCGCTATCTATACCTGAAGACAGACCGTTATGCAGTAGAAAAAAAGCTAATACTGCCAAATCATTTGTGTGGCCCAATTCGTATACACATTTAAGCCCCTTGGTAACTAAAACGGCTAAAAGATTATGGCCGCTGATCCAAACTGATACAGAGTTAAATCTGTCTAATTCTGCATTGATGCCCTGCTATCGCAGGGGTAAGAATTTGAAGAATTTTCTGGTTCGCGCTGACATCACTGGTATGGGTATAAATAAAAAGAAAGGTGCTACATTTTTGGGTTCCCCAAAAAATGGGTGTTTTTGTTGCCCCAACTGCACCACGTGTTTTTTTTACAAACCGGAGCGATATTCAATCATCCATATTCGGGTAAAAAATACTCCATTAGACATCACCTTACGTGTTCAAGTCAATTTGTCATCTATGTAATAACCTGTCCCTGTTCTTTACAATACGTGGGACAGACGGAGCGCCAATTCAAGGAAAGGATGGCACTCCATCGATCCGCCATCAAAGATGCAATTTTAAAAGGTACTAGTGACAAGCCTTTAGCTCGTCACTATGCGTCTGCAAAACATAGTATTACGGCTATCAAATAAAGGAAGATAGACCATATACCTGTTCTAATTAGAGGTGGCGACAAAAAAAAGCTGCTACTTCAACGTGAGACTCAGTGGATAGAAAGATTAGGCACATTGGCCCTCATTCCGAGTTGTTCGCTCGCAAGCTACTTTTAGCAGCACTGCACACGCTAGGCCGCCGCCCTCTGGGAGTGTATCTTTGCTTAGCAGAATTGCTAACGAAAGGTTAGCAGTTCTGCTATTAAATATTTCCCTGCAGTTTCTGAGTAGCTCCAGCCCTACTCCTAGATTGCGATCACTGCAGACTATTTGGTTCCTGGTTTGACGTCACAAACACGCCCTGCGTTCGGCCAACCACTCCCCCATTTCTCCAGCATTTTTATCTAGCACGCTTGCGTTTTTCAGCACACTCCCTGAAAATGGCCAGTTTCCGCCCAGAAACACCCACTTCCTGTCAATCACACTACGATCACTCGAGCGATGAAAAAGCGTCGCTCGAGCGTGTGTAAAAGTACACAGTTTTGTGTGAAAGTACTTAGCGCATGCGCATTTTTGCAGTTTTTTCATCTGATCGCTGCGCTGTGAAAATCGGCAGCGAGCGATCAACTCCGAATGACCACCATTGTCCCCTAGAGGGTTAAATGAGTCTCTTGGGCTGCATTGCTATTTGTAACTTTATGCACTACTTGCCATAGCTTTTGGTTGGCTTTATAACAGAGGTGCAGTTATTTTGAGACTAGTTTATATACATTGATATTTGCTAGTTTATAAACATTGATATTTGCTTGTTGTTTTATAAAACATTCTTATCATGATACGGTTCTATCAGTGATACTATGCATACAAATATTGCTATTTACTGCTAATGAGCTATTGTGCAACATCTTTCTATGCTATGTGCTATTTTGTAACTGTTATTTTATATCACATTGTACGTGATTTAGTATGTGTTCAATTTTTTTGAATTAGCTGCGGCTTCACGTCACTACCCAGCGCCCCGTTGATTGATGGGGAGGCGGGACTTGACGTTTAGCTTCACTGTGGCTATTTATATGGTGAGTATACACTGTTTGTTTATGTGATCTGAAAATCTTGATAAAAGTGCTGCCATGCACTGAAACGTCGATTTAATACAAGATGACTATTTAGTCTTTATTTTCTGTCTGGAGTGCCGCTGATTGGTGATGTTTTGTAAGTGGCTGTTTGCAATAACGGTCGATACGGAGGACACCTGGCAAGCTGCATAGTGGGATGATTTGAGTGCCGGATCTTGTGTTTGTGTGTGTGTATATATATATATATATATATATATATATACATACATACACACAGAGGCAACTGAATTGCCCCCATAATCTTGGCCTGAGAAGTAAATATTAATTTAACCGGCCAGTCTCTGTGTTGGAAAAAAACAAATTAAACAAAGTTTAAAAATATTTTTTTTATTTATTTTATTGCCATTCTTTGATAAATAAGAGCCTGTGTCACAGTGCTTAATAAGGTTTTCTACAAAAAAAAAAAAAAATGATTGAAGCGCGGAATAATTTGGGTTGTGCCTCCCCTAATCATCGAAATTATTATTATTAAGATCATGCCAACATGATACAGTAAATATTGACAAGGTAACTGTTGACAAAATATACTGAATTCCTAATTACAGCTATGAAATAGGCAGAGCCAGAAAAGGGGGGAGGGGGCAGGGGGTGAGTAACCCTGGGCCCCTCTGTCTTAGGTTACTCCCGGCCGAAGCCGCTCTGGTGCTGTCTCCCCTCTCCATTCTCCGCCACCATCAATAGCTTTCCTGGCAGCAGCGGATGCTTCTTGAATCAGTCCCTGTGGCCGCGCTGCCCCAAAAGGCGGGGGGAGGGAGGTGCCACACAGCTGCTGCGTGACATCACACAGCCGCCAGCGTGCCGCATGAGACTCACTGCACCCCTTCCTTGGCAGCTTGGAAACGTCCCTCTCTGGCAGCCTGGTGTCTTCTCTCCGCCCTCCCCTGCAGCATCAGGCCCTACCCCCAACAGCTCCTGTTGTTGCGCTGGTCGGGTGAGTGCATAGTTGGGTGGGGGTGGAGGGAAGGAAGGCGGGAGGTGCGTGGTGGGTGTGTGGGGTGTTGGGGTTGCTGGCAGGATGGGGGGGGGGGGGGCCTGTCTTGGAAGCCCTGGGTCCTCTTAGGGCTTAAACTGGCCCTGGAAATAGGGGGCAGTCCAATCGCAAAAATGCTGGATTTACGTGGTGGAGGAGAAAATGCCTGCTGAATACAATGGTAATATACAAAATTGCTCCTCTCACTGTAGATTTGGGTAGGAGATTGAAAATGAGATGGTCAGGAAATTGGGCAGGCAAATATATTACTATTAGATTCCTTGAAAAATTGTAAAATGCCATGTTATTACAAGCAGTAGTGTCGAATTTTACCTATAAGCCTCCTGTAAAATCCGACACCTCAAGTCAGCATTAGTGAGCCAGATGCAGTCTGTGACTACACTGGCTTCATTGTGACTGTAGTGCTTGATAATTATGACTCCGAGTCCTAACATTATCAAATCAGGCGCTCTGATATAAGGCACAAAATAAAGCTGTTGGTCACCCAATTTATATGATGGAATTGATATACTGATATCTATATACTTATAGCTGCTCCCACATGAGTATTCTGCGATACTCAAATAGATACAAAGTAATTGTGAAACATGCAATATCACAAGAGAGCGCTAGATACCGATCATTACTATATAAACATTTATTCAATCACATAAAATAAAAGCATAAAAAAATGCAATGCATATTTTCATAAAAGAATTATTCTAACTGCTGATATTATTTACACGCTGCCATATACTGTATCCCAATTGTATATTGCACAGATGTCCACACCCAAAAGACCAGTGTGGCTGGTTCGCTCCAAAGCAAATTATAAAGTCCCAATTTGTTTTAGGGAATGTGAATGGTGTTCACTAGATGGTGAATGTTCAGCTGTATAAACGATGGGCGCTATGCTACTACCTCCCCCGACCGCCAAACAATTTTGTGCTCACCACTTATTCCTTAGAGTCTCATGTGAGGCTGGCTGCCAGCATGCGGAATCCGTTGTGGTTGGTGGGAGCGGCGGTGTTCTATTCAGTTCACCCGGGAGGGAGGGCGCCGTTCGTAGCTGCAGAATTCAGGCAGTTTGCCGTGTGCTGGAGTCCGGACTGTGGTGCTGTGCTTGTGTAGATCTCAGGGAAAAACAGCAGCGTGAGATGTCCTTAACATGTTTCTCCGTGAAAATCAAACCACCATTTCATCAGAAGGTAAAACAGTGCAGAGGAGAGCTCTATTTAAGCTCCAGGGTAACCAATCATAGAAGCATTGTGATTGCAGGTTCTCAGGTGCTTTTTCACAGGTGTCTCGATTAGTTAATCAGCAGGTGTTTTATGCTGTTAATGGACCAGGTTTCAATCACCATACTTAACATTTTATATATTCACCAATGCACGGATAAACTGTATATATAGAGCTGTAGGCAACACAACTTATCACATTTCATATATAATAAATATATACATATATAATCATTTGTAAAATAATTTATAAGAATTATATGGAGAAACATAGAAGTGTTGATGTTTTGATTGTTAATTTATGATCTTTTAGCTATAAGGGTCAGAAAAATCTTGCCAATTTCTGAGGTCCTGGTTGCCTAGTGGGCTAATCCCCTGCATCTATCAGCGGCTCAACCAGTGTTCGAATCCCACTCAGGGATAATTAGTGTTCATTTTTAATATTAATATCTATAATCACTATTTCCATATTTAGGAGAATCATTTTAGTTATGGATATCTTTAGAATAATTTTAATTTAATTTTAATATTGATGTTTTTTAATTTTTAGTTATTTTGAAAACGTCTGTGTATGAGGCAAATGAAGACCAAGAAATACAATACACCTAAGATAGAATGAGGAGATGCGGAACTGGATAGTCTTCTATTAACCCTGTTCCAAATAAATAAAATATATTTTGGGTAGAAAGTATCAATTGCTTATTAAACAAAACATAAGACAATGTAGCTCTTCGGAAGGAAACCAGAAAAAACAATGCTGTCCCATCCAGTGATTGGTCTCACTTGGGGCACCTCATTGTATGACAGAAAAATGAATATTTCGTAAGAAATATAAAACCTTATTATTGACAGTAGTTCTTACACATAGGATTTATTTAATATATATGTTGTAAACTAACCATTGGTTGATACAATTTATGATTAGAAAAATGTATATGAGACTGAAAGTGATACAAAAAAAAAAACACTACAGTCTATTCTTCACAGTAAGGTTATCTCAATATGGCAGATGTATCTACCTTCTTAGAGCTATAAAATTCAGAAGTAGGCTGTTCATGCTACTAGCACATGCCCTTATAATCATGATGTTAAACAGAGAATACATATAACTCATCACAGTATGGACCACAAAGGAAAAAAGGAAAAAGGGAAGAAAAGAGAATAAATCTATATATTATTCATCTCAATGCAATCATTGGGGTCGATTCTATTCGGCAACTTAAGAATAGCGCCGGGAATTAGCTCCCGACGCTATTCAATTCAGCTCCAGTTAAGTCGGCGATGTCCCGTTCTCGCCGACTTAACAGGTAGTTTTGTCGGGAGAACGGGCATTCTCCGACTTAACTACCCGCGGCGATGCTGATTCCCGACAGAATCAGCCTCGTGCCTGCCGCGAGGCAGCACTTTTGTCGGGTTTCTTCTCTCATCCCCCGGGGATGAGAGAAGAATTCCCGACAATTGCGGGTCACTAGCAGCTGAATTGAATAGCGTCGGGAGCTAATTCCCGGCGCTATTCTTAAGTTGCCGAATAGAATCGACCCCATTGAGACCATTTGGGGACAGAGTACCTAGAGAGAATATCAAAAAGGCTTCACGTTTACATAGGAGATTATAACGATCTCCACCTCTTGTGGTCTCTCTAATATGCTCTACACCTTGTATACTAAGACAATTGATATTGTTTTGATGTTTCCAGTTGACATGCCGAGCTAAACTATGTTTACTCTTGCCCCTCAAAATAGTGCTTTTATGTTCTAGAAATCGGGTGTGAAGCATCCGCGTTGTCCGCCCTACATACTGCACCCCACAAATGCAGTTAATTACATAGACCACATAAGAGGTACGGCAATTTATGTATTCCATTATATCAAAGGAAATGCCCAACGAATGAGATCTAATTTGACTAGTTTTATCCATCGTGTACTTACACGTAGTACATCTAGGTTTATAACATTTATAATTCCCTTTTGTTCTTTGAGTTTCATGGAGCCAGGTAATCTTCCTAGTTTGTGACTTGGTATCAGATTAATAATGGCTAGGGGCAAGGAAGTTCTGCAAATTTGATGCTTTCCTAAATGTAATACATGGAGTTTCCGCTAATTCCCCTGAGAGGATATTATCCGTTTTAAGGATAGGATAATTCTTTTGAATGATGTTTTTAAGTTCCCTAGAAAAGGAATTATATTTAGTGATAAATCTAGGTTGATTATCCGTATTGTTCTCTATTGTATCTTTTTTCGATTTGGATGTTAGTAGTGCTTCTATCTCGCATCTCAGTGCCTTAGAGAAAGCTTGACATGTTAGATCTGCCGGATAATTTTGTTCATGGAAAGCTTCTGTCAATTCGTGAGCTTGGGCTTTATACTGTTCCGTATTGGAACAATTGCGTCTAAGTCTAAGGTATTGGCTTTTTGGTATGTTATTCAGCCAGGGGTGGTGGTGACAACTATAATAATTGAGAAAATTGTTAGTATCTACCTCTTTGCGAAAGGTGGATGTAATGATGGATCCCTTGTTTATATCGAGGGCAATATCCAAGAATGTGATATGAGATTTATTGATAGTGCTAGTAAAAGATAATCCAAATGTGTTGTCATTTAAGTGGATCAAAAATTGAGAAGCTGAGTGCATATCCCCATCCCAAATAATGAACATATCATCGATGTAGCATCCATAGAGCACCAGGTTTGCCCTAAATGTACCATCCCACACATAGCATTCTTCAAGGTGGCCCATGTATAAGTTTGCTAAGCTGGGGGCGAACCTGGTGCCCATGGCCACACCGAGAATCTGCAGATAATACTGTGCATCAAAAGTAAAATAGTTGTGGGTCATAATAAAATTAACTGCATCTAAAATAAACTTACATTTGTTGTGTCCTAATGATGTGTCCGTAGATAGAGTTGTATTAAGTGCTTCCAACCCTAATCTGTGAGGAATATTGGTGTACAGGGATTCCACATCACAAGTCATCAATAGATAACTATCTTTCCATTGTATATCTTTGATCAAATTGATGAAGTGCGTGGAATCCCTAATATAGGATTTGAGTGTCAAAACATGTGGCTGCAAATAATAATCAACAAAAGCCGATAGGTTGGATGTGAGGGAACCCAAACCCGAAATTATAGGTTGCCCAGGTGGTGCAGATAGAGATTTGTGAATTTTGGGGAGGTGATAATATGTGGGTGTGATAGGATGTGCAACATAAAGAAAATTAAATTCAGTCTTGGATATTGCCCCCTCTGCAAAAGCTGTATCGAGCAGACTTTTAAGTTGTTTTTGATAACTTGCTGTAGGGTCTGCTGTAATTTGGGTGTAGAAGCGAGGATTATCAAGCTGTCTATGTGCTTCTAACAAATAATCTTTCGTGTTTTGTACCACTGTCCCTCCCCCCTTATCCGCAGCTCTGATTATAATATTAAAAATTAACACTAATTATCCCTGAGTGGGATTCGAACACTGGTTGAGCTGCTGATAGATGCAGGGGATTAGCCCACTAGGCCACCAGGACCTCAGAAATTGGCAAGATTTTTCTGACCCTTATAGCTAAAAGATCATAATAAACAATGAAAACATCAACACTTCTATGTTTCTCCATATAATTTTTATAAATGATTTTACAAATGATTATATATGTATATATTTATTATATATGAAATGTGATAAGTTGTGTTGCCTACAGCTCTATATATACAGTTTATCCGTGCATTGGTGAATATATAAAATTAAGTATGGTGATTGAAACCTGGTCCATTAACAGCATAAAACACCTGCTGATTAACTAATCGAGACACCTGTGAACAAGCACCTGAGAACCTGCAATCACAATGCTTCTATGATTGGTTACCCTGGAGCTTAAATAGAGCTCTCCTCTGCACTGTTTTACCTTCTGATGAAATCGTGGTTTGATTTTCACGGAGAAACATGTTAAGGACATCTCACGCTGCTGTTTTTCCCTGAGATCTACACAAACACAGCACCACAGTCCGGACTCCAGCACACGGCAAACTGCCTGAATTCTGCAGCTACGAACGGCGCCTTCCCTCCCGGGTGAACTGAATAGAACACCGCCGCTCCCACCAACCACAACGGATTCCGCATGCTGACAGCCAGCCTCACATGAGACTCTAAGGAATAAGTGGTGAGCACAAAATTGTTTGGCGGTCAGGGGAGGTAGTAGCATAGCGCCCATCGTTTATACAGCTGAACATTCACCATCTAGTGAACACCATTCACATTCCCTAAAACAAATTGGGACTTTATAATTTGCTTTGGAGCGAACCAGCCACACTGGTCTTTTGGATGTGGACATCTGTGCAATATACAATTGGGATACAGTATATGGCAGCGTGTAAATAATATCAGCAGTGAGAATAATTCTTTTATGAAAATATGCATTGCATTTTTTTATGCTTTTATTTTATGTGATTGAATAAAATGTTTATATAGTAATGATCGGTATCTAGCGCTCTCTTGTGATATTGCATGTTTCACAATTACTTAGTTTCATTGTGACTGACAGCGACTTCCTATTGGTAGTTCTATCTGTCAGTCACAGACACTACAAGCAGCCTCCCTCTGAGACTGCCAGACCGGGCTGTGATTAGCAGAGAGCTGGCTTCCTGTAGGAAACCACTCCCTGCCTTTCGTGCAGCCCAATTCAGCTTCTATGGGCTGTAGCCAATGCAGTCCATAGATGCCGTTGTTTTGTGAGCATGCGCCATTCCCAATACATTGCACAGGTGCTGGGACCTGGCTGACCGGAGCTGACTGTCTCTCCTGTCCTGGCAAGCACGGGTAGCGGCATCCTCCCTACCACAGGCAGGTAGGAGCTGCTGCGGCAAGCATATACTCTTTAATTAGACTGATTAAAACTCTAATGATACTAAAAGGTTGTAAAAATTTAGCTTACTGTACATTCATTTTACATGTTAATTCTCAGGGCAGTATGTTGGATAAATGTAACACTTTGTTAAAGGGACATTAACCTTATCTATATAATAATCAGTGGTTGCCTGTTCCGTCTCCATCGCGTGCATGGACAGCAGGGTGCGGCCCATCAATGTGCAAGTTGTTTCACTTCAAACTGATTAGGGACTAGGGAAAATATCTTATAACTAGAGATGTGCGCAAACCCCCGTGTTTTGGTTCTAATTAGTCAACGTATTTTATTTATGGCAAAACCACCCTCACGTGTTTTGGTTCGGATTCAGTATTAGGTTCTGTTTTGGATTCCATTAAAATCAATAAACATTGATAACAAAAAGTAAAAAAAAATAAAATCGTCAAAAATCGATAAAACTGTTAAAATCATGTAATTTTGACCTGTCTACATGCAATCCAAAACCAGAGTTCAGTATTTATATCTGAGTTCCGATCTGGCAACTTGTGATTCCAAACTGGGGACTCGATTCGAGTTGGCACACCTCAGTTTGTGTGTTCGTATTTCAGGAAAACCGAGCTGCGCATCTCTATTAGAACTCCCTGGACTGACTACATCAGCTCCGCATTAACTTTGGACTTAAGGGATGTAGTCATAATGTAGACATCTAGGGGGAGATTCAAATGTTTGAAAAGTCAGTCAGGAGTCTGTTTTTTTTCCTATCTAATAGACAGGAAAGAACAGACACCCAACCGACTTTTCAAACATTTGAATCTCCCCCTTACAATGTTAACATTCATATGGGGAGATTCAATTGTTTGAAAAGTCAGTTGGGTGTCTGCTTTTTCCTATCTCATAGGCAGGAAAAAACAGACACCCAACCGACTTTTCAAACATTTGAATTCCCCACATAATGTCAGCACTGTTGAAATGTTGACAATGAACATGTCAGCACGTGCAGAATTTCAACATGTTCACAGGGGTATATTCAATAAAAGTCGGATCCATTCCAACATGCAGTTGACGGAATGGATCCGACAACCCCTATTCAATGGACGGCCGCTGCTGTCAGCGGCTACGCTGACAGCAGCGGCCAGGAGTGCAGATGGCGGCGGGCGTGAGTGTGACGGCGGCGGGGGTTAGCTGGGCAGCGGGTGGAGCAGAGATCGGCGGCCGGCGGGGGGGACATGTCTGCGGCGGTGGGGGGAGGCGCTGCAGGGAGAGAGGTCTGTCCCTGCAGCGCCTCCCACTGCCGCTGCAGACATGTCCCCCCGCAGCCAGCTCCCCCCACCGTCCGCCGATCTCTGCTCCCCCCGTGGCCCGCAGCACCGATTCTCTCCTCACCTCAATCCGACTTGTTTTTAAGTCGGATTGAGTTTGCCGGAAAGGGGGCCAAAACCTGTCGGATTTGGCCCCATTTTCGACAGAAGCATGTTGAGCGGCGGCTATTCCGCCGATCCACGTGTTTTCCGACAACTCGGGAATTCCTGACTTGTCGGAAAAAATCAGCTCCTATTGAATAGGTCGGAACCCTTTCTGACCTATTTCTGTTGGAAGCTGCTGTCTTTCCGACAAGACGGCAACTTCCAACAGTTATTGAATACAGCCCAATGTCACCATTGGCAGCAGACGGTTAGGGTTATGCTATAGGAGGAGGGGGGAGGTTTAGGTATAATAATAATAATAATAATAATAATAATTGTATTTATACAGCTGTGTTTCTACCACAGGACTCAAGGCACCTTGGGGAGGGTTAGTCTTGGTCATACTTACCACTGGAAACCACAACGGATCCACTGGAAGCCATCCTAGCATCACTGCCAGACCCGGAAAACGCTGATGGAGCTGCTATATCCAGGACGTTTAGATGACATTCTACCTCTGTCGATATTTCATCAATGCCAAGCTTGTCGACACTAAGACCATGTTGACATTCTCATGTGGAGATTCTGAATGTTGATATGATGACTGTCGATAAACTATACCACGCCCGTTATCTCAATCTCAACCTTCCAGCAGTGTACAGAGCTCTTATTCCCCGTAACCCCAACACCACCACCTCTGTACTTACCTTATTGCCTATTTGGAAGTTATTGCTGAGTTCAGTAGCGGATCTTGCCATGGGCAAGCAGGACTTTTGCCCGGGGCGCCGCCTTCCGGAGGGCGCCACACCATGGCAAGATCCGCTGCTGCGCCCCCGCTGCCCGCTGTGAAGTTTCCCTTCCTGGAGAGGACCTTAACTGTAATGATGTGCGGTGCGCGTGGATGTCATCGCGCAGCGCGCAGCAAAGGTCCTCTCCACGAAGGGAACTAGACGCGTAGCATCTAGTTTTCCTTCGTGGAGAGGACCTTTGCTGTGCGGTGCGCGATGACGTCATCGCGCACAGCACATCATTACAGCGGCGCTACTACTGTACAGGGGGCATAACTGACCACACCCCCTGTATGAAGCCACGCCCCCTATTGCCACCCGGGGTGCAACATGACTCTGAACCGGCCCTGGCTGAGTTGTCAGCCAGTCTCCTGTCCTTGCTATTTAGTGGCACAGCTTAGGTCATACATCCATTCCACATCCCCCATAGCAGGATGGCCTCCCTCCTGATCACACCAGAGAACAGCAAAGTTAGAATTCCTGCTCTACAAAGAAGGACCAAGACGAACTCAAAGAATATCATCTCCGTCATGACGATTACTGGTGTTACACTTTCACTGATAGTGATACTTCACAGACATTCTCTGTTTTCACTGTGACGTATTGTAGTCACATACCCTTGGTGTAGCACTTGAATTTTCACCTTTCATTTGTACTTTGTCGGCCCAACTAGTCTGGATATAACCCCGACATTAAGGCAGCTCCTTCCCAAAGAGGTCCATTAGTTTGGAACCCCTGGTTAGAAAGACCACCACTCTATTCCAGTAGAATAATCAGTTTAATGATGAGGTGTCAGTTCTTGATTAGGTATGGATAGAGAGAAAATACATGACTGATTGGATGAAGACTGGATAGAGCAATTGTATATTTTTGGGAGACAGTGAGACAGTAGGGTTTGTAGAATAAGACAATGAGTGGGTGGTAAGGGTTAAATGGTTGAATGGGGTTAATTAAGGATGCGAAGAAGTGGGAAGCAATAGAGGGGGAATTGGTCAAAGAATAAAAAGTGCTAGAGGAGTAGTGCAGGGTCCTTATCTGGGCTTGCAGGAAGGTGACCTAGCATAGCTGGAAGCCTTACCTGGCTAGCTCTTTAAGGAAATTATGTGTATACTATATATATATATATATATATATATACACACACACACAGAGAAAACCACAGTACTCGCCACCCCAGAAGTGGGGTACAGCTATGCACTTACCACTCACAGGGTGGGGTGCACGTAACACAGCACTCTCCACCACAAAAGCGGGGTACACAGCTGTACTTACCACTCACAGGGCGGGGTGCATGTAGCCCATGACCACATCGCTCAAATAAATACAAACAAAAACCCCGCACTCACCAAAGTAAGCTCACTTTGTGGTGGAGAGTGCTGTGTTACATGCACCCCACCCTGTGAGTGGAAAGTGCATAGCTGTACCCCGCTTCTGGGGTGGCGAGTGCTGTGGTTTTCTATTTCTGTGTGTATACAATGGGGTTAATCTATGGTTAACTCTTATTAACCGTGGCCACTAGCTTTCTCATGCACCCCTGTTTGGACTCTATTATCCTGAACCTGTCTCAGCTGTTCTTTAGCAATCATCTCTGAGCCAGTGCAAGGTGACTAGTGTACCTTTAAAAGCCATAAAGGGTGTGGCAGGTACACATTAAATCTAGCATGCAGATGATGTATGTAACAGCGGTGAAGTAGTCAGGTTTTAAAACTCTGTGATAGTGTAGGACCTGCATGAAGGTGGGGTACCTTGGCGAGCGGTATGCAGGCTTCCGTGCATTGGCCAATCCACTAACTAAACCCCCATCATTTATTTATTGCATTGTTGAGGATAAGTGAGCTTACTTTGGTGAGTGCGGGGTTTTTTGTTTGTATATATATATATATATATATATATGAATGTCCGGAAAATAATGAGACTATATCCGGGAATTTTTTTTAGTAAACTTTCAGATACATAGGGTTAATAATCTTCAAGCTATGACCCTTGAGCATCGATACATCATTGCCAGCGTGTCTGCCAAGCTTGAAATGCCTCCTGGAAGGAATTAACCGGAATGTCCTTGAGTGCCTTGTCGCGGCCACTTACACTTTGTCTACGGTCTGAAAACGGTTTCCTTTCAGGCCGCGTTTGATCCGGGGGAACAAAAAGAAGTCAGCCGGGGCCAGATCTGGACTATAGGGTGGTTGAGGCAGCGTTGTCACGTTGTGCTTGGCCAAAAACTCCCTCACTTGCAGCAATGTGTGACGTGGCGCATTGTCGTGATGGAGGACCCAGGTAGTGGCAATCTCCTTGCGGATGTGGAGGACCCAGTTTCTCAACCGATTGAGCACTCCCGTATAAAATGCACCGTTGATAGTTTGGCCGGTATGTATAAATTCCTTGTGGACCACACCCTTTGAGTCGAAAAAGACAATGAGCATGGATTTGGTCTTTGATTTGCTCATTCAGCCCTTTTTGGGGCGAGGTGATGATGGTGTGTGCCACTCTGCGCTTTGGCTTTTGGTCTCCGGATCACACTCAAAGATCCAAGTTTCGTCACCTGTTATCACTCTGTCAAAAAAATTAGACTCACTTTGCACACGCTCCAAAAGTTTGCGGGAAATCACCACACGCTTGTCTTTTTGATCATGTGTCAAAACCTTGGGAACCAATCAGGCACACACCTTTTGCATCGCTAATTCGTTTGTCAAAATCTCTTGCACAGTAGTTTTTGGAAGGCCCAATCTTTCTGCTACCATTCTAACACTCAAACGACGGTCGATGTTCAAAATATTGCGTACTATGTGCACATTCTGCTCATTTTGGCTTGTTGAAGGTCATCCAGAGCGTGGTACATCCTTAACATCTTTTCTGCCCTCCTCGAAGAATTTAAACCAGCGGTAAACTTGCACCTTGGACAAGGATTCCTCCCCAAAGGCCTATTGAAACATGGCAAGCGTCTCGGTACCCGATTTCCCGAGTTTAACACAAAACTTGATCGCATATCGTTGCTCGATCGTATGCTCCATCTCAAACCTCGACCTAGGTAAAGAAGGAAACTTAGTTTACAGCTCGATCTGTACACTGTAAAGGCTCCCAGGCAACTGCTGCCGCCGGGAATGTGTAGCTGAGACAACCCTCCACCCATCCCGCCCTACAGTGCCACCATGCGCCTGTTCTGGGTGGCATGAAAAAATCAGTCTCATTACTTTCCGGACAGACCCTATATATATATATATATATATATATATATATATATCTATCACACACAGAGGCCCATATTTATCAAGCCTTGGAGAGTGTTGGAGAGTGAAATCTTGCAAAGTGATAAAGTACCATCCAATCAGCCCCTAACTGTCATTCTTCAAACACAGCCTGTAACATGGCAGTTAGGAGCTGATTGGCTTGTACTTTATCACCGTGCAATTTATCACTCTCAAAGGCTTGATAAATGTGGGCCACAAAGAGATTCGGCAAGGGTTTATGTTGCATTGGAGCACCGCTTTGGTATGTACAGTGCCCATAGCTTATCACTAATATGCTGCTTATGTAGCTTTTACCATATTGGCATTTGTACTATTAAGCAATTTCCGTAATTTCCTTGTCCTTCTGCTACTCACACGGGTGGTTAATGCAGTAATGTAGTATCAGGGGCAGCCTTATAGGACGCGATCAGTGAATTCAGCGATTTCAGGCCAATTTGAGGAATTATTTATTTTTATTTTTTACTCTTTTTCTCTTCAGTTTTTTTCTCTTCAGTTCCTTTCTTTCCACAGAACAAGTTCTGCTTCTGAAATTTTCTGCGTAACATCTTTCAATTTGAATAAAAAATACACTGAACATGTCTCCTGCAGCTGGTGATGGTGAAATTGCAGGTCTTCAGGGACCGTCAGATTATTATGCCTTGTTTGAGAAGGCCCAGGCAGAAGGTTTTACTGTACAATAGAACCCACACTCTGGCAAGATGAGAACATGTGTTCAGTGCCCTCCTTCCACCTTAACACACAGGCAGAGACATTAAACGGACACAGATGGCTGGCACAGAAAGAGCAGACATTTTGGAAAACCGCCCCGGGGTCTATGTGTTCGCTGTCGTCTTGGTCCTGCACGTCAGTTGCCTTCAAGATGTCTGTGTTGTTTCTTAATCTCTGATCACTCCCATTTGGACATTTAGCCACTTCCTTTTGGCAAATGTCACCAACACATCACAGATATTTAAGAAAAAAATATAATTTTTTTTTTAACTTAACTAAAAATGTTTGTTGGCAAACAGCTTACTTTTATAACACTGTCACCCCCACCCGTGCTACGTGCTTTGTAACGCTCCAAAAAATACACAGTGAGGAATTAACAAAGGCTTCCTTTTATTTCCCTAGAAGTTTGTAACGCAGGAAGTTTGATCAGTTAAATTCTTGTGTGAAGGCAACAAATTGGCCAACACAAACACAAATGTTAGCGCGGAGAAGTTGTCATTGTAGAGAGTTTGATGAAAAGCACAGGGCTAAGTATTTGCCTTTAAAATAAATACAAATTCCTTTTTACTTAATGTTTGCAAAACAGTTACAGTTCTTTGAAGAAAATAATTATGCATTTTATATGGTCGACACCAAAAAAAAAAAAAAAAAAAAGTTGAGCAAATTTATTTCTTAAAGGCTAGTTAAAAAAAAAAAGTACATTAAAGTTGAGAATCTTAAGTATATAATCAGAAAAGATAAATTAGGTTTCTTCCACTGCATATTATTTATCTTGTTCTTTTAGTAAAAAAAAATAAAAAAAATCAATATTCACTGTGGGTCTAGATGTGTGTACACACGGGGAGATTTTTTCTTACGATTTTGACTATATAGTCAAAATCGTAAGAAAAGTTAGTGCAGATCGCAAGGTGAAAGTCACCTTGCGATCCCGTTTCGATGCCGATGCGCGGTCGGCATCGCAAGCATATATAGACTGTGCAGGCAAGTCAATTTTGACTATCTCTATAGAAGAGATAGTCAAAATTGACACTTAGCCAAAATCGCTCATAGTCAGTATCGCAAGCACACTCATTATATGCTTGCAATGCCGACCTAGCCCCTGTCGCATAGTGAGAATCGGGCATAGCCCGAATCTCACCGTGTGTATGGGCCTTTAGAGATGACTTAAATATTTGGTAAACGTCCTATGAATTTTAGAGAATGACAAAGAAAACAAAATCACAATTTTGAAAAAGTTCCCAAATAAAATATTTATTTCATGCGCGTTTGGGATCCGGGTAGTAACCGGATCCCGGCGTTCGGGATACAGACAGTCAGAATACTAATGCCGGAATGCCGACACTGCTTGGAATGCCAACAGCGGCATCCCGACATGGATTGAAATGCCGGCGCTGGGATCCCAAATGCTGAAATCCCTATTGAGGTCTCCCGGGACTCCACTCTGGTATGCCGTGGTGGTGGGGGAGGGGGGCGGGAGCAGGGCCGGTGCTAGGGTGTTTCGGCGCCCTCCTGCAAACTATAAAATTGTGCCCTCCCTCCCAAACTTTATAAGGAGAGAGTGTTCGCCGAAGGTGTGTGCCGCAAAAAGGGATGTGGTCTCTCAAAGTAGAGGTGTGGAGGGATGAGAGGGGGCTGAAGACTGAAGTGCCTTCAGAGATAGAGGGGAGAGGGTGACAGAGCCATAATCAGATATTTTGGTACATTATGCCAGAAATAGTATCCCCCACCCCCACCCCCATTTTTGGGGGTGAAAATAAACACATTTGACATTTGTTGTTTCTGTGCCCCCTCTCAACTATGCAATTGTTTGTACTGCGTTGAGGAGGCGGCAGCCGGGGAAGAAGAGGCAGGGTACTGGGTGGATGAAGAGTCGGCAGTATGGGGAGGAGGAAGAGATGGCAGAACAGAGAACAGATGCATAGGCAGAGCTGGATCAAGGTTTTAGGCATCTGGGACACTGAACACAAATTTTATATATTACTAATATTACTGAGAATGTCAGTTATAAAGGACTTATAATTAATAAAATGAGCCCAAATTTGCAGTAGTGAGAAAGTCACTTATTTCAACAATATTAAATACGTGGCATGCTCCTCCTGCTGGGTGATCCAATTCCACAATTGATCTAAAAATAGATAAACACACAAAACCAACCAAAAAAACAAAAACAAAGAAAAAACAGGAAGGTGCTAATAGTAATAATTTCAACTCAAGGATGGTATATTGCACAAATAATAGTAATCTGGGTACTAATTTCTAATCAAAATTGCTTATCTGACTGAACCAAAAGGTCACTTACAGCAGGGACGTGCAGTCAGGGGAGGCTGTGCCTCCCCTCTCATTAATGATTAAAATAATACAAAGGAGATACTTATAACATATTTTGTGTTATAAGTATCATCTTTATTTTATAGTAATCATTGTAGTACTTTAAATTGGTTTGAGAGGCACCGATAGCAGTGCCTCCCATTGCCAATTAGAACGGGATTAAGCGGGGGGCGGGGCCAAGCACTTGGGCTGTAAAAGCCCATCAAATACTATGGAGTAAGCGGCACTTCTATAAGTGACTCGTTGACAGGGACATCAAGCCCATGTCAGCGAGGCAGCTGTGATTGGACAGTGGATCCAGTGCTGGATCCGCTGTCCAATCACCCCTATATGCGGCGGGCGGAAGCAGCTGGACCCGGCGGTGACTGGCGGGCGGAAGCAGCAGGACCCGACGGTGACTGGCGGACGGAAGCGGCGGGACCCAGCGGGCGGAAGCGGGGGGACCGGTGGTGACTGGTGGGCGGAAGCAGTGGTACTGAAGGCAGTGAGGTGCATGCGGCGGTGGTGGCGACGGAGGACAGCACACTTCCCTCTCCCTCCCAGCCAGCAGCAGCGGCACAGTCCCGGACACCCAGCAGGTGAGACGGGGCCGCTGGGCTGGGTATTTCACTGATTATATATATAATAAGTGATTATATATATAATCAGTGCCTCCCCAGCCTATGACCTCACCGCATGTCACTGACTTACAGTCAGTGCTGCAAGTATGGCGTTACGGGGTGGTACGGCGTACCTGTAAGAAAATCCCTTGCAGGCACCGGGTATTTGAGAGAGACGAAAGTGCAGCACGCACCTCTCCTCTCCTGCCTGCGAGTCCCAAGTCCGGCATTGGCAGATGGCAGCGGCAGCGTGCACTGAGCTGGTCCGCGAGCCAATCGGAGCTCGCGGACCGGCAGCCAATCAGGAGCCGCTGCTGCCGGACCGCGAGCCCTGATTGGCTCGCGGACCGGCGCCAGTTCAGCAGACCAGACTGAGGGCAGGAGCGGGACAGGAGGAGCGCGTGCTGCGCTCTCCTCTCCCCAGCAGAAGACAGTGCCAGCCCCAAGCAGCAGCAACAATGGTTGTAGCACTGCTGGGGCATATCTGGCACTCTGGGGGCATGTGTATCTGGCACTGTGGGGGCATAGCTGGCACTCTGGGGGCATGTGTATCTGGCACTATGGGAGCATATCTGGCACTGTGGGGGCATGTGTATCTGGCACTGTGGGGGCATGTGTATCTGGCACTGTGGGGGCATATCTGGCACTGTGGGGGTATTTCTGGCACTGTGGGGGTATATCTGGCACTGAAGGGGCATATCTGGCACTCTGGGGGCATATGTGTATCCGGCACTGCGGGGACATGTGTATCTGGCACTGTGGGGGCATGTGTATGGCTAACCTTGACACTCCAGCTGTTGTTGAACTACATATCCCAGCATGCCCTGCTACAGTTTTGTTATTTGGCCATGCTAAAACTGATTCAGGGCATGCTGGGATATGCAGTTCAACAACAGCTGGAGTGTCAAGGTTAGCCATCACTGCTGTAGTTCCTTTTCTATACATTACGCCACACAGTAGGGCACCTTATACAAATAATGCCACACATTAGTATTTCCTTTATACACATTATATCACACAGTAATACCCCTATGACACACATTTATTAATGTCCTTATAAACATAATTCACCTTACACATTATACCAACCTTTATTAATGCCCTTATACACATAATGACACACATAATGCCCCTTACACATACGTCACACATTATTAATGCATTTATACATGACACACATAATGCCACTTACACATATGCAGAACACTATTTCATAACGAACCTACCCACACACAGCACTCACACGGCCGCTAACACTGTGACCTCTGCCTCTGCTTGGATACAGATGTGCCCTCAAACATCTTGCTTCAATACTCAATCAGGGCAGTACGCATGGTGTAATGGTTAGCATTACTGCCTCACAGCACTGAGGTCATGGGTTCAATTCCCACCATGGCCCTAACTGTGTGGAGTTTGTATATTCTTCCTGTACTTGCGTGGGATTCCTCCGGTTTCCTCCCACAATCCAAAAATATACTGGTAGGTTAATTGGCTCCCAACAAAATATAAATTAACCCTAGTGTGAATGTGTCTGTGTGTACATATGATAGGGAATATAGATTGTAAGCTCCCCTGGGGCAGGGACTGATGTGATTGGCCAAATATTCTCTGTAAAGCAATGTGGAATACAGTATGTGTGTACGATATAAATAACTGGTGATAATAATAATAATAATAAATACGCCATGCAGCTCCTGCCAGCTCTGCTAACGTTGGGTGCCTTTTTTTTTTGCAGAAAATGCGTCTTATTTTCATTGCTATGTGACTAGGACGCACAAGCAGATTCTGCTGATTAAAATGATTATTAGCATACCTATATTCTGTGGCTGTATCTGCATACGAAATGATAAGTTACAGTGATTTCCAGGAATACACTGTAACGTAGCATTTCATATGCAGATACAGCCGCAGTCACACAAAGAATATAGGAATGCCTAGGGGCACAGCAGAATCTGCTTGTGCCCCTAGGCATTCCAGATGCTCTAGGCATTTGCCTAGTTTGCCAATGCCTAGGACCGGCTCTGATCTGGACTTATGTATGGATATCCTTAAAACCTGTACTGCAGTGGTGGAGTTTAGGAAACTCTGGTTTGGACTGTTTATTTCTACCATTCTCTCTCACACACATGCCCTGGACCCAGGTACTGATTCTGAGGTATGAGTAGGGAAGCCAATCCTGGGCCATTTTTTCACCCTACCCTGCCCCGCCCGCCCCACACACATAACGCCCCATATACCGGGGGCGGGAGGGTGGGGAACATCCTCCGCTCTCTCCTGGCGGCTCCCAGCGGCGTGTGACGGCGCAGTGTGACCTCTCACGCTGCACTGGGGAGCCGGAAGAAGGAAGCTGGGCAGCGTCTGAGCGTCCTGCGGACGCTCAACGCTGATCCCTCAATCCCGGGATTGAATCCCGGACGTTTTTGGCCCTAAATCCCGGGATCCCGCCGATCCTGATCCTGGGATTGGCCACCATAGGTAGGAGTAAAGCAAATAACTTTGTAACTGAAACAAGCCATCTTTCAATGCAAGAGGGGAAAATATTTTTATTGTTTTGCATGCAGGGTAAATACTGTTTTCTTTTGCATGTAGCCCACAAATGCTGGACCTCTTTATTTTTATACAGCAATTTAGATTTCAGTTTGGACACGCCCCGCCCAAATCTACTCTCTCTGCACATTTTAAACCTGCCTCTACTGCAGTGTAGCATGGTTTTGCCAAGGGGCACAGTTACTGTACTTGGGTTTTTTTTTGCTCACAATTCAGAATCAACCCCATAGTTTAATGTTTTCCAGTCTGCGATGTGATATACACTTGTAGTGCTTCATATATCTCAACATCTGGGAGTATGAAGAAGGGATGTGGCCTCGCTGGAAGGGGGAGCGCTGTCATGTCACTCCCCCCCCTTCTTTTACAGCAATTTGGGAGCATGCCTGGCACACAGCATCTATTGGCTATGAGTGCTCCTCTAACCTTCCTCCCCACCACACCTCCGCAGGACACTGTGGCCCACAGGTGGAAAGGAAGGACAGTGCCAGGAAAGCGGCACAGTTGGGGGTATTGTGCAGTGGTTCTAAACTCAAGTCCTCAGGTATCACCAACAATTCATGTGTTTTGAGGATCTGTTTAGTAATACACAGTAAAGTTAATCTATTTAGCTGGGTGAGTAATTATCCACCCTCTTCCAGATACAGGAATACACAACATGACCTGTTGGGAAATCTTGAGGGTTGTGGTTGAGAACCATGGTGGTAGTGGATTCCTATCCTTGCTATATGAAGCTGAGTGACATGAATAACATTGTTAGTGTACTGTGTAGTGTTATGTATGCAAAAGAGCATTCGAGGTCTTGGGAAGCAAAGCTTGGGACACCAACAATGATCCATCATGTGGAAAGCCAACGTAGTCTCCTTGGAGAGAGAATCACCTCACAATCCAGATGGCACTTTTTAAAAATAAAAATAAATACCTACCTGTGTCATCTCATACATGCAGCTTATTAATATCTGCTAATAACAATGTGTAAAATCACTGAAGACCATTGACATGACTGGTCAATTTGTAAAACAGAATACAGTTCCCTGAGTTTTGTGTGCACCATTCTTTCCTTAAATCTGATGCAGCCCTCCCCCCCCTGTTACTGGGCACATGTTGTGAGGAGCCTGTGTTGGTAGTATACCTCTTCTCTGTTACCTTCCTCGGCCCAGGGCGCTAAGTGTACAAAGGCTCCCTGTGTACATGCAGATTTGATAAGACAGTCACAAAATGTAGACACAGGTGTTGGTACAGCCATTGGATGAATGCAGGGCAACACAGTGAGCTGTTGAAATAAGTTGGACACCAGACCATTTCTTAATTTCAACCATTTCAACTTTATTTACTCTCCTATGCATCCTCTTCCTCCAGCACAAGACTTAGGCTGCAGTGTGTAAATAACTGTATCATAGCCAGATTAAGGGGGGGATGCAGGGCATATTGTACCCCGGGCCCCCCTTTGTCAGGCCCCTTCTCCCCTCCCCGGCCAGAGCACACTAACATCATTAGCTTTCCCTCTTAAGCAGCAGCAGAACCAGCAGCCAGAATGTGAGCAGGACAGTATGCAATGAAGGCAGAGACACAGGAGTATCATGTTTCATGAACAACCGATAGAGCTTTCCGACCAGAGGAGAGATAAGAGGGTGGAGAGAGCAGTAAGTGACACAGGGATCCCAGCTTCTCATCTTCCCTGCTTGGATGTCTGAGTCCTGTGTAAACTGTTATGCAACTAAAACATTTGGGTCTAGAGATAGAGACATACACAGAGAGTCCTCCTGAGTCCTGTCCCAGTGTGTAAGTAGTACAGAAGCTGCTATTCTTGCATGTGACAAGATAAATTATTTTATTTTTCTATGTGTATTTTAAGGTTGAGTTGTCTGAAAATGTTATATAACAGTTGTCTCTCAATTAGGTGGAGCTATAAACAGTACCCAGCCATTATTAAACTATTAGTTTAAAATTAATATACACCATTGGTTTAAATTTAATATACACAATCCATACCTCCCATCATGACCCATTCCAGGAGGGACAACATGCTCTTTACCTGGACCTCCTTCTTAATTTATGATTGCAATCACCTGTGTTGAAACACCTTTCTTATCAATTAACTAGTTCAACACAGGTGACGCCAATCATATAATAAGTGGGAAGTCCAGGTAGAGAGCATTTTGTCCCTGCTGGAATGGGACATGTTGGGAGGTATGCACAATCTAATATACACCTTCCACCGGATCCCCCCTGTTTTAAGTGCCCAGGGCACCCCCAAGGCTTAATCCGGCCCTGAACTATATACATCTCCTTGCTCCTCCTACACTTTTCTTTAGTAGTAATTTGGAAATGACTACAGCTCCTCTCTAACACCCCTTGGCTGGGCTCATAGCTTTTTTCCTGTCTCATGGGTTGTTTACTCTTTTTCTCTCTCGAGCATTGGACATCATGTCATCCACCAAAGCCCAGTCCCTCTGCCTCACTGGGGGTTTCTCTCTTACTCCTTGCCCCACACCTCTGATAACTCTCTACAACTGTCAACTACTGCCCCAACTGTCATTGCTTGACCACACCCCTGGTTATTCTTATTCATTATACCAGAGGGCATTTTTACACACTTGCTCCATAGCGAGCGCTATGCGGGCCATACATCTAAGGCCCGATTACCTGTTCTGCCAATCAGCGATTCAATCCGACATCAATGATCAGTAATCTGTCTGGGAATCAGCAAAATACTACATGTTTAAAATCCCTGACTCTCCCTAAGTGGCTGTACCTTTTCCAAACCCTTCCTGTTTTGGTTCCACTTTCCCTCTTCCATAAACTTCACAAATCTATTACCCCATTTTGGCTAGGCAAAACCTCTGTTGTCCTCTACTATTATTAAAAAGCCCATTTCCAAGGGTGGCAGAAAACTTTCTGACTTTAACTATACTACCTGGCTTTTAAAAATTGGCGTTGTTTAAAATGTTTTAGTTGCTGTCAGTGGCATAGCCCCTGGTTCAGCCTCCTACGCTTGACATTGAATCCAACATCTACATTTTCCAGATCTGTCCTCCTTATGTGGCCTTCACAAGCTGGACCGCCCCCCTCCTCTAACCTGCTCCCTACCCTTAAATATTTTTTACACATATGGACCTTATACTTTGTTCGATATTCTATCACCTCCCTTGTTTCCCCCCTTTATCCTACCTGGAATAATCCTGATTTCCCACCGGGTTTACATACCACCCGTATGAAATTGTGGACTACAGTATCCCTTAAATTTCCTGCTGACTTCATCTCCCATAGGGTTTGGTTTCCACTCTCAGATCTACAACTGAAATCCCCTAATCAACCTCTCAATTCTTTTGAATTCCTCCAGACATTTCTTACTCTCCATACTTCAAGCCCCACTTCTCCATGCCCACCTCTAAGGGTATGATTTCCCAGATTCATGGCATCCTCACTAAAGTGGTTCTCCCTGCCGGAAACCCTCATAAGTCTTCCTGAGAGGAGGATCTTGACGCTCCACCCAATGAAAAGGCCTGGAATTACATGAGACTGGTGATGGCTAAATCTTACATTTCTACTCGCCTAAAGGAAACCTTTTATAAACTCTGTTACTGCTGGTATTATACTCTAGCATGGCTTTCCCAAATGTTTCCCTCTGCTTTATCCCTCAGCTGGAGGAACTGTGGTTTCTGGAGTACCCCCGCTCATGTTTGTTGAACATGTCCTGTCCTGGAACCCTTTTGGACTTCGGTACACACACTTCTGACCTGTCTACTTGAGCCCTGTGTACCAAAAGATCTGTGGATCTTTCTCCTTAGCTACCCCCTTCTCATCTTTGCAAGGCCTCCATGTGTTAGTTGCTGTCAGTGGCGTATCTAAATGGGTGCAATATGTTTAGAGCACATGGGTACCTGGGTCCAGGGGGGCCCACACCGTACACCCATTTATTTAATACTTACCACCAGGGCCCCGGACTGCCCATCTAGTAAATGCCAGAAGGGCTGATGGGCTTGTGGGCCTGACCTGTCAGGCAGAGAGCCGGGAAGGCCGCGCGCAGCGCAGCCTCCGGATCTTTGCCCTGGCCGCTCCCACGCCTCCATAGAAATGGAGGCGTGCCACGAGTCTATGCCCTCATGACTCGCGGCACGCCCCCTTGTGCTGGTCGCACACCCCAGCCCCGCCCATCTCCATGGAAACGGGGGATTTCCACGAGTCCACACCCCCTGACTCGCGGCACGCCCCCCGACTTTAGTGCCCATTTCTGCATCTGCAGTACAGCACAGATTACCGGGAAAATTTGCACAGTGGCCATGTTCCCAGAGTTTTGCACATGGGCAGTAGAACAATCACCAGGCAAAGGCCACTGCCCATTTCTTAACAGATCCACACTTCTCAGCATTATGACAAGAGCCCCCAGCCTCTCTACCCATAATAAGTCGGCTACACTTTTGCTCTGCGAATTCTCTCGGAGTGCAACATTTTAAAGTTGGCAAGTAAGAGTTACCCTAGTCTGTGGATGTTTGTGCACCTGGAGTAGGGAATTAAACTGTTAGATCCACTTCTGCAGGGACTGAATATAAAGCACTGCATAGTGTGTTGGTGGAGTACATATAAATGATAATAAATCAAAAGATCAAGAAAGTGCAGAAACAGCCATAAAACAAAACAAACATTATTCCTCATATTACAGAAACGGATCTGCTCTCTAAGGGGTAATATACCTGTCAGTAAGGGGTTAAGTGTCAGCGATCAGACTGTGAACAGCCCCCCCAAAGCATTTAATATATGTGAAAACCTAGCAAATATTTTCCGGACTGAGATAAATAATTTTAGGGGAATTTTTTTTTCTTTTTTTTCTAAAAATGGTAGCTGTAGTGTTTTTAATACAAACTTGCGCAAACATTTACACTTTGTACTGAAAAAAAAATAAGTTTTAAAATAGCTTTTATTTCATGATTATAAATATAACATATGAGCTTCTCAAAGACAGAAATTATTTTATTGCTTTTTCCAAAAGTGGAATTTCTAAATTGAATTAATACACCCATTATACAAATATTATGTCATGTGTGCCAAGCAGCGCTAAGCCTCATAACACCATACAATGACATAAGATCTTTTACAGGCAATTCATTTCATTGACCTGGAATATTTCTAACCTAGTATAACTTAGAATGTGTCGATGAACATGTGCATAAAAATCTGGTTACTTTTATATGTGTATATGAGGTCATCTGACCATCTTCAGTGAGATTTAATACATCATCGCTAAACATCGCATGCATTCTTTGGGTGTGGTGTATTATTTAGACATTCAAAATATAGGGGCTAATTCAGACCCGATCGCTGCTGTGCGTTTTTCGCTCTGCGGGCGATCAGGTCTGAACTGCGCATGCGCCGGCGCATGCCAGAGATGCGATCGGCATCTCAGTCCAGTGATCACATCTGCCTGACTGAAAGGCAGAGGCGTTCGCTGGGCGTGAGAGGGCAGGCCGGCGGCGTTGGGCCACCATTTTGGGAGTGCGGTCCGGGGTTCCGGTATGAATGGTCGACCGTGTTATGGTCGACAGTCATTAGGTTGACCACTATTGGTCGACATTGGTTTGGTCGACATGGACAAATGGTCGGCACTTGAAAATAGTCGACGCGTGAAAAGGTCGACATGAGTTTTTAAAAAACTTTTTTGGGGTGTCGTTTTCTGCGCAAAGTGACGGGGAACCCCAATTAGTGCACCGCGTCCCCTCGCATGGCTCGCATGACCATTCCCAATCGTAGTCCACGTGGATCATAAAGTATGGAAAAGTTCCCCAAAAGATTTTTTTTAAAAACTCATGTCGACCTTTTCATGTGTTGACCATTTTCATGTGTCGACCATGTATCCATGTCGACCATGTCAATGTCAACCAATAGTGGTCGACCTAATGACTGTCGACCATAACATGGTCGACCATCCAAACGGATACCGCGGTCCGGGCAACGCAGGTGTGCCCGGACCATGCAGGGGGCCGCTGTGACCTGGAGAGCAACAGGTAGCTCCCTGACGATGCGCAGGTTCTGCGCTGGTAGGTATCTACTCTTCATGTACAAAAGCATCGCTGCCGTGCGATGCTTTTGTACCTGTGTGGGGGAGGGGGGGCAGAGCCAGACATGCGGGGCAGACTATACTTGTGATGGGCGTCCCCCCGCATTTCTGTGAAAGTGATCGTACATATGCTACGATCAAGTCTGAATTACCCCCATAGACATTTTCACTGTGTCAACATTTTCACCTAATGACAATGTCGATCTTTTTGGTTGCCTACAATTTGACGGGTGTAGTATGGTATGCCGACGGCCGGGCTCCCGGCGACCAGCATACCGGCGCCGGGAGCCAGACCACCGGCATACCGACAGCTGCACTCGCCACGCTGCGGGCACGGTGGCGCGCTATGCGCACCACGATATTTTATTCTCCCTCCAGGGGGGTCGTGGACCCCCACGAGGGAGAAAAAGCGTCGGTATGCCGGCTGTCGGGATTCCGGCACTGGTATAGTGGGCGCCGGGATCCCGACAGTCGGCATACTGAAGACCACACCAATTTGACAAGGCCAACATTATGGGATATATCCAATTGGACGCATTCATTTTTTTCACCACGGTATGAGAGATTGTGGCTGGCCTTGGGGTATTAGCTATACAATTGGCCGCCGTCATTTCTATAGGGTTTTTTTGCAACTTCAAAAGCAGGTGAAAAATCGGGGGAAAATAGCTATTTTATAGTAAAAAAAATGACGAACCTTGGTTTTCGAACACCTGTGACATCCCCCCTAATGATTAATTAGGCAATAAGAAGTTTTCAATTAGCTTAATTTATTTGGGTAATAATTACATGTTATTAAAATTTGGGTAAAATTCTGGAATAATGGTTTAAAAGATGTGGGACAGGTATATGGGGGCATTGTATTGATGGGACAGGTCTTTTTAACATTGCAGATGGGAATTACAGGTGTTTTTTATCTTTCTTTTTTTTAATTAGAAAATAATCAGCTTACATTTTTTTGTGCACCCCTAAAAATAACTACAGCATTTATTTGCTAACAAAAATAGTTTCTTTATACCATTTTTTCACTGGTGTTCAAAATTACAAAAGTCAGCTATTTAAAAAGTGGTACAAGATTAACATTTTTTTTTTTACCTTGGGACAGTAAAAAATAGCTATAATGTTAACCAATATTAATTTCCTTATTTTTAGGATATAGGGGTTAATTCCAAGTTGATCGCAGCAGGAATTTTTTTTAGCAGTTGGGCAAAACCATGTGCACTGCAGGGGGGGGGGGGGCAGATATAACATTTGCAGAGAGAGTTAGATTTGGGTGGGTTATTTTGTTTCTGTGCAGGGTAAATACTGGCTGCTTTATTTTTACACTGCAATTTGGATTGCAGATTGAACTCACCACACCCAAATCTAACTCTCTCTGCACGTGTTATATCTGCCCCCCCTGCAGTGCACATGGTTTTGCCCAACTGTTAAAAAATTTCCTGCTGCGATCAACTTGGAATTACCCCCCATGTGCACTGCAGGGGAGGCAGATTTAACATGTGCAGAGAGAGTTAGATTTGGGTGTGGTGTGTTCAATCTGCAATCTAATTTGCAGTGTAAAAATAAAGCAGACAGTATTTACCCTGCACAGAAATAAAATAACCCACCCAAATCTAACTCTTTCTGAACATGTTATATCTGCCTCCCCTGCAGTGCACATGGTTTTGCCCAACTTCTAACAAAAATCCTGCTGCGAGCAACTTGGAATTACCCCCATAGTCTGATTTCCCCAGATTTTCTAATCTTTAATACATTTAGACATTAAAAAAATGCTTTATTCAAAGAATAAATCAGTTTTAAAGATTTTAGGCCCAGATTTATCAAGCCTTGGAGAGTGATAAATTGCACGGTGATAAAGCACCAACCAATCAGCTCCTAACTGTCATTTTTCAAACATAGCCTGTGACATGGAAGTTAGGAACTGAATGGTTGGTACTTTATCCCCGTGATATTTATCACTCTCCAAGGCTTGATAAATGGGGGCCCTTAACCTGTTAACTCCTAAAATGATGATAGCAGAACAATTATTGTGGCAGAACCTGTACCACAGCGATACGTGTTAAATAGGCCTCCTTGCTTGTGGGGAACCCTTTATGGCAAAGGCCATAAATTCTTATCACCGTCAGCAGTAACCATTTCATATTTAGGACCAAAAAAAACCCACAAAACACTTTTGCAGGCAAAAATACCTCTTTTCTCTGGCAAAAGTTCTTTCACCCCTTGATAAACCTACCCCTTGGAGTTCAACATTTTAACTTAAAAAGAGTCCTCCTTACACTAGATGTGCTGATAGTATTCCTAGCTCCTCATTAGCTGTAATGACCTGACGCCAAGTGAGTGTTCATGGCCAGCTGTCATAGAAACATAGTTTGACGGCAGATAAGAACTACTTGGCCCATCTAGTCTGCCCCTTTTTTTTTATCCTTTAGGTAATCTCAACCCTTTTTGAACCTTAATTCTTTGTAAGGATATTCATATACCTATCCCAAGCATGTTTAAATTGCTCTACAGTCTTAGCCTCAACCACCTCTGATGAGAGGCTATTCCACTTATCCACTACCCTTTCTGTGAAGTAATTTTTCCTTAAATTTCCCCTGAACTTGCCTCCCTCCATTTTCAGTGTATGTCCTCGAGTTCTAATACTTCTCTTCCTTTGAAGAATGTTTCCCTCCTGAACTTTGTTAAAACCTTTGGTATATTTGAAAGTTTCTATCATGTCCCCCCTTTCCCTTCTCTCCTCCATACTATACATGTTAAGATCTTTTAGCCTTTCCGGGTAAGTTTTGTGATGTAGGCCATGCACCATTTTAGTTGCCCTTCTTTGTACACTCTCTAATGTATTTATATCCTTCTGGAGATATGGTCTCCAGAACTGGACACCGTATTCCAGATGAGGCCGTACCAATGACCTATACAGTGCAATTATTACTTCTCTTTTCCTGCTACTGATTCCTCTCCCTATGCAACCAAGCATCTGACTTGCCTTTGTCATTGCTTTGTTGCATTGCTTTCCTGCCTTTAAGTCACTTGAAATAGTGACTCCTAAATCCCTTTCCTCCTCAATAGTCTCCATTACAGTACCCTTTGGATTTTGGAGACCCAAGTGCATGATTTTGCATTTTTTATCATTAAACTGTAGTTGCCACGTTCTTGACCATTTTTCAAGCCTAGCTAGGTCATCAATCATTCGTTTTACCCCTCCTGGTGTGTCTACCATGTTGCATATCTTTGTACCATCTGCAAAAAGGCATACTTTCCCTTCAATACCATTTGCAATGTCACCAACAAAGATATTAAAGAGAACTGGTCCGAGTACAGATCCCTGGGGTACTCCACTGGTAACATTTCCCTCCATAGATTGCACTCCATTTACTACAACTGTCTGTTTCCTATCCCGCAACCAGGTTCTTATCCATTTAACTATTTTATAATCCACCCCCACGCTTTCAAGTTTATTTAGCAGTCTGCGATGTGGGACAGTGTCAAATGCCTTAGTAAAGTCTAGATATGCTACATCTACAGCTCCCCCTTGATCTATTATTTTCATCACAGAGTCAAAAAAGTCAATAAGATTTGTTTGACATGATCTCCCACCAGTAAATCCATGCTGTTTCGGACCCTGTAAGTTGTTTGATTTAAGATATTCCACAGCTCTTTCTTTTAATAGTTTTTCCATTACTTTCCCTACTACTGATGTAAGGCTTACTGGTCTGTAGTTACTGCTTCTTCCTTGCTTCCACTTTTGTACAGTGGAACTACATTCACTCTTTTCCAGTCCTCTGGAATGGCACCTGTATTTAGTGACTGGTTAACTAATTCTGTTAATGGTGCCATTAGCACATCTTTTAGGTCTATTAGTATCCTTGGGTGTATCCCAGCTGGCCCCATTGATTTATCCACTTTTAGTTATGAAAGTTCAGTTAGGACCTTCTCCTCTGTAAATGTACTTTCATCTACCTTATTTTTATGAACACTGATAAAGTTTGTTTGAAAGCCGTAAGAAGAAAGTGGTTGATGCTTTCAGATGTACAATGGCATAATATTCCAGCTCTTTTCTCCTTCTCTTTCACTAACTTCAATTGTCACAATTAAATTTGTATCAGTGCACTTTGGTCTTCAGAAAAATGTCTGTCACTTGTATAATTCAGTAATAGATGTTCTGGCAAAACTTTATTCCCCTCAGCACAATGGACACAGCTGGAGCCCTAAAATATCACATAAGGGAACTATAGTGATGGAGACAGATTTCTGGAGACTGGCTGTGATTCTCAGTCTGTTCTATGTGTGCCTCTTGTGTCTGTGTGTCCCGTGTGTGTGTGTGTCCCATGTGTGTCTCTGTGTCCCATGAGTATCTGTCTATTTGTCCCATGTGTGTCTGTGTGTCCCATGTGTGTTTCTTTGTCCCATGAGTGTCTATCTGTTTGTCCCATGTGTGTCTGTGTGTCCCATGTGTGTCTGTGTGTGTCCCATGTGTGTCTGTGTGTCCCATGTGTGTCTGTGTGTGTCCCATGTATGTCTCTGTATGTGTCCCATGTGTGTCTCTGTGTCCCATGTGTGTCTGTGTGTCCCATGTGTGTCTGTGTGTCCCCCATGTATGTCTCTGTATGTGTCCCATGTGTGTCTGTGTGTCCCATGTGTGTCTCTGTGTCCCATGTGTGTCTCTGTGTCCCATGTGTGCCTGTGTGTCCCATGTGTGTCTGTCTGTTTGTCCCATGTGTGTCTGTGTGTCCCATGTGTGTCTCTGTGTCCCATGTGTGCCTGTGTGTCCCATGTGTGTCTGTCTGTTTGTCCCATGTGTGTCTGTGTGTCCCATGTGTGTCTCTGTGTCCCATGTGTGTCTCTGTGTCCCATGTGTGTCTCTGTGTCCCATGTGTGTCTGTGTGTCCCATGTGTGTCTGTGTGTGTCCCATGTATGTCTCTGTATGTGTCCCATGTGTGTCTGTGTGTCCCATGTGTGTCTCTGTGTCCTATGTGTGTCTCTGTGTCCCATGTGTGTCTCTGTGTCCCATGTGTGTCTCTGTGTCCCATGTGTGCCTGTGTGTCCCATGTGTGTCTGTCTGTTTGTCCCATGTGTGTCTGTGTGTCCCGTGTGTGTCTGTGTGTGTCCCATGTATGTCTCTGTATGTGTCCCATGTGTGTCTGTGTGTCCCATGTGTGTCTCTGTGTCCTATGTGTGTCTCTGTGTCCCATGTGTGTCTCTGTGTCCCATGTGTGTCTCTGTGTCCCATGTGTGCCTGTGTGTCCCATGTGTGCCTGTGTGTCCCATGTGTGTCTGTCTGTTTGTCCCATGCGTGCCTGTGTGTCCCATGTGTGTCTTGGTGTCCCATGTGTGTCTGGGTGTCCCATGTGTGTCTGTGTTCCCCATGAGTGTCTGTCTGTTTGTCCCATGTGTGTCTGTTTGTCCCATGTGTGTCTGCGTGTCCCATGAGTGTCTGTCTGTTTGTTCATGTGTGTCTGTTTGTCCCATGTGTGTCTGTGTGTCCCATGTGTGTCTGTCTGTTTGTCACGCGTATCTGTGTATGTGTGCTACATGGTATCAGTGGGTGACACAGAACCATACATTTTACATTCTTTTTGAGACTTAGTAGTAAAATACAAAGATAAGTTACTGTAAATACTATCACTTTATATTTATATTTTATTACATAGAATTAAAAAGCATATAAAATTAGGGCTAATGTTTATTTAAACCTAGCAAAATCCCTAAAGTATCTGGGTCTACTGGGGGCTAGCTGAGGGCATTCAGGTACAGTACATTTAACATACTGCAGCTTCTACATTTTGTCTTCCAGCTTAGAATGTAAGCATTTGAGAAGTTAGCAGTCTTCTATCATGTATATTTCTGTCATCATATTAAAGCATAATTGCCTACTCTCCCGCACATTGCGGGAGACTCTAAATTTTCCAGATAGTCCCCCGCACCCACGGAAGAGTGGCCGCATCTCCTGCATTCTACCCACTTCCTAGTGAAATGCAGAGGATTAGGAGATTATACAGGGAATCACAGTGCTGTATGGAGAGGGTGGGGCTTAAAGACATTTAGCATCATTTAGCCCTGTCCCCTCCCAGCAGACCAGCGAATCACAGCATTTTGATGTGGCAGCCCAGACCTGCCCCCCAAGGGGTCCAGCAGTGTCTCCTCTCCAGAAGTGGGATGTACTAAAGTCAAAAATGCGACCAAAACTCCTATTTTCTGAGTTTTGGTCACATTTTCATATGTACCAAACTCCGGAATGAGATACATTCTGGAGCTTGGACCCAGTGGGTAAATCCATCTTCATGTGGCGTTGCCCCATAGATACCTAAAGGCTTCTTTTCGCATTTTACTCTGAGAGGAACTTACCGGCTCCTGGCGGCTGCGGCTTCCTACGGTCATGTGACTGTTACTTCCGGTGGAGTCATCTAATGGAGCGGCGTTCTGGTGAGTATACCTACCCTAACCTTAATCCCTACCTCTAGTGCCTAACTCTAACCTGCCGCCCACAGCCTAACACTAACCTCCCTAGTGTCTATACCTAATCCTTCCATTCAGCCTAGTCCTAATGTCTGCATTCTGACAATGTCGGCATTTAATCATAGCTGTTGACATTGCGGTGTCGACATTATTAATATCACCATTGTTAATGTCAACCTAATAACTACATACCGTTATATGCAACCTCACAGAAATGTAGGGTCTTGAGTGGTGAGTGACAGCAGAGGATTAGGCAGAAGCATGTCAGCTGCTACAGGTTGGAAGATGGCAGCATATGGTGGTGCACCTTGGGGTCCCATTGTATTAATGGTGTACCGGCACTTGCCACCACTGCAACTCATGTTGCTACAAACATATAGGCAATGTACAGAACATATGTCACAGGTTAGAAGATGGCAGCATATGGTGGTGCACCTTGGGGTCGCATGGAATTATGGATTTAGTGGCACTTGCAACCAACCACTGCAACTCATGTTGCTACAAACATGTAGTCAATGTATAGAACACATGTTACAGTTTAGAAGATGGCAGCATATGGTGGTGCACCTTGGGGTCGCATGGTATTATGGATGTAGTGGCACTTGCAACCAACCACTGCAACTCATGTTGCTACAAACATGTAGGCAATGTATAGAAAACATGTTATAGGTTAGAAGATGGCAGCATATGGTGGTGCACCTTGGGGTCCCATTGTATTAATGGTGTAGTGGCACTTGTCACCACTGCAACTCATGTTGCTATAAACATATGGGCAATGTACAGAACATATGTTACAGGTTAGAAACATAGAAACATAGAAACATAGAATTTGTCGGCAGATAAGAACCACTTGGCCCATCTAGTCTGCCCCTTTTTTTTTTTTTATATTATTTTTATCTCTAACCTTATTTGATCCTTATTTCTTTGTAAGGATATCCTTATGTCTATCCCATGCATGTTTAAATTACTCTACTTTCTTAGCCTCTACCACCTCTGATGGGAGGCTATTCCACTTGTCCACTACCCTTTCTGTGAAATAATTTTTCCGCAAATTTCCCCTGAACCTCCCCCCTTCCAGTCTCAGTGCATGTCCTCGTGTCCTATTGCTTCTCTTCATTTGGAGAATGTTTCCCTCCTGGACTTTGTTAAAACCCTTGATATATTTGAAAGTTTCTATCATGTCCCCCCTTTCCCTTCTCTGCTCCAAACTATACATATTGAGATTTCTTAGTCTTTCTGGGTATGTTTTGTGATGTAGGCCATGCACCATTTTAGTTGCCCTCCTTTGTACAGTTTCTAATGTATTAATATCCTTTTGAAGATATGGCCTATAGAACTGAATACAGTATTCTAGATGAGGCCGTACCAATGACCTATACAGTGGCATTATTACTTCTTTCTTTCTGCTGCTGATTCCTCTCCCAATGCAGCCAAGCATCTGACTAGCCTTCCTCATTGCCTTGTTACATTGCTTACCTGCCTTTAAGTCATCTGAAATAGTGACTCCTAGATCCCTTTCCTCCTCAGTAGTTTCCAGTATAGTGCCATTAATACTGTATTTAGCTTTAGGATTTTTGAGACCCAAGTGCATGATTTTGCATTTTTTGGCATTAAACTGTAATTGCCAGACTCTTGACCATTCCTCTAGTCTACCTAGATCCTCAATCATTTGTTTTACCCCACCTGGTGTGTCTACCCTGTTGCATACCTTTGTGTCATCTGCAAAAAGGCATACTTTCCCTTTAATGCCATTTGCAATGTCACCAATAAAGATATTAAAAAGCACTGGTCCAAGTACAGATCCCTGGGGTACTCCACTGGTAACATTTCCCTCCTGTGAATGCACTCCATTTACCACAACTCTCTGTTTTCTATCCTTCAACCAAGATCTTATCCATTCAATAATCCTAATATCCAATCCCAAACTTTCAAGTTTATTTAGCACTCTGCGATGTGGAACTGTGTCAAAAGCCTTACTAAAGTCTAGATAAGCTATATCCATGGCTCCACCTTTATCCATCACTTTAGTCACACAATCAAAAAAGTCAATAAGATTTGTTTGACATGATCTCCCCCCAGTGAATCCATGCTGTTTGGGATCCAGTAAATTGCCGGATTTGAGATAATCTACAACTCTTTCTTTTAAGAGTGTTTCCATCAATTTCCCTACTACTGATGTAAGACTCACTGGTCTGTAGTTGTTTGCCTCTTCCTTGCTTCCACTTTTGTGCAGTGGGACTACGTTTGCTCTTTTCCAGTCCCCTGGAATTACTCCTGTAGCTAATGACTGGTTGAATAATTCTGTCAATGGTGCTACCAGCACCTCTTTAAGTTCTTTTAGTATCCTTGGATGTATCCCATCTGGCCCCATAGATTTGTCCACTTTCAGCTTTGAGAGTTCTGTTAGGACCTTCTCCTCTGTAAATGTACTTGTTTCATTTTCCTGAATATCCCTGCAACTTAACTGTGGCCCCTTCCCCTCTCTTTCAGTAGTAAATACTGAGCAAAAATAATCATTAAGATGATCTGCTATTAAATTGTCTCCTTCAACAAGACTCCCAGTGTCCGTCTTTAGTTTTATAATTCCGCCTTTTGTTTTTCTCCTTTCGCTTATATACCTAAAAAAAGTTTTGCCTCCTTTACCCACTGACTGGGCCATTTTCTCCTCAGCTTGTGCCTTTGCACATCTGATTACCTTCTTTGTCTCCTTCTGTCTAACAAGATATATCTTTTTGTCTTCATTATTTTGTGTCTGCTTATATTTCCTAAAAGCCATCTTTTTTGCTCTCACAATATTTGCTACTTCTTTTGCAAACCACACTGGCTTCCTTTTCCTTGTGTTTTTCCTAACAGTTTTGATACAAAGGTCTGTTGCCTTCAATATTGCACATTTTAATGTTTCCCACCTCTCCTGCACTGTTTCCAAGTTCCTCCACTCTGCCAAAGAATCGCTTACACATTTTCCCATCCCTACAAAATCAGCCTTCCTAAAATCCAACACCTTTGTTTTTGTATGGGACGAGTCAGTCTCTGTCTTAATGCTGAACCATACTGCCTGATGATCACTGGATCCCAGGTTTTCACCCACTTTTACGTCCGATAATCTGTCTCCATTTGTAAGTATTAAGTCTAATATTGCGTCTTTCCGAGTGGGCTCCCTCACCAATTGGTGGAGGGATGCTCCCTGAAGGGAATTTAAAATATTCCTACTTCTAGTGGAACTAGCAACAGACACCTCCCAGTTTACATCTGGAAGATTAAAGTCTCCCATGATTATTACCTCTCCTTTTAATGCCATTTTAGTTATGTCCTGCAATAGGTTCTTGTCAAGTTCCTCTTCCTGACCTGGTGGCCTGTATATCACGCCAATACGAATAATCAACTTTTCCCCTGTTTCTATGGTCACCCAAAGGGCCTCAGTTTTTTCTTCAATACTTTGTATTAATGTAGTATTTATGGCATTTTTTACATACATTGCTACCCCTCCTCCGATTTTTCCAATTCTGTCCTTCCTAAATAAAGTATATCCCGGTATAGCTATGTCCCAGTCATGATTTTCATTGTACCATGACTCTGTAATTGCCACAATGTCTAGATCATCCCTTGTCATTATTGCAGTTAGTTCTGGGATTTTATTTCCTAAGCTCCTAGCATTTGCACACATAGCTTTTAGAGTTTTGTTTGTGCTTTTTCTGTTCCTAGCTATGTTCTTCTCTCTGCCTATTTTTATTTGGTTTTGATCTGAATTATCTTCTGTTGCTGTGGATATGCTTCCTATTCCCTTTGCCTGCAGAAACAATACCTCTGTGTTGGGGGAGCAGATTTCTTTATTCCTGTTTGGTTCACTGCCCCCCTTTGTTAGTTTAAATAGTTCTTGATGAAGCATCCAAACTGTTCAGTTAGTATTCTTGTTCCCCTTGAAGATGGGTGCAGACCGTCACTTTTGTATAAGCTCCTATCTTGCCAGATGGTGTGACTGTGGCCTATAAATCCAAATCTCTCCTCATTGCACCATGTCCTTAGCCAAACATTGAAGTTTCTGATGCAATGAGTTCTGTCTTCCCCTCTGTGTACTGGCAATACTTCTGAAAAAGATACAGTGGTTGCCACCTGCTTCAGAGCAGTCCCTAACTTCCTAAATTCATCTTTTACAGCCATGAGTTCAGCATTTGCCAGGTCATTTGTCCCTAGGTGGACAATGACATCCACCTCCCCATCTTTTCTTGCTGCCTTTACAATTCTTAGCATGCGCTCTTTATCCCTTGGAGCTGTGGCTCCAGGTAAGCACCTTACTTGTTTCTCTTCTTCATTTGCATTTCCCAGATGTATTCCTCTAATAATGGAATCTCCCAAGAGAAGTGCAGTCCTTTTTGGAGATGCAATTTTCCTGTTCCATTTCCTGTTCCTATAGTTGGTAGAAGTCCCCATATCCTCCTGTTCTGTAGTGCCTCTATTAGTTGTATCTTCCAGCCCTGCAAGAGTAGCATACAAGTTTTGCAGTGTCACCGCTTGCGGGAGGTGTCTGTGTCCCTCTGGAAATCTCTGCCCTTGAGAGCCCACAGTAGTCCAGGCAGAATGTCTTCTGGTGGCTCTCTGAGGCAGTGGAGGCTTCAAAGACACAGACATCCTACAAATCTCAGCATGCAGTTTTGCTATCTCCTCCTTCAGCAGAGAAAATTGCTCACAGATTGGACAGCAGAAGATGGTAGCATATGGTGGTGCACCTTGGGGTCGCATGGTATTATGGATGTAGTGGCACTTGCAACCACTGCAACTTCTGTTGCTACAAACATGTAGGCAATGTTTAGAACACATGTTATAGGTTAGAGAAGATGGCAGCATATGGTGGTGCACCTTGGGGTCGCATGGTATTATGGATGTAGTGGCACTTGCAACCATCCACTGCAACTTCTGTTGCTACAAACATGTAGGCAATGTACAGAATACATGGGATGCAAACTTGTCCTGGTTTTGCTCCTGGATGACCTGTTTTGTGCACTTAAAGACGAGTAATTCTCTCAGTGTTCAACCGACAACCTAGAAGTCTGCACTGTGTAACAATTTTAGGGCCACATCAAAGTCCAGTCTCCTAACCGTTTTGGACCACCTAGAGATTAGGCACGTTTTGCACAACACGAATTTCATAGCGAACAGCTCTTCTCACAGAGATACAATCTTTGTGTTCCACTTTTGTGTTGCTATGCCACTTAAGTGAGGATTTGTGTAATAAACAGCTTATTTGCAATCTGCGGTAATATCGTGTGACCTACAATAGGCAGCGTTTCGTCTCGAGATTCCTGCATCCAAAGTATGTGTGTACGAAAATAGTTTTCTTTGTATTCAACGCAAGTCAGGAAAGTCAAGGTTATCACCAGTTCAGGACAAGGCATTTTGAGAGAGAAAAATGATGTGAAAACACAAATTATTATATAGCATTACCATATGTGCACCTGCGACTTTCTCCCATCCCACGTCTCAGCACAAACACTCCACAGATGGCCGTCTGACACAAACACTGCTAAAGCAAACAGACTAGCTGGGGAAAGACCACTGACGCGTTTACACAAAGTTCTAAGCCTCCTGTGATACCTTTTCAGGTCATCTCTGTAGGAAGCCGAGGAGATGGGACAGCAATTGAACAAAGGTCACATTATACAAATAGAAAAACGGTACAATTGAATAAAGAAAGCAAGACCAAGTTATTCAAAATGCATATAAAAGTCTTATATAGGTGTTTAGTAATTCACACAATAGTAAATACGGAATGGGAACACAGTATCTATGGTATGATGAGTTAACGCTGGAGCAGCTGACTTGGGCACAAGGATTTGTGGGGGAAGCATCTGTTGCAAATCTAAAATGGTGGTTTCTATCTTGTTGATAGATCAGTACTGAAACTCTATTGGTTAATATAAACATCAGACGAGCTGTAATTCTCCTATGTTTAGGTTCATTACTCTCTTAAGCAGAATTTTAATTTCAGTTAATATTTGGCACTGTTTTGTTCTTTTTGAAATTTTATCCAATTTAATCACTTCACACAGATTTAGGGGGTTCACTACGATATGCCGGCGGTCGGGCTCCCGGCGACCAGCATACCGGCGCCGGGAGCCCGACCGCCGGCTTACCAACAGTGTGGCGAGCGCAAATGAGCCCCTTGCGGGCTCGCTGCGCTCGCCACGCTACGCGCGCCACACTATTTTATTCTCCCTCCAGGGAGGTTGTGGACCCCCACGAGGGAGAATAAGTGTAGGTATGCCGGCTGTCGGGCTCCCGGCGCCGGTTGCTGGTCGCCGGGAGCCCGATCGCCGGCATACTGAAGACCACCCGATTTAGGCTTACATGCCAAATAATACTTTTACTGGTGATTTTTTTGAAACAAATAAATAGGTATATGGGGGGTCATTCTGACCCGTTCGCTCGCTGTGTTTTAACCGTAGTGCGCCGTAGTGCGCCGGCGCATGCCAGAAGGCCGTAGCAGGGATACAATCGCCTCTGCCTGTCAATCGCTGGGCGGGAGGGGGCGGAACGGCGGCGTTTGGCCGCCGTTTCGTGGGTTTGGTCCGGCCAATGCAGGCGTGGCCGGACCGAACGGGGGGCGGGCTGCAGCGGCTGCGTGACGTCACACGCAGCCGCTGCGAGCCGGGGAGCGATGAGTAGCTACCGGCCAGCATGCTAAAGCTGCGCTGGCCGGGAGTTACTCTTGAAGTGCAAAGGCATCGCCGCTGTGTGATGCCTTTGCACTTCTGGGAGGGGGGCCGGCACTGACATGCAGGGCGGACTAGCCCTGTGCTGGGCGTCCCCCCGCATGTCAGTGTGAATGATCATAGCTGTGCTAAATTTAGCACAGCTACGATCAACTCGGAATGACCCCCATGGATGGAACCTATTGCTTACGATGACCTCTTGAGCTTGCTGTTAGGAATGGTAGCCTCATTTGGAGACAGGCTGATTTAATCGATCTTAATCGATAGAAATTATTCTAAATCGATGTTGTGTTTCAGAGGGTAAATACCACCTTACTAGCATTTAAAAATCATTATCAAAGATCTCCTGCAAATGTGTGTTTTAGCCCATGAAACACAACATCGATTTAGATCGATTTACCTGTAGTAAATTTACCCCCATTTGTTCTATCCGGAATGGGTTTGTTGGATCGACCCTATTTAGGTTGACACTCATTAGGTCGACCACTATTGGTCGACAGGCACTAGGTCGACACCTGGAAAAGGTTAACGTAATTTTTTGGGGGAGTTTTTGTGTCGTTTTGTATGGAAAGTGACCGGGAACCCCAATTAGTGCACCGTGTCCCCTTGCGTGGCTCGCGGGCTCGGTACAGGTTACTCTTCCCAGTCGTAGTCCACGTGGATTGTAGCGTATGAAACAGTTAAAAAAATGTAAAAAAAAATCTGAAAAACTCATGTCAACCTTTTCATGTGTCAACCTTAGCCATGTCGACCATATGCCCATGTCGACCAATTGTGGTCGACCTAATGACTGTCGACCTAAGGACCGTATCCCGTTCTATCCACTCCCTGTTCCATTAATACACCCTGATTACAAGTGTAAGTGATAATGGGGGCTATTTACTAAGCTTTGGATGGAGATAAAGTGGACGGTGATAAAGTTCCAGCCAACTGGCTCCTAACTGTCATTTTTTAAACCCAGTCTGTGACATGACAGTTAGGAGCTGATTGGCTGGTACTTTATCTCCGTCTACTTTATCTCCATCCAAGGTTTAGTAAATAGGCCCCATTATGCCAAATGCGACTGATAAACAGCGTCACTTGGGCTAATTCAGATATGAATGGACTCGGAGTAGTTATCATTAATTATTCCTTGGAAGCAGGGCTGGTACAAGGTCTCTCGGCACCCTAGGCAAAGCTTCAACCTGGTGCCCCCTAACCTGCAACCCTCCTGCAGGAGGTGCATCAGGGCTATGAGGAGCCGCCACAGGGGCGCTCCTCAGTAGCCATAGCTACATCCTCCTCCTATGTGCCTTCATGTGACTTGATGTTACACGTGTCAGCACAGAGGAAGCGCTGAGGCACTATGTGGTACAGCACCTGATTAGACCCACAGCAGAACAGTGTAAAAAGAGAAGGCTGCATACAGAGACATCCTTCAGTTTTTTGCTAGATGAATTCAGTGGTGCCCTCCAGGGGCTGGCACCCATAGGCAGCTGCCTAAAGCTGCTTAATGGTACAGCCGGCCCTGCTTGGAAGCAGCAGTAATAGCGCTGTATGTAAATGCAGCAGGAGGCGTCTATTACATGCAGACGCCTCCTGCCGCAGTAGTGATCCGAGCTGCGTCCTAGGACACATCATTCGGATCACCGCGGAACCATCGGGCAGCTTGCAGCACACGTCTCAGATCCTTGTTAGAGACCAGGAAATCTCCCTAAAACGACAGAGACCCTGGCCGCTTCCCTCACCCTAACCTGCAGAGACACGCCTCCGTTTTCACAAACGGAGGTCGTCGTCGCCCCCTCACCGCCCCTAAATGACATCAGACTGACAATCACTGACAGTCTAATGCCGTACTGCGTCCTGTGTCGCTGGCTCCATTCACACATGTGCAGAGAGGTCCTTTGCGCATCAGAACACAGATCCTTCGGGATCTGAACTAGCCGCACTCTCTTTTCCTGCTACCAGCGGGTAACCAGCCTTAGTTATATGTTCTGGATATGGAATAACTTTCACATTCACTTTCAATCTATAAATTAAAAAAAAAAAAAAGATTTTTTAAACTAAAAACAAATATACTTTTACCAATATTTGTGTCTAAAATGTTTTATTATATTATTTTATTCAGATTTCAATCAGGTTGCACCTGTGTGTTTCATGTTACACTTCAAGGGGACGTCGCAGTATACACGCTCTACTTCTGTCTGTGGAGAGCAGACCTGCTTGGTTGTAGCAACAATACTCTCCACTGTGCTACAGAGACAGAGGTGGTCATTCCGAGTTGTTCGCTCGCTAGCAGGTTTTAGCAGCCGTGCAAACGCTATGCCGCTTCCCACTGGGAGTGTATTTTAGCTTAGCAGAAGTGCGAACGAAAGGATCGCACACAGTGGTTAAAGTGGGCCGGAACGGGGCGGAACTGTGTTCCCTCACCTCTAATTGCAGGCGGAACCAGTTCCGCCTCCGTCCGGCCACAGCATCAGGTCCCGGCTGCAATGTAAAGTTTGCAGCGTCCGCCAGCCAATCCCGGCTCGCGGACCGGCTGCATAACCAATAAAAAGAAGGGGCGGCTATTTTAAAAGCTGGTGTGAGCCAATCACGGCTCGCGGACCGCCAGCCAATGAGAAGCTGCCAAGTGGCAGCTTCTCATTGGCTAACAGTCTGCAATACGTGATTGGTGCGCAATCGGCGCTAGATTCAAAAGAGCAGCCCCTTCTTCCCCTATACAGATACTGGGACCGGCGAGTCTGTCTCCCCGCAGCACAGCGTAATGGGACCGCCGGAGCCCGTGATTCCACTGTCCCCCCGCACACATGCATGGGATCATAGGTGTGCGCATGGGGGGTGCCTGGTGCCCACAGGCACCCCCCACATTCCACGCGTGCCCTACATTGATTGCTGCACATTCCTGTGCCCCTCTCCTGCTGCGCCCGCCGTCAGGTCTTGTGAGTGAAAGTGGAGTGTGCTTTCTTTCCTCGTCGGCGGCCGCGTACTTGAATCACCCTCCTGGACTCGTCCCACAATGTTACATGATGACGTCACGCCGCGTGTCCTCCCTCTCCACCTGCCTGCACTCTCTCCTCGTGTGCCGACATGCGCCATGCCAATGCTACAGCCTCCTGTACCGCAGGCCTGCAGCTGAGGTCAGTTTCTGCAGGGGAAAGAGAGGGGGCCTTCCAGTGTGTGTTCCCCAAAACAGCACTCCTCATAAAATCAATATGATCATTAATTAGGCATACATGTTTCTCCAGCGGCACACAATAAGGACAAGAATCGGCTTTAGTCACTAAAGCCGACTCTTGTCCTTATTGAGTGCTGCTGGAGAAACATGTGTTTTTTATATATATATATATATATATATATATATATATATATATATATATATATATTATGTGTGTGTGTTTGTTTACTTATTATTTAATAATGGTGAGCACTACTGGGGGCATTACGGGTATCTGGCACTGTAGGGGGCATTACGGGTATCTGGCACTGTAGGGGGCATTACGGGTATCTGGCACTGTAGGGGGCATTACGTGTATCTGGCACTGCAGGGGGCATTACGTGTATCTGGCACTGCAGGGGGCATTACGTGTATCTGGCACTGCAGGGGGCATTACGTGTATCTGACGCTGCTGGGGGCATTACATGTATCTGGCTCTACTGTGTGGCGTAATGTGAATTTAGTCTCATTCTGTGTGGCGTAATTTGAGTTTTATCTTATACTGTGTGGTGTACTGTGAATTTTAGCTCATACTGTGGGGCGTAATGTGAATTTTGGCTCATTCTTTGTGGTGTAATGTGAATTTTAGCGCATAATGTGTGGTGTAATGTGAGTTTCGTCTTATACTTTGAGGCATAATGTGAGTTTGCCTTATACTGTGTGGCGTAATGTAAATTTTGTCTCATACTGTGTGGTCACGCCCCTTCCTTATGAGACCACATCCCTTTTTGCGGCGCGCGCCTTAGGCGCGCGCTAAGGGGGAGGGGTCATGGGGGAGATGAGTTCCCCCACCTCTCCAGGACCACTTTAAGCCCTGATCGCACAGCGGCGGCAAAGTTTTTTTGTGCAGTTTTAGAGTAGCTCAATACCTGCTCAGCGCTTGCAATGACTTCAGACTGTTCAGTTCCTGTTTTGACGTCACAAACACGCCCTGCGTTCGCCCAGCCACGCCTGCGTTTTTCCTGGCATGCCTGCGTTTTTTCGAACACTCCCAGAAAACGGTCAGTTGACACCCAGAAACGCCCACTTCATGGTAATCACTCTGCGGCCAGCAGTGCGACTGAAAAGCTTCGCTAGACCCTGTGTGAAACTATATCGTTCGATGTAATAGTACGTCGCACGTGCGCATTGCACCGCATGCGCAGAAGTGCCGTTTTTTTTGCCTCATCGCTGCACAGCGAACGAATGCAGCTAGCGATCAATTCGGAATGACCACCAGAATGCAGTATTGTTTTCAAAAATTAAAGCTGGACAGCAGGGAAACAAGAGTGGGGGTTAAAAACACAGACAAGACCAGTTGGAAAGAGGGCAAATTATCACTTTAGATGAGAAGCATCAGGTGGATGAGGGGGCAGAATTTCCTGTAGAGAAGAATCTGCGGACAATTCATATTTGTTGGTACTTTAAATTAATTTAAAAAAAACCCAAAGAAAATCCAAGCAAACACTTGTGCAATTATCACGGAAAACGCTGCCTTGTATCACATGGCTAAATACAGTCTGAGTCTACTGTGATGCTATTAATACTGTATTTCACTGGGGGAACTAAGATGAAGTAGGAGGAATGCTTCCACCCTAATGACTGACTTCCTAGTGAGCTCTGCCCCCAGGCAGGAGATCAGGGCTGCTTACAGCTGGAAGATGGAGTACTTGGTGCCTCCTGACTTAGGGTAGTTGATTGGATGCTTGATAATATCTTTATTGCAGGATGTGACAATTAATCAACCAGTAACAAGGCTGAACATTTCTCATGGATGCACATGAAACGTGGTAAATAAATGTATATTTAATGAAAGCGTTCCGTTGTGCTTTAAGTTGGGAAAGCACAAGGGGGTCAGTACTAGTGCAATAAGTCTGTGTCTCTCTGAGTTGTCTATATACTGTTATTCTCTATCTCAGTGGTTGCCAAACATCTTCTGAATCACGGCACCCCTAGGCCAAAAGTTTGTAACAGAGAAATTTAGAACAAAATATTAAATTAAGTACATTTTATTTATATATTATCATTAGAGGGTTGGTTATGTGGTGAGGGACAGGATTCGCTTCTGATTGTCCACATATTATATGATTGGAAGCCACCAGCACTGGTTTGGCCTGTTATATTGACCATAAATAATTTGAATTCTTTGAGCCAGGAGGCGGGGTTATAGAGAGGCTGGACCATTGCATTCTGGGAGCTCAAAAGCTTTTCACCATTTAGTGCCTGTTCCTCTGACGCCACCTACTACCCAAGGTAGATCCTGTGGACTACTGTGGACCCTGAAGGAGAAATTTGAATTTGTCCTGGACCACCAATCCAAGGCACCCCTACAAGTGCCCTGAGGTACCCCAGGATGCAAAGCCACCCAGTTTGGGAACCACTGCTCTATTCACATGAGTACAATGAAGCAATGCACGCCAAGATATTTACCTAGAATATGTTCACTAGTCACAATACTGATGCTGCTTTGTAACATTTGAAATATATAAATCAGGATGCTCCCCATGTGCCTCTTGTTAGGGGCATGGGGGTAGATGGATCAAACCTTGGGAGGTTGCTCATAGCAACCAATCATGTAGGCTATAGAGTACATTTAGTCAAGGTGAGTCAAGGTGAAATGTGTATTACTATTTAACAATGTATGCATGAATAATTACACTTGGGACAGCTCTTTCCGATAAGAACTACAGTATCCCTCATGATGTGAGGAGTTCCGGGTTTATGACCCCCAGGTGTTCTATTGCACATGCGCGAGATGCACGCGTGGTGGGGTGGGGATATTTTGGATCCTTCTCTGGGGATGGCTATAGATGGCTATAGATGGTGTTGACTTTTGGGCACAATCTCCAGAAAGTTTTGCTTCCTGGAGATTTATACATATTGGGATTGCTGCAAACCTCCACAAATGGTAGATTTAACTGCATATTAGTGCTTACTACATCCCGCGCATTGGGGGTAATTCAGATCTGCTCGCAGCAGCAAATTTGTTAGCTAATGGGCAAAACCATGCTGCACTGCAGGGGGTGGGGCAGGTGGGGCAGATGTAACATGTGCAGAGAGAGTTAGATTTGGGTGGAGTGTGTTCAAACTGAAATCTAAATTGCAGTGTAAAAATAAAGCAGAAAAAATACAACCCACCCAAATCCAACTCTCTCTACACATGTTACATCTGCCCCACTTGCAGTGCACATGGTTTTGCCCATTAGCTAACAAATTTGCTGCTGCGATCAGGTCTGAATTAGGCCCATTGTTATTATATGTTAAAGCAATTGATCCACAGTCTGGGTCCATAGGAGAGACAAGAGCACGCTGAGGCTGGTCCTACTCCTCAGCCAATGATTTGCTGCTCGGAATATTGGAATTTTCTAGAATTCCTGCCAAATAAAAAACATGGAAGTAGTCAGTGTAGTTTCATATGTCCCAAAACTACATCCGATCTCTAGCCATTTACTGGTCACACTCTGGTACAGATCAGAGGAGCACGAAGAGCTTATCATGACGCTCAGTCCGCTGTCACATTGTACCCAGCCTACCCAGTATGAGCTGGCCCAAGGGTGTAGATCTGGAAGAGAGAAGAGCTGAGAGTAGGTGCATATACAGAATGATAGAGAATATATAATATAGTGTAGGGGAGTGTCCAGCATAGTAGCACTTGGTGGTACAGAATCAGTTTTGCTGCTTTCTGTGGTCCTTGAATTGAATCCAACCATAGTATTGTCTATATATATTAACCCTCGAGTGAATGTGAGTGTGTGTACATGTGGTAGGGAATATAGATTGTAAGCTCCACTGGGGCAGGGACTGATGTGAATGGCCAAATATTCTCTGTAAAGCGCTGCAGAATATGTGTGCGCTATATAAATAACTGATAATAAATAATTAAATAAATAATAAATTTTGCCGTGGTGACCAAGGTTGGTTCAACGGCCCCTGACAGTTCATGTTTTCCAGATCACCTGTATTGCTTTGTAATGTGTCAGGAATGAATCCACCTAGGCATCAGCTAGCTGGCCTGGAGAATGTGAACCATTTGAGGTTCTAAGTGCTGAGGGGTCTAGTTACTAAGCATTGGATGGAGATAAAGTGTACGGAGATAAAGTAACAGCCAATCAGCTCCTAACTGTCATTTTTCAAATACAGCCTGTAAGATTATATAGGTTCTCTACAGTAAGTGGCATTAACAGTTGGTTGATTGTTATATAAATCTTCTTAGTAGTCAGGCCGACACCACTATTGGATGAACCTTATTTGCAGCTGTAAATGCCTTCACGTCAGACTTTCTGCCAATATAGTGAAGTCGGCCAAAGGCGCGGCTGAGTTTTGGAACACTTATCAAACATTCTGCTATAAATGTGTAGCTAGCAGCATACAAGGAAACGCTTCTCTACTCGCAGCAGTTTATAGCTTGGTCAGCTCTCAAGCACCTCTGCTGTCGCTCTGACAATGAGCAGAGATTATGCGGAGCCCTCTTCATATTGCAGGAGGGTGCGGTTTCAGGGACCCTAGTCACAGTTTCAAATACAGGAAACTATGCGGTAGAGTTACTAAGGGGTCTATTCAAGAAGCAGTGAAAAGTGTGGAGAAAATGAGCCAGTGGAGAAGTTGCCATTGGCAACCAATCAGCATTGAAGTAACATTTATAATTTGCATGCTATGCAATTGTACGGAGCAGCTGATTGGTCGCCATGGGCAACTTCTCCACAGGCTCACTTCTCCACTCTTTTCACTGCTTCATGAATAGACAAGTGGTGGTGGTGCTCATAGCAACCAATCAGATTCTGTATATCATTTTCTAGCTGCAACAGAGAATTGATAGTCAAAAACTGATTAGTTGCTATAGGCAACAGCTCCACTTTCATTTTTAGAAACTGTAGTAAATAAAGGGCGTTTTGTAGACAATTTGGCTCCCAGTGCGAACAGTAAAAAATGCACCGACCCACCCATGATATGGCCGGTGACACGCGTGCAAAAAAGGGCGTGGGCTGGATAAAAGGGGTGTGGTCTGCAGGAAAAGACTACCTTACACCCCAGTTATACCCATGACACTACACTATGCCCAACACAAATTGTGTTGGGCATAGTATAGTCCCTTACAAATTACTATGTCCCTTACAAATTAGGCCTCTCAGTTATGCCCCTGACACCATATTAAGCCCCACACAGTAATGCCCCTCACACGTTATGCAGGCTACTTACTGACTGCTCATTGCCAGGGGTTGGTGCCCGTGTCTTCCCCAATTCTCCCAGTTCGTTGTCAGGGGTTAGTGCCACCATTCCCCCCCCCCTTCCCTTCTTTCTCCCAGCCGCCGGCAGGTGAGGGTGGTTTCAGCACTTCCGAGTAACACTGTGAGCTCCTGCATCATGTTCCTGTCACTAGAGGTCCAGTAGGACCTTTAGCAAGTCTCCAATCAGGCGGTGGGCATTTTGGCAGGGACATTTTCAGGGGATGCGGTCAAGATCCCGACGGACGGAATCCCGGCGGTCAAAATACCGACACCGGGATCCCGACCGGCACAATCCCGACATATTCTTTGTGGGAGAATAAATGAGTGTGCCGAGCATGCAAGGGTCTGCGTTGCGCTCTCCCCCCTGTCGGTATTGTGCCAGTCGGGATCCTGGTGTCGGTATTCCGACCGACGGGATTTCGTACTGATCCCATTTTCAGCTGTATTACATGAAATACAGCTGTAGACAGTGGCTGCGGCTACTCAGTACATGAGATGTGAGGAATAGATTCTGGTATGTCTATCCCTATGACCATGTTTCACATATTAGGATGTGCGATTTATGAAATCTCTGTAGTTGGTGCTTTTGCTGCAGAGATTATTAGTTTTACGTAGTAAAAATGAAGAAAACTGTTACCTCTCATAGGCTAACGCGGGGAGGGGGGGGGGGGGGGGTTCCGGTTGCCCGGAAACCCCCCTCCTCTAGGCACCACATAATGCAGTTTAAGGGACAGAGCAGAGCTGCTGCACATGACCAGTGGTAGCATCTTCTTCTACCAAGTTTGCTGTGTGAATCCTCAATCAGTACACTGGACAAGAGAGTAGCTACCAGGAAGAAAAGACAGGAGCCTTACCATGAGGTGGGAGAATGTGTGCTTAAAAAGTACAGGACTGGTTCTATTATGTTTGTGTATTTATTTATTATGGTATGTTTAATCTTTTTCCTGACCACGTATTTTTATATTATTTAAATGTGTGATACAGCCTATACTATAGACCATCTACAGGGTTAAATATTAATACTGTATTCCATACAGTATACATTAATGTCCAGGGTCTTTACTAGGTTTTCCACTGCTCCCCCAGACTCCCACAATTGCTCCAACGTTCCGCAGAGTGGGAGATTGTGTACTGTATTTAGAAACCCCTCTCTAGAAATCCTGCGTTTGCCACTGCCTCTGTTTCACCATACTTCTATCATAAATTCCTTAAGGTGAATGTACTAAACCTTGGAGAGTGATAAAGTGGCGAAAGATAAAGTGCCAACCAACCAGCACTTGTCATTTTTCAAACATCGCCTGTAACATGGCAGTTAGGAGCTGATTGGCTGGCACTTTATCTCCACTTTATCACTCTCCAAAGAGTTGCCATGATTGGTTGCCATGGACAACTTCTCCTCTGGCTCACTTCTCCACTCTTATCACGGCTTCATACATTTATCCACTAATTAGATGGGATCTCGGCAGTCAAAATACCAAATCAGATCACAATTACAAGTCACTGCCGGGCTGCCGGAGAGGTAACCCGAGGGGGGGGGGGGGGGGAGGTTAGGGTTAGGCCGACATTTCAGCCCCAACCTGATCAAATAAGTGAAGTCTGTTTCCAAATCTGGTTGATAATTCTATATACCTTATCGAGGGCAGTTCAACTGGGGCCACTGCCCTCAGTACAAGGTTGAGGAACCACCATGACTTGCGATTACTTTTCTCTGTCATAACTGGCTACGACTTATGCCCAGCTCGCTGAAACTTGCGACATCCACGTGGCATCATAAAGTCACATCGCTGTCAGTGCAAAGGAGCCGTAGAAGACAGAGAGAAGAATTAAAGCGGAGAGGAACCGTAAAGTAATTAATGTACTACAGGCCACATACGTCCCAACGTCTGTAAGTTCCAAATTAGATCCCACCATGTACTGAAGGGGTGTGGCCTCAGGTGGAGAGGGCATGGACTTTTGGCACAACCCCATTTTCATCACTCTGGGTGCGTGCCCACCACTCCCGAAGATGCTCAGGCCCCTCACACTGAACAAATGCCTTGTGCAAGCCCTCAGCATCTGTTCAAGTCCTGAATCCCCCACTCCTCCTTCCACGGAACATTGCGGGCCGCTGGTGGGATGGCAGGACATTATCAATACACAAGCAATGAACCCATATAGATCCAAAAGATTGATGTGGACTCTTCGATTGTTCATCCCTGGGAGGAAGTGTTTGTGAGATCACAATAGGGGTTGGCGGAAAGGGGAAGTGCTGAGGAACCCTGAAGGGGGGTGGAGGTTGGAGGGAAGGGGAAGTGCTGAGGAACCCTGAAGGGGGTTGGGGGAAGGAGGGAAGGGGAAGCGCTGAGGAACCTTGAAGGGGGGTGGGGGTTGTAGGGAAAGGGAAGTGCTGAGGAACCCTGGAGGGGGGTGGGGTATGGAGGGAAGTGGAAGTGCTGAGGAACCCTGAAGGGGGTGGGGGAAGGAGGGAAGTGGAAGTGCTGAGGAACCCTGAAGGGGGTTGGGGGTTGGAGGAAAGGGGAAGTGCTGAGGAACCCTGAAGGGGGTGGGGAAGGAGCGGGGTACTTGAGTGCTACTGAACGGGAGGAGCACCGGATCCCACATAAGAATTTAAGAAATATTCCATACTGTTAGTTTAAGTGTAAAAAATCCTTAACTGTGACAGTTACACGCAGGCCCGGCGACAGGGGGGGTCAAAGGGGACACTCGTCCCGGGCCCCGTCATTGTGAGGGGCCCCAAGGTCCAGCGGCGGCAGCATGTAATCATAAATGTAAAATAATTATATAACTCACGGCATCTCGCAAGCTGCAGGCCGCCCGAGCCCTGTTGTCACCCCTCAGTGCACTGCCCCTAGCCCCAAGTCAGCTGTCAGCCTGATCCAGTCCCCGGCCGTGCCATGTGCAGTGCACTGACGTTGCACCACTAGTCACACAGCAGGACGCTAGTCCGGACCGCCCTCTCCTCTTCATGTCCTCACCGCACTCCGCCCTGTGTCTCTGCTGTGTGTGAGGAGCCGGAGCGCCAAGCAGGAGCGGCACAGGACAGACTCGGACAGTACTGCAGGACTGGGACTGCTGGCAGATTGTCACTCGGAGGAGCTGGTTAATTAGCGGCACCAGCGGTTGTGTGCTGCTGGTAAGGATCTCTCCAACTCCAACATGTTTGTGTATTTGGGTTTGGTTTGGGCTTTTGGGTTTGGGGCGGGCTGCGGGCAGGCACATATGGATGTATCTGCATGCATATTTATTGGCACATGCAGGGAGGGTTGTGTATGGGTCAGGGGGCAAGAGGGGGGGCCCGCAGAGATATCAGTGTAATGGGCCCCAAGATTTCTGTTGCCGGCCCTGGTTACACGTTAACTGTTTATTGTATTACATATAAGATTCATGTAAGTTGCAAACCCTAATAAATGGAGCTGGCTGATGGTAGAAGATTAATTGAGCAGCTTCTCTAGTCTGCCAGCTGAGAGAAAAATACAATCTGGGAGAGAAAACAAAAAATCAGTATATTAATAAGCAAGTTTCAGGCCAATCTAGACACGGGGCCATGTGGTCTCAATATGCTTCTCTGTATGTGTAAAACAGAGTAGATTATTTTAGGAAGGAAGTTCATTTCATAGCATGCGAGGACGCGTGCCCACGGCGGGGGATCATTGTGCAGCAGACCCTTTAACTTTTCTGACACACAGATCCCGAGAAGCACAAAAGGGAAGTAGAAATTCTTTCCCAAGTTATCCTGTATGAGAAATGTTCTGCTGGTGCCACTGAGATGAGGACTGCACACAGCTCCCTCTGGCCTGACTGAGGAGCATTGTGGTCCTTACTCCCTGGGGCACCTCTTCCATGTAAGGCACTGACAGCTATTGTTATCAAGGACACATATCAGTTGCATTCACCTGATGTCTCTGACGTGGAAAATTCAAGTTCCACCCAACGGGCCATTAAAAACAACATGGATACCCACAAAGCAATTGTTCCTTGTAATATGCAGAATTCAAATGTGTATTTTAAAGCAGACCTCTCACCTATGGGCCTATTTACTATTATTGCAGGGACAGACAATCAGTTACTGCGCTTTATTAATAAAAATGCTACCGTAGCATCTGAGTGATACTGGACTGTCCTATAGCACCGCTTGATGTAGCTGCATGTGTGTAACCCGGCTATGACAGTCCGCACATGCGCAGTGGAACAGGGAACGCTGATAAGAGCTTCCCGTGCCCCTTATATATATATATATATATATATATACATAAATTAAGATAAAATAAAATTAAAATTGTAAAAATATAAAAAATATATAAAAATAATCATTATTGGGGGTTAATCAGAGATGCACGTAGATCGCTTAATACACAAAGCTATGGAGCTGCAACATGGGGGGGGGGGGGGGTAATTCAGATCTGATCGCTACTGTGCGTTTTTGCACAGTGGGCGATCAGATCCTAGCTGCGCATGCGTATGCACCGCAATGCCAGGTGTGTCGGACAACAACACCGGGCATCGCCGGCCAGCAACGGGATAGTGCGAAAAAGCCGATCGCATGGTGTTCGTAAGGTGATTGACAGGAAGAGGCTGTTTGTGGGTGCCCCCTGTAGTTGTGCCCCTAGTAGTTGTGTCCCCTGTAGTAGCGCCGCTTGCAAACAAGAAAAACAAATAAAAAAACAATACTTACCAGCCCTGCTCCTGCTTCCGGACCGATGCCGCTGCTGTCTCTGGCCGCTGCCGGTTCCTCTCTATGGGAGAGACGTCATGACGTCTCACCCATAGCAGCGCCGCACTTACACTAGGGGTCAATTATGACCTCTAGCGTCAGTCAGCAACGCCGGCTGCAGCGGGCGCCCACACAGCCCACGGCACCTGCTTCAGCCGGGGAGAGGGGGTCAGGAGTAGCGGCTCTTGCCACGGCGGCGCCCTCTAAGTAGTGGCGCCCCGGGCAAAAAGCCTGCTTGTCCGTGGCAAGAGCCGCTACTGATATACACACACACACACACACACACACACACGCACCCACGCACGCACGCACGCACGCACACACGCACGCACACACACACACAATGATTAATTCAGCCTGTTAGATAAAGAGCTTTATTTCCTTATAAAATATAAATGGTGATTTAGGGGGACATTTACTAAGCAGTGATAATAGCAGAGAAGTGAGCCAGTGGAGAAGTTGCCCCATCAACCAATCAGCAGCTCTGTATCATTTTATAGTATGCAAATTATAGATGTTACTTCAGTGCTGATTGGTTGCCATGGGCAACTTCTCCGCTGGCTCACTTCTCCGCTCTTATCACTGCTTAGTACATACCCCCCTCAGTCTAGAAATTCTTTTTACTTGTATGTCCCCTTTACCTATATATTGAGGCACTCTGTACAACATTGCCTTATACTTCATTTTCTACACTAGTCTCATTTTTTTTAAACTAGAAGTTCATGTAAATCTTGTTATAATTGATGTATAAAAGGTATATGTAAGATAGCTGTAACTCGGTAGCTTTGCTGCTGGTTACTGTGACATCACACCTAGCCTGTGACATCACTAGCCTGAGACATCACAATGCTTCATCCTGTAACATTCTATCTACAGCTGCTGAAGTTTCCAGTCACCATGCAGGAAGACAGGTAGGAGGAGGTGAGTCCTACATAGCAGGGTATGATGGAGAGGGGTAAGGAACACAGAGTGCAGTATAGTCCGCTGAAAGGCAAGACGAGATAGACAGAACAGGGAATCCAGGTACAAGGACACATAATTATGAGAAGCGCAGGAAGGAATGACATATTTAGGAATAAAAATGTAGCGTTACAGAAATAAAGAGGGCAGTATGGAGGACAAGCACACATACAGGGGATGTAGATAAGTCTCTATGAGGCAGGATCTTGCTTTGGGATAAAAAAGTAAATAAAATAGATAAATGGCAAATTGATACATTTTAAAGTATGTGGTTTAAGAAAAATTGGAAAAATGGTTGGCTCATGGACATTTTATTGTACTTCTATTTCTATTGTGCTTAAACTAGTACTATGCTTAAGGATAGTCTTTTGTGTTTTTTCATCATCTGGCAAAGTTCTGGCAAAGAGATTTGCAGAGTGTCGGGTGACCGGCAAAGAGATCTGCAAAGTGTCAGTTGAAGACAACGGGAGGGGTCGCAGAGGCAGCAAAGACTGGAGGACAACATGCAGGAGGTAAGTTACCATACTTGTGTAAATGTGTGTGTGGTGGGGGGAATTGAGAGCACAGTACAAAACAAAGACTATGGTGGGGTGGAGTGGACAATACAAAAGATGCAGAAGGGGGCAGCTCAGTATAGGACATACAGATGGTGTGGGGCAGGGGCAGGGGTGGTGCTAGGGTGTTCGGTGCCTCCCTGCAAACTATAAATTTGAGCCCTCCCATACTCCATAAAAAGGGGTGTGGTCTCACAAAGGGGCATGGCCACATAATAGTACTCCCAATTCAAATTACGCCACACAATAGCACAATCTTATTCACATTACACCACACGTAGTGCCCCTGATTCATAGTACGCCACATAGTAGTGTCCTTTTTTCACATTAGGTCACATAGTAGCGCCCCCTAGTCATGTTACGCTACACAGTAGTGCCCATTATACACATAATGCCCACGGTAGCAATGGCCCTTACAAATAATGCCCGCGGCAGTAGTGCTGCTTATACACATTATGCCCACAGTAGTGCCCCTTATATGCATAATATCAACAGTAGTAATGCACCTTATACACATGATGCTCACAGTAGTAGTGCCACTTATACACATAATGCCCACAGTAGTAGTGGGGAGCCTATTTTTCTCTGTTTGTTTCCCCTAATGTCAAAACTGGATAAGACGCTCCTCTGGAGATAGTGAAATGGCTGACCTTTTTATCAATGAACTGGGGGCAGATATACTAATCCTGGAAGAGTGATAAAGTGGAAAAAGAATAATTAACAACCAATCAGTTACTATTTGTCATTTTTCAAACACAGCCTGTAACATGGCAGTTAGGAGCAGATTGGCTGGTACTTTGTCTCTCTCCACTTTATCACTCTACACAGCATAATACATCTCCCCCATAGAATAACCAAATGATGACATGGAACAATATGGCAGAGCCGGCCCTAACCAATATGATGCCCTAGGCAAGATTTTGGCTAGTGCCCCCTAGCACCGCCGCTAGTTCTGAAGGAGATGCCTGGCATGAGTCAGCTGGCAGCTCTGCTAACGTCGGGCGCCTTTTGTTTATGAAAATGCATCTTATTTGCATTACTATGTGGCTAGGATGCACAAGCAGCATCTGCTGATTAAAATTATATGCAGCATGCCTATATACTGTGTACGACTGTGGCTGTATCTGCATACGAAATGCTACATTACAGTGATTTCCAGCAATACACTGCAACGTAGCATTTCTTATGCAGATACAGCCGCAGTCACACACAGAATATAGGCATGCCGCATATCATTTTAATCAGCAGAAGCTGCTGGTGCCCCTAAGCATACCAAATGCCCTAGGCATTTGCCTAGTTTGCCTATACCTAAGGCCGGCTCTGCAATATGGTATAAATGATGTGAATTGGAGCTGTAACAAGTGACTATTTCCCTATCTTTGCATATAATAAAGGTGACATAGCCCTTTTTCCTAGAGTCCTTTCCTTACCGCACAGGGGGCCTGATCCAGATGCGGATGCAGAGCTGCTGTTGCACCAAGTGGCTCAATGCTTTGTCACTGCGCATGTGTATAAGCTGCACTGCGCACAAGATGCGATCAAGCTCACATAGAGGATCCCATCGCAAAGTGACTGACAGGAAGTCAGCATTTGGGGTGGTAACGGGGGTGGCTAGCTGTACACTGGCGTGTCAGTTCTGTTCAACCACCTTTCCGTGCACGTGTATAAATTACCCATTGTGACCTGTGTATCTGCTGGAGAGCGCTCTGTGTCTAGGAGACTTGCTCAGCCTACGACTGCTCAGACTCACTCAGGGTGGACTGCGATGCAATTGCGAATGGCAAAAGATTCCATCAACAATCGCTTTAACAACCACAACTGAATCAGGCCCACAATTACACCATTATATTTTACTATTTTATCGCATTTAACAACTAAGGGGACAATTTAATTAGGTGCGAGTTTGTCTTACAACAGCCGCACTTTCCAATAGCCCAAACTCGCTCAAAAGTGCCCGCAGCCCTATCTGGCCACAAAGGCTGCGAGTTTCGGTGCCGTTACCAGTGTTGAAACGTCGCAGCAATGGTAACTCGTACCTAATTGGATTGACCCCTAAATGTTAGCAATTTATAGCTTTTATTATTACTGGTCACATTTCTTTTCTGAAGGTGCCCACTTATTACTATAAGAAAGAACTTATCCCCCCAATGTGTGTATTGTATAAAAAGTTAAAAACAATAGGCCCTTTGGGATAATTGTCCTTATTTTAGGCAATTTCCATGTCCTCAGTAGTTAGAGTAACATATTACAGAGAGATTTTTCTCTCTACACAACCACACCACTGTCTGCAGTTTGTCTCTCTGCTTGTTCATCCACTAACAATGTTTTTTTTTAAATATTTTTCTTTTAGTGTACACAGCAGTTGACCTTTGGCATATAGGCAGGTATAGGTAAGTATTGTAACCCTCCCATTACCTATAGATCGGGTGTGTGTGTGTGTGTGTGTTAGATTTAGACTGCAGGTGGGGAGAGGGTAGTGTTAGGCCATGGGTAGAGTGGGTTAGGGAGAGGCACCACCGGGGGTGGTTAGGCTGCAGGGGAGGGAGGGTTAGGTTTAGGCAGCGGGGACGGAGGTTAGGATTAGGCACCTCTGCGGTTAGAGTCAGGCACAAAGAGGGGAGGTTAGTGTTAGTCTGTGGACAGGGAGGGTTAAGGAGGTGGGGAGAGGGGAAAATACCCCTTTACTCACCCACAGAGGCGTCGGAATGGGTGGGGCAAGGGGGCAGCTTGCCCCCCCCCAAACATGAGAGGTGCCGGCCAATGTACACAGGAGGAGCGATGTGCAGTCAGTTTAGAAACCGCACATCACAACCTTTGTGCAATGCAGGGCCTAGACAATGGCGCTCCCCCACCCCTAACTCCCAGCAGACCAGTGACTAACTGCCACGAATCACGGGTGTTTTGGTGGTGTGGTCTAATGCCAAGGAGTGCCCGCCTCCTGTGCTGCTGTGTAATCAGGGCAGGTACAATAGTGTCCTCTCCTCTCACTCTGTCTGTCTCTCTCTCTCTCTCTCTCTCTTCCTAACACTCTCTCCCCCCTCTCTCCCTAACACTCTCCTCTCACTCTGTCTGACTCTCTCTCTCTTCCTAACACTCTCTCTCCCCTCTCTCTCTCTAACGCTCTCTTTCCTCTCTCTCTTCTTAACACTCTCTCTCCCTAACACTCTCTCTCCCTCCTCTTTCTCCCTAACACTCTCGCTCCTCTCTCTTTCCCTAACACTCTCTCTCCTCTCTCTCTCCCCCTAACACTCTCTCTCCTCTCTCTTTAACACTCTCGCTCCTCTCTCCCTAACACTCTCTCTCTCTTTCTCCCTAACACTCTCTCCTCTCTCTCTCCCTAACACTCTATCTCCTCTCTCTCTTTCCCCCTAACACTCTCTCTCTCCTCTCTCTCTTTCTACCTAACACTCTCTCTCCCCCCTCGCTCTCTCCCCCTAACACTCTCTTTCCTCTCTCTCTCTCTCCCTAACATTCTCTCTCCTCTTGCTTCTCTCTCTCCTCGACACTGTTTCGCTCTCTACCTGACACTGTCCCTTTCTATCCCTCACTCTCCCTGACACTTAAGGCCCATACACACTTGACGATAAAATGAACGATGTCGTTCATTTCAGCCCTCATCAACGACGTCGCTCATTATATCGTCAAGTGTGTATGCATCCGACGACCACCGATGCGCGGCCCCGCAGGACGTTAACGACCCTCGCTTATCTGTGGAGCATGTATGCTCAATTTCCACTATGGTCGTTACCGACCAGAGACGTCGTTGAATGTGTATGGTGTGAAAGACCAACGACCAAGCCACTGTTCAGTGTTCACCAGCCCTGTTCCCAGCTCATTATTCTAATAAACTGTTCAGCTTGGATGCTTCAACGATGAATGGTCTATGGTCTTTGGTCTTTCGTCTTTGGTCTTTCGTCTTTGGTCGTTGGTAGTGTGTATGCTCATGTCGTTTGCTCAGCTGTTCAAGGGAAGTTCAAGGGAAGTCGTTAACGATGGTCGTTAACGATGGTCGTTAACGATGTGTGCATCGTCAAGTGTGTATGGGCCTTTAGTCTCTCTCCCTCCCTCTTTCTTTCCCTGACAGTCTCCCTCTCTCTTGGCACCTCCACCCCACCATGGTGCTGCCTCCATTTTGTCCCCATAGTACGGCCTCCTCTTCCCCGGTGGCTCCGCCCCCAGGGGGCACCAAATGAGGATCTATCTTGCCCCTCTACTCACCCCTATCGGTCTTTTTTGCACCGGGATCTGGCGTCAGTATTATGATCACCAGGATCCCATGCGCCAGGATATCAGACTGATCCCCCTATTAGTACACCTCTTAATGCCCAGAGGGAAGGATGATCCTGACGCCATGGTTCCCCAGAGGTTTCCCCCCAAGGGGGTTTTCCCTCTCCTGAGTGCTGAAGGATGACTCTTCGTGAGTCCAGAGGTGTAACTTTTATGCCATAATCAATCTCATGCCGTCCCTGCAATGTATAAGAAGTAAAATAATCACTAATGCGATCACTTTACTTCTGAGTTTAGACCCCGGCTGCGCTACTTCACATGTGCAATCGTCAGACTGCGTATGTGAGAGCAGACAGTAATACAGAGGGATCCCAAGGATCCTTCTCCTGGGAAGAATTGTATAATGTATCCCACGGGCTACAAACACCATTTAGAAATGGCATTAGCTGCTGGGCCAAGCTCAGAAATACTTTGCATTCTGGAGCTTGGTGAGTTTCGCAGTTTACCAACTGCCGTAGAAACTTTTGGTGGCTGCCTTTGTGATCACAATAGGAGGAATGCAATAGATGTCTCCAATACCCATTGCAGTCCCCAATACTTACATTCAGGGGCTGGTTAATATTTGTGGGCAGTCTCCAAAACTGACTGTTTTCGGAGATGTCTCGCAAATATTATTTGTTAAATATTCTTCATAATAAACTTTTTATATTTTAGCATAAACTAAAAATGTTTTATGTATTCATTGACTGAGTCTCCGTTCTTTACTGAATGCTAATTTCAAAGGGTCCACAAATTATATTACTGATATGACTGTTACTCTACTGTCCTGCTGGTGGTCCTGGCCTGCTATATAGCAGCGAGACATATATTATATACAGCACTCTTGGGGATATGTATCAAGCCTTGGAGAGAGATAAAGTGGAGATGTCCAAATAACCCAATTATCTTCTGTCACTTATCTGTAGTTAGATGCATCATTTACTTTGGGCAAATACCCAACTTTATCTCTCTTTGCGGCTTGATACATCTCCCGGAAAATATCATGTCTCCTTTTCACTTAATTAACAAGTTAAATTAATAATTGACAATGTCTTTTTCTTGGAAACAGAGTAAGAAATACCCAGTATAAGATAATGTTAAAAAAGGGTTTCCATCTTCCGATAACTTTCTAATGGCTTGTCAATACCCTCCTGATACATTTACGTTAATTTATCATTCACATATCTTCCATGCCAGACAGGGGCGGATTGAGAACTTAACGTGGCCCTGGAAATATATGAAAAGGGGCCTCATGTAGGTTGGAGTAAGTCAGCTATAAGCGGGGCCCAACACAAACTGGGGAATAGCAAATTGTTAGCATTAGCCACAGTGGTAGTAAGCAAGGCCAATGCAGCATGGTAGGCAGTAGTGATAAGCGGGTTCGGTTCCTCGGAAAGCGAACCCCCCCGAACTTCACCCATTTTACACGGGCCTGAGGCATACTCGGATTCTCCCGTATGGCTCGGTTTACTGGAGCGCGCCCGAACGTCATCATCCCGCTGTCTGATTCTCGCGAGATTCGGATTCTATATAAGCAGCCGCGCGTCGCCGCCATTTTCACTCGTGCATTGGAAATGTTAGGGAGAGGACGTGGCTGGTGTCCTCTCCGTTTATTATTCTTGAATTCTTGATGCAAAAATATTTGTGCTTATTGCTTAATTGTGGGGACTGGGGTGGGGAGCAGCTGTATTATATAGGAGGAGTACAGTGCAGAGTTTTGCTGACAGTGACCACCAGTATACGTTGTCTGCCTGAAAAACACTCCATATCTGTGCTCAGTGTGCTGCATATATCTGTGCTCACACTGCTTAATTGTGGGGACTGGGGAGCAGCTGTATTATATAGGAGGAGTACAGTGCAGAGTTTTGCTGACAGTGACCACCAGTATAGGTTGTCTGCCTGAAAAACACTCCATATCTGTGCTCAGTGTGCTGCATATATCTGTGCTCACACTACTTTATTGTGGGGACTGGGGACCACCAGTATATTATATAGGAGGAGTACAGTGCAGAGTTTTGCTGACAGTGACCACCAGTATACGTTGTCTGCCTGAAAAACACTCCATATCTGTGCTCAGTGTGCTGCATATATCTGTGCTCACACTGCTTAATTGTGGGGACTGGGGACCAGCAGTATTATATAGGAGGAGTACAGTGCAGAGTTTTGCTGACAGTGACCACCAGTATACGTTGTTTGCCTGAAAAACACTCCATATCTGTGCTCAGTGTGCTGCATATATCTGTGCTCACACTGCTTTATTGTGGGGACTGGGGACCACCAGTATATTATATAGGAGGAGTACAGTGCAGAGTTTTGCTGATCAGTGACCACCAGTATACGTTGTCTGCCTGAAAAACACTCCATATCTGTGCTCAGTGTGCTGCATATATCTGTGCTCACACTGCTTTATTGTGGGGACTGGGGACCAGCAGTATTATATAGGAGGAGTACAGTGCAGAGTTTTGCTGACAGTGACCACCAGTATATATAGCAGTACGGTACGGAAGGCCACTGCTCTACCTACCTCTGTGTCGTCAAGTATACTATCCATCTAGATTCTATACCTGTGCTGCATTTTAGTTTTGCAGTTTGCTGACAGTGACCACCAGTATATATAGCAGTACGGTACGGAAGGCCACTGCTCTACCTACCTCTGTGTCGTCAAGTATACTATCCATCTAGATTCTATACCTGTGGTGCATTTTAGTTTTGCAGTTTGCTGACAGTGACCACCAGTGTATATAGCAGTACGGTACGGAAGGCCACTACTCTACCTACCTCTGTGTCGTCAAGTATACTATCCATCCATACCTGTGGTGCATTTCAGTTGTGCGCAGTATATATAGTAGTAGGCCATTGCTATTGATACTGGCATATAATTCCACACATTAAAAAATTGAGAACAAAAATGTGGAGGTTAAAATAGGGAAAGATCAAGATCCACTTCCACCTCGTGCTGAAGCTGCTGCCACTAGTCATGGTCGAGACGATGAAATGCCATCAACGTCGTCTGCCAAGGCCGAAGCCCAATGTCATAGTAGAGAGCATGTAAAATCCAAAAAACAAAAGTTCAGTAAAATGACCCAAAAATCAAAATTGAAAGCGTCTGATGAGAAGCGTAAACTTGCCAATATGCCATTTACGACACGGAGTGGCAAGGAACGGCTGAGGCCCTGGCCTATGTTCATGGCTAGTGGTTCAGATTCACATGAGGATGGAAGCACTCATCCTCTCGCTAGAAAAATGAAAAGACTTAAGCTGGCAAGAGCACAGCAAAGAACTGTGCGTTCTTCTAAATCACGAATCCCCAAGGAGAGTCCAATTGTGTCGGTTGCGATGCCTGACCTTCCCAACACTGGACGGGAAGAGCTTGCGCCTTCCACCATTTGCACGCCCCCTGCAAGTGCTGGAAGGAGCACCCGCAGTCCAGTTCCTGATAGTCAAATTGAAGATGTCTCTGTTGAAGTACACCAGGATGAGGATATGGGTGTTGCTGGCGCTGGGGAGGAAATTGACAAGGAGGATTCTGATGGTGAGGTGGTTTGTTTAAGTCAGGCACCCGGGGAGACACCCTGTTGTCCGTGGGACGAATATGGCCATTGACATGCCTGGTCAAAATACAAAAAAAAATCACCTCTTCGGTGTGGAATTATTTCAACACAAATGCGGACAACAGGTGTCAAGCTGTGTGTTGCCTTTGTCAAGCTGTAATAAGTAGGGATAAGGACGTTAACCACCTAGGAACATCCTCCCTTATACGTCACCTGGTCCGCATTCATCAGTAGTCAGTGACAAGTTCAAAAACTTTGGATGACAGCGGAAGGAGTCCACTGACCACTAAATCCCTTCCTCTTGTAACCAAGCTCCTGAAAACCACACCACCAACTCCCTCAGTGTCAATTTCCACCTTACACAGGAAAGCCAATAGTCCTGCAGGCCATGTCACTGGCAAGTCTGACGAGTCCTCTCCTGCCTGGGATTCCTCCGATGCATCCTTGAGTGTAACGCCTACTGCTGCTGGCGCTGCTGTTGTTGCTGCTGGGAGCCGATCGGCATCCCAGAGGCGAAGTCGGAAGACCACTTGTACTACTTCCAGTAAGCAATTGACTGTCCAACAGTCCTTTGCGAGGAAGATTAAATATCACAGCAGACATCCTGCTGCAAAGCGGATAACTCAGGTCTTGTCAGCCTGGGTGGTGAGAAATGTGGTTCCGGTATCCACCGTTAATTCACAGGCAATTAGAGACTTGATTGAGGTACTGTGTCCCCGGTACCAAATACCATCTAGGTTCCATTTCTCTAGGCAGGCGATACCGAAAATGTACACAGACCTCAGAAAAAGACTCACCAGTGTCCTAAAAAATGCAGTTGTACCCAATGTCCACTTAACCACGGACATGTGGACAAGTGGAGCAGGGCAGGGTCAGGACTATATGACTGTGACAGCCCACTGGGTAGATGTATTGCCTCCCGCAGCAAGAACAGCAGCGGCGGCACCAGTAGCAGCATCTCGCAAACACCAACTCTTTCCTAGGCAGGCTACGCTTTGTATCACCGCTTTCCAGAATACGCACACAGCTGAAAACCTCTTACGGCAACTGAGGAAGATCATCGCGGAATGGCTTACCCCAATTGGACTCTCCTGTGGATTTGTGGCATCGGACAACGCCAGCAATATTGTGTGTGCATTAAATATGGGCAAATTCCAGCACGTCCCATGTTTTGCACATACCTTGAATTTGGTGGTGCAGAATTTTTTAAAAAACGACAGGGGCGTGCAAGAGATGCTGTCGGTGGCCAGAAGAATTGCGGGACACTTTCGGCGTACAGGCACCACGTACAGAAGACTGGAGCACCACCAAAAACTACTGAACCTGCCCTGCCATCATCTGAAGCAAGAAGTGGTAACGAGGTGGAATTCAACCCTCTATATGCTTCAGAGGTTGGAGGAGCAGCAAAAGGCCATTCAAGCCTATACAATTGAGCACGATATAGGAGGTGGAATGCACCTGTCTCAAGCGCAGTGGAGAATGATTTCAACGTTGTGCAAGGTTCTGATGCCCTTTGAACTTGCCACACGTGAAGTCAGTTCAGACACTGCCAGCCTGAGTCAGGTCATTCCACTCATCAGGCTTTTGCAGAAGAAGCTGGAGACATTGAAGGAGGAGCTAACACGGAGCGATTCCGCTAGGCATGTGGGACTTGTGGATGGAGCCCTTAATTCGCTTAACAAGGATTCACGGGTGGTCAATCTGTTGAAATCAGAGCACTACATTTTGGCCACCGTGCTCGATCCTAGATTTAAAGCCTACCTTGGATCTCTCTTTCCGGCAGACACAAGTCTGCTGGGGTTGAAAGACCTGCTGGTGAGAAAATTGTCAAGTCAAGCGGAACGCGACCTGTCAACATCTCCTCCTTCACATTCTCCCGCAACTGGGGGTGCGAGGAAAAGGCTCAGAATTCCGAGCCCACCCGCTGGCGGTGATGCAGGGCAGTCTGGAGCGACTGCTGATGCTGACATCTGGTCCGGACTGAAGGACCTGACAACGATTACGGACATGTCGTCTACTGTCACTGCATATGATTCTCTCAACATTGAAAGAATGGTGGAGGATTATATGAGTGACCGCATCCAAGTAGGCACGTCACACAGTCCGTACTTATACTGGCAGGAAAAAGAGGCAATTTGGAGGCCCTTGCACAAACTGGCTTTATTCTACCTAAGTTGCCCTCCCACAAGTGTGTACTCCGAAAGAGTGTTTAGTGCCGCCGCTCACCTTGTCAGCAATCGGCGTACGAGGTTACATCCAGAAAATGTGGAGAAGATGATGTTCATTAAAATGAATTATAATCAATTCCTCCGCGGAGACATTGACCAGCAGCAATTGCCTCCACAAAGTACACAGGGAGCTGAGATGGTGGATTCCAGTGGGGACGAATTGATAATCTGTGAGGAGGGGGATGTACACGGTGATATATCGGAGGATGATGATGAGGTGGACATCTTGCCTCTGTAGAGCCAGTTTGTGCAAGGAGAGATTAATTGCTTCTTTTTTGGTGGGGGTCCAAACCAACCCGTCATATCAGTCACAGTCGTGTGGCAGACCCTGTCACTGAAATGATGGGTTGGTTAAAGTGTGCATGTCCTGTTTATACAACATAAGGGTGGGTGGGAGGGCCCAAGGACAATTCCATCTTGCACCTCTTTTTTCTTTAATTTTTCTTTGCGTCATGTGCTGTTTGGGGAGGGTTTTTTGGAAGGGACATCCTGCGTGACACTGCAGTGACACTCCTAGATGGGCCCGGTGTTTGTGTCGGCCACTAGGGTCGCTTATCTTACTCACACAGCTACCTCATTGCGCCTCTTTTTTTCTTTGCGTCATGTGCTGTTTGGGGAGGGTTTTTTGGAAGGGACATCCTGCGTGACACTGCAGTGACACTCCTAGATGGGCCCGGTGTTTGTGTCGGCCACTAGGGTCGCTTATCTTACTCACACAGCTACCTCATTGCGCCTCTTTTTTTCTTTGCGTCATGTGCTGTTTGGGGAGGGTTTTTTGGAAGGGACATCCTGCGTGACACTGCAGTGCCACTCCTAGATGGGCCCGGTGTTTGTGTCGGCCACTAGGGTCGCTTATCTTACTCACACAGCTACCTCATTGCGCCTCTTTTTTTCTTTGCGTCATGTGCTGTTTGGGGAGGTTTTTTTGGAAGGGACATCCTGCGTGACACTGCAGTGACACTCCTAGATGGGCCCGGTGTTTGTGTCGGCCACTAGGGTCGCTTATCTTACTCACACAGCTACCTCATTGCGCCTCTTTTTTTCTTTGCGTCATGTGCTGTTTGGGGAGGGTTTTTTGGAAGGGACATCCTGCGTGACACTGCAGTGCCACTCCTAGATGGGCCCGGTGTTTGTGTCGGCCACTAGGGTCGCTTATCTTACTCACACAGCTACCTCATTGCGCCTCTTTTTTTCTTTGCGTCATGTGCTGTTTGGGGAGGGTTTTTTGGAAGGGACATCCTGCGTGACACTGCAGTGACACTCCTAGATGGGCCCGGTGTTTGTGTCGGCCACTAGGGTCGCTTATCTTACTCACACAGCTACCTCATTGCGCCTCTTTTTTTCTTTGCGTCATGTGCTGTTTGGGGAGGGTTTTTTGGAAGGGACATCCTGCGTGACACTGCAGTGACACTCCTAGATGGGCCCGGTGTTTGTGTCGGCCACTAGGGTCGCTTATCTTACTCACACAGCTACCTCATTGCGCCTCTTTTTTTCTTTGCGTCATGTGCTGTTTGGGGAGGGTTTTTTGGAAGGGACATCCTGCGTGACACTGCAGTGCCACTCCTAGATGGGCCAGGTGTTTGTGTCGGCCACTAGGGTCGCTTAGCTTAGTCATCCAACGACCTCAGTGCAAATTTTAGGACTAAAGATAATATTGTGAGGTGTGAGGTATTCAGAATAGACTGAAAATGAGTGGAAATGATGGTTTTTGAGGTTAATAATACTTTGGGATCAAAATGACCCCCAAATTCTATGATTTAAGCTGTTTTTTAGGTTTTTTGGAAAAAAACACCCGAATCCAAAACACACCCGAATCCGACAAAAAAAATTCGGTTAGGTTTTGCCAAAACGCGGTCGAACCCAAAACACGGCCGCGGAACCGAACCCAAAACCAAAACACAAAACCCGAAAAATTTCCGGCGCTCATCTCTAGGATGTACACAGTGAAAGGGGTGATGAATCGGACGATGAGGAGGAGGTGGACATCTTGCCTCTGTAGAGCCAGTTTGTGCAAGGAGAGATTGATTGCTTCTTTTTTGGTGGGGGCCCAAACCAACCAGTCATTTCAGTCACAGTCGTGTGGCAGACCCTGTCGCTGAAATGATGGGTTCGTTAAAGTGTGCATGTCCTGTTTATACAACATATGGGTGGGTGGGAGGGCCCAAGGACAATTCCATCTTGCACCTCTTTTTTCTTTCATTTTTCTTTGCATCATGTGCTGTTTGGTGACAATTCTTTTGAAGTGCCATCCTGCCTGACACTGCAGTGCCACTCCTAGATGGGCCAGGTGTTTGTGTCGGCCACTTGTGTCGCTTAGCTTAGTCACACAGCGACCTTGGTGCGCCTCTTTTTTTCTATGCATCATGTGCTGTTTGGGGACTATTTTTTTGAAGTGCCATCCTGTCTGACACTGCAGTGCCACTCCTAGATGGGCCAGGTGTTTGTGTCGGCCACTTGTGTCGCTTAGCTTAGTCACACAGCGACCTTGGTGCGCCTCTTTTTTTCTTTGCATCATGTGCTGTTTGGGGACAATTTTTTTGAAGTGCCATCCTGCCTGACACTGCAGTGCCACTCCTAGATGGGCCAGGTGTTTGTGTCGGCCACTTGTGTCGCTTAGCTTAGCCATCCAGCGACCTCGGTGCAAATTTTAGGACTAAAAATAATATTGTGAGGTGTGTGAGGTGTTCAGAATAGACTGAAAATGAGTGGAAATTATGGTTATTGAGGTTAATAATACTATGGGATCAAAATGACCCCCAAATTCTATGATTTAAGCTGTTTTTGAGGGTTTTTTGTAAAAAAACACCCGAATCCAAAACACACCCGAATCCGACAAAAAATTTTCAGAGAGGTTTTGCCAAAACGCGTCCGAATCCAAAACACGGCCGCGGAACCGAAACCCGAAAAATGTCCGGTGCACATCACTAGTAGGCAGTTACAGCACCAGCAGGAAGATCCTGTCACAGGAGGTAGAGATCACACCAGTGGGTGAGGTATTGTACTGGTAGGCAGTCACAGCACCAGCAGGAGGATCCTGTCACAGGAAGTGGAGATCACACCAGTGGGTGAGGTATTGTACTGGTAGGCAGTCACAGCACCAGCAGGAGGATCCTGTCACAGGAGGTGGAGATCACACCAGTGGGTGAGGTATTGCACTGGTAGGCAGTCACAGCACCAGCAGGAGGATCCTGTCACAGGAGTTGGAGATCACACCAGTGGGTGAGGTATTGCACTGGTAGGCAGTCACAGCACCAGCAGGAGGATCCTGTCACAGTAGGTGGAGATTACACCAGTGGGTGAGGTATTGCACTGGTAAGCAGTCACAGCACCAGCAGGAGGATTCTGTCACAGGAGGTGGAGATCACACCAGTGGGCGAGGTATTGCACTGGTAGGCAGTCACAGCACCAGCAGGAGGATCCTGTCACAGGAGGTGGAGATCACACCAGTGGGTGAGGTATTGCACTGGTAGGCAGTCACAGCACCAGCAGGAGGATCCTGTCACAGTAGGTGGAGATCACAACAGTGGGTGAGGTATTGCACTGGTAAGCAGTCACAGCACCAGCAGGAGGATCCTGTCACAGGAGGTGGAGATCACACCAGTGGGTGAGGTATTGTACTGGTAGGCAGTCACAGCACCAGCAGGAGGATCCTGTCACAGGAGGTGGAGATCACACCAGTGGGTGAGGTATTGCACTGGTAGGCAGTCACAGCACCAGCAGGAGGATCCTGTCACAGGAGGTGGAGATCACACCAGTGGGTGAGGTATTGTACTGGTAGGCAGTCACAGCACCAGCAGGAGGATCCTGTCACAGGAGGTGGAGATCACACCAGTGGGTGAGGTATTGTACTGGTAGGCAGTCACAGCACCAGCAGGAGGATCCTGTCACAGGAGGTGGAGATCACACCAGTGGGTAAGGTATTGCACTGGTAGGCAGCACACCAGGGTGACAAGTACACACGTTAAATGACTACTACTAATTAATCCAACAACAGGGAATTCCAAAGATTAGCACCAAATTGGTAAAAGGTCATTATAAAATAGATCATTCTTACTGGGGTCTCATCCATTGCTAAACACCCACTGGTCTCACATTTTACCTTGCAGTGTAAAAGAAAAAAATAAATCACAATGCCTCTGTCTACCACTCCAGTGAGAGATATTCAATACAAGGAGCATCCCAGTGACCCCCATACAATGCCCAAGTAGCATCCCAGTGACCCCCATACAATGCCCATAGCAACCAACCAGGTTCTAGCTATCATTTTATAGAATATATTTGATAAATGATAGCTAGAAGCTCATTGGTTGTTATGGACAACAAACTCTTTAGAAGGTTTTCTACATCTCTCCCTTGGGTATTGCCGCAATGTCCAGCTGAGCACATATCGGGCACTTATCTCAGGTTTTCTCCCCTCCATGTTTTAATGCTGGTAGGACACGATGTGCAGTTGGAGCTCCTGAACTGGCATGGCCCTGTCCGGCTCAGATTAGGCCAATGATAAAAGAAAAAGTCATGTTACAGAACAGTGTTATTAGCTAATAGATATTGGTTACACATATGGGGCCTGATTCTGAGATTTACATAAATCTCTGATGTTTAATGATCTGCGCATGAGCGGGCACCGCACTGCACACGCGCAGATCTGGTCCCGTGACATCCTGAGTAACCTCAGGGTTACTAGATGTTCTATGTGCACACAGATGATCCTGTGCTGCCCCTTCAGATGCAGAAGCACATTACAGAATCCTGGGCTACTTCTTTACTTAATACACCTCTTGTAGCTTTTGCATAATTCTGCTAAACTGCAGAGGTGCCATTAGCGTCCACCTCTGAATCAGCCCCATAATCATATATAGGCAGGGGCTTAACTAGAACTTTGTGGGCCCCATAGCAACATTTTTAAGGGGCCCCCAACTCTCCAGAGAGAGAATGGCAGCAGGGACAGAGAGAGTGACAGCAGGTATACAGAGAGAGGGTTCTGGCAAAGACAGGGACAGAGATAGGCAGCAGGGATTTAGGGACAGAGATAGGCAGAAGGGGCATAGAAATAGATAGAGGCAGAAGGGATGTAGGGACTGATAAAGGGTCAGCAGGGACTTAGGGAGATGCAGTTGGGATGAAGAGAGAGGCAGCAGGGATGTAGGAACAGATAGAGGCAGTAGGAACATAGAGACAGAGAGAGTGGCTGCAGGGACACAGAGAGAGAGTGCAGGCAAAGACAGAGTTTGGCAGCAGGAACTTAGGGACAGAGGGAGGCAACAGGGGCCTAGAAACAAAGAGAGAGGCAGCAGGGACATAGGGACAGATAGAGAGGCAGCAGGGACAGAGAGAGGCAGCAGGGACGTAGGGACCGAGCGAGGCAGAAGGAGCGTAGGGACAGAAAGAGAGGCAGCAGGGGTGTAGAAAAAGAGAGAGAGGCAGCAGGGATGTAGGGACAGATAGAGAGGTAATTTCAACATGCAATAAAAGAAAAAAATGAATAAATGAACAATGTCAGCAACTCTGCATATATAATATATGCCCAGAAAAAATACATAAAAATCCCAAATTTAAAGGAAGTGATGACAGGCTGCTTCTGTTGCCATAACAACATGCACGCATCTATCCCGAATCCGGGAATACAGAGTGCCCGACCCGTCACCAAGACAACAGGCGGGAGGAAATGAAGCAGTCACACTGCCATTTCCATGGGAATTGAAACTCAGTGGGGTAAATTTACTAAGATTCGTAATTTCCGAAAAAAGGTCAAAGTTCAATCACGAATGACATCGACAGTGTAAAACTGCAACTTTTTGAATTGATTACGATGGATTTACTAAGCTGTCGTATTCGGGTTTTTCTTTTCTTCCGATGTCGATGTCATTCGTTTTTTTTTACCTATTTTTACGGCAGTGATTAGCAAAACACTGCAGTTTTTTTTACAATCAATCTCGGCCGGATCTGTGTGATCCGTGCTGGGGTTCTTATTTTTTTTTTTTTTAATTAAACAATGTAAAATCCCCAAAAAAAATGCGTGGGGTCCCCCCTCCTAAGCATAACCAGCCTCGGGCTCTTTGAGCCGATCCTGGTTGCAGAAATATGGGGGGAAAAATGACAGGGGTTCCCCCATATTTAAGCAACCAGCATCGGGCTCTGCGCCTGGTCCTGGTCCCAAAAATACGGGGGACAAAAAGAGTAGGGGTCCCCCGTATTTTTAAAACCAGCACCGGGCTCCACTAGCTGGACAGATAATGCCACAGCCGGGGGTCACTTTTATATAGTGCCCTGCGGCCGTGGCATCAAAAATCCAACTAGTCACCCCTGGCCGGGGTACCCTGGGGGAGTGGGGACCCCTTCAATCAAGGGGTCCCCCCCCCCCAGCCACCCAAGGGCCAGGGGTGAAGCCCGAGGCTGTCCCCCCCCATCCAATGGGCTGCGGATGGGGAGGCTGATAGCCTTTGTTGTAAAAGAAAAGATATTGTTTTTAGTAGCAGTACTACAAGGCCCAGCAAGCCTCCCCCGCATGCTGGTACTTGGAGAACCACAAGTACCAGCATGCGACGGAAAAACGGGCCCGCTGGTACCTGTAGTACTACTACTAAAAAAATACCCAAAAAAAGACAAGACACACACACCGTGAAAGTATAATTTTATTACATACATACACACATACATACATACTTACCTTAAGTTCCCACGCAGGTCGGTCCTCTTCTCCAGTAGAATCCAAGGGGTACCTGTTGAAGAAATTATACTCACGAGATCCAGGGGTCCAGGCTCCTCGGGAAATCCAGGGGTAATCCACGTACTTGCATAAAATAAGAAAACGGAAAGCCGAGCCACGAACTGAAAGGGGCCCCATGTTTTCACATGGGACTCCTTTCCACGAATGCCAGAAAGCCACTCTGACTGATGTCTAAGTGGGTTTCTTCAGCCAATCAGGGAGTGCCACGTTGTAGCACTCTCCTGATCGGCTGTGTGCTCCTGTACTGAGTGACAGGCAGCACACGGCAGTGTCACAATGTAGCGCCTATGCGCTACATTGTAACCAATGATGGGAACTGCGGTTGACCTAAAGTGACGTCACCGCTGAGCAGAAAGTTCCCAGCATTGGTTACCCCTGTCATTTTTTTCCCCATATTTCTGCAACCAGGATCGGCTCAAAGAGCCCGAGGCTGGTTATGCTTAGGAGGGGGGACCCCACGCAATTTTTTTAGCAAAAATAAGCACTTTCACACCCCTTCCCACTGATATACATGCACGGATCTCATGGATCCCTGCATGCATCTCAAATCACGGATAAAAAAAGCAGGTCTGTTTTTTTTTAGGACTTTTTTACGAGTTGTAATTTTTCACGGCAGTGTTTTGTGTTTTTTTGCTTTGCACTTCTTAGTAAATGACCGAGATTCATACTTAAACAGCCGCGTTTTGACCGATGGTGTATTCATTCGTAATTTTTTACCTGAACTAGCAAAAAATTACGAATGCCCTCATCACTGCCGTGATTAGTGTTTAGTAAATGACCGAGATTTACCGAGATGACACTTTGATAAAAAACGGCATCTCGGTCAAAATCGGGAGCTTAGTAAATATACCCCAGTGATGGAGATTACGGAAGCATAAAATATGGTAGCAGATAGATACCGGGCCAGAACACGTGACCAATATCAAGTGACTGTTGCCCTGGAGATGGCAACTGTTTATGGTCACATGATTTAGAGGAGATCTATGATTGGAGAGACCCCAGCCTCTGCAGTTATATATTTGTCAGTAGGGGAAAGTGAAGGGATTGGATATATGGGTATATAAGGATTGTTTGGATGGACTAGCAACACTCATTACCATGAAAAAGACGCCAGTGGGGTTTGAAACGTGTTAGTGGGGATCATGCGACTGGAGAGTGCAAGGAGGACATTACCTTAAGGAGCGGAGTGCCTGCAAGTTTACCCGGGATACCGCATGGTGATATATCATCCTCCATATGTCTTTTTGGAACTGATTAAAAGTAACCCAGTTCCAAGATTTCTGGTAATTACCCATTTGTAATCACTGCCTGTCTGATCCCATTCTTGAGTGTTGTGTACATGTACCTTTGGACTTATTTTGGGCTTATTTTATTGTATGATGTGACCTTTTTTTATTACAAAAAAAATGTATTATGCTATGTGTTTTTTCACTCTTTCTTGTATGTACTAAAAAAAATATGAGACATCATTGAAAGAGGCATTTGGAACAGTACTGATGAAATTTCTATTAGAAAAAAATGAGGATTTTGGATTCTATGTTTTAAAGGGACAGTACACGTCATAAAGGAAAGTGACTATATTTGATCTTAGCGCCATCTAAGGAATCACTCACCTTTTACATTTCATTTCCCAAGAGAAAGTATGCCTTTTTGCAGATGACCCAAAGGTATGCAACAGGGAACACACACCAGGAGGGGTTTGTAGGAGGATCTAGGTAGACTGGTCAAGAATGTGGCAACTACAGTTTAATACCAAATCATGCACTTGAGTCTCATTAGCACAAAGGCTAAATAAAGAATTAACAGCACTATAATGGAAACTACTGAGGAGGATTGGGACCAATATATATCAGGTCGAGTATCCCTTATCCAAAATGCTTGGGATCAGAAGCATTTTGGATAATGGATTATTCCGTATTGCGGAATATTTAAAAACATTTGCCTCCACTATAATGCCAGATACAAGTAATGCCCCCAGTATAGTGCCCCTGCCATCCTCACCCAATCAACTACCCCCTGCAACCCTCACTCGTTTACCTTCCCCCCTCATCCAGTTACCTGCTGGGCAGTACGGATGGTGTAATGGTTAGCATTACTGCCTCACAGCACTGAGGTCATGGATTCGATTCCCACCATGACCCTACCTGTGTAGAGTTTGTATATTCTCCCCGTACTTGTGTGGGTTTCCTCCAGGTACTCCGGTTTCCTCCCACAATCCAAAAATATACTGGTAGGTTAATAGGCTCCCGACAAAATTAACCCTAGCATGAATGTGTCTGTGTGTACATGTGGTAGGGAATATAGATTGTAAGCTCCACTGGGGCAGTGACTGATATTAATGGGCAAATATTCCCTGTAAAGCGCTGCGGAATATGTGTGCCCTATATAAATAACTAGTAATAAATAAATAAATAAGCCTGCCACCTGCCCGCCATCATGGGGGTACTGGGCACACAGCAGACATAGAGGTGAGGGCCCGGGCAGCTCATGCCACTATCTGCCCACCGCTGCCACCTGTCCATCCACCACCGTGCTCCGTCTGTCTACCGCCGTGCACCGTCCACCCGCAATTAGGGTTGCCACCTCATCCCTTTAATTCTGGACACATATTAATTACACAGGTTCTGTGGCTGATTTAAACCAGGTGAAATGGAGTCTTGAAGTCAGCAGCCATGGAACCTGTGTAATTAATATGTTCCAGAATTAAATGGATGAGATGGCAGCTCTACCCGTAGTGCTCTATTGAAAATGTCCCTCCCAAGATGGTCGCCGCCTCAGAGGAGACAGTTATTAAAGATACTAGAGGAGGCCTCATAACTGTCTACTCTGAGGTGGCAGCCATTTTTGGAGGGTCGTTTTCAGTAGTTTGAAAGCAAGAAGGTGTGAACGGCGCTGCGGCCCCCGCCTGGACATTAGAGTACTTGCATCTAGGTGAGGAGAGCGGCCACCGGCTCTGTCCTTCCAGCAGCGCGACCTGCCCCCAGCTCCAACCAGAATAGACAGCATGGTCAGGTCAGCAAGACAGAGGAGCTCAGAGTGCAGAGACACCCTGCCCCCGCTCTCTGGCTGCCCCAACAGAAGGCCGGCACCCTACTGTGGTAATGGCACTACTGTATTTTCTCCTACATCTGTGTGGTGTGTGAGTGTGTGTGTACAGTGTGCTGCTGTGCGAGTGTGTGTGTGCAGTGTGCTGCTGTGTGAGTGTGTGTGTACCGTGTGCTGATGTGTGAGTGTGTGTGTACAGTGTGCTGCTGGCTGACAGGGACACCACTGGGTTGCCAGGAGCGGGGCCTGGTGATATAAGAGGCCGGGCAGGTGAGCAGAGCTGCATCGTGCTGCAGGTGAGATGCTGGGCGGGAGGTGATGGAGTCGCTCCTCTGCTCGCTGCTCTGGCTGGCCGTGCTATGTGTGCTGGGGGCCGTGCTGCTGGCCTGTGCCGGGAGCCTCCTCCTCAGCCTCAGTCTGCTGCCCCTGCTCCAGCCTATTCCCATCCTCGCTCTCTGCTGATGTCCGGAGCCCATTCCTGCCCGCGGTGCTGCTGCTGCTGCTGCTGGGGGATGGCAGCTGCTGAGCCGGCACCTGGTCATCCTACGGAGCTCGGATGAGATGGGCTACATCCCGGAGCGGGGGCCGGAGCCGGACGGACACCTCTAACCTGGTTAGCGTTCTTGCTCAGTTTCCTGCCAATGGACCACATAAGGACCCCTGGCCAGGGGCCGCAAAGGGATGCGGTAGGGGGCCGCATGCGGTCTGTTGGCCTCAATTTAACACCCCTGCTGTATAGTTATTAGCGACAGAAGGGGTGGGGGTAGGAGATAGGGACGGCCAGGAGATGCTGGGTTTCAAAAAGGGGGTAAGCTGCAAGTGAAAGTAATTAAAACAGGTAATTGACAAGCGCCGCCAACAGCGCCCCCTACCTTGCAGCTCTATGTGCAGTGCCCCCTCCGCACACACCTAGTTATGGCCCTGGTGCCGCGCCTCAACTCATGGGAGGGAAAACCCTCCATGCAGCCAGAACATTTGGGTTAACAAAGGAGTTTGTGGTGTCAAACTTACCTCTAAGTGGAAGGATCACATAACCAGCTTTTGTTTCAATTATACATGTTCTGCATTTCTTGTACAAATATTGTTACAGAAGATATGCAGTCAGTGTATGAAATATTCCTTTGAGCATCGCAGACTGCAAAATGATTATTTAAAAAAAACAAAAGTACATATTTTCAATACCTTTCCCAGTCCAAGAAACGGCATGCCTCTAACATCCTATAATGTAATGTCTACCAATACCCTCTGCTAAATGCTTCGAAGCAAATGCCCCTTGGGCAACTGTGTCATCCTTGATATTTTTTGCATTGCGCTGATCCAGTGCAGACCCTGCCTCTGAAACACACACCGCCTTATTGTGTGTGGGAGTGACGCAGACCCTCTACTCACTGAGGAGGGGAAAAAAATATTCTCTCTTTTTTGTTTTGTTTCTTGGTTTCATCTGTTTCCACTTACACCTAATTGAACATGCTCGGTAAACTAACTTTTGATACAAATAGAACAGATAAGGGATCTCTGTAATGATTCCTACTGTGTAAAGTCTCTATTTTTGAAGAACTGCAGTTGAATGCAATTATATTGTGTTTTAATTTGCGGCATCGCTGTGTTTGAAATGACAAATTTTTTCATAAACTGTTATGACAGGGAAAAGATTGAGATAGGCAAATAAGTTGTCTTAAATTGTTAGTGTCTCAGATGAGGATTTATGTGTTACGTGTTCTGGGGGAAGAGTTGGCCATACTGGCAGACTTTCTCTCCTTGTGGATGTTCTGGGACGTTCTTTCTAAAATGCAGAATTTACAGATTACAAAAATGAAGAGGGTTTAAAGTGGACCTGTGATCTGCACACAATGGAGGCAGCCATTTGTGGAGCCTAGTGGATTGATAGGTCAAATTCTTAGTGATGTCACAGGTTCCTAGTGAATGGATAGGTTGCAGTCTCAGTGATGTCACACGTTCCTAGGGAATGGATAGGCTGCAGTCTCAGTGATGTCACAGGTTCCTAGTGAATGGATAGGCTGCTATCTCAGTGATGTCACAGGCTTTTAGGGAATGGATAGGCTGCTATCTCAGTGATGTCACAGGCTTTTAGGGAATGGATAGGCTGCAGTTCTAGTGATGTCACAGGTTCCTAGTGAATGGATAGGCTGCAGTCTCCGATGTCACAGGTTCCTAGTGAATGGATAGGCTGCAGTCTCTGATGTCACAGGTTCCTAGTGAATGGATAGGCTGCAGTCTCAGTGATGTCACAGGTTCCTAGTGAATGGATCGGATGCAATCTCAGTGATGTCACAGGCTCCTAGGGAATGGATAAGCTCCAGTCCCAGTGATGTCACAGGCTCCTAGGGAATGGATAGGCTGCTGTCACAGTGATGTCACAGGTTCCTAGTAAATGGATAGGCTGCAGTCTTGGTGATGTCACTTGTACCCACTGGTGCTGGTTATATACCCCAAGCTGTCACTGGTTCCTATGGAATTTATGGGCTAGGGTGGTCATTCCGAGTTGTTCGCTCGCTGTCGTTTTTAGCAGAATAGCGATCAGGCTGAAAATGGGCAAATCTGCGCATGCGTATGGGCCGCAGGGCGCACACGCTAAGTATTTTCACACAAAACTATGCAATTTTACACAGGTCCAAGCGACGCTTTTCAGTCGCTCTGCTGATCAGTGAGTGATTGACAGGATGTGGGTGTTTCTGGGTGGAAACTGAGCGTTTTCCGGGAGTGTGCTAAAAAACGCAGGCTGTAACGCAGGAGTGGCTGGAGAAATGGGGAAGTGGCTGGCCGAACGCAGGGCGTGTTTGTGACGTCAAACCAGGAACTAAACGGACTTAGGTGATCGCAATCTAGGAGTAGGTCTGGAGCTACTCAGAAACTGCAGGGAAATATTTAATAGCAGAACTGCTAATCTTTCGTTCGCAATTCTGCTAAGCTAAGATACACTCCCAGAGGGCGGCAGCCTAGCGTGTGCAATGCTGCTAAAAGCAGCTAGCGAGTGATCAACTTGGAATGAGGGCCTATATTCTCAGTGATTTCCCTGGTTCTTAATGAAGTGAAAGACCATAGTCTTAGTGCTGTCAGTTCCTAATAAATGCACGCACACTGGTAGTAAGAGGGGCTTTCAACATTAATAAAATAAATACAAATGATAAAATAATCTGTGTACAAGTGATATATTTGCTTATCTACCTTTAGTTTTGTTCTGCTACTATCACATATCCAAATTCAATGATAACTACATTGGCTATCATATATACATTTATTAAAATGTATTTATTAACATATTTACATAGCCCTAGCACATTCCATTTACAGTTGGGAACAGAGTAATAAAAAAATACTGGGCAATTTAAATGCAAACAAGTTTCTTAAAATAAAAGGGAGAAAGACAGAAATAGAAGAATTATTCTTTCATATCTGTCACTGGGGTAAATGGAAAAAAAGGAGCAAATCCTCAATAGTACATAGGCCCTCATTCCGAGTTGTTCGCTCGGTAAATTTCATCGCATCGCAGTGATTTTCCGCTTAGTGCGCATGCGCAATGTCCGCACTGCGACTGCGCCAAGTAAATTTGCTATGAAGTTAGTATTTTTACTCACAGCTTTTTCATTGCTTAGGCGATCGTAGTGTGATTGACAGGAAATGGGTGTTTCTGGGCGGAAACAGGCCGTTTTATGGGCGTGTGGGAAAAAACGCTACCGTTTCCGGAAAAAACGCGGGAGTGGCTGGAGAAACGGGGGAGTGTCTGGGCGAACGCTGGGTGTGTTTGTGACGTCAAACCAGGAACGACAAGCACTGAACTGATCGCAGATGCCGAGTAAGTCTGAAGCTACTCTGAAACTGCTAAGAAGTTTGTAATCGCAATATTGCGAATCTTTCGTTCGCAATTTTAAGAAGCTAAGATTCACTCCCAGTAGGCGGCGGCTTAGCGTGAGCAACTCTGCAAAAATCGCCTTGCGAGCGAACAACTCGGAATGAGGGCCATAGAGCCCTAAGAAAACTGTTTGATAGATCAGGTTGCCAAAGGGTATATAGGTTCAGGTGCCTTCTCAAAAAATGGGGACTGTCAGCTGTTTTGGCAAAACTGGCAGCTTTTTCCTGTACCTTTGGAAGCTCTGTGTGTAGAACATGCAGCAGCGGCAGGTGGGGAGTTTGACTGGGGCGGTACAGCTGTCAAACCGTAACGCAGGTGTCCTAAGGCGAGCTCAGGGAGGACAGAAACCTACATGTGAGACATGCATCAGCATTTTTCTCTCTCATGGGGGGCTGTATCAAACCCGAGAGAGAGAGATAGAAGTGGAGAAGTTGCCCATAGCAACCAATAAGCTTATAACTGTCATGATAGAGGAAGAGACTGGGCACTGTCCACCCTGCCTGCACCCATCTCTGATCTCAGACTGGCTGATGGTGCTTGGGTCAGTGGCCTGCTTATGTGTTTTTTAGGGGGTGTATGTACAAAAGGTTCTATGTACTAAGCCATGGAGAGAGCTAAAGTAGACAGAGATAAAACCAGCCAATCAGCTCCTAACTGCCAAGTCACAGGCTGTGTTTGAAAAATGATAGGAGCTGATTGGCTGGCACGTGTTCTCCATCCACCTTATCTCTCTCTAAGGCTTAGTACAAAGACCCTTATGTTTTAAATTATGCGAGATATTTATCAAAGGTTGGAGAGAGATAAAGTGTAAAGTGATAAAGTCCCAGCCAATCAGCTCTTAACTGCCATGTTACAGGCTGTGTTTGAAAAATGACAGTTAGGAGCCGATTGGTTGGTACTTCATCTCTCTCCACTTTATCTCTGTCCAAGGCTTAGTACATACACCCCTTTCTTCTGGCCTGTCTGGGGACATGGGGGTCATTCCGAGTTGTTCGCTCGTTATTTTTTTCTCGCAACGGAGCGGTTAGTCGCTAATGCGCATGCGCAATGTCCGCGGTGCGACTGCGCCAAGTAAATTTGCTATGCAGTTAGGAATTTTACTCATGGCATTACGAGGTTTTTTCTTCGTTCTGGTGATCGGAGTGTGATTGACAGGAAGTGGGTGTTTCTGGGCGGAAACTGGCCGTTTTATGGGTGTGTGTGAAAAAACGCTACCGTTTCTGGGAAAAACGCGGGAGTGGCTGAAGAAACGGAGGAGTGTCTGGGCGAACGCTGGGTGTGTTTGTGACGTCAAACCAGGAACGACAAGCACTGAACTGATCGCACTGGAAGAGTAAGTCTCGAGCTACTCAGAAACTGCTAAGAGGTGTCTATACGCAATTCTGCTAATCTTTCGTTCGCAATTTTGATAAGCTAAGATTCACTCCCAGTAGGCGGCGGCTTAGCGTGTGCAAAGCTGCTAAAAGCAGCTTGCGAGCGAACAACTCGGAATGACCCCCAATGGTTTGGTGGATGTAGGAAGCTGGGATGTGCAATCCCATTGCAGACTCCCGGGGTTATTGCACTAGATAGGAAAGACATATATTCATCATTATGGCCTATGACAGGATAAATGCAATTGGGCACACTTATATGGTATATTAGGAATTGTGGGCAGTACTGTGTGGCATCATTTTCATTGGGTGCCATGCTATATGGCATATTATGAATGATGGGCACCAATGTGTGGCACAAAACTCGAATTCAAATAATATTTAAAATCCGTTTTTTGTGACTGTAAATGAATTTATAAAATAAACAAATGTTCTTTGGATCGTGTCTGTAACTTTGAACAGAAAAAAAAGCTAAGCCCCCCCCACGAACTTATTTTGTAGAGTGGTCCTAAATTTATGTCGACTAAATAGGGAAACTGCTTCAAACAAAAAACAATTAGTTTAACTGAATTTGCATATCATATTATGGGGAGAACACAAACATGCATTCATTAATAAATATGTGCACAAAGAAAAAGTTAAACACAACTGTTTAAATAGTACTAGAACTGTATATTACAGCTTTAGTGATAAAATGCGTTGCTGTCAAAATGTTGCCCTTCAAAATTAAAATATGATCCCCTTAATGAGCACCCTACCCGAAAAACTATCCTACTGTAGAGAGAGAACTAAAAGTAAGAGAGGGGGAGGAAGTTAAAGTGAAAGTATGTGGCTGGTAATGGTAGTGTAAACGGTTGGGTTTGATTGGCTGGTTGTGTTGTTGTTTTGGTTAGGCCAATCATAGTTCTGTAGGGGATGGACTTTAATGCAGTATAAGTATTTCCCCCCACAGTAAGGCTGCTCTATTTCCCATTTGTAATTCTCACTCTCCTTATCCTTTGTCTTTGTTATTTGCTTGCACGCATTTAACACACAACTCTTGCTTAGGAGGTGTGGTGGGAAGGCATTGCTCACCGGTGGCGGCACTGGGTACAGTGATTGGGTGAGAAGGCCTTTTCCTTGGGAGTTGGCCTAGCATTTATGAGTACTAGCCAAGTAAGGTGGTTGCTTTTGGGCTGGCCAGGTTGCAATGGGGGTGGGATTAACCTTGCCCTTATTCAGGGGTGGATCCGTGGGGGGGGGGGGGGGCATCTAGGCATACAGTCCTTTTCCCAGAGGAGTAGTGCCGCCTATGCCATGGACCATGCTGATTGGTTGCCAATGCCATGCGCAACTTTTTCACTGGTCCACTGCTCTACTCTGTTCGCTGCTGAATACATCGACCCCTTAATAACCGTTTATAATAATGATAATAATAATAATAATAATAATAATAATAATAATAATAATAAAAAAGCCATTGACTTTACTGTAATATATTGTAATATAAACACGAAAAAAAAACATTTTAGATAGAAACATCTGTTGATTTAGGGGTGAATAAAATAAAGATATACAATGAGCTTTCTCCTTGGTGTCTATGTGCAGTGTTTGCCAGAGGTCACACTTACATAGCTGCCAACCTGTTAGAATAAATTCCAAGTACACTTAGCTACTGAGCCAAAGGCATCCCAGCGCAGCGCATCCCACCGTCTCAGCAGGCCCTGGAGAGCTACTTAAATACTCCTCTTTAATAAACATTAACTTATAACGTCTAGAAAATAATAGATAACAACAGTTACAACTAGCAAGCAGATAAATAAGTAATTTTAATATTGGTCGATACTGAAAAATGGGGATATTTTCATGAACAACTCTTTAAAAATTGGGGCAGTTCCCGGAATTCTGAGACAGTTGACAGTTGTATACTTAGCTCCAGGTTCCATAGCCAGTCCACACCTTCTGTTGGGATTATCCGAGGACAAGTCTGAGAACCATCACTATAGGACAAGCGAACCACTAGATAGAGAGGAGGAAGAGTAATCAATATTTGCGGGCTATCCCCTGAAAACAGCCATTATTGGGGGATAACGAGGAAATACGCCAGCGATGATGTTGTTTGTGTAAGTCAGCCGATTGTGGCTGCAGATCTTGCTATGATAAAAAAGAAATATATATCTCCTGTAACCAGGAACATTCCAAGAACTGCAAGGTAGAGTCGTAATTTGCTATAATATCAATACTGGGAATAGCATGACCCCATGAAGAATCATCCTTGACCCTTATTGACCTGAGGGCCAAGTAAGTCTAAGTAAAGATATCTCTTTTTATATGGATGGATTTGGATAAAAGACACTAGAGAATGAATAGAATAAGGAGAATCCAGCAAAGGCATCTGGCGGATTACCGAACGTGCAAAGAGGACGAACTGTAGGTACATATAAAACTGCTTGTGGGGAAATCCAAATGTGTTATGTATTGAAATATTGAGAATAGATATCATATTGCAATGTGAGAATAGTCCCACCTGGGTCAAAGTCGCCTGTTATGCCTTTCTCCTTAAGCTGGGTACACACACTGGGACAATGTGTACCCAGATGACACAGTGGGGGTTATTCCGAGTTGATCGCTAGCTGCCGTTGTTTGCAGCGCAGCGATCAGGCAAAAAAATCGTCACTTCTGCGCATGCGCATGGCGCGCAGTGTGCACGCGCGACGTACTTTCACAAAAGCCGATTCAGTTTCACACAAGGTCTAGCGACGCTTTTCAGTCGCACTGCTGATCGGTGAGTGATTGACAGGAATGGGGCGTTTCAGAGGAGGTAACTGACCGTTTTCCGGGAGTGTACTGAAAAACGCAGGCATGCCTGGGGAAACGGGGGAGTGGCTGGCCGAACGCAGGGCGTGTTTGTGATGTCAAAACAGGAACTAAACAGACTGAAGTGATCGCTAGCTAGGAGTAAGTCTTGAGCTACTCAGAAACTGCACAATCTTTTTTTGTAGCAGCCCTGCGATCCTTTCGTTCGCACTTCTGCTAAGCTAAGATACACTCCCAGAGGGCGGCGGCTTAGCATTTACACGGCTGCTAAAAGCAGCTAGCGAGCGAACAACTCGGAATGAGGGCCAGTATGTCCAGATATCGGATCCATTGAGCGATGTAATGAAGGTTCGGAGCAACATATCGCTCCTTCCTTCATTACACATGCTGCAGTCGCTAGCATTATATCACGGTTGGCGGTGCAGCAGGGATGACCGAGCGACGTTACTAGCGTCCGCGAGCGTCTGCAAACTGGGCATACACACTGAGCAATATGCCCGATTTGTCATTCTGATTTGTCCGAAAGCGACAACTCAGGACGATAATGTCTTAGTGTGTACCCAGCATTATAATGAAGAAAGAGAGGATTCACTAACACAGGAAAGAAAAGGGGAATACCCCAAAAATGAACATACTGTAACATTATTCAGAATATGGGATAGGATGAGTTTCTTAGGAGAGTGAATGAGAGCTGCAGGGGAAAAGGGATAAATAATTCTGCTGCTCCGGAGGAGGTCTCAGTATCTTGTACCGGGAAGCAGTTAGCCTTCCGACGGATGGGATCCCAGCAGTCAATATACCAGCGACGAGGAAGGACACAATGCAAGCGTCTACATACCGACGCCACTCAAGATGCTGTCATCTCATTACCGACAGCCAGCATCCCGATCACCCTCAAGGCGGGACACGCTGGTGTCCTGCTGCACACGGGATGGGGGGTTAGGTTTAGGCAGGAGAGGGGGGGGGGGAGGGTTAGGGTGCAGGGACAGAAAGGTTTAGGTTACGGACCTGGGAGGGAGGGTTAGGAATAGGCACTTAGGGGGGACGTTAGGCATCAAGCGGGGATGCTTAGGTTTAGGCAGCAGGTAAGGGAGGGTTAGGTTAAGGCATCAAGCGGGGAGGCTTAGGTTTAGGCAGCAGGTAAGGGAGGGTTAGGTCAAGGCATCAAGCGGGGAGGGTTAGGTTTAGGCAGCAGGTAAGGGAGGGTTAGGGTAAGGCACCAAGCGGGGAGGGTTAGGGTAAGGCACCAAGCGGGGAGGGTTGGGGTTAGGCACCACTGGGGACGGTTAGGGCTAGGCACCCACAAGGGAGGGTTAGGGTCAGGATATAGAAAAAGTGAGGATTAGGGGGATTAATGGTTTTTTTTGGGGATTCTGATGGACGGGATGCCGCTGTCGGCAAATCATACTGAACCCCCTGTACCCAGTCACTGATATATATCAGAAGAACACTAGAGAAAATGAGAATGTCAGGGTAACCCCAGGCCCCTCTTAGATCTAGACAGGAAATTTGTGGTTTCTGGCTATACCATAAAACTTAGTGAATCAATTGGAACATAAAGCAATATCTGAAAACAAAGATGGAGAGTGAGCCTCTGAATTAGGGTATGACATCTTAGGAAAAATTATGTTTTTTATGAAAGCCATACTGCTCAACAGTGGGTGGGTCCGTAGTTTCCAGGTGTCCAGCAAATGGGTTATCTCGTCAACAACTGGGGGAAAGTTAAGAGTACACCATCATTTTTATAATTTGCTTCCTTGGTTTGCTTCTTCAGGCTACCATTAATGATTTAGAATTCTGTACAATCTCATGGACTGCCATGACAAACACAGTAACTCAGCATATAAAGCGAGCAGAGAGGCTTTGGAACAACCCTCTGAGCTGTGTCTGCTCTGTGCACTATAAAATCCTCCTTTTCCTCCTCCCCCATCTATCTATACTTACATGACATGCTGAGAATCTTCGGTTTATGGCCCTCATTCCGAGTTGTTCGCTCGGTAAATATCTTCGCATCGCAGCGATTTTCCGCTTAATGCGCATGCGCAATGTCCGCACTGCGACTGCGCCAAGTAAATTTGCTATGTAGTTAGGAATTTTACTCACGGCTTTTTCATCGTTCTGGCGATCGTAATGTGATTGACAGGAAATGGGTGTTACTGGGCGGAAACAGGCCGTTTTATGGGCGTGTGGGAAAAAACGCTACTGTTTCCGGAAAAAACGCAGGAGTGGCCGGAGAAACGGAGGAGTGTCTGGGCGAACGCTGGGTGTGTTTGTGACGTCAAACCAGGAACGACAAGCACTGAACTGATCGCAGATGCCGAGTAAGTCTGGAGCTACTCAGAAACTGCTACGAGGTGTGTAATCGCAATATTGCGAATACATCGGTCGCAATTTTAAGATGCTAAGATTCACTCCCAGTAGGCGGCGGCTTAGCATGAGCAAATCTGCTAAAATCCGCTTGCGAGCGAACAACTCGGAATGAGGGCCCATATTTGTTATCCCCAGAGAGATTTTGAAAAGGAGACAATAATTTGTAGAAGGATGTTTTTAAAAAAAATGATTATCCAATGCATGCTTATAGTGCTCTTAACTTGCTATTTAAAGTTAAAAAACAAACAAAAAAACTTCTTTATGCGATTGCTATAGTAATCATTTATATGGTAAATATGCAGTCATTACTAATATTACTTATATATATATATATATATATATATATATATATATATATATATATAAAAATGTTTCTTTGTTTAGCATTCGGATGCTATTGTATGTCCACAAAAAATGTTTTGCTATTTTATAAATAATAATAATAATAATAATAATAATAATAATGATGAGAATAGCTAAAAACAATTCAAGGTTTGTATGTTCAAGTAGTCACTGAGTATTTATGGTACATGTTAAGAACCTGCCTCGTGTTAGTCCCTTATGGAGTTAAGATACAGTAAAGAAAATCAACAGCTTTTTAAAATATTGCCATTTCACCAGGAAACATTCATCCCCGGGGTGTGAATTTAATGCTGAAATAAAAGATGTCTTGTTAGTCCTGGCTAACGTTCCGTTCTAACCTCAGCGCACAGCCAACTTGAGACTGATAATGTTACTTTCTGAACGCGCTCCAGAACACAGCAAATCTGGCTACTTCTGCATGTAACACTCGTATAAACCCAAGGAAAATATTCCTTTAAAATGTTTCCAGATTTTTTTTTCTTTTTTCAAATTTTTTTTTTCAGATGGATAAAGTTCTGGAAAATATTAATGAACACCATCTGCCCTGATTAAGTGCAATAAAGCAAATCCACATATCAAACACGCAATGTGTCTTCATTTAAGTCAAACTGAAAGTGTTGAGAGTTTGACACATTTTTACTATAAGTCAGAGACCAAAGAGGCCAATCACTAACAAGACTGGTTTTTTAGAGGCAGTTTCTCTCCTGAGAAGCTACAAAGTTATAGAATTATTCCAGCATGCTCCTCTCTGCGGCTGGTGGAGTGTATAGTAAAATCTACCCACTTCTTACATCCAGGCATTGATAGTTTAACAATGCATTGCGTCAGAGGGTTTATTGTTAGGTCATATTGGAAAGAAGGATATCCTGGGGGAAATCTCCATTCACTCACTACATTTACGTACTGAGTAGTGCTCCCCCTGGTGACTAGAACTGGGAACTCCTGAATTGTAATGTGGTATTGTAGCTATAACCAGGCTTGGACTGGCCCACAGGGGTACAGGGGAAACCACCCGTTGGCCCCACTGTCTGGGGCCCCACCTCCTGGTCTAAGGATCAGGTTCCAGACTGTGCACTTGAATTATACATTTTATATATATATATATATATATATATATATATATATATATATAACTTTATACTGGACTATGGTGTATTTTCTACAGTACATTGCTATTAATTAATCTGTTATTAATCTGGTACATTATCATGCATGCAGCAGCTGAATTTACTGTACATATTTATGAATGGGCCCAGACGTTGCACTCTCTAATGGTTAGTCAAACCAATGAGGTGACAGGCCACACCCCATCTGCAGCCTGGCCACACCCCTAACATGGGCCCCTACCACTGCATTTCCCCGGTGGGCCCTACATGCCCCAGTCCGACACTGGCTATAACCACGGTGTAACTAGAGGATAGTTTGGTTTCACTGGTGGATTTCTGCTACCTGGCAGAAATATATTTTGTTTAAATAATAATGAATAATAAAAAAAAAAAAATCCACTTCACAAGTTATTCATGTGCTGTACCAGGGACAAATGCAGTGGGGGTCTATCCACTCCCAAAGCCTAAGAATTGTTCTTCTGAGTGTGTTTGGCACTGGGGCTTGGTGACCCTGGCACTCAAAATCCGGAGCACCAAGAGCGGAGGGGGTGGCACAGGTGCAAATTATTATCATGGTGTAGCCACAGTCCTTTCAGGGGTACCCTACTGCTTAATGGCACTGCAGAATGGATTAGGCCCCAAAAGTGCCAACGTTGCTATGCCGAAAGTCCAAAGGGGGCTCTGCTGTCCTGGCCCAAATTAATGTTCAGATTAGCACAGCTGGTTCCCAGGGGTCAGGGAGTGGCTAGTGGGAGATATAGCAACCGGCAATAGATGTGTGCCTCTGACTAGGTGTAAAGACAAGGGCGTAGCTACCATAGGTGCAGGCAGTGCAGCTCCTATGGGGCCCAGAGCTGAGAGGGGCCCACTTTCCCTGTCAGTTACATGTGTTATATACAGGGCATAGCTACCATAGGTGCAGGGAGTGCAGCTGCTATGGGGCCCAGAGCTGAGATGGACCACCTTCCCTGTCACAGTTACATGTGTTATATACAGGGTGTAGCTACCATAGTTGCAGGGAGTGCAGCTGCTATGGGGCCCAGAGCTGAGAGGGGCCACCTTCCCTGTCACAGTTACATGTGTTATATACATTTTTCGCCATTGGGTGGTACGTAGGGGTCCTTTCAAACTTTTTCCTTGGGGCCTGCAATATATCTAGGTATGCCTCTGGACCTGCTCATTGTAGTGTGGTATAAAATGAACTGGAGAGCATATTAATGTTATATAATATGAAGCGGGGCACTGTAATGAGGCACAATATGAAAGGGATAATGTGAATTGGGGGTACTGTGCGGCATAATGTGTACTGGCAGCTCAGAAATGTGACATAGGGTGAACTTAAGTACTACTGTGATTCATAAAAGAAACTAGGGCACTACTATGGGGCATAGCATTAAATAAGGCTCTACTATGGTTCAGAAAATGAACTAGGGCACTACTATGGGGCATAAAATTAACAACTTCGGCAGAGAAGTGTCTCTCTAGAAGCATTGGGCCAGGGGCCCTTTCAAAATGTTGCTGTGGGGCCCACAAAGTTTTGGCTACGCCCCTGTGTAAAGATATTTTCCCACATGTGTGGTCCTGCAAGAGTGGCTCAAGAAATTGAGGACCAGGGAGAGAAGAGCGTTTAAGTTCCTCCCATAATATGTATAAGAGCATGTAAGCTCCTCCCATTACAAAAACATATGATCATGTAAGCTCCTCCCATAACCTATATATGAGCATGTAAGCCCTTACCATAACCTATATATAAGAGACTGCAAGCTCCTCCTATAAAAGCATGTAAGTTCTCACATCACTTAGCACACACATATGTACTAGCTCTTCCCAACACTTCAAACCATGGGGGTCATTCCGAGTTGTTCGCTCTGTAAATTTCTTCGCATCGCAGCGATTTTCTGCTTAGTGCGCATGCGCAATGTCCGCACTGCGACTGCGCCAAGTAAATTAGCTATGTAGTTAGGTATTTTACTCACGGTTTTTTCTTCGTTCTGGTGATCGTAATGTGATTGACAGGAAGTGGGTGTTTCTGGGCGGAAATAGGCCGTTTTATGGGCGTGTGGGAAAAAACGCTACCGTTTCTGGGAAAAACGCGGGAGTGGCTGGAGAAACGGAGGAGTGTCTGGGCGAATGCTGGGTGTGTTTGTGACGTCAAACCAGGAACGACAAGCACTGAACTGATCGCAGATGCCGAGTAAGTCTCGAGCTACTCAGAAACTGCACAGAGATGTCTTTTCGCAATATTGCGAGTCTTTCGGTCGCAATTTTAAGAAGCTAAGATTCACTCCCAGTAGGCGGCGGCTTAGCGTGTGCAATGCTGCTAAAAGCAGCTTGCGAGCGAACAACTCGGAATGAGGGCCCATGTATCTTAATATGTTGATTAAAAAAAAACCCTCTGTGAAGGTTTACCCCAATATAAAGTTCTGAACAAGTTTTTTTTTGTTTAATGAAATAAAAATAATAATTAATAATTTTAAACTATTGTGTTTGTTCACATGAGAAAATACAACTAACCCATACCCATATATTTTTGTAAAAAAAAAAAAAATGCACAGTAGGAGCATACATTTTATGCACTTAACCAATAGTCATTAAAATGTCACCTTTCAATACATTAGTTACAGTTCCTGGTATTTATGCCACCTTCTATATTAGGATCCTTGGTTGCACAGTAATTTCACTAGTAAGTAGGATGGATGCAGGGAGAGTTTCCAGTCTTTTCTAGGAGTCTGAGGACTCTCCAAAATTCCTGGAAGTCTAATTGAAAGGTTTTACATTATTTTTATAAAGTTAGAAGAGCCACTAAGGTATCACCTTACTCCCAAGGAGGTAATGCAAATTTTCCTGACAGAACAGTAGAGGCGGCCATTTTGTTGGCTGAACAAATATTCATTTGTATGTAGTGTATGAATTCACTAGGGATCGGTAACAACATGAAGAGGGAGATGAGAGCTAGAAAGGATGTTGACCGTAGCAACCAACTATAATTTTATAGACTGTATTAGATAAATGACAGATAGAAGCTGATTTCTAGGGAACTGATTGGCTGCTTCCTAGAGATTTCTGATTTAGCATCCAAAATGGCTCCTTTCATTAGGCAGGTAGAGACTGCCTTTATAGTTTTTTTGTTTTTAAAATCAAAATGTACTTTATGAAACTGGAAAAAAAACCTTTTAACTGGATAGGGCGCCAAAAGCAACATTATAAAGGAGATAATGGCACTAATACCCCATACAAAGAAACTGGATGCCAGGCTTTATTCATTTTCCTTCTTTATTGTGTATACTATCTTGAAACACAAAAGGAAGTGATAGTTCCTCTCTTTAATATATGACACTGACTGACATAATTGTAGTCCTCTCTTTGTTAATGTATGCAGCACACAGTCACTGACTGAATATGTCAGTTCAATTAGGCGTTACCACCAAATGACTAACACCATAAATCTATAGAACATGTATGTCATTGTAAGAAAGCTGCTTAATACTAGTATAACTTGTGGCTATATCAGGGCTGTAACTAGGTGTGTGCGGAGGGGGCACCGCACATAGCGCTGCAGGGTAGGGGGCGCTGTTGGCAGCACTTGTCAATTACCTGTTTTAATTACTTTCACTTGCAGCTTCCCCCCTTTTTGAAACCCAGCTTCTCCTGACCGTCCCTGTCTCCTACCCTGACCCCGTCTGTCGCTAATACCTATACAGCAGGGGTGTTAAACTTGCGGCCCCTACCGCATCCTTTTGCGGACCCTGGCCAAGGGTCCTCATGTGGTCCATTGTCAGGGAATTGAGCTAGAATGCTGACCAGGTTAGAGGTGTCCGTCTGGTTCCGGCCCCCGCTCCAAGATGTAGGCCTTTTCGTCCGAGCGCCATAGGATGACCAGGGGCCAGCTCTGCAGCCGCCACCCCCAGTGACAGCAGTAGCACCGCGGGCAGGAATGGGCTCCGGACATCAGCAGAGAGCAAGGATGGGAGTGGGCTGGAGCAGGGGCAGCAGACTGAGGCTGAGCAGGAGACTCCCGGCACAGGCCAGCAGCACGGCCCCCAGCACACATAGCACGGCCAGCCAGAGCAGCGAGCAGGGGAATGACTCCATCACCTCCCGCCCAGCATCTCACCTGCAGCACGATGCTGCTCTGCTCACCTGTCCAGCCTCTTATATCACCAGGCCCCGCTCCTGGCAACCCAGTGGTGTCCCTGTCAGCCATCAGCACACTGTACACACACTCTCACACAGCAGCACACTGTGCACACACTCTCACACACCACACAGATGTAGGAGAAAATACAGTAGTGCCATTACCACAGTAGGGTGTCGGCCTTCTGTTGGGGCAGCCAGTGAGCGAGGGCAGGGTGTCTCTGCATTCTGAGCTCATCCATCTTGCTGACCTGACCATGCTGTCTGTGCTGGCTGGAGCTGAGGACAGATCGCGCTGCTGGAAGGACAGAGCCGGTGACCGCTCTACTCACCTAGTTGCAAGTACTCTAATGTCCAGATGGGGGCTGCAGCGCTGTTCGCATCTGCCTTCTTTCAAACTACTGAAAACGTCCCTCCAAAAATGGCCGACGCCTCAGAATAGACAGTTATGAGACCTCCTCTAGTATTTAATAACTGTCTCCTCTGAGGCAGTGGCCATCTTGGGAGGGACATTTTCAATAGAGCACTGCAGGTGGATGGTGCACGGCGGAGGGCGGACGGAGCACGGCGGTGGATGGACGGACGGCAGCGGTGGGCAGACATCGGCTTGAGCTGCCCAGACCCTCCCCTATCTATCAGAGAGGCCGTACCCAGGACTGCGGTGTGCCCAGTACCCCCTGATGGCGGCCCTGGTGGCACGGGGCAGGTGACTGGGTGAGGGGGAAGGTGAATGGGTGAGGGTGGCATGGGGTAGGTGATTGGGTGAGGATGGCAGGAGCACTATACTGGGGGCATTACGTACCTGAATTTGGCATTATAGTGGGGGCAACATTTTTTAAATATTCCGAAATACAGAATAATCTATTATCCAAAATGCTTCTGGTCCCAAGCATTTTGGATAAGGGATACTCAACCTTATATATATTGGTCCTAAATGGTCCCAATCCTCCTCAGTAGTTTTCATTATAGTGCTGTTAATTCTTTATTTAACCTTTGTCCTAATGAGACTCAAGTGCATAATTGGTATTAAACTGTAGTTGCCACATTCTTGACTACTCTACCTAGATCCTCCTACAAAGAGAAATCCCTCCCGGTATGTCTACCCTGTTGCGTACCTTTGAGTTATCTGCAAAAAGACATACTTTCTCTTGGGAAATGGAATGTAAAAGGTGAGTGATTCCTTAGATGGCGCTAAGATCAAATATAGGGGGTCATTCCGAGTTGATCGCTCGCTAGCTAGTTTAAGCAGCCGTGCAAACGCTATGCCGCCGCCCACTGGGGAGTGTATTTTAGCTTAGCAGAAGTGCGAACGCTTGTGCAGCCGAGCTCTGCAAAAACAGTTTGTGCAGTTTCTGAGTAGCTCTGAGCCTACTCAGCGCTTGTGATCACTTCAGCCTATTCGTGTCCGGATTTGACGTCATACACCCGCCCAACGAACGCCCAGCCACGCCTGCGTTTTTTCAGACACGTCTGCGTTTTTGCAACCACTCCCTGAAAACGGTCAGTTGACACCCAGAAACGTCCCCTTCCTGTCAATCTTCTTGCGGCCGTCAGTGCAACTGAAAACTTCGCTAGAACCTGTGCAAAACAACAAATGACTTTGTACCCGTACGTCGCGCGTGTGCATTGCGGTGCATACGCATGCGCAGAAATGCCAATTTTTAGCCTGATCGCTACGCTGTGAACAACGGCAGCTAGCGAACAACTCGGAATGACCCCATAGTCCATTTCCTTTATGGCGTGTACTGTCTTTTTAAAACACAGAATACAGGGGCGTGTCCTCAGCGGAAGTCACCGGAGCTCGTCCTCTGGAGCCGCACACTGCCTGTCATCTAAGAGCCCTGCGATCCCGGCTGCTGCATGCTGGAGCCCTCCGTCGTGCCTGTGCCGCTGACTGTGGGGACCAGACACACCGGAGCTGCTCTCATCTGTGGGCCGGATCTCTGCACTGACGGGAGGAGACGCTGGAGTAGTGCCGCAGCCGCTAGCCTTTGATCTCTGTCAGGCATGCTGCTGCTCTCCTCCTGCCCTGACGCTTGCTCCAGTGGCTCTAGAGACTGACCCTCATCCTGCTGCTGTGTTGGATCTCTCCTCCTGATAGGAGACACAGGGAAGATACTGCAGCAGCAGTATTGTTCTGGGCCTTTGGAGAGAGAATTGATGGCATAGGAAAGGAATGAGTTAAACATCTTGTGAGAGGTGGACCTAGCTGTTTTGGAAAAAGGGGAGGGTTATTATATATAGGGAATGCTAGGCCAGATCAGTCTCTCTTGCTGCTGATTGCCTTCCCGCCCTCCCGCCCTGTGGGTAGAGGTTCTGGCACGGAGTGCCTTGGCGTTGAATTGTTGGCTGATTTTGTCGTTGGCTATTTATTGGCGGAAAAGAACGTCAGTTTGTAGTTGTATGGTTAGCTGTAGTGATTTACAGTTTGGTGTGGTTTAGGTGCACTCACCTCCATCGACTTATAGGGTCGCTCGATCACCCGACCGGGGGCAGCGGCAGGCACCCATCAGGGTGGGTAGTCACTGTGGGGGTTGAGTTGGGCACCTATTACCGATTTTACAGTTTGTAGTTAAATTAGGACAGTTTTGAATTTTAAGGTTAGCGTTAGTTCAATAGAGCCGTTCTTTTTTCTGCCACCATATGCCGGCTGAATCGGCATGTTAACAAAGTTTTTTCATTTACAGGTTTGCTATGGTTAGGGTAAAATAAATAGCTAGCAATTTTTCTGCCAAATTCAAGTCTCCGTGTCTTTATTTCTTGGTAATAGAGGTAATGAATGTTTTACTTTGAATCAAGGGGTCCACCAAGTATCACTAGGATGTTTAACACAGTGTGACAGGTGCTGTTCCCACTGCCTCCATGCCATTTGCATTCCAGACCCCCACTACTATAACTGGTCCCTGGACTTATTGTACTCAGCTATAGCGCTTTGGTTGGAATTCACCTACGACAACCAGCGGGAGCCCCACCTGCCTCCTCCCTCCCCTCTGGACCCCGGGACTCATTACCCAGCCTGCACTACCATACCCAGCGTGCCTCCTCCAGTGCAGGGACCAGTGTTCTACCCCCACCTTCTTATTACACCTTCCGCACGCTGTACATTGTGCTGTGGGGAGCCCGGTGTCGTTTCTGTGATATCCCCCTGACAGCAGAGTGTCCAAGTTGGTGCCCCATCCGATTCTATGGTGCAGCAGGAGAGCATAGGATTCCCGTTATACTATATCCTGCACCCCTTGCTGGTGTTGCTGACGGCTCTTACATTTGGTTTCCCATAAGGCTCTAAGCAAGGATCCTGGCTAATATGTGATAGCCATGTGCATGTTTTGATACCCATTTCACTCCATACCCAATTATTGGTGAATTATTGTGGCCTCTTATTACAGGGATATACCTATGGCATCGCCCTTACCACTATTTGGCCTGGGTGTTTCTTTATAATATACCATTTCTACGTGCCATGCTGCCTAAACGTCAGAAAGAACAGTCTGGGGTCCCCCCAGTGAATTTTTTTGTAAGAACCGTTCCCCTGCGCAAGGAGGTAGAAGTGCTGCTTCTTCTGACAAGCATCACAAATCCCTGTCTGCGCTCAGTGCTCCTTTTGAACCCTTAGCCTCTACTTCCCCTGTATCAGCAACCATGGGTGATGATGCCCCATTGACGATTGGCTCTATGAAGCAGCTCTTGACAACGACCCCACTGGAGGGAGAATAGATAGCGTGGCGCGCGTAGCGCGTCACCGTGCCCGCAGCGGGGCTCATTTGCGCTCGCCCAGCTTTCAGTATGCCGGCAGTCGGGATTCTGGCGCCGGTATGCTGGCCACCGGGAGCCCGACCGCCGGCATAACATACTACACCCCTCATGAACAGTTGCTGACCTAAATGAAGTATCTTACACTGCTCTAAGGGTCCTATTCTGTTTTGGAAGTAAAGCAAAAAAAAGCAAGTAACTTTGTACCTGGAACATACCATGTTGCCATTACAAGGCGAGCAAATACATTTATATTTTTTCTATACAGGGTAAATACTGATTGCTTTTGCATGTACATTAGCCAACAAATGTTTAGATTTCAGTTTAGACACACTCCACATAAATGTAACTCTCTCTGCACATGTCTCATCTGCACTGCAACATGGTTTTGCACAGTTACTTGCTTCATTTTAGCTTTACTTCCAAATAAGAATCAAGTTCTAAATGAGAAGCAGATAACACCATACTTACTTTTGTGGACAATCACAAGTTTTTTACTATCTGGTATGATGCTCATTTGACTGCACTTTGCACTTTAGAGGTTGGATTGTAAACACTGAACTCTTGGGAAGCTCAGGGTAAATTTGCTAAGATTGGAGTTTTTTTTTAGAACTTGTGATGTTGCTCATGGCAACCAATCAGATTCTACTTAACATTTACTAGCTGCTTCTAGAAGATAACAGACAGAATCTGATTGGTTGCTATGGGCAACATCACCAGTTGTAAAAAAAACTCCCACCTTAGTAAATTTACCACCTATACTCCCAGTCCTAGCCCCAATACTACACTATTTTGATCATTGCCCTTTTTGTGGTCCAATTCCTCGGAATTCAGTGTATGCACAGTAGTTACGTATTTGTCACTGGACATCAGGAGTTAAGCTGACGTCTTCTTAGAGACATTTGCCACCCCTTTGAAGGGGGTCCGAAAGGCATACAGATAAGCTTATATACTTCTTATTTCTGGTACGCACGTATTACTTTGCACGAGTGCCTCAAGCCAGGCACTATTCCTATATACTAATATATAATGCCATACACACATGCATTTTATACACACACACACACACACACACACACACACACACACACACACACACACACACACACACACACACACACACACACACACACACACACACACACACACACACATATTTTGTAGTGGGATTAGCACTTACCTGTGTTTTTGTATTCATACAGTATATGTAATTATCCCATCTCCCAGGAGTTCAAGTTGGCCTTACAGGTTTGCCTACAATCCATTGACGTCGTTGGTCAACCCACAGATCATTTGTAGACTAAATTGGAGGAGGTTGTTGAGTCTCACAATGATCTCTCATCACACTTCATGAGGAGCTTCAGACGGAAGTCACGGCGCTCCGAAGTAAAGTCGGTGATCTTGAAGATCGTTCTCGCAGAAACAATATCAAGGTTATAGGTATCCCGGAATCTGTGCCTAACTCCGAACTGAAGGGCTTTGTTACCGATCTTTTTATAAAGGGTTTCATCCCACAGTTACCATGGCGGAATTCCTGCTTGACCGTATACACCGTGTTCCTAAGGCAAGGAATGCCCCTATGGCAGCGCCTCGGGACACCCTGATGAGGTTTCACTACTACCATGTGACGGAACAGGTGCTTTGTGTGGCCCAACCTTTGGATGCTACCGATGCTATCCTGGGAAACTTACAAATCTTTGGAGACCTCTCAGCCTCTACTCTTGCAGCTCGTAGATCTTTTTACCCTGTCACCAAAGCCCTCAGGAAGGCGGACATTCCTTACTGATGGGGGTTTCCTACCAAATTGCTTATTAGGCATAATGGATCTACAAATGTTGTCACCTCTCCTGCAGTTGTTACTCAACTTCTTGCGTCTTGGAAACTGGAGGATGTGGTTGCCGAGGGTCCTAGTGGCTCTAGGATCTCCCAGGATTGGTTGACAGCGAGCCGTACTTCCTGTGTTGTATATTGCCTTCTTGTCAACCTCTTTTATTACCCGTCATACTCTTCATTGATTGTTTAGGTTAGGGCTTGTGTGCACCGTTCTGCACAGTGGGGTGTTTGGTTTATTGACCGGGTGCCTTCCTCCACAGATCATGCATTGGCTGTTCAACAACTTTATATCTTCTCCCGTGTTGCTCAATGGTTATTACAGTGTGTGTGTGTGTGTTTTTTCAGAAGCTCAAGGTCGACAATTCCTCGGTTCCCACTGTTTACATTTCTTTATTTCTCATTTTACTGTTTGATGGTTTCCCTTTGGAATGTTAGGGGTAGAGCTCACTCCCATGTACCCCAATGTGCCGCCTCAATAGGTGGCCCCCTGTAGTACACCTGTGGTGTGCTGTCTGTTCTTTTCTCCCTCTCTGCTTTTTTTTGCCTTCCTCCCCATTTTCTACAACCTTCCAATTACTGTTTGTTGGTTTCCCCCAAGGTACTGGTACCTTGGCGGTCCCCTGCAGCTCCCTGTGCTATGTGTTTTTTTACACCGTCCTCCTGATACCCATTATTAGACACGCTCTCTACTGGATCATGTGGTTGTTTCATTACACTAACAATGGGCCCTGGTTCTAATTATCCTTGTTGTATTGGGATTTTATGGTCCACTATACCTATCACTCTATAGTTTCTAATTACTTATGGTTAATGTTATATCTTTAAATGTCAAAGGACTCAATTCTATGAATAAACGCAGATTAGCCTTGTGTCATTTCGCAAAACTTAAAGCCCACATTGTTGCCTTACAAGAGACGCACTTCATGGCCCCCTCTCTCCCGCAATTCACTGATAATAAATTCCCACAGTGTCTTATGTCTAATGGTTCTAAGAAAAAAGCAGGTGTGACTATTTTGTTTTCGCAACACTGCCAGTTTGTGTTGGAGAAACAGATTAATGACTCTGATGGCTCTGATGTGGGTAGCTTGGAAGATAAACCTGTTACAATCGCAGTAGTTTATGCCCCGAATACTAAACAAATCCCATTCATCTGGAGATTCTTTGAGACCCTCCAAGCTTCCCTTTCAGGTTCATTGATAATATTGGGGGACTTTAATTTAGTACTAGACCTGTTTATTGATAAATCCTCAAAACACTGCCCCCTGAAATCTACCCCTCCCAGAGACCAATCTCAGGTCTTTAGATGTATTTTACATGAATACGACCTTTATGATGTATGGAGATCCCGGAATCCGACTTGTAGAAATTACACCTTATACTCACCCATACATAGAACTTACTCAAGAATTGATATTTCTTTGTCTGATAAGTGGACTCTCCAACAGATTTAAAAAGCTTCCATCCTGCCTGTCCCCTGGTCTGACCATTCGGCTTTTTTTTTTAGGTGGGACCTGTCCTCTGCTAAAATTCCCCCTCGTCCCTGTCGCCTTGGCGAGTACCTTTTGAATGATGCTGAGACTAAAACATATATTTTGCAATCATTAACCCTGTACTTAGAAACTAATTTCCCAGCTGAATCTTCCCTCTTCACCCATTGGTGTGCTTTAAAGGTAGTTGTGAGGGGCTCTATAATCCAATCCGCGGCTCATCACCGTAGGGCAGTGGTTTCCAAATTTTTTTAATCACGGCGCCCTAGAATATCAGAATTTTTTTCACGGCACCCCTAGGCCAAAAATTTCTTATTGAGAAATTTAGAAAGAAATATTACATTAAGTAGATCGTGTTTATATGTCATCCTTAGGGTCAGTTGTGTGGTGAGGGACAAGATTTGCTTCTGTTTGGCCACATATTTTATGACTTGGAGCCACCAGCACTGGTTTTGCCTATTATATTGACCATGTTTAATTTGAATTGGTCCTTTACCACCAACCCAGGGTACCCCTGCAAGTGTCCTGAGGCACCCCAGGGAGCCACGGCACACAGTTTGGGAACCTCTGCCGTAAGGCATTGAATGAAAGTCTGAAAGATGTTGATAAGTGACTAGCTGACCTGGAAGGTAAACTTAAAGTGTCACCCACTAATTGGTCACTTTACAAAGAGCTTTTAAAGACTAGAGAGGAATGGAACGTTTTGACCCTGAAAGAGGTCCATAAAAACCTTTTCAAGTTAAAACAAACATTTTACACTCAGGGTGATAGAGCAGGCAGACTTTTAGCCCAAAAGTTGAGAGGGAAACTAGCAAAAGATCGCATCAAAGCAGTTATGAATTTGAAAGAGATTAAAGTATCTGACCCATTAGAGATAGCTAATGCGTTTGCTGACTACTATTCCTCCCTGTATAATCTCCGTAATGACCCTAATGACTCCCCAACCATCTGCTGAAGGGATTGAGACTTTTTTGAAAAAGCTTAAACTTCCATCTTTAGACCCTTTGGCTATTCAGCTCCTGGAACGTCCCTGGACCGCAGACGAAATAGGGAAAGTAATTACCAGTTTATAAGCTGATAAAGCGCTGGGTCTGGACGGATATACACATTTTTTTTATAAGCATATCAAGGATATTTTAGCCCCAATTCTGGCCCCTAGGCTTCATCTAGTGGATCCTTTTCCTCAGAAATGCTGGAAGCACGGATTGTGGCCTTCCCCAAACCAGGCAAAGACACTACTCTATTGTCAAATTATCGGCCAATTGCCTTATTGAACTCCGATGTGAAAATTTACGCAAAACTCATAGCAAATAGGCTTAACCCTTTACTTTCGCCTCTTATTCACCAAGATCAAGTAGGTTTTGCTCAGGGTAGACAAGCCCCCGATAACACCTGGAGGATAATTAATGTTCTAGATGCCTTCTCTCAATCATCCGAACCCCTCTTATTGCTTTTGTTAGATGCAGAGAAAGCCTTTCATAGGCTTCATTGGGGTTATCTACAAGCTGTTCTCCATAAATTTGGCATTGAGGGATTAGCTTTATTCTCTATCACAACCCTCTACTCCAATCCATCTGCTAGGGTTTTTGTTAATGGTCTACTGTCCACTACTTTTGGGATTACAAATGGTACTCGCCAAGGCTGCCATTTGGCCCCACTAGTATTTGTTTTAGCGATAGAACCTTTAGCTGCATCAATTCGGGCTCACCCTACCATCCATGGCCCGGTTCTGTTTGGTCGGCCATATATAGTATGTCTATTTGCAGATGATGTCCTTCTGTCTTTAACCAACCCAATGATATCTCTTCATAGTTTGCAGGAGATACTAGCTGAATACTTCTCTGTCTCCTCATATTATAAGCTAAATCGCTCCAAAACGGAGGCTCTTTCGATTAACTTCCCTGCCGATTTACTCGCCCTGTTAAAAGCCGAATATGATTACGCCTGGCAGGATGGAAGCTTGAAGTATCTGGGAATCCAGATCTCTCCCAAAGTCTAGGATCTCATATCTTGCAGTTATCCCCCGCTGCTACAGAAATTCTCGTCTATGACAAATGACTGGGCGCTACTCAATATATCGTGGTTAGGCCGTATTAATGCTTTGAAAATGGTCCTATTCCTATTCTTTTGCCTAAATCTTTGCTGAACAAATTTAACTCAGCTCTTATTAAGTATGTTTGGAAAGGCAAGAAGCCCAACCTTGCCCATAGTAGAATGTCTCTACCAAAATCTAAAGGTGGTTTAAGCTTATCCCGATTTATCTTCCTACCAGGTAGCAAGTATCCTGGTCCTGTTAGGTGCTTGGTTTGAGGATTGTACCAATAAATCTTGGGTTCTCCTTGATAGGGGCATGCTGTCACCTGTCCCCTTACCTGATATATTGTGGTTGCAACGGCGGCACAAAGTCTAAATGAGCGTTCCTCAGTAGTTCATTCTACACGTAAATCCATTCTCTAGTATCTAAGTTGCCGGAAGTTACCGTCCCATCCCTGGAACTTTCATTGTTGGCTTTAGCACATTTAATTCCTGACCTAACATTGATTCATGGATCTCCCAGGGTATTTCTACTTTAAGGGATGGTTCCTTGGTTCCCTTCGCATCCCTTCAATCTAAATACGGTATTTCTACTGTACTTTCAGGTACTGTGCTATCAATTCCTAAATTTCTACAAAATAAAATTCATAAAGCAGTCTCTAAGGGTGCAATCTCCTGGTGGTATGATATCCTAGTTTGTCCTCAACAACCAGCTAAGTTTCCTTCCCAAATTAAGTGGGAATCAGACTTGGCTTGTCTCCTGACTGAGGGTGAATGGCGGACAGTATACCACTTATGTTTCCATGTCTCTAAATGCCAATCCCACATTGAACAATTCTACAAGCTTCTTCACCGACAAAACCTTACTCCTGCCCTTTTACAATGTTATGATTCCAGTACTCCTGACCGGAGGAGATCTCATGGCAATGGTCAGAGTACTGGAAGGGAATGCTGGTTATGGGAGCGGGAATAGAAAATAGCCCCTGGCGCCCTAACTCCGTTGTCTCGCCCGTGCTGTCAGAAATCCCCTGCGAGACTATGGTTGCTTGAGCCCATGGCAGCCGCGTTTGAAGGGCGGATTAAGTCTGCCCAACTCCGATGCCCCCTCAGGTCTTAATGGGAGACAAAGGGAAATCCGAGACAGGGTGATAACAAGGGGCCCTCTGACTAAACAACCAGGCCAGGGGCTACAAGCTAACTGACAAAACCTAAAGTATGTGCGGAAACCCGCCAGGGAAAAGGACAACCAAAATCCACTTGTCCAATACTCCTACCCGGCACCGCCGGATACCAGAGTGGACCTGTGGAAGCGGAACCCTCCGCAAAATGCACCAAAACATAAATAATAAATAATAAAGCGGACAAGCCGCAACACACGGCAAGGCCGTGACTCACGAACACCACTGGATGTTATAAGGTGATTAGTCAGGACTCCAGGAATAAGATGACAAACTTCCGAGTTCAGAGCTTCCAATACTGGAATGACCGGATACAGCAAGACTGGAACGGACTCTCAGCAAACAAAGACAGCATGCAGGAAGCTATTACCGGCGTCTGTGAGAAGCCCTGGGAGTGTATTTAACCAGGAGTCCTCTAATCAGCTGCCAAAAGGCTGATTAGAATAAATGCCGTGCAGCTGCCTTGCTACCCGGCCAGAGAGCAGGAGAAAACATTAACCCTTAAAGCCTAGCAACGGGGAACACGGTCCGCCAGTGGCGTCCCCGTTGCTAGGGTCCGTGCGGCTCAGCGCGCCCGGCGTCCAGCGTTGCCAGGGAGCCGGCGGCTGTTCGCGTACGGCGTCCCTGGTTGCTAGGCGCCGGGCCGCACCGACGAGCGGACCCCGGCGCCTAACAGTACCCCCCCCTTGAGGAGGGGTCAAGGAACCCCTAAAGCCAGGCTTCCAAGGAAACTCCCGAAAAAATGCCCTCTTGAGCCTTGGGGCATGAAGATCCTTATCCAGGACCCAGGACCTTTCCTCTGGACCATAACCTCTCCAGTGAACCAGAAAATAGAGCCGGCCCCTGGACAACTTGGAATCGAGAACCTTCTCCACCAGGAACTCCTGTTGCCCCTGTACATCCACTGGAGATCTTCCCTGAGAGATCTTCCGAGGAAATTTATTGGAAGAAATGTATGGCTTCAACAGGGAGCAATGAAACGTATTACCAATCCGAAGAGATTTTGGTAAACGTAACCGGAAAGCAACTGGGTTAACTTTTTTAATGATATGAAATGGTCCAATAAATTTGGGTCCCAACCTAGCTGAAGATTGTCGAAGTCTAATGTTACGAGTCGACAACCATACCCTATCTCCCACCTTAAAACTGCAAGGACGTCGGAGCCGGTCAGAAATTTTTTTCTCTCGAAAGGCCGCTTTTCTGAGAGCAAGGTGCACTTTTTTCCAAATGGCTCTGAGATGGGAGGTTAGGGTTAGCGAGGAAACTGAGGAATGTTGAAAAAAAGAATTAGCTCTGGGGTGAAAACCAAAAACTGAAAAGAATGGAGACACGTTGGTGGAGGAATGACAAGAATTATTGTAAGCAAACTCCGCCAATGGAAGAAACTCGGACCAATCATTCTGGAGTTTAGCTGAATACAAACGCAAATACTGTTTCAATGATTGGTTAACTCGCTCGGTTTGCCCGTTGGACTGTGGGTGGTAACCAGATGTTAATGATAATCTCATCTTTAATGAAGCACAGAAACACTTCCAGAATTGTGCAATGAATTGTGGACCCCGATCAGAAACAATATCAGTGGGCAACCCATGAAGTCTGAAAACATGGCGGAGAAACAACACTGCCAATCCTTGGGCAGATGGCAGTCGGGGAAGGGCAATGAAATGAGCCATCTTGCTAAAACGGTCTACTACCACCCAAATGACTCTGCATCCAGCTGAAAGGGGAAGGTCCACCACAAAATCCATGGAAATATGAGACCATGGCCTGAGAGGGACATTCAAGGGCATAAGTTGCCCGATAGGCAAGGAACGGGGAACCTTATGCTGTGCACAAACCTGACATGAAGAAACAAACTCCTTAACGTCTTTAGAAAGACCAGGCCACCATACTGAGCGGGAGACTAACTCCAATGTCTTAGAGATCCCCGGATGCCCGGAAACTTTGTTATCATGGAACTCAGTCAAAACAGTAGCTCTCAAGAACTCAGGGACGTAAAGACGACCAGCAGGAGTATTTCCAGGAGCTTGGTGTTGAAGCTGTTTTAACTGGGTAAATAAATCTTGTGTGAGGCCTGCCCAAATGACTGAAGATGGAAGTATGGGAGTAACAGGACTGTTATCATGAACCGGAAGAAAACTGCGTGACAGAGCATCTGCCTTGGTATTCTTGGAACCTGGCCTGAAAGTTATAATAAATTTGAAACGAGTAAAGAACAAAGCCCAACGAGCCTGCCGGGCTTTCAGCCGCTTAGCTGATTCGATGTATTGCAGATTTTTATGGTCAGTCAATACTGAAATGGTATGTGTTGCTCCCTCAAGCCAATGCCTCCACTCCTCGAAAGCCCATTTAATAGCCAGTAACTCCCGGTTACCAACATCGTAGTTGGATTCAGCGGATGAGAATTTCCTGGACATAAAGGCACAAGGATGTAGTTCCAGAGTGTCCGGATCCTTCTGAGATAGGATAGCCCCCACTCCAACCTCCGAGGCATCAACCTCAACAATGAAGGGCAATTCTGGGTTGGGATGTCTGAGGACTGGAGCTGAGACAAAAGCTTGTTTCAAGGCTAGAAAGGATAACTCGGCTTCATGTGACCAGTTGGTAGGATCCGCTCCCTTCTTAGTCAGTGCAACAATGGGAGCAACCAGGTCGGAAAAAGAATGAATAAATCTTCTATAATAATTCGCAAACCCTAAAAAGCGCTGAATTGCTTTTAAGTTGGTGGGTTGCGCCCAGCTAAGGATGGCTTGGAGCTTCTTAGGTTCCATGCAGAATCCCCGAGGGGAAATAATGTACCCTAAAAAGGATACCTCCGTGACATGAAACTCACACTTCTCCAGCTTGGCATATAGATGATTTTCACGTAATTTTTGAAGAACCTGACGCACCTGGGTAACATGTTGTTCAATTGATTCAGAATAGATCAGGATGTCGTCTAAGTAAACGACCACGAATCTTCCTAGAAAATCACGGAGCACATCGTTAATGAGATCCTGGAATACTGCCGGAGCGTTAGACAAGCCGAACGGCATCACCAGATACTCGTAGTGACCCGACTGAGTACTGAAAGCCGTCTTCCACTCATCTCCCGACTTGATTCGGATGAGGTTATACGCTCCCCTCAGGTCAATTTTAGAAAAAATCACAGCCGAACGCAGCTGATCAAAGAGGACAGAAATCAGCGGCAGAGGGTAAGTATTTTTAACTGAGATCTTATTCAGGGCTCTAAAGTCAATGCAAGGTCTGAGTGATCCATCTTTTTTCTCCACAAAGAAGAAGCCTGCACTTAAAGGGGATTTAGATGGCCTGATAAATCCTTTTCCTAGGCTCTCCTTAACATACTCATTCATGGCCGCAGTTTCTGGCCCGGATAATGCATATAACCTTCCCTTTGGCAATGTGGCACCAGGAATTAGCTCAATAGCACAATCATAAGGCCGATGGGGAGGCAGAATGTCTGCATTGCCCTTGGAAAACACATCAACAAAGTCCTGGTATTCCACGGGAATGAGTTCGGGAATGGCAGCAGCTATTCTGACGGGAAACGTAATACATTCCTTATTACAGATGGTACCCCATTGTAAAATCTCCCCTGACTGCCAATCAATGGTGGGATTATGAAAGGCCAGCCAAGGGTGACCCAGAACCACTGGAACTGCTGGGCAATGGGTAAGGAAAAACTCGATCTTTTCGGAATGAAGAGCTCCTACCGTAAGTAGTACAGGGGGTGTACAGAGGGAAATAACCCCATTGGACAAGGGACTCCCATCTAAACCATGCATGGTGATACACCTACCCAAGGCTAACTGAGGAATACCTAAGGCCTTGGCCCACGTTAAGTCCATAAAGTTCCCTGCAGCTCCACTGTCAACAAAAGCCGACACTGAGGAACAGAGGCTGCCAAAGGAAACTTTAGCTGGGACTAAAAGGGAGTTCTTCGAGGAGATAAGCTGCAGACCAAAGTGAACCCCCTCACAATTCACTTGGTCGAGGCGTTTTCCTGACTTGATCGGACAATTACGGGCAAAATGTCCCTTACCCCCACAGTACAAACAAAGACCAGAGTTTTGCCTTCTGGCTCTTTCTTCTGGAGACAGCCGGGAGAGACCCATCTGCATGGGCTTCTCTACGTCCTCAGGAATGGAAAATACACATGGAGTAGACCTGACAGGTGCTCCTTTTTCAGCCCTCCGCTCTCTGAGACGACGATCAATCTTAATAGAAAGCTCCATGAGTTTATCGAGAGTCTCAGGAGCGGGATACTGAAGGAGACTGTCTTTTATAGACTCTGATAAGCCGAGGCGAAACTGACTGCGCAGGGCTGGGTCATTCCAGCCACAGTCGTTCGACCAACGGCGAAACTCTGTACAAAAAACTTCTTCAGGATTTCTACCCTGTCTGAGAGTGCGTAACTGACTCTCAGCGGATGCCTCTCTATCAGGGTCATCATACAAAAGCCCTAAAGACCCAAAAAAGGCATCTACTGATGACAACGCCGGATCCTCTACTTTTAAACCGAATGCCCAGGTCTGAGGATCTCGCTGGAGCAAAGAAATAATAATTCCGACCCGCTGAGATTCAGTACCTGAGGAGATCGGTCTTAACCGAAAATAAAGTTTACAGGATTCTTTAAAATTAAAAAACTCCTTCCTATCACCAGAAAAACGGTCAGGCAAGTGCATTTTTGGTTCAGGGACTACCCTCGGGGAAGTTCGTAAAAGATCTTCCTGCGACTTCACCCGAAGGGAAAGATCCTGAAACATCTGAGTAAGTTCTTGAATCTGGCTGACTAGGAGCTGACCAGGATTTGGCCCTAAACCTGTGGGATTCATGAGGCCGATAACTCTTACAAAACTGAATAAGGAAAAAATTAAACCCAGTTTAATTTTAGGTTTTGGTATGGCCGGTAATAATGTTATGATTCCAGTACTCCTGACCGGAGGAGATCTCATGGCAATGGTCAGAGTACTGGAAGGGAATGCTGGTTATGGGAGCGGGAATAGAAAATAGCCCCTGGCGCCCTAACTCCGTTGTCTCGCCCGTGCTGTCAGAAATCCCCTGCGAGACTATGGTTGCTTGAGCCCATGGCAGCCGCGTTTGAAGGGCGGATTAAGTCTGCCCAACTCCGATGCCCCCTCAGGTCTTAATGGGAGACAAAGGGAAATCCGAGACAGGGTGATAACAAGGGGCCCTCTGACTAAACAACCAGGCCAGGGGCTACAAGCTAACTGACAAAACCTAAAGTATGTGCGGAAACCCGCCAGGGAAAAGGACAACCAAAATCCACTTGTCCAATACTCCTACCCGGCACCGCCGGATACCAGAGTGGACCTGTGGAAGCGGAACCCTCCGCAAAATGCACCAAAACATAAATAATAAATAATAAAGCGGACAAGCCGCAACACACGGCAAGGCCGTGACTCACGAACACCACTGGATGTTATAAGGTGATTAGTCAGGACTCCAGGAATAAGATGACAAACTTCCGAGTTCAGAGCTTCCAATACTGGAATGACCGGATACAGCAAGATTGGAACGGACTCTCAGCAAACAAAGACAGCATGCAGGAAGCTATTACCGGCGTCTGTGAGAAGCCCTGGGAGTGTATTTAACCAGGAGTCCTCTAATCAGCTGCCAAAAGGCTGATTAGAATAAATGCCGTGCAGCTGCCTTGCTACCCGGCCAGAGAGCAGGAGAAAACATTAACCCTTAAAGCCTAGCAACGGGGAACACGGTCCGCCAGTGGCGTCCCCGTTGCTAGGGTCCGTGCGGCTCAGCGCGCCCGGCGTCCAGCGTTGCCAGGGAGCCGGCGGCTGTTCGCGTACGGCGTCCCTGGTTGCTAGGCGCCGGGCCGCACCGACGAGCGGACCCCGGCGCCTAACATACACACTATGTGGCCTACTACTTCTAATACCTGTTGGCGACAATGTGGAAGTGTGGGAACTCTTTTCCATATTTTCTGGTTGTGCCCCCTGGTTGCTAGCCTTTGGTCTCGAGTATTCAACCTTACTTCCAAACTTTTGGGAACCCCGATATCTCCCCATCCTAAAATAGCGTTACTCCATTCGTCCTAATGACCGATATGTCCTAGGTCACATTCTGGCATCCACAAAACTTTTCTTAGCCAAATATTGGCAAACCTCACTAATTCCCATGATCCTCGCAATTGAACATGAAGTTCAAGTGCATTTTGAATTTGAGACTGCCGGGCTGTCATACTCGATACCAACGACTTCACAGACAACTAAATGGTCTCTCTGGGTTGCCTATAGAGCGTCACTTCTAACTTCAGTATTTAAACCCTTTCCTTAATTATTATTATTATTTTTTTTACCCTGGATAATAACTCTAGAGCACCTATAGGGTGTTCCTGTAGTACCGTCTCCAGGAATACTATGTGGGCTTTATGTCTTTATGTCTCTATTTATATTTATCTTTATATTTATATCTATTCTTTAGCATATCTCAACATTTACACTGTTAATTGATGCCGTTGCTGTTTAATTATATTGTGTACACTTTGAATTGGTTTTGCAATGTGACCTTGTTGTTGAGAGGACCTTACTATCCAGATGTTGCTCCTTAACTATGTTGATTGTGTCAGGATGTGTTTTCTCTCTGTGGAACTTTATGTATACATGACCCTCCCCCCCCACCCCCTCTTTTTCTTCTTTCTGTACCCCCCTTTTATACTTTATATTGCTTGAAACTTTAATAAAAACTTTATCTTTAAAACACAGAATACAAAAGCCTCATTTTTTTCCAATAGAAATTTCATCAGTACTGTGCCAAATGCCTCTTTCAATGATGTCTCATATTTTTTTCAGTACATGCAAGAAAGAGTAAAAAAACGCATATAATAATTAGAGTGAGCGGGTTCGGTTCCCTGAGAACCGAACCCGCCCGAACTTCACTACCCGAGCCCGGATCCGAGTCAGGCTCGGGTTTACCCGCCTGTCTCGGAAACCAGAACGAGGCAAAATGTCATCATCCTGCTGTCGGATTCTCGCGGGGTTTGGATTCCATATAAGGAGCCGCGGCTCGCCGCCATTTTCACTCCGGCATTGGAGAGTGTAGAGAGAGGACGTGTCTTCGTCCTCAGTGTCATGCATAAGTTCAGTAGTAGTGTCTTGTGCTGCATCAGTCCAGTCACAGTGGTGGTGTCCTCTGCTGCCATATGTCCAGTGCTGCTGTATAAGTCCAGTCCAGTGGTGCTGTGTTATGCTGCATCAGTCCAGTAGTGGTGTCTTGTGCTGCATCAGTCCAGTTACAGTGGTGGTGTCCTCTGCTGCCATATGTCCAGTGCTGCTGTATAAGTCCAGTCCAGTGGTGCTGTGTTATGCTGCATCAGTCCAGTGGTGGTGTCTTGTGCTACATCAGTCCAGTCACAGTGGTGGTGTCCTCTGCTGCCATATGTCCAGTGCTGCTGTATAAGTCCAGTCCAGTGGTGATGTGTTGTGCTGCATCAGTTCAGTAGTAGTGTCTTGTGCTGCATCAGTCCAGTCACAGTGGTGGTGTCCTCTGCTGCCATATGTCCAGTGCTGCTGTATAAGTCCAGTCCATTGCAGTGATGCTGTGTTGTCCTGCATTAGTCCAGTGGTGGTGTCCCTGTGCTGCAGTAGAGTCCAGTGGCACTGCCGTATATGTCCAGTGATATTGCCGTATACGTCCAGTGATACTGCTGTATATGTCCAGCGGTACTGCCGTATAAATCCAGTGATACTGCCATATATGTCCAGCGGTACTGCCATATAATTCCAGTGGTACTGGTGTATAAATCCAGTCCAGTGATACTGCTGTATATGTCCAGTGATAATGCCGTATATGTCCAGTCGTACTGCCGTATAATTCCAGTGGTACTGCCGTATAATTCCAGTGATACTGCCGTATATGTCCAGTGGTCATGCCGTATAAATCCAGTGGTACTGGCGTTTAAATCCAGTCCAGTGATACTGCCGTATATGTCCAGCGGTACTGCCATATAAATCCAGTGATACTGCCGTATATGTCCAGTGGTACTGCCGTATATAAATCCAGTGGTACTGTTGTATAAATCCAGTCCAGTGATACTACTATATATGTCCAGTGGTACTGCATTATAATTCCAGTGATACTGCCGTATAATTCCAGTGGTACTGGTGTATAAATCCAGTGGAACTGGAGTATAAATCCAGTCCAGTGATACTGCCGTTTATGTTCAGTGGTACTGCCATATAATTCCAGTGATACTGCCGTATATGTCAAGTGGTACTGCCGTATATGTCCAGTGGTACTGGTGTATTGTTATGCACACCAGTGCCTGCAGGAATGTACTGGTGTCTGAACTGTTATGCACACCAGTGCCTGCAGGAATGTACTGGTGTCTGAACTGTTATGCACACCAGTGCCTGCAGGAATGTACTGGTGTCTGAACGGATAGGGATGCAAAACAAATGAACTCACAGACAGACTGGGGAATATGACATTACATACACAGAAGGTGATAGGGTAATGAAATGTTTTATTGATACCCAAAGAACGGGGCAGATCTAACTGAAATGCCACCGGATTGATAACCCTGGTGATCTTATAAGGGCCGATGAACCGGGGGCCTAACTTATGAGATGGCTGTCTCAACTTCAAATTCTTGGTAGACAACCAGACGAAGTCTCCTAATTTGAAGCTGCAGGGTCTTTTCCGCTTATCAAAAACCCTTTTGGTCACTAATGACACAGACACAAGGGCTTTCTTCACTTTCCTCCAAATACCTCTAAGGACCAAAACCACAGAGGAACCACCAGGCGTGGAGTCCAGGGGGTCAAAAGAATTGGCCTTAGGATGATGCCCATACACACAAAGGAAGGGAGAGATCCCTGTAGCAGAGTGAGCCGCGTTGTTATAGGCAAACTCCGCCATGGACAGATGAGCAACCCAGTCGGTCTGACACTTGGAGACATAACACCTGAGGAACTGCTCCAAGGACTGGTTCACCCTTTCAGTCTGCCCATTAGACTGCGGATGGTAGCCTGACGACAAGCTGACAGAAATCTGGAGATCGGAACAAAATGCCCTCCAGAATTTGGCCACAAACTGGGATCCGCGGTCAGAGACCACATCAAGTGGCAACCCGTGGAGACGCACAACATGCAGCATAAATAATTCAGACAGGCGTCTGGCCGATGGCAGCCCAACCAGTGGAACGAAGTGCGCCATCTTCGAAAACCTGTCAACGACAACCCAAATGGCTGTCATCCCCGAGGATTTGGGCAAGTCCACCACAAAATCCATTGAAATGTGGGTCCATGGCTTAGATGGAATAGAGAGTGGATGTAATGGGCCAACAGGAACCCCTCTAGGAGTCTTATTTCGGGCACAGATGTCACATGCCCGAACCCACTGATCCACATCCTTAGCCACCGAGGGCCACCACACCGCCCTAGATAGCAACTCCCGAGTTCTGGCAATACCCGGGTGACCTGCCGACTTCTTGGCATGGAATTCCAGGAACACTCGCTGTCTTAACCTAGGAGGCACAAACAAAAGACCTACCGGAAGGTCTGGAGGAGCCTGCTCCTGTGCTCTAAGGACTAATGACAAGAGGTCCTGGGTAATGCCCACTTTAATACATGATGGGGACACAATGGGCAACGGCTCCTCGGTGGTCTCCTGGATTGGAGCAAAACTCTGCGAGAGCGCATCAGCCTTGATGTTTTTTGACCCAGGGCGATATGTTATCAAAAAATTAAAGCGAGCAAAAAACAAAGCCCATCGTGCCTGCCTGGCATTGAGACGCTTCGCTGACTCTAAATATGCCAGATTCTTATGGTCGGTGAGAATTGAGACCACAAACTTAGCCCCCTCAAGCCAGTGTCTCCATTCCTCGAGTGCATCCTTAATAGCCAACAATTCCCGGTTACCCACGTCATAATTCATCTCGGCAGGCGAAAATTTACGGGAAAAGTAAGCACAGGGATGAAGGCGATTATCAGACATTCCCACCTGAGAGAGCAATGCCCCAATACCCATCTCAGAGGCATCCACCTCCACCACAAAAGGACGCTCTGGATCTGGGTGTCGCAGCACCTTGGCCGAGACAAATGCCCTTTTGAGACGGGCAAAACCGCTTTAGCCTCACAAGACCAGTGAGCAACATCCGCCCCTTTCTTAGTGAGTGCCACCAAGGGCGCCACTATAGACGAAAATCCAGCGATAAATCGTCTATAAAAATTCGCAAAGCCCAGGAAACGCTGAAGCGCCTTCAAACTAGTGGGCTGCACCCAATCCAGGACTGCCTGTACCTTGGAACCCTCCATTTGGAAACCTTCTGGGGAGATAATATATCCTAGAAATGCGATTTGCTGAACTTCAAATTCGCACTTCTCCAGCTTCGCCCCAAGCCGGTGGTCTCTGAGTTTCTGGAGGACTAAGCGTACATGCTTCCGATGTTCCTCCAGGGAATGGGAGAAGATTAGGATGTCATCTAAGTAAACAACTAAGAATCTATCCAAATATTCCCTGAGTACATCGTTCATGAAATCCTGGAAGACTGCCGGGGCATTACAGAGCCCAAAAGGCATCACCAAATATTCATAATGCCCTGAGTGGGTATTAAAGGCAGTCTTCCATTCATCCCCCTCTCTTATTCGGATTAGATTGTACGCCCCGCGTAGGTCAATCTTAGAAAAAATGGTGGCAGTACGAAGCTGGTCAAACAAGACTGAAATGAGAGGCAGTGGGTATGAGTTTTTAATCGTGATACGGTTCAATTCCCTGAAGTCGATGCAGGGTCGCAACGAACCGTCCTTTTTACCCACGAAGAAGAACCCCGACCCAACTGGAGACTGTGAAGGTCTGATAAATCCCTTAGCCAAGTTCTCCTGAATGTACTCTGCCATAGCTTGAGTCTCAGGACGTGACAGGGAGTACAACCTGCTCTTGGGAAGCTTAGCATTCGGCAACAAATCAATGGCACAGTCATAGGGGCGATGGGGAGGTAGTACCTCTGCAACTTTTTTGGAGAACACGTCCGCAAAATCTGCATAACACCCTGGCAATCCTGGCAAACTTAGCTGCGAGAGCCTGACTGGAAGGCTCAAGCAACTCCTGAAACAATCAGTACCCCAACTAAGAATCTCCCCAGAGACCCAGTCAAATTGAGGATTGTGGGCCCTTAACCAGGGTAACCCCAACACCAATGGGGCAAAAGTACAGACAGTCACATAAAAGGACAATTTTTCAGAGTGTGTGGCTCCAATAAACAAAGAAATCTGGCTAGTGCAAGAGGTAATTTTACCTTGGGATAATGGTTCCCCGTTTAACCCACAAATCTCAATTTCCAATGCCAAGGGTACTAAGGGAACAGAGTGTTTCAGGGCGAATTGGCGGTCCATAAAAACCCCGTCGGCCCCACTGTCCACAAAGGCCTCAGTCTTGACAGTTTGACCGAGGATCTTCAAGGTCACCGGAATGATAAAAGTCTTCTTGGGAAATTCTGACTTCTGGCCTGACAGGATATTTCCCATCACCCTCAGGCCCTGAAGTTTTCCAGCTTTTCTGGGCATGATACTACCACATGACCTTTATTCCCACAGTACAAACACAACCCCTGCTGTCTCCTCCGCGTCTTCTCACGCGAGGAGAGGCAGGTAGCCCCAATCTGCATAGGCTCCTCAGAAAATTTCTCAGAGTCTGAGGTTCCCTTGGGAAAGAAGGAAACCTCGGTCTCCCTTTCAAGCCTACGCTCTCTCAGCCGTCTATCCACCTGGATGGATAACTGCATGAGCTGATCCAAGCTATCAGGCAAGGGATATTGTACCAGTTGGTCTTTTATCTGGTTAGAAAGACCTCTTCGGTACTGGTGTCTCAGGGCTGGGTCATTCCACTGGGTATCATGGGCCAACCTCCGAAACTCCGTACAGTAAACCTCAACTGGCCTTCGCCCTTGCTTAAGGATCGAAATCTGAGCCTCGGCTGAGGCCGTCTTGTCAGGGTCATCATACAACATGCCCAGTGCCGTAAAAAAAACATCAACACTTTTAAGCGACGTACAGTCAGGCTGCAACCCATATGCCCAGACCTGTGGGTCTCCTTGTAGCAAGGAAATCACTATGCCCACCCGCTGAATCTCCGACCCAGAAGACTGAGGCCTAAGCCGGAAGTATAGCTTGCAGCTCTCCTTGAAACAAAAGAACTGCGAGCGATCTCCAGAAAAACGATCCGGGAGATTTACTTTCGGCTCCTTAACCCCTGAAGGTGCTGCTGCTGCGGGAGCTCCGCCAGCGGCCTGGGAGGTGTGCATTTTAATGGATAAATCATTAAATTGTCGAGTCAGGACCTGCACCTGATCGACCACCTGTTGCAACGTATTTTGAGGGGTATGCTCCATATTCCCACAAAATTTCAACAGGAGTATTGGGCTGCTGAATATGTTATGCACACCAGTGCCTGCAGGAATGTACTGGTGTCTGAACTGTTATGCACACCAGTGCCTGCAGGAATGTACTGGTGTCTGAACGGATAGGGATGCAAAACAAATGAACTCACAGACAGACTGGGGAATATGACATTACATACACAGAAGGTGATAGGGTAACAAAATAAACATAAAGTGAACAGAGAAGCCCAGAGGCTAAGAAACTGGGTGTCTCCCTAGTATTAGGAATGCTCAGATGGAAAAAGCAAGATGTTGTGTTTTAATACGTAGAGAACCCGAAATGCTGTTGCTAAGGGCAACAGCAAAACCCTAAAGGGTTACCAACGGGTGTGGCAGTAAACTCCTTGGTCAGAGATGGAATGATAGACACAAGGAGAGTCTCCACAATCCTAATCCTCACTTGCAGTGCACAGGTTCAGCTTACTGCCACTAAACTGACACCTGAACACATTGCACAGTGAGAAAGGATTTAGGCAGGCAAGTCTGAGAATACAGCCGCAAACTTGCTAAGTTCACAGAGTAGCAAAAGAACCTCAGCAAGTTAAACGACTGACTCCAGTTTTACTGCTAGGTCTGGATTGGCAGAGTGTAGTACCAAACCCCAAGGCCTATTTGCAGTAAGCAACAACAAATACAAAGCTACACAGTACTGGCTAACTTTCAGGAACTGACTAACCAACAAAGATTCAGCAGCATCTGCTTAACCTGAGAAGAGGCCTTATATAGCAGGTGCTGTCCACGCCCCACTCAGACCTCACAGACTGTGAGCACAAAAACCAGCACCGGATCCCCTGCCGTGCACAAAGCCTGTAACCACTGCACAGCAAAAGACCCAAACCGGAGTATCAGCTGCGCTCAGGCCACTCCGCTAGCACTTGTCTCCCGGTTGCCATGACGACATGGCAGCACAGGGCAGGAGACCCTAACATGTATAAATCCAGTCCAGTGATACTGCCATATATGTCCAGTGATACTGCCGTATATGTCCAACGGTACTGCCATATATGTCTAGTGGTAATGCCGTATAAATCCAATGGTACTGTCGTATAAATCCAGTGATACTGGCGTATAATTTTAGTGGTACTGGCGTATAAATCCAGTGATACTGCCAAATAAATCCAGTCCTGTGGTACTTCTGTATAAATCCAGTGGTACTGGCATATAATTCCAGTGATACTGCTGTATAATTCCAGTGATACTGCCATGTAATTCCAGTGGTACTGGCATATAAATCCAGTGATACTGCAATATAAATCCAGTCCAGTGATCCTGCCGTATAATTCCAATGATCCTGCCGTATAAATCCAGTGGTACTGCAGTATAATTCCAGTGATACTGCCGTATAATTCCAGTGATACTGCCTTATAATTCCAGTGGTACCTGCGTATAAGTCCAGTGACACTGCCGTATAAAGCCAGTCCAGTGGTACTGCCGTATAAGTCCAGTGGTACTGCCGTATAATTCCAGTGATACTGCCGTATAATTCCAGTGATACTGCCATATAATTCCGGTGGTACTGGCGTATAAATCCAGTGATACTGCCGTATAAATCCAGTCCAGTGGTACTGCTGTATAAATCCAGTGGTACTGGCATATAATTCCAGTGATACTGCCGTATAATTCCAGTCCAGTGATGCTGCCATATAAGTTCAGTGGTGCTGTCCTGTGCTGCATATTATTTACTCCAAATAAAGGGGTTATTAATATTTAATCCAAATAATTTTCACAGGGTTTGCCCTGTGTGGTGTAGAGGTACGCTCTCCTGTACCGCATATTGTTATTTAACTAAATGATGAAGAACAAAAATTTTGAGGATAAAATAGGGAAAGATCAAGAACCACTTCCTCCTAGTGCTGAAGCTCCTGCCACTAGTCATGACATAGGCGATGAAATGTCATCAACATCATCTGCCAAGGCCGATGCCCAATGTGATAGTAGAGGGCATGTAAAATCCAAAAAGCCAAAGTTCAGTAAAATGACCCCAAAAATAAATTGAAATGGTCTGAGAAGAAACGTAAACTTGCCAATATGCCATTTACGACATGGAGTGGCAAGGAACGGCTAAGGCCCTGGCCTAGGTTCATGACTAGTGGTTCAGCTTCACATGACGATGGAAGCCCTCATACTCCCGCTAGAAAAATGATAAGAGTTAAGATGGCAAAAGCACAGAAAAGAACTGTGCGTTCTAATATGGTATCACAAATCCTCAAGGAGAGTCCAAGTATGTCGGCGGTTGCGATGCCTGACCTTCCCAACACTGGACTGGAAGAGTTGGCTCCTTTCACCATTTACACGCCCTCTGCAAGTGCTGGAAGGAGCACCCGCAGTCCAGTTTCTGATATTCAAATTGAAGATGTCACTGTTGAAGTACACCAGGATGAGGATATGGGTGTTGCTGGCGCTGAGGAGGAAGTTGACAATGAAGATTCTGATGGTGATGTGGTTTGTTTAAATCAGGCACCAGGGGAGATACTTGTTGTCTGTGGGATGAATAAGCCCATTGTGATGCCTGGACAAAATACCAAAAAAGCCACCTCTTCGATGTGGAATTATTACTCCACAAATCCAGACAACAGGTGTCAAGCCGTGTGTTGCCTCTGTCAATCTGTAATAAGTAGGGGTAAGGGCGTTAACCACTTAGGAACATCCTCCCTTATCTATCACCTGCTGCGCATTCATCAGAAGTCACTGTCAAGATGTGAAACTTTGGGTAAGTGCGTAAGCAGTCTACTGACACCTAAATCCCTTCTTCCTCTTGTACCCAAGCTCCTGCAAGCCACACCACCAACTCCCTCAATGTCAACTTCCTCCTCAGTCAGGAACATCAGTAGTGATGCAGGCCATGTCACTGGCAAGACTGAGGAGTCCACTCCTAACCGGGATCCCTCTGGAGGATCCTTGAGTGGTACGCCTACTGCTGCTGTTGCTGCTGCTGCTGTTGTTGCTGCTGGGAGTCGATCGTCATCCCAGAGGGGAAGTCGTAAGCCCACTTGTACTACTTCCAGTAAGCAATTGACTGTCCAACAGTCCTTTGTGAGGAAGATGAAATATCACAGCAGTCATCCTGTTGCAAAGCGGATAACTGAGGCCTTGACAGCTATGTTGGTGTTAGACGTGCGTCCGGTATCCGCCATTAGTTCAGAGAATTGATGGAGGTAGTGTCCCCCCAGTACCAAATCCCATCTAGGTTCCACTTCTCTAGGCAGGCGATACCGAGAATGTATAGAGGCGTCAGAAAAACTGTCCTCAATATCCTAAAAAATGCAGTTGTACCCACTATCCACTTAACCACGGACATGTGGACAAGTGGAAAAGGGCAGACTAAGGACTATATGACTGTGACAGCCCACTGGGTAGATGTATTGCCTCCCGCAGCAACAACAGCAACAGCGGCACCAGTAGCAGCATCTCGCAAATGCCAACTCGTTCCTAAGCAGGCTACGCTATGTATCACCGCTTTCCGTTAGAGGCACACCGCTGAAAACCTCTTACAGAAACTGAGGGACTTCATTACATAATGGCTTACCCCAACTGGACTCTCGTAGGGATTTGTGATATCGGACAATGCCACCAATATTGTGCGTGCACTACATCTGGCCAAATTCCAGCACGTCCCATGTTTTGCACATACAATTAATTTGGTGGTGCAGAATTTTTTTTTAAATGACAAGGGCGTGCAGAAGATGCTGTCGGTGGCCCGAAAAATTGCAGGCCACTTTCGACATTCTGCCACCACGTGCTGAAGACTGGAGCACCAGCAAACACTCCTGAACCTGCTCTGCCATCACCTAAAGCAAGAGGTGGTAACGAGGTGGAATTCAACACTCTATATACTTCAGAGGATGGAGGAGCAGCAAAAGGCCATTCAAGCCTATACATCCACCTATGATATAGGCAAAGGAGGGAGAATGCACCTGACTCAAGCACAGTGAAGAATGATTTCCATCTTGTGCAAGATTCTCCAACCCTTCGAACTTTCCACATGTAAGTCAGTTCAGACACTGCCAGCTTGAGTCAGGTCATTCCCCTCATCAGGCTTTTGCAGAAGCAGCTGGATAAATTGAAGGAAGAGCTAAGACGGAGCGATTCCGCAAAGTATGTGGGACTTGTGGATGGAGCTCTTCATTCACTTTGCCAGGATTCAAGGGTGGTCAATCTGTTGAAATCAGAGCACTAAATTTTGGCCACCGTGCTCGATTCTAGGTTTAAAGCTTACGTTGTATCTCTCTTTCCAGCAGACACAAGTCTTCAGAGGTTCAAAGACCTGCTAGTGAGAAAATTGTCAATTCAAGTGGAATGTGACCCGTCAACAGCTCCTTAATTTTCTCCCGCAACTGGGGCTGCAAAGAAAAGGATAAGATTTCCTAGCCCTCCCGCTGGAGGTGATGCAGGGCAGTCAGGAGCAAGTGCTGACATCTGGTCTGGACTGAAGGAACTTCCAGGAGCAAGTGCTGTCATCTGGTCCATACTGAAGGAACTGCCAACGATTACTGACATGTCTACTGTCACTGCATATAAATCTGTCACCATTGAAAGAATAGTGGAGGATTATAAGAGTGACAGCATCGAAGTAGGCATGTCAGACAGTCCATATGTATACTGGCAGGAAAAAGAGGCAATTTGGATGCCCTTGCACAAATTGGCTTTATTTTACCTAAGTTGCCCCCCCCTCCAGTTTGTACTCCGAAAGAGTGTTTAGTGCAGCCGGTCACCTTGTCAGCAATCGGCGTAGGAGGTTATTTCCACAAAATGTGGAGAAGATGGTGTTCATCAAAATTAAATAATAAATTCCTCCGGGTAGAACTTTACCAGCAATTGCCTCCAGGAAGTACACAGAGACCTGTGATGGTGGATTCCAGTGGGGACGAATTAATACTCTGTGAGGAGGAGGATGTACACACTGAAAGGTGTGAGAAATCGGAGGATGAAGATGAGGTCGACATCTTGCCTCTGTGGAACCAGTTTGTGCAAGGAGAGATTGATTGCTTCTTTTTTGGTGGGGGCCCAAACAAACCAGTCATTTCAGCCACAATCGTGTGGCAGACCCTGTTGCTGAATTGATTGGTTTGTTAAAGTGTGCATGTCCTGTTTATACAACATAATGGTGGGTGGGAGGGCCCAAGGACAATTCCATCTTGCACCTCTTTTTCTTCTTATCATCATGTGCTGTTTGGGGACTAGTGTTTTTAAAGTGCCATCCTGTCTGACACTGCCGTACAACTCCAGGGATACTGCCGTATAAGTCCAGGGGTACTGCCGTATAAGTCCAGGGGTACTGCCGTATAAGCCCAGTCCAGTGGTGCTGTCTTGTGCTGCCATAAGTCCAGTGGTGGTGTCCTGTGCTGTATATTATTTACTCCAAATAAAAGAGTTATATACATTAATATATTATTATTCAAATAATTTTGACAGGATTTGCCCTGTGTGGTGTAGGGGTACACTCGCCTGTGCTGCATATTATTATAATAGTTCCAAATAAAAGGGTTATTATTATCCAAATTAATTTTACAAGCTTTGCAGTGTGTGTGTGGTTTACGAGTACGCTCTCCTGTGTCACCAATATTGTGCATGTATTACATCTGGGCTAATTCCAGCACGTCCCATGTTGTTTGTGCCGCACACTTGTGTCGCTTAGCTTAGTCATACAGTACCTCATTGCAACTCTTTTTCTTCTTTGCATGATGTTCTGGTTGGGTCCTGTCTGCAACTGCAGTGCAACTCCTAGATGGACCAGGTGTTTGTGCCGCACACTTGTGTTGCTTAGCTTAGTCATCCAGCTACCTCACTGCACCTCTTTTTCTTCTTTGCATGATGTGCTGTTTAGGGCCTATTTTTTTAAATCTGCCATCCTGTCTGCCACTGCAGTGCCACTCCTAGATGGGCCATGTGTTTGTGCCACACACTTGTGTCGCTTAGCTTAGTCATCCAGCCACCTCAGTGCAACCTTTTGGTCTAAAAACAATATTGTGAGGTGTGAGGTGTTAAGAATAGACTGGAAAGGAGTAAAAATGAATGTTATTGAGGTAAATAATACCGTAGGATCAAAATTACCTCCAAATTATGTGATTTTAGCTGTTTTTATGTTTTTTCAAAAATCATCCAGATAAAAAATCAAAACCTAAACCTAAACACGAAAGGGTGGTTTTGCCAAAACCAATCCAGATCCAAAACACGAGCATGGAACTAGAACCAAAACCAAAGCACAAAACACGAAAAGTGCCCGCCGCACATCTCTAAAATCAGTAGCGGATCTTGCTATGGGCATACAGGATTTTTGGCCGGGACGGCGCCGCCACCGTGGCAAGATTTTCTACTGGTGGTGCCCCCCGGTGCTGTGCTGTCACTGCTGTGCGGTACGCGATGATATCATCGCGCACCGCACAGCATTGTGGGACCGGCACATAGACGCTAGGGGTCATAATTGACCTCTAGTGTCTATGCTGTGCTATGGGAGAGACATCATGACGTCTCTCCCATAAGAGGAGCGGCGCCGGCGGCCGGAGACGAAAGTCAGCAGCGGTCGGGAATCAGGAGCGGGGATGGTGAGTAGTAATTAATTAATTAATTATTTTTTTACTGAGCGGCACAAACTAGGGGGCACAAACAGGGCCACAACGCTGGGGGCAGAAACGGGGCACAACTCTACAGGGGACACAAACAGGGGCACAACTCTACAGGAGGTGCAAACGGGGGCACAACTCTACAGGGGGCACAAACAGGGGCACAACTCTACAGGGGGTATAACTGACCACGCCCCTTTATGAAGCCACACCCTTTTTTCCGCCTGGGGCGCCACAAGGGTTAGAACCGTCCCTGACCATAATAAGTTTTCTTGTGATAAAAAAGCACACATCATACAATAAAATAAGTCCAAAGGTCAAGGGCCGGTGCAAGGCTTCTCGGCACCCTAGGCAAAACTTCTGCCCTACAGTCCCCCCCTCACACTACCCACACCCACCCGCCCCTCAGGTAAATGAGTGGCAGTGGCTTCTTAGAAGTTACACAGCTGTCAAAAAGAGACCGTCCACTAAAAAAAAAAAAACTATGTAAAATAAAAAAAGCACCCTTACTGACACTGATTCCGCTGACACAAACACACTGACACAGATACACTACCACTACTTACTGACAAAGACATCACTTGTTGGCACATACATATTTACTGACAGACACCCCCTAACTGACATAGACACTAGTTACTGGCAGATACCTCTTACTGACACAAATGCCCCTTACTGACAAATACCCCTGACATAGACACCAGTTATTGGCACATACATACACAGACATACCTTACTGACACAAATTTACTGACACAGATACTGACATATACCCTTTACTGACACACACACTACTTACAGATATACAGTACACCCCTTACTGACGCCACTTACTGGCATGTACATAGACACCCCTTGCTGACAAAGATACAATTTACTGACACACACTACACAGACACTACTTACCAACACAAACGGTTACTGACACACACACACATACACACTACTTACACACTACTTACTGACACACACACACACACACGACACACTACTTACTGACACACACACAGCACTTACTGACACAAACACATACACCACTTACTGACATAAATGCACATACTACACAGAAACCACTTACTGACACACACACAAACACCACTTACTGACATAAATGCGCACAGATACCACTTACTGACACACACACACACACACACACACACACACACACACACACACACACACACACACACACACACACACACACACACACACCACTTACTGACACATTTCCCACATAGGTGAGACTAAGCACTGTGTTAGTGTATGTCTGGCACAGTGATGAATCAATAAATGAAAAAATGATGATATAATATAAATGAACAGAATGAACAAAATAGAAAAAATATGGTGGTAAATAATAATGATAAAAAATAATAGTAATAATAAAAAAATTATGAAAAAAAATTGTGGCTTGCGGCAATGAATAGGAAAAAAGAGGAAAGTGCAGTGGGTGCAGCAGGAGAAGAAAGGAGAAATATTGGGGGTAATTCCAAGTTGATCGCAGCAGGAAATCTTTTAGCAGTTGGGCAAAACCATGTGCACTGCAGGGGGGCAGATATAACATTTGCAGAGAGAGTTAGATTTGGGTGGGTTATTTTATTTCTGTGCAGGGTAAATACTGGCTGCTTTATTTTTACACTGCAAATTAGATTGCAGATTGAACTCACCCCACCCAAATCTATCTCTCTCTGCACATGTTATATCTGCCTCCCCTGCAGTGCACATGGTTTTGCCCAACTGCTAAAAAATTTCCTGCTGCGATCAACTTGGAATTACCCCCATTGGAAAGAGAACACTAGGAATAATTTGAAAAATAAAAAAATAAGGAGAGAGTATTGACTGCATAGGAGAGGAAAGAGTTAAACATCTGGGGAGGGGTGGACCTAGCTGTGAGGAAAGTACAGCCTTCTTAAGGGGGAGGGTTTGCTATATATAGGGAAGGAGAGGCCATCTTAAGTCTCTTGGTGATTTGCTTTGGGGTAAGTGCTGCTTTGCAGAATCCCCCCATTTTCTTTTTCGGATTTATACATTTCAGTGTTTTGTCAGCTAGTCATGGGCAAAGTGATTCACTGAACTGAGCTGAGACACATGACTCAGTTCAGTGAAGTGTCTGGAGTCAGTGTCTCGGCACATGAGTCATGACTCATCTGTAGTGGAATGTGTTGCAGAGACTGCACATGAATCAGTGAGTTGCCAGTGCTGGAGGATCAGTGCTGGACTCATGGAGTTATTCAGCTGCAGTGATTGTACAGTGTATCTGGGGGAGGCAGCTGCTTATGCCTTGATTGTTAATAATATGTTAACATAGATTTACTGTTATGTTGATATATTATTAATAACCACTTATTGCATACTAGTTATAGAATATGACATTACTTTTGGCTGAGGAGAGAAAGCTTAACAGCCATGAAACACATCATTCATTCTGTAACTAAACCAAATAAAAACGTTTTTTTTTTTTTTATCTTGCATACTTTGCTGATTGGATGATTTTAGGTGGCCTTGGATTTATTATATTATCCACTATCTAGCCTCCAGGGAGTTTGCCACCCACAATCACACTGAGCAGGATCAGTGAGCACTGAGCCGAGAGCCCTGTACCACAGGGGCTCCACCTCCTGCTGCATGAATCAGATTCATTCACTGAGTCACTGAGTCTACACAGTGTACAACTGTCTCACTCACTGGCAGACTCAGGATGAATCATGATTCATGACATGGATCAGGCACAGCAGCACTCACTGACTGGTGAGTCGTGACTGCTCCCTCCCCCCTCCCACTGGGTGTCACCTGGTATAGCCTCTGGCCAATCACAGCTAAAGACAGCAGAACACACTGACTGAAGGACCCAGGACACAGAGTTTCCTCCCTCTGTCTGAGAGAAGCTGCTGCTGCTGCTGTCTCGACTCATGAAACAGTGAGTGACTCGAATCATTCACACTTCCTGATGATTCGAGTCACTGTGTTGAGACAGAGAGTCAGTAGCCATCTCTATTGTCAGCTCCCTGCATTTAGGTCACACATCAGTGCTCTGGCTGCCACTCGCCCACGTTACCGCTCATCGGGCGGTGGGGGCTGGTTCCGGGGGCGAGCTGGCTGGCCCTGGGGACGGCGTCCCGTCTCCTAGGGCCTCCTCGAGGGATCTGGCGGAAGCCGGGCCGGATGTGACTGGCGGGAGCGGCCGACGAGGAGGATCAGAGAGGGAGTCAGGCCGCCCGGAGGTGGGCGGGCAGCAGCCCTTGCCTCCGGGCATGGCCGGGGAAGCCCCAGTGCCGGGTGCCCGCGGGAGCGCGCCGCGCCAGGCGCTCATCCAGGGACCGGAGACTGAGTTCGATGCCCAGCTCTTCCCCCTTGCCGGGGCCGGCTAGTGGTTCCAGGCGGGGGGAGGGCACTGGGCGGGGGACGGTGGCCAGCCGAGCGAGGCCTGTCGCAGGGCCTCGCACGGCGTCATCCCCAAACGCTTCGGCTGAGAGAGCACGGACCGGAAGCGGTGGGACGCGCGCGCGGCTCCGGTGGCGCCGCTCGCGCACGTGTGCGCGCAGCGGCGCCGCTTTCCTCCTTGTCTCCTCAGCCCTCTCCCCCGCAGCCGGAACATGGTGTGGAGCGGGGAGGGAGGGGGAGAGGCAGTGATCAACCAGGTTAAGCTAATGGAGCTCTTAATGCAGGAGCCCAGACAAGAGGCCTTGTGGTGACAGAGAGCAGTGGGGCGCGCGCCCGAGGTGCGCGCGCGCCCACGCTCGCCTCTGGCGCCGCTAGCCGCGCACGTGTGTGCGCAGCAGCGCCGCCGGCCCTGCTGTCTCCCCTGCTATCTCCCAGGCAGCCGGAGTCCGGCGGGAGCCGGGGGGAGAGGGGAGACAGGGCAATTATGATCACTGGCAGGGCAGTGCGATACCAAGGAGAAGGGGTGCGGCAGCAAGAGGTCACCGGGTGCGCGAGCCCGTGTCCACTGAAAGCGGAGCAGTGCGCGCGCGCTCTGCTGCGCCGCGGGGTTCCCGGTCTTTTCAGATCACTCCCCCAGGGCCGGAATCTAGCGGCCTGCGGGGGAGGAGGGGGGACAGGGAATGGGTTAGTGGCCGCGGGGCTGCTGCACGCGCCGCAGGAGCTCGCGGCGGTCCCACCCCCCCACCCCCCCCTCTGCGGCATCGGATAGTTCCGATACATGGGAAGAGGGGACAAATTCGGAGGCGAGGGCAGTGCGGGCGTCGACAGCGGTGCCTCCGCTTTCCCGCAAGGGCAGCGTGCGTCGGATGCCCGGCACACGCATGTCGGGCGGCGAGTGCGTGGTCGCACGCGGGCCCCGGCGAAGGACCCAGGACCGCGTTTTGGGGCAGTCACGACCCCTCCGGAGCGCTGGCTCGGCCCTGGCCACAGCGGTGAAGGTGTTAGGGCCGCTAGCCGCAGCTGCCTCCCCTAGAACGGCTGTTCGTTCCAGCGGGCTGCGAGCTATGGCGGCGCAGCGGGTGGCACGCGCCTGCCGTGAGCTCGGGACGGTCGCCGCAGAATTACAACAGGGTCCAGGGCAGGACGCGGGGGAGCTCACGGCCGCAACGCCCCCAGCACTGAGGCCGCGGCATGTGCCGCGAGTGCTGGAGGGGTCCTCCGCTTCTTCCTCTTTTTCAAGGGAGCTCGGGGATGAGGCGATGGCAGATTTCGAGGAGGAAGGCAACGATTTGGACGCGCCGGAAGATTCCATGTCGGGGCAGTCGGCGGCATCAGGTAAGGTGGTGCAGTCGGTATTCGGGTTCCTCCACGAGCTCTAGTTCGCGTAGTTCTTCCTCTTCCTCATCTTCAATGTAGTCACAGGCGTCCGAAGTCAGTAGCACAACTAGGGCAAAGAAGCGGGCATAAATTCGCCAAGAGGGCAGCGGAACAGGCGCAAGCGGCTTAGCGAGGAAGCGCGTAGGGCCAAGAAGCTCGCAATTTGCCCGGTGTCGTGCGATTCGTCTATACTGCTGTACTGCGGGGGCTGCGAGATAGCTGCCGCAAGAAGATTTGGAGGGGGGACTTCGTGGACGTGTTCGTATTGACGAAGGTCGCGAAGAAAGAGTATAAGGTGGCGGCGCAAAGAAGGGCATCGGGGCTGAGGCATTCCGTACCTTTGATAATTGCCTGGCCGGGTTCTGGGTCTTCGCGGCATCTTACCTGGAGGACAGGCCGGCAGAGCACACGAATATAATTAGGTACCTGCATCTCGTACATGACATGCAGCGCACGTCTTCGGGATCGGAGTGGCGCAGGTACGATCAGGAATTCAGGGAACAACAGGAAGGTTTGCAGGTCATGGACTTCGGGTTCTAGGACGTTGAGGTTGGGCTCAAGGTCACCCGGGCTTCGCTACAGGCGGAGGAGCCCCGGAAGCCGGGGGCGGACGGGCACCACGCAGGGTCGTCCTCCCAGTGGTTCGGCGCGGACGGCGGATTGGCCAAGTCAGGTAGGTCGGCAGTCCGCGCAGGGGGGCGTGCCACCACAAAAGGAAAATGTTTCACGTTTAACAACGCGGCGTGTTCCTTCGGGGGATGACTTGGTCATCTCTCCAGTGGGGGTGGTTTCTAAGAAGTCTCCAGGCGCCTTCCGGCTCATTTGAGTTCGCTTTTAGGTGTGTACTGCCGGAAGCTGTGAAGGGCGACTGCGGGGTGTGCCAGAACGCACCATTTTGTGCGTTTGTCCTCAGAGATTAAGAGGGATTTGGCAATATGGGCCTCGTTCCTCGAGGACTTCAACGGGGTGTGTATATGGCAGGCCCCAATGGCGGACAGCGCTAGGTTGCAGCTGTTCACCGACGCAGCGGGCGCCTCTGGATTCGGTTGCCATCTGGAGGGATCTTGGTGCGCGGCCTCGTGGCCGGCAGAATGGCATCGCGGGGGTTTCACGAAGGACCTTTTGCTTCTGGAGTATTTCCCATTATGGTGGCGTTTGGAGGTCTGGGGCGATCGGCTGGCTAATCGCAGCATTTTGTTTAGATGCGATTATCTGGGCGTGGTGCATGCGATTAATAACCAGAGGGCAAAGTCGTTGGTGGTTATGCGGGTGCTAGGGCAATTGCTTTTGACATGCTTGCGTAGGAACCTGTGGTTCCGCGCGCAACATGTGCCCGGTTTGGAGAATGGGATTGTCGACGCTTTGTCGCGAGGACAGTGGGAGAGGTGTTGGTTGTTGGCACCTGAGGCCAACGAGCAAGGTTTTCATTGTCCCGGTTAGGTTTGGCAGGTGATCGGGCCGGACTGGAGGGTCTAGCGTTGCGGTCAGTAGCGCCAGCCACGCTCAAGGCTTACGAACAAGCTTGGAGTGAATGGGAGGAGTTTGTCCAAGGGCGTCAGCATCAAGGTAAGAGTAGGCATCGGCTGATGCTTTCTTTTATGTGGCAGCTTTACGTCTCCGGTAGGTCACGAGCAGTGGTATCGCGGTATTTGGCAGGCATCTCATTTTTCTGCAAGCTGCGAGGCGTCCCTGACGTAACGAAAAGCGAGGTTCTGCGGAAGGCAATGAAAGGGTGGGCGCGAGTTGCGCCGTCGCCACCGGATAGGAGGCGGCCCATCGATGCGGCTTTGTTGCCAGCCGTCATCGAGGCGGTAGGGCGAGTCGCGTCGTCCAGGTTTGAGACGCTTTTGTTTAGTTTGGCGTTCTCAATGGCTTACCACGGGGCCTTTCGAGTTTCTGAGTTGGTAGCGCCTTCCAAGAGAGCAGATTCGCGCATGCTGGTCGGGGACGTGGTAGTGGGTGAGAGGTCCTTGCTGTGCAGGTTGCGACGCTCCAAGACGGATCAAGTGGGGAGAGGGCGCTGGGTTACAATGGTTCCAGCGCTAGAGGAGAGCGTTTGCCCAGTTGGCTGGCAAGGCAATATGTGGTGGTGCGACCCGTTAAGGAGGGGTCTTGGCTGTTGCATTATGATGGGCTGCCAGTCACGAAATACCAGTTTCGTTGGATGCTGAGTCGTTGTTTGGCGGGCTTGGGCCTCCCACCCACTGCTTTCGGTACCCATTCCTTTCGCATAGGCGCAGCGACGTCGGCTGCTGCGGCGGGTTGCTCCAGAACTGAAATCCAAGCGGTGGGGCGATGGAAGTCGTCAAGTTACAGACGATATATTCGCCCCGTCACATGAGAGGTCGGTTTGCGCTTGGGGCTTTGTTTAAATGGCAATGTATTACGTTGTTCCAGTTCTGTGATTTTATGGTGTTGTGCGTCTGTTGGTGTTCCCCCTTTTTTATCCTACTCAGGGATTATCTACTCGCCGTTGCTGGCATGAGTCGGCAGCGGGGGTCTGGAGTTATTTGCGATTTTTTGCCTGACTTGACGGACTGAATTCTAATCTATAATTCGGCTAATTTGGTCTAATCAGAGTCCCTCAGCAGGTCTTTACGTTTCACCTCCAGCTGAGTTATTACATGTGTTTCCCATTTTATACCCCCCCCCCTTTTTATTTCGTTTGTTTTATTTGATCCTTCCCCTTTGTGTCTTTAATTGCGCTTTAAATTGGCAACGGAACATGGTGCAGTCGGCTAGGCCGTGACTGCTGCAATGGCGAGATCTAAAGTTTTCTTTTTTGGCAGATCCTTCAGTATAAACAATTAATAAGCCTCTTAGTAATCAATTCTACCCCTCTTTTTCCCTTCAGGATGGTTCGGAGACTATTTGCCCATTTGGGTGGTTGGCCACTCTTACATTTACTGGGCGGCCAGGTTTGTGGCCTCGGAAAGGGTCTCAGGCATTGCTAGGAACACAGGGTGTCAGATGGCTTGGCTGGCGAGGAATGATGTGGGGTGAGCTGAGGAGTAGGTTAGTGAGTCAGGCCAGCAAGCATGGAGTCCCTAGGGTTTTGGTTGTCCATCTAGGTGGCAACGACCTGGGGAAGAGGACATCCTTGGATCTGCGGTGGGCCATGATACAGGATCTGGCAAGTGTGACCGCGGCATGGACCAATTGTGTGTTGGTTTTTTCCATGATGGTGCCAAGATTGTGTTGGAGGGGTGTGGCGGATGGTCGCCAGATTGATGAGGCCCGGAAAAAGGTGAACGGAGCGGTGGCAAAGTGGGTGCTGTCCCACGGTGGGAGGGTGGTTCGCCACCCGAGGATACGGTTCAGAGACAGCCACCTTTTCCGGCGCGATGGAGTACATCTATCCAATGAGGGGATGATGTTTTTTCTGGAGGATCTAGGTTTCGCTTTGCAGGAGTTAGGGTAGGTTTATGGTGGCGGTGCGAAAGACTTTGGGGATGAGTCTTTCGCTGTTGGCGGAAAAGAACGGCAGTTTTGTATTGTAGGGAAAACTGTAGTGTTTTTACAGTTTGTTGTGGTTTAGGTGCACTCACCTCCATCGACTTATGGCCGCTTGACCACCCGTCCGGGAAGGCAGCGGCAGGGCACCCAGGAGCGGTGGGTAGTCACTGTGGGGGTTGAGTTGTCACCTATTACCGGTTTATAGTAAGTTTTAGTAAATTTATAGGGTTAGTTATTTAAAGTTAATTCAGATTAATTGAGCCGTTCTTTTGGGCCGCCACCATATGCCAGCTGGAGCGGCATATTAAATTAATTTCTTTATTACAGGTTTCCTAATGGATAGGGACAAATAAATAGCTAGCAATTTTCTGCCAAAATTCAAGTCTCAGTGTCGTTATTTCTGGTTCTAGGTTATGAATGCTTTACTTTCAAAGAAAGGGGTCCACCAAATATCACTAAGATGTTTAGGAGAGAGTATTGACTGCATAGGAGAGGAAAGAGTTAAACATCTGGGGAGGGGTGGACCTAGCTGTGAGGAAAGTACAGCCTTCTTTAGGGGGAGGGTTTGCTATATATAGGGAAGGAGAGGCCATCTTAAGTCTCTTGGTGATTTGCTTTCCCACCCTCCCGCCCTGGTATTAAGAATTTGTGGCACGTGGGCTTTGGCTTTAAGTTGTTGGCTGTTTTCGTTGGCTATTTATTGGCGGAAAAGAACGGCAGTTTTGTATTGTAGGGAAAACTGTAGTGTTTTTACAGTTTGTTGTGGTTTAGGTGCACTCACCTCCATCGACTTATGGCCGCTTGACCACCCGTCCGGGAAGGCAGCGGCAGGGCACCCAGGAGCGGTGGGTAGTCACTGTGGGGGTTGAGTTGTCACCTATTACCGGTTTATAGTAAGTTTTAGTAAATTTATAGGGTTAGTTATTTAAAGTTAATTCAGATTAATTGAGCCGTTCTTTTGGGCCGCCACCATATGCCAGCTGGAGCGGCATATTAAATTAATTTCTTTATTACAGGTTTCCTAATGGATAGGGACAAATAAATAGCTAGCAATTTTCTGCCAAAATTCAAGTCTCAGTGTCGTTATTTCTGGTTCTAGGTTATGAATGCTTTACTTTCAAAGAAAGGGGTCCACCAAATATCACTAAGATGTTTATAAATAATAAAATATAAAAACAATGATCTAGTGACCCGATGTTTACGTGATTTGATTTGGTGTGGAGCTGGTTAGAGAAAATTATAGTCCTGCTTTGAACGCTTGGTGGACACTGTCCCTGGCTTACCCTAAGTCAGGTCCCGCTCTGTGCGCTATGCGCTCTGACCGGAAGTTCGGGTCTCGGCTTCCGGTGATGTCAGACGCTAGCGGCGGTGCTTTCTCCTTCTCTTGTGTCTGCTCCCACGCTATATCCAATGCGTTTTGAGCGGGACCTGATGTAGGGTAAGCCCTTTTTTTCCTATTCATTGCCGCAAGCCACAATTTTTTTTCATCATTTTCTTTATTATTATTATTAGTTTTTATTGTGATTATTATTATTATTATTATTATTATTATTTTATCATTATTATTTACCACCATATTTTTTCTATTTTGTTCTTTCTTTTGATTTATGTCATCATTTTTTTTTATTCATCACTGTGCCAGACATACACTAACACAGCGCTTAATCTCACCTCCAAAAACTGATTCCCTGATCTACAAACTGAGCAGCTCACATCAAGCACAGCAAACTATTATCATTTCCCCCAAACATTTACCATAGACACCACTTACTGACACACACACCCTACATAGACACCACTTACTGACACACACACCCTACATAGACACCACTTACTGACACACACACACCCTACATAGACACCACTTACTGACACACACACCCCACATAGACACCACTTACTGACACACACACACACACACACACACACACACACACACACACACACACACACACACACACACACACACACACCCTACATAGACACCACTTACTGACAAGAATGCAGACACCACTTACTGACACACAGCAGACACCACTTACTTACACAAATACCCCTTACTGACACAAATGCACACAGACACCACTTACTGACACAAGCAGACACCACTTACTGACACAAACACACACAGACACCACTTACTGACACAAACTCACTAAACAGACACCACTTACTGACACAAACACCCCTTACTGACACAAATGCACACAGACACCACTTACTGACACAGACACCACTTACTGACACAAACACATCTGCACCACTTACTGACACAAACTCACTAAACAGACACCACTTACTGACACAAGGTGAGAGGGTAACCCCCGTGTGTGCGCTGCTTCTCGCAGATGTCAGCCCGCTCTGCCATCCACGGACCCGGTTGTCATCTTCTCAGTGCAGCCTCCTCCTCCATGCCCAGGTGTTGGTCCTTCTGGCAGGTGGGGTCGGGTACTCTTGGACACCCACTGATATTGCAGCAGAGCGGGGACAGGAAGAAGCTGGTAACGAGATGCAGGAGGGAGGGGAAGGCAGCGGGTAACAATCGGGTGCGGGAGTCCAATTGCGGGGGGAGGAGGGGGCAGCAGCAGTAGGCCAGGAGCCAATAGCAGGATTGCGTGAAGGAAGGGAGGGGTCACGTAACATTCGGCAATACAATCACGGAAGGGGGGGGGGAGGGAGGAGAGGCGGGTAACATTCGGCAATACAATCACGGGGGGGGGGGCGGGTAACATACGGCAATACAATCACGGGGCGGCGGATAACATTCGGGTGAGCCCAATCGCAGGGAGGGGGGGGGGGAAGTGGGCAACATGATGTGGGAGCCAATCGCGGGTGGAGCTGCCAGCTGGTAATTTATTCAGTGTGCGGTGCCGCCCTCCAGTGGTCGCCGCCCATAGGCAGCTGCCTAAAGCTGCCTAGTGGTAGCGCCGGCCCTGCCAAAGGTACTTTATACAACATTTAAGAATGGGATCAGACAGACAGTGATTGCAAATAGGTAATTACCAGAAATCTTGGAACTGGGTTTTTATCAGTTCAAAAGGGCATAGGGAGGGTGATATATCACCATGCAGTATCCTGGGTAGACTCGCAGGCACTCCACTCCTTAAGGTAATGTCCTCCTTGTACTCTCCAGTCGCCTGATCCCCACTAACGCATTTCAACCCCCTCTGGGGTCTTTTGCAAGGTAATGCATGTTGCTAGTCCATCCAAACAATCCTTATATACCCATAATATCCAATAACTTCACTTCCCCTTACTATAACTGCTTAGGCTGGTCTCTCTCCAATCATAGATCTCCTCTAAATCATGTGACTGGAAAGAGTTCCCATCTCCAGGGCAACAGTGTGTTTTTCTATTCACACTGATGTCACTTGATATTGGTCACGTGTTGTGGCCTGGCGTCTATCTGCTGCCATATTTTATGTTTCCGTAATCTCCATCACTGCGTTTCCATTCCCATGGAGATAGCACTTTGACTGCTTCATTTCATCCCTGCCTGCTGTCTTGGTGACGTGTCAGGCACTCTATTTCCGTATTCAGGATAGATGTGTGCATGTTGTTATGGCAACAGAAGCGGCCTGTCATCGCTTCCATTAAACGGGATTTTATATGTATTTTATCTGGTCATATATTATATACGCAGAATTGCTGACATTGATCATTTATTCATTTTTTTCTGTTTTTTTTTCTTTTATTGCATGTTGCAATTACCTCTCTATCTGTCCCTAAGTCCCTGCTACCTTTCTATCTGTCCCTACATCCCTGCTGCCTCTCTCTCTTTTTCTTTGCCCCTGCTGCCTATTTCTGTCGCTAATCCCTGCTGCCTTACTCTGTTTTTGCCTGCACTCTCTCTCTGTGTCCCTACTCCCACTCTCTGTGTCTCTATGTTCCTGCTATCTCTATCTGTTCCTACATCCCTGCTGCCTCTCTCTTTGTCCCAACTGCGTCTCTGTAAGTCCCTGCTGACCCTCTATCTGTCTTTATGTCTCTGCTGCCTCTCTCTCTGTTTCTATGCCCCTGCTGCCTATCTCTGTCCTTATGTCTTTGCCAACACCCTCTTTGTGTCCCTGCTGTCACTCTCTCTGTCTCTATGTCCCTGTTGCCATTCTCTCTCTGGAGACCCGAGTTGGGGAGGACCTCAAAAATGTTGCTATGGGGCCCACAAAGTTCTAGTTACGCCCCTGCCTCTATATAATTATGGGGCTGATTCAGAGGTGGACGCTAATGGCACCTCTGCACTTGTGCAGAATTATGCAAAAGCTACATGAGGTGTATTGATGCATCTGAAGGGGCAGCGTCAAGGGGCAGATCATCTGTGTGCACATATGACATCTAGTAACCCTGAGGTTACTCAGGATGTTGCGGGACCAGATCTGCGCGTGTGCAGTACGGTGCCCGCTCATGCGCAGATCATTAAACATCAGAGATTTATGTAAATCTCAGAATCAGGCACTATATGTGTAACCAATATCTCCCCTTATTAACTAATAAGACTGCTCTGTAACATGACTTTTTTCTTTTATCTTTGGCCTAATCTGAAATGAACAGGGCCATGCCAGTTCAGGGGCTCCAACGGCACATCGTGTCCTACCGGCATTACAACATGAAAAGGAGAAAACTTGAGATTTGGGAACTACCATAAGTCCCCGATATGTGCTCAGCTGTGCATTGCGACAATACCTTCTAAAGGGTTTGTTGTCCATAAATTCTATAAAATGATAGCTAGAACCTGGTTGGTTGCTATGGGCATTGTATGGGGGTCACTGGGATGCTACTTGGGCATTGTATGGGGGTCACTGGGATGCTCCTTGTATTGAATATCACTGGAATGGTAGACAGAGGCATTGTGATTTATTTTTTCTTTTACACTGCAAGGTAAAATGTGAGACCAGTGGGTGTTTAGCAATGGATGAGACCCCAGTAAGAATTATCTATTTTATAATGACCTTTTACCAAGTTGGTGCTAATCTTTGTAATTCCCTGTTGTTGTATTAAGTTGTAGTAATAATTTAATGTGTGTACTTGTCACCCTGGTGTGCTGCCTACCAGTGCAATACCTCACCCACTGGTGTGATCTCCACCTCCTGTGACAGGATCCTCCTGCTGGTGCTGACTGCCTACCAGTGCAATACCTCACCCACTGGTGTGATCTCCACCTCCTGTGACAGGATCTTCCTGCTGGTGCTGTGACTGCCTACCAGTGCAATACCTCACCCACTGGTGTGATCTCCACCTCCTGTGACAGGATCCTCCTGCTGGTGCTGTGACTGCCTGCCAGTGCAATACCTCACCCACTGGTGTGATCTCCACCTCCTGTGACAGGATCCTCCTGCTGGTGCTGTGACTGCCTACCAGTGCAATACCTCACCCACTGGTGTGATCGCCTCCTGTGACAGGATCCTCCTGCTGGTGCTGTGACTGCCTACCAGTGCAATACCTCACCCACTGGTGTGATCAGCTACTGTGACAGGATCCTCCTGCTGGTGCTGTGACTGCCTACCAGTACAATACCTCACCCACTGGTGTGATCACCTCCTGTGACAGGATCCTTCCGCTGGTGCTGTGACTGCCTACCAGTGCAATACCTCACCCACTGGTGTGATCTCCACCTCCTGTGACAGGATCTTCCTGCTGGTGCTGTGACTGCCTACCAGTACAATACCTCATCCACTGGTGTGATCTCCACTTCCTGTGACAGGATCCTCCTGCTGGTGCTGTGACTGCCTACCAGTGCAATACCTCACCCACTGGTGTGATCTCCACCTCCTGTGACAGGATCCTCCTGCTGGTGCTGTGACTGCCTACCAGTGCAATACCTCACCCACTGGTGTGATCGCCTCCTGTGACAGGATCCTCCTGCTGGTGCTGTGACTGCCTACCAGTGCAATACCTCACCCACTGGTGTGATCAGCTACTGTGACAGGATCCTCCTGCTGGTGCTGTGACTGCCTACCAGTACAATACCTCACCCACTGGTGTGATCACCTCCTGTGACAGGATCCTTCCGCTGGTGCTGTGACTGCCTACCAGTGCAATACCTCACCCACTGGTGTGATCTCCACCTCCTGTGACAGGATCTTCCTGCTGGTGCTGTGACTGCCTACCAGTACAATACCTCATCCACTGGTGTGATCTCCACTTCCTGTGACAGGATCCTCCTGCTGGTGCTGTGACTGCCTACCAGTGCAATACCTCACCCACTGGTGTGATCTCCACCTCCTGTGACAGGATCCTCCTGCTGGTGCTGTGACTGCCTACCAGTACAATACCTCACCCACTGGTGTGATCTCCCCCTCCTGTGACAGGATCCTCCTGCTGGTGCTGTGACTGCCTACCAGTGCAATACCTCACCCACTGGTGTGATCTCCACCTCCTGTGACAGGATCTTCCTGCTGGTGCTGTGACTGCCTATCAGTACAATACCTCATCCACTGGTGTGATCTCCACTTCCTGTGACAGGATCCTCCTGCTGGTGCTGTGACTGCCTACCAGTACAATACCTCACCCACTGGTGTGATCTCCACCTCCTGTGACAGGATCATCCTGCTGGTGCTGTGACTGCCTACCAGTACAATACCTCATCCACTGGTGTGATCTCCACTTCCTGTGACAGGATCCTCCTGCTGGTGATGTGACTGCCTACCAGTGCAATACCTCACCCACTGGTGTGATCTCCACCTCCTGTGACAGGATCCTCCTGCTGGTGCTGTGACTGCCTACCAGTACAATACCTCACCCACTGGTGTGATCTCCACCTCCTGTGACAGGATCCTCCTGCTGGTGCTGTGACTGCCTACCAGTGCAATACCTCACCCACTGGTGTGATCTCCACCTCCTGTGACAGGATCCTCCTGCTGGTGCTGTGACTGCCTACCATGCTGCATTGGCATTGCTTACTACCATTATGGCTAATGCTCACAATTTGCTATTCCCCAGTTTGTGTTGGGCCCCGCTTATAGCTGACTTACTCCAACCTACATGAGGCCATTTTTCATATATTTCTAGGGCCACGTTAAGTTCTCAATCCACCCCTGTTTGGCATAGGAGAAACGTGAAGGATAAATGAAAGTAAATGTACCAGGAGGGTATTGACAAGCCATTAGAAAGTTATCGGAAGATGGAAACCCTTTTTAACATTATCTTATACTGGGAATTTCTTACCCTATTTCCAAGACAAAGACATTGTCAATTATTAATTTAACTTGTTACTTAAGTGAAAGGGAGACATGATATTATTCGGGAGAGGTATCAAGCTGCAGAGAGAGATAAAGTTGGTTATTTGCCCAAAGCAAATGATGCTTCTAACTAGAGATGAGCGGGTTCGGTTCTCCGAGATCCGAACTCCCCCGAACTTCACCTATTTTACACGGTTCCGAGGCAGCCTTGGATCTTCCCGCCTTGCTCGGTTAACCCGAACGCGCCCGAACGTCATCATCCCGCTGTCGGATTCTCGCGAGATTCGTATTCTATATAAAGAGCCGCGCGTCGCCGCCATTTTCACTCGTGCATTGGAGATTGAACGGAGAGGATGTGGCTGCGTTCTCTCCCTGAAAAGCTCCGTAATCTGTGCTCAGTGTGCTGCAAATATCTGTGCTCAGTGTGCTGCAAATAATCTGTGCTCAGTGTGCTGAAAATATCTACGTTCTCTGCCTGAAAACGCTCCATATCTGTTCTCAGTGTGTTGCAAATATCTGTGCTCAGTGTGCTGCATCTTGGTGACCAGCAGTATACATATAGTACAGTACAGTAGGCCATTGCTGTATCTTGCAGCTCTGTGTCAAGTATACCATCTCTGTGCTGCATTACTGTGAGCAGTATATAGTAGGACAGTGCAGCATTTTGGTGACCAGCAGTATACATATAGTACAGTACAGTACAGTAGGACATTGCTGTATCTTGCAGCTCTGTGTCAAGTATACCATCTCTGTGCTGCATTACTGTGAGCAGTATATAGTAGGACAGTGCAGCATTTTGGTGACCAGCAGTATACATATATTACAGTACAGTACAGTAGGCCATTGCTGTATCTTGCAGCTCTGTGTCAAGTATACCATCTCTGTGCTGCATTATTGTGAGCAGTATATAGTAGGACAGTGCAGAATTTTGGTGACCAGCAGTATACATATAGTACAGTACAGTAGGCCATTGCTGTATCTTGCAGCTCTGTGTCACGTATACTATCTCTGTGCTGCATTATTGTGAGCAGTATATAGTAGGACAGTGCAGAATTTTGGTGACCAGCAGTATACATATAGTACAGTACAGTAGGCCATTGCTGTATCTTGCAGCTCTGTGTCACTTCTAGTATCCTGATCAGTGCTCAATATCTGCATTGTTGTGACCAGTATGTATACTGTACTGTGCGACGTGTGTTATACACCTGGTGATTTTATACATCCTGTAATCTGTACTGAGCGATGTGTGAGATACACCTGGGGATTATACACCCTGTATACTGTACTGTGTGATGTGTGAGATACACCTGGGGATTGTACACCCTATATACTTTACTGTGCGATGTGTGTTATACACCTGGGGGTAAATTTACTAAGATGGGAGTTCTATTTAAGATGGGATGTTGCCCATAGCAACCAATCAGCTTCTACTTCTCATTTATCTAGCACCTTCTATAAGATAATACCTGTAGTCTGATTGGTTGCTATGGGCAACATCCCATCTTAAATAGATCTCCCATCTTAGTAAATTTACCCCCTGGTGATTATACATCCTGTAATCTGTACTGAGCGATGTGTGAGATACACCTGGGGATTATACACCCTATATACTGTACTGTGTGATGTGTGATGTGTGAGATACACCTGGGGATTGTACACCCTATATACTGTACTGTGTGATGTGTGAGATACACCTGGGGATTGTACACCCTATATACTGTACTGAGCGATGTGTGAGATACACCTGGGGATTATACATCCTGTAATCTGTATCTGCGTATTATACTCCCTATATACTGTACTGTGTGATGTGTGAGATACACCTGGGGATTATTCACCTTATATTATTATTATTATTATTATTATTATCCTTTATTTATATGGCGCCACAAGGGTTCCGCAGCGCCCAATTACAGAGTACATAAATAATCAAACAGGAAAACAGCAACTTACAGTTGATGACAGTATAGGACAAGTACAGGGTAAATAAACATAGTTACTTCAGCAGATGACACTGGAGCAAGTATCAAGTGGCAGAAGACTGCTGGATGTGGTACAGTTGAAGATTATTAAAGTAAGACAAAGGATTAGCACATGAGGGAAGAGGGCCCTGCTCGTGAGAGTTTACAATCTAAAGGGGAGGGGTAGACAGACATGGGTGACACAGATAGGGTACATAGAGAATGTTGAACAGAGGGTTAGGATGAGATTTGGCTGGGTTTGGTGAAGAAGTGGACCCCCAGAAGGCACAAGTCAATACGTAACATTGCAACATTTTACTGGGCTATGCAGGAGAAAATTCAAAATAGGGGAAAAAAAAAAAGAATCGATAACTTCTACCGCTTTCAAAAAGGTCAATGGAAGATGAAATAATGGACAACTACCTCATGGAAGCCAGATACAGTATACCAAACAGTACTTAGCAGAGTTAGGAATGAGTGCTTATGAAATACAGTAACATTTTGTCATAATATTTCAGAAACTACATGGCTGGTCTCTTGCACTCTTTTGCTCTAATACACCACCTGCTTTAGGATTTATATTCAAAAACATTATGTCTCCATAATCCCAAAAACGTCAGTCTTCTTGGAAAGTGGTTTGTTCCTTTGTAAGGGAAAGAGAACAAACGTTCTCAAACAACGGTTTCTCAATTTCTTTTTCCTCTGGGAAGGGATTGTGGATTCGCAGGAATATCTGAGCATTTCTGTAATCAGAAAGCAGCGACTTTCTACAAATGTTTACGAATAATTCCAGTGATTTTGTCTTTTTCTTCCAGTGATTTGGACCAATAATACCATTGATTAGAACAAATAATTCCAGTGATTTTGTCATTTTCTTCCAGTGATTTGGACCAATAATACCATTGATTAGAATGAATAATTCCAGTGATTTTGTCATTTTCTTCCAGTGATTTGGACCAATAATACCATTGATTAGAACAAATAATTCCAGTGATTTTGTCATTTTCTTCCAGTGATTTGGACCAATAATACCATTGATTAGAACAAATAATTCCTGTGATATTGAGGTGTTTGTGTCGCTTAGCTTAGCCGTCCAGCGACCACAGTGCACCTCTTTTTCTCTTTTCTTTGCATCATTTGCTGTTTGAGGCCAATTTTTTTAAGTGCCATCCTGTCTGACACTGCAGTGCCACTCCTAGATGGGCCAGGTGTTTGTGCCGCTTTGCTTAGTCATCCAGCGACCTTGGTGCAAATTTTAGGACTAAAAATAGTATTGTGAGGTGTGAGGTGTTCAGAATAGACTGGAAATGAGTGTAAATTGTGGTTATTGAGGTTAATAATACTATAGGATCAAAATTACCCCCAAATTCTATGATTTAAGCTGTTTTTGAGGGTTTTTTGGAAAAAAAAACACCCGAATCCAAAACATACCCAAATCCGACAAAAAATTTTCAAGGAGGTTTTGCCAAAATGTGTCCGAATCCAAAACACGGCCGCGGAACCGAATCCAAAACACAAAACCCAAAAAATTTCTGGTGCACATCTCTACTTCTAACTACAGGTATAATTTCATGTACTGTGCTAGAAAAGTGACATAAGATTATTGGGTGCTTTGGACATCTCCACTTTATCTCTCTCCAAGGCTTGATACATCTCCCCAAGAGTGCTGTATAAAATATATGTCTCGCTGCTATACAGCAGGTCAGGAGCACCAGCAGGACAGTAGAGTAATAATTTGCGGACCCTGTGAAATTAGCATTCAGTAAAGAACGGAGACTCAGTCAATGAATACATAAAACATTTTTTAGTTTAAGCTAAAATATAAAAAGTTTATTATAAAGAATATTTAACAAATAATATTTGTGAGACATTTTAAAAAACAGTCGGTTTTGGAGACTGCCCACAAATATTAAACAGGCCCTGAATGTATGTATTGGGGACTGCAATGGATAATAAGATTTTACTCACCGGTAAATCTATTTCTCGTAGTCCGTAGTGGATGCTGGGAACTCCGAAAGGACCATGGGGAATAGCGGCTCCGCAGGAGACTGGGCACAACTAAAGAAAGCTTTTAGGTCACCTGGTGTGCACTGGCTCCTCCCACTATGACACTCCTCCAAGCCTCAGTTAGGACACTGTGCCTGGACGAGCTGACATAATAAGGAAGGATTTTGAATCCCGGGTAAGACTCCTACCAGCCACACCAATCACACCGTATAACTCGTGATACTATACCCAGTTTAACAGTATGAAAACAACTGAGCCTCTCAACAGATGGCTCAACAATAACCCTTTAGTTAACAATAACTATGTACAAGTATTGCAGACAATCCGCACTTGGGATGGGCACCCAGCATCCACTACGGACTACGAGAAATAGATTTACCAGTGAGTAAAATCTTATTTTCTCTGACGTCCTAGTGGATGCTGGGAACTCCGAAAGGACCATGGGGATTATACCAAAGCTCCCAAACGGGCGGGAGAGTGCGGATGACTCTGCAGCACCGAATGAGAGAACTCAAGGTCCTCCTCAGCCAGGGTATCAAATTTGTAGAATTTTGCAAACGTGTTTGCCCCTGACCAAGTAGCAGCTCGGCAAAGTTGTAAAGCCGAGACCCCTCGGGCAGCCGCCCAAGATGAGCCCACCTTCCTTGTGGAATGGGCTAATACTGATTTAGGATGCGGCAGTCCAGCCGCAGAATGCGCCAGCTAAATTGTGCTACAAATCCAGCGAGCAATAGTCTGCTTAGAAGCAGGAGCACCCAGCTTGTTGGGTGCATACATGATAAATAGCGAGTCAGTTTTCCTGACTCTAGCCGTCCTGGAAACATAAATTTTCAAGGCCCTGACTACGTCCAGTAACTTGGAATCCTCCAAGTCCCTAGTAACCGCAGGCACCACAATAGGTTGGTTCAAGTGAAACTGGGGACGAGTCCTCAATTCCGCCCTATCCATATGGAAAATCAGATAAGGGCTTTTACATGACAAAGCTGCCAATTCTGACACACGCCTGGCTGAAGCCAAGGCCAATAACATGACCACTTTCCACGTGAGATATTTTAGATCCACGGTTTTAAGTGGCTCAAACCAATGTGATTTTAAGAAACTCAACACCACGTTGAGATCCCAAGGTGCCACTGGAGGTACAAACGGGGGCTGAATATGCAGCACTCCTTTCACAAACGTCTGAACTTCAGGAAGTGAAGCTAGTTCTTTCTGGAAGAAAATCGACAGAGCCGAGATCTGTACCTTAATGGAGCCTAATTTCAGGCCCATAGTCACTCCTGCTTGTAGGAAATGCAGAAATCGACCTAGTTGAAATTTCTCTGTTGGGGCCTTTTTGGCCTCACACCAAGCAACATATTTCCGCCATATGCGGTGATAATGCTTTGCAGTTACATCTTTCCTGGCTTTAATCAGCGTAGGAATGACTTCCTCCGGAATGCCCTTTTCCTTCAGGATCCGGCGTTCATCCGCCATGCCGTCAAACGCAGCCGCGGTAAGTCTTGGAACAGACAGGGCCCCTGCTGCAGCAGGTCCTGTCTGAGCGGCAGAGGCCATGGGTCCTCTGAGATCATCTCTTGAAGTTCCGGGTACCACGCTCATCTTGGCCAATCCGGAACCACGAGTATTGTTCTTACTCCTCGTTTTCTTATTATTCTCAGTACCCTTGGTATGAGAGGCAGAGAAGGGAACACATAAACTGACTGGTACACCCACGGTGTCACTAGAGCGTCCACAGCTATCGCCTGAGGGTCCCTTGACCTGGCGCAATATCTCTCTAGTTTTTTGTTTATGCGGGACGCCATCATGTCCACCTGTGGCCGTTCCCATCGATTTACAATCAGCGTGAAGACTTCTGGATGAAGTCCCCACTCTCCCGGGTGGAGGTCGTGCCTGCTGAGAAAGTCTGCTTCCCAGTTGTCCACTCCCGGAATGAACACTGCTGACAGTGCTAGTACGTGATTTTCCGCCCATCGGAGAATCTTTGTGGCTTCTGCCATTGCCATCCTGCTTCTTGTGCCGCCCTGTCGATTTACATGGGCGACTGCCGTGATGTTGTCTGACTGGATCAGTACCGGCTGGTGTAGAAGCAGGGATTTTGCCTGACTTAGGCCATTGTAAATGGCCCTTAGTTCCAGAATATTTATGTGTAGGGAAGTCTCCTGACTCGACCATAGTCCTTGGAAGTTTCTTCCCTGTGTGACTGCCCCCCAGCCTCGAAGGCTGGCATCCGTGGTCACCAGGACCCAGTCCTGTATGCCGAATCTGCGAACCTCTAGAAGATGAGCACTCTGCAGCCACCACAGCAGAGACACCCTGGTTCTTGGAGACAGGGTTATTAGGCGATGCATCTGAAGATGCGATCCGGACCATTGGTCCAACAGGTCCCACTGAAAGATTCTGGCATGGAACCTGCCGAAAGGAATTGCTTCGTAAGAAGCCACCATCTTTCCCAGGACCCGCGTGCAGTGATGCACCGATACCTGTTTTGGTTTCAGGAGGTCTCTGACTAGAGATGACAGCTCCTTGGCTTTCTCCTCCGGGAGAAACACTTTTTTCTGGACTGTATCCAGAATCATACCCAGGAACAGTAGACGTGTCGTCGGAACCAGCTGTGATTTTGGAATATTCAGAATCCAACCGTGCTGGTGTAGCACCTCCTGAGATAGTGCTACTCCCACCAACAACTGCTCCTTGGACCTCGCCTTTATTAGGAGATCGTCCAAGTACGGGATAATTAAAACTCCCTTTCTTCGAAGGAGTATCATCATTTCCGCCATTACCTTGGTAAACACCCTCGGTGCCGTGGAGAGTCCAAACGGCAGCGTCTGGAATTGGTAATGGCAATCCTGTACCACAAATCTGAGGTACTCCTGGTGAGGATAGTAAATGGGAACATGCAGGTAAGCATCCTTGATTTCCAGGGATACCATGTAATCCCCCTCGTCCAGGCTTGCAATAACCGCCCTGAGCGATTCCATCTTGAACTTGAATTTTTTTATGTATGTGTTCAAGGATTTCAAATTTAAAATGGGTCTCACCGAACCGTCCGGTTTCGGTACCACAAACAGTGTGGAATAGTAACCCCGTCCTTGTTGAAGTAGGGGCACCTTGATTATCACCTGCTGGGAATACAGCTTGTGAATTGCCGCTAGCACAGCCTCCCTGTCTGAAGGAGTAATCGGCAAGGCAGATTTTAGGAACCGGTGGGGTGGAGACGCCTCGAATTGGTTAGCAGAATAGTGTCCCTGTCTAGGGTGTCAATATTCTCTGACAGGGAATCTGACCACGCAGCGGCAGCACTGCACATCCATGCTGACGCAATAGCTGGTCTAAGTATAATGCCTGAGTGTGTATATACAGACTTCAGGATCGCCTCCTGCTTTCTATCAGCAGGTTCCTTGAGGGCGGCCGTATCCGGAGACGGTAGTGCCACCTTTTTAGACAAACGTGTGAGCGCTTTATCCACCCTAGGGGGTGTCTCCCTCAGAAATTTGTAACACCTCTTTCATTGCTTCAATCATGCAACGAATGGCCTTAGTGGACATTAGACTAGACTCATCGTCGTCGACACTGGTGTCAGTATCCGTGTCGACATCTGCGTCTGCCATCTGAGGTAGCGGGCGTTTTAGAGCCCCCGATGGCCTTTGAGACGCCTGGACAGGCACGAGCTGAGAAGCCGGCTGTCCCGCATTTGGCATGTCATCAAATTTTTTGTGTAAGGAGTCGACACGTGCACGCAATTCCTTCCATAAGTCCATCCACTCAGGTGTCTGCCCCGCAGGGGGTGACATCCCTTCTATAGGCATCTGCTCCGCCTCCACATCATTATCCTCATCAAACATGTCGACACAGCCGTACCGACACACCGCACACACACAGGGAATGCTCTAACAGAGGACAGGACCCACCAAAGCCCTTTGGGGAGACAGAGTGAGAGTATGCCAGCACACACCAGAGCGCTATATAATGCAGGGACTAAATGAATTATGTCCCCTATAGCTGCTGTTATATATACTGCGCCTAAATTTAGTGCCCCCCCCCCTCTCTTTTTTACCCTTTTCTGTAGTGTAGACTGCAGGGGAGAGCCAGGGAGCTTCCTTCCAGCGGAGCTGTGAGGGAGAAATGGCGCCAGTGTGCTGAAGGAGATAGCTCCGCCCCTTTTTCGCGGACTATTCTCCCGCTTTTTTATGGATTCTGGCAGGGGTAATTATCACATATATAGCCTCTGGGGCTATATATTGTGGTATTTTTGCCAGCCAAGGTGTTTTTATTGCTGCTCAGGGCGCCCCCCCCTAGCGCCCTGCACCCTCAGTGACCGGAGTGTGAAGTGTGTATGAGGAGCAATGGCGCACAGCTGCAGTGCTGTGCGCTACCTTGGTGAAGACTGATGTCTTCTGCCGCCGATTTTCCGGACCTCTTCTTGCTTCTGGCTCTGTAAGGGGGACGGCGGCGCGGCTCCGGGACCGAACACCAAGGCCAGTTCCATGCGGTTGATCCCTCTGGAGCTAATGGTGTCCAGTAGCCTAAGAAGCCCAAGCTAGCTGCAAGCAGGTAGGTTCGCTTCTTCTCCCCTTAGTCCCTCGCTGCAGTGAGCCTGTTGCCAGCAGGTCTCACTGTAAAATAAAAAAACTAATTATATACTTTCTTTTTAGAAGCTCAGGAGAGCCCCTAGTGTGCATCCAACCTCGGCCGGGCACAAAATCTAACTGAGGCTTGGAGGAGGGTCATAGTGGGAGGAGCCAGTGCACACCAGGTGACCTAAAAGCTTTCTTTAGTTGTGCCCAGTCTCCTGCGGAGCCGCTATTCCCCATGGTCCTTTCGGAGTTCCCAGCATCCACTAGGACGTCAGAGAAATTGGAGATATCTATTGCATTCCTCCTATTGTGATCACAAAGGCAGCCACCAAAGGTTTCTATGGCAGTTGGTAAACTGCAAAACTCACCAAGCTTTTCTGAGATTGGCCCGGCAGCTAATGCCATTTCTAAATGGCGTTTGTAGCCTGTGGGATACATTATGCAATTCTTCCCAGGAGCAGGATCCTTGGGATCCCTCTGCATTACTGTCTGCTCTCACATACGCAGTCTGACGATTGTACATGTGAAGTAGCGCAGCCGGGGTCTAAACTCAGAAGTAAAGTGATCGCATTCACGATTATTTAACTTTTTATACATTGCAGGGACGGCATGACATTGGTACTCATTATGGCATAAAAGCTACACCTCTGGACTCACGAAGACTCATCCTTCAGCACTCAGGAGAGGAAAAACCCCCTTGGGGGGAAACCTCTGGGGAACCATGGTCTCAGGATCATCCTTCCCTCTGGGTATTAAGAGGTGTATTAATAGGGTGATCAGTCTGATATCCCGGCGCATGGGATCCCGGTGATCATAATACTGACGCTGGGATCCCGGTGCAAAAAAGACGGACAGGGGTGAGCAGGGGCAGCAGAACATTTATGGGCTGGGGGGGGGCAAGATAGATCCTCATTTGGCGCCACCTATGAGGAGGCTGTACTACGTGGACAAAATGGAGGCAGCACCATGGTGGGGAGGAGGTGGAAAGAGAGAGGGAGACTGTCAGGGAAAGAAAGAGGGAGAGAGAGAGAGAGAGAGAGAGAGAGAGAGACTAAGTGTCAGGGAGAGTGAGGGAGAGAAAGGGACAGTGTCAGGTAGAAAATGAAACCGTGTCAAGGAGAGAGGAGCAAGAGCAGAGAGAATGTTAGACAGAGAGAGAAGCTAGAGTGTTATAGAGGAGCAAGAGTGTTAGGGAGAGAGAGAGTGTTAGTTGGAGAGGGAGGAGAGAGAGAGTGTTAGGGAGAGAGAGAGAGAGAGAGAGAGAGAGAGAGAGAGAGTGTTAGGGAGAGAGAGAGAAGGGAGAGAGAATGTTAGGGAGAGAGAGAGAAGAGAGAGTGTGTTAGGGAGAGAGGAGTGAGAGTGTTAGAGTGTTAGGGAGAGAGAGAGTGGAGAGAGTGTTAGGGAGAGAGAGAGGAGAAAGAGTGTTAGGGAGGGAGAGAGGGGAGAGAGTGTTAGGGAGAGAGAGAGGAGAAAGAGTGTTAGGGAGGGAGAGATAGGAAAGAGAATTTAGGGAGAGAGAGGGGAGAGAGAGTGTTAGGGAGAGAGAGATTGAGAGAGAGAAAGAGTGCTAGTGAGAGAGAGGGGAGAGAGAGGAGCGAGAGTGTTAGAGAGAGTGTTAGGGAGAGAGGAGAGAGAGTGTTAGGGAGAGAGAGAGAGAGAGAGAGAGAGGAGCGAGAGTGTTAGGGAAAGAGAGAGGAGAGAGAGTGTTATGGAGAGAGAGGAAAGAGAGAGAGAGAGAGAGAGAGGAGAGAGAGAGAGTGTTAGGGAGAGAGAGGAGAAAGAGTGTTAGGGAGGGAGAGAGAGGAAAGAGAGTTTAGGGAGAGAGAGGGGAGAGAGAGAGAGTGTTAGGGAGAGAGAGTGCTAGGGAGAGAGGGGAGAGAGAGGAGCGAGAGTGTTAGACAGAGTGTTAGGGAGAGAGGAGAGAGAGTGTTAGGGAGAGAGGAACGAGAGTGTTAGGGAGAGAGAGAGGAAAGAGAGTGTTAGGGAGAGAGAGTGTTAGGTAGATAGAGTGTTAGGGAGAGAGAGAGAGAGAGAGAGAGAGAGAGAGGAAAGAGTGTAAGGAAGAGAGAGGAGAGAGAGTGTTAGGGAGAGAGATGGAGTGAGAGAGACACTATTGTACCATCCCTGATTACACAGCAGCACAGGAGGCGGGCACTCCTCAGCATTAGGCCATGCCCCCCAATATACCCGCGATCCGTGGCAGTTTGGCACTGGTCTGCTGGGAGTTAGGGGTGGGGGAATGCCGTTGCCTAGTCCCTGCACTGCACGGAGGTTGTGATGTGCGGTTTTAAATTGACTGCATATCGCTCCTGTGTACATTGGCTGGCACCTCTCATTTTTGGGTGGGGCAAGCTGCCCCCTTGCCCCACCCATTCTGATGCCTCTGTGGGTGAGTAAATGGATGTTTTCCCCTCTTCCCACCCCCTTAACACTCCATGTCCACAGCCTAACACTAACCTCCCCCTTTTGTGCCTGACTCTAACCGCAGAGCTGCCTAATCCTAACCTCTGTCCCCGTTCCCTAAACCTAACCCTCCCTCCCCTGCAGCCTAACCACCCCCGGGGTTGCCTAACCCTTACCCACCCTACCCGCGGTCTAACCCTAACCTCTCCCCACCCGCAGTCTAAATCTAACACAAACACACACACACACACACACACACACACACACACACACACACACACACACACACACACACACACACACACACACACACACACCCGGGGAGGGGTACAATACTTACCTATACCTATACTTACCTATACTTGCCTATACTTGCCAAAGATCAACTGCTGTGTAGACTGAGAGGAAAAGATAAAAAAAACATTGTTAGTCTGACGCAGAGAGACAAACTGCAGACAGTGGTGTGGTTGTGTAGAGAAGAAAATCTCTCCATGTAAATATTAGAGATGAGTGGGTTCGGTTTCTCGGAAACCGAACCCCCCCGAACTTCACCCTTTAAACACGGGTCCGAGGCAGGTTCGAACCTTCCCGCCTTGCTCGGCTAACCCGAACGTCATCATCCCGCTGTCGGATTCCAGCGAGATTCAGATTATATATAAGCAGCCGCGCGTCGCCGCCATTTTCACTCGTGCATTGGAGATGATAGGGAGAGGACGTGGCTGGCGTCCTCTCCGTTTATTGTTGAACTTGATTGCTTTATTGCTTAATTGTGGGGAGGACTGGGGAGCAGCTGTTAGGAGGAGTACAGTGCAGAGTTTTGCTGATAAGTGACCACCAGTTTTTATCCGTTCTCTGCCTGAAAAAAACGCTCCATACCATATCTGTGCTCAGTGTGCTGCATAATATATCTGTGCTCACACTGCTTAATTGTGGGGACTGGGGAGCAGCTGTATTATATAGCAGGAGTACAGTGCAGAGTTTTGCTGACAGTGACCACCAGTATACGTTGTCTGCCTGAAAAACACTCCATATCTGTGCTCAGTGTGCTGCTTTATTGTGGGGACTGGGGACCACCAGTATAATTAATATTATATAGGAGGAGTACAGTGCAGAGTTTTGCTGACACAGTGACCACCAGTATACTATATATAGCAGTACGATACGGAAGGCCACTGCTATGCCTACCTCTGTGTCGTCATTAAGTATACTATCCATCTACATTCTATACCTGTGGTGCATTTTAGTTTTGCAGTTTGCTGACACAGTGACCACCAGTATACTATATATAGCAGTACGGTAGGCCACTGCTGTACCTACCTCTGTGTCGTCATTCATTAAGTATACTATCCATCTACATTCTATACCTGTGGTGCATTTTAGTTTTGCAGTTTGCTGACACAGTGACCACCAGTATACTATATATAGCAGTACGGTAGGCCACTGCTGTACCTACCTCTGTGTCGTCATTCATTAAGTATACTATCCATCTACATTCTATACCTGTGGTGCATTTTAGTTTTGCAGTTTGCTGACACAGTGACCACCAGTATACTATATATAGCAGTACGGTAGGCCACTGCTGTACCTACCTCTGTGTCGTCATTCATTAAGTATACTATCCATCTACATTCTATACCTGTGGTGCATTTTAGTTTTGCAGTTTGCTGACACAGTGACCACCAGTATACTATATATAGCAGTATGGTAGGCCACTGCTGTACCTACCTCTGTGTCGTCATTCATTAAGTATACTATCCATCTACATTCTATACCTGTGGTGCATTTTAGTTTTGCAGTTTGCTGACACAGTGACCACCAGTATACTATATATAGCAGTACGGTAGGCCACTGCTGTACCTACCTCTGTGTCATCATTCATTAAGTATACTATCCATCTACATTCTATACCTGTGGTGCATTTTAGTTTTGCAGTTTGCTGACACAGTGACCACCAGTATACTATATATAGCAGTACGGTAGGCCACTGCTGTACCTACCTCTGTGTCGTCATTCATTAAGTATACTATCCATCTACATTCTTTACCTGTGGTGCATTTTAGTTTTGCAGTTTGCTGACACAGTGACCACCAGTATACTATATATAGCAGTACGGTAGGCCACTGCTGTACCTACCTCTGTATCGTCATTCATTAAGTATACTATCCATCTACATTTTATACCTGTGGTGCATTTTAGTTTTGCAGTTTGCTGACACAGTGACCACCAGTATACTATATATAGCAGTACGGTAGGCCACTGCTGTACCTACCTCTGTGTCATCATCCATTAAGTATACTATCCATCTACATTCTATACCTGTGGTGCATTTTAGTTTTGCAGTTTGCTGACACAGTGACCACCAGTATACTATATATAGCAGTACGGTAGGCCACTGCTGTACCTACCTCTGTGTCGTCATCCATTAAGTATACTATCCATCTACATTCTATACCTGTGGTGCATTTTAGTTTTGCAGTTTGCTGACACAGTGACCACCAGTATACTATATATAGCAGTACGGTAGGCCACTGCTGTACCTACCTCTGTGTCGTCATCCATTAAGTATACTATCCATCTACATTCTATACCTGTGGTGCATTTTAGTTTTGCAGTTTGCTGACACAGTGACCACCAGTATACTATATATAGCAGTACGGTAAGCCACTGCTGTACCTACCTCTGTGTCATCAAGTATACTATCCATCCATACCTGTGGTGCATTTCAGTTGTGCGCAGTAAATATAGTAGTAGGCCATTGCTATTGATACTGGCATATAATTCCACACATTAAAAAATGGAGAACAAAAATGTGGAGGTTAAAATAGGGAAAGATCAAGATCCACTTCCACCTCGTGCTGAAGCTGCTGCCACTAGTCATGGCCGAGACGATGAAATGCCATCAACATCGTCTGCCAAGGCCGATGCCCAATGTCATAGTAGAGAGCATGTAAAATCCAAAAAACAAAAGTTCAGTAAAATGACCCAAAAATCTAAATTAAAATTGTCTGAGGAGAAGAGTAAACTTGCCAATATGCCATTTACGACACGGAGTGGAAAGGAACGGCTGAGGCCCTGGCCTATGTTCATGGCTAGTGGTTCAGCTTCACATGAGGATGGAAGCACTCATCCTCTCGCTAGAAAAATGAAAAGACTTAAGCTGGCAAAAGCACAGCAAAGAACTGTGCGTTCTTCTAAATCACAAATACCCAAGGAGAGTCCAATTGTGTCGGTTGCGATGCCTGACCTTCCCAACACTGGACGGGAAGAGCTTGCGCCTTCCACCATTTGCACGCCCCCTGCAAGTGCTGGAAGGAGCACCCGCAGTCCAGTTCCTGATAGTCAAATTGAAGATGTCACTGTTGAAGTACACCAGGATGAGGATATGGGTGTTGCTGGCGCTGGGGAGGAAATTGACAAGGAGGATTCTGATGGTGAGGTGGTTTGTTTAAGTCAGGCACCCGGGGAGACACCTGTTGTCTGTGGGACGAATATGGCCATTGACATGCCTGGTCAAAATACAAAACAAATCACCTCTTCGGTGTGGAATTATTTCAACACAAATGCGGACAACAGGTGTTAAGCCGTGTGTTGCCTTTGTCAAGCTGTAATAAGTAGGGGTAAGGACGTTAACCACCTCGGAACATCCTCCCTTATACGTCACCTGCAGCGCATTCATCAAAAGTCAGTGACAAGTTCAAAAACTTTGGGTGACAGCGGAAGCATTCCACTGACCACTAAATCCCTTCCTCTTGTAACCAAGCTCCTGCAAACCACACCACCAACTCCCTCAGTGTCAATTTCCTCCTTACCCAGGAAAGCCAATAGTCCTGCAGGCCATGTCACTGTCAAGTCTGACGAGTCCTCTCCTGCCTGGGATTCCTCCGATGCATCCTTGAGTGTAACGCCTACTGCTGCTGGCGCTGCTGTTGTTGCTGCTGGGAGTCGATCGTCATCCCAGAGGGGAAGTCGGAAGACCACTTGTACTACTTCCAGTAAGCAATTGACTGTCCAACAGTCCTTTGCGAGAAAGATGAAATATCACAGCAGTCATCCTGCTGCAAAGCGGATAACTGAGGCCTTGGCAGACTGGGCGGTGAGAAACGTGGTTCCGGTATCCATCGTTAATTCAGAGCCAACTAGAGGCTTGATTGAGGTACTGTGTCCCCGGTACCAAATACCATCTAGGTTCCATTTCTCTAGGCAGGCGATACCGAAAATGTACACAGACCTCAGAAAAAGACTCACCAGTGTCCTAAAAAATGCAGTTGTACCCAATGTCCACTTAACCACGGACATGTGGACAAGTGGAGCAGGGCAGACTCAGGACTATATGACTGTGACAGCCCACTGGGTAGATGTATTGCCTCCCGCAGCAAGAACAGCAGCGGCGGCACCAGTAGCAGCATCTCGCAAATGCCAACTCGTTCCTAGGCAGGCTACGCTTTGTATCACCGCTTTCCATAAGAGGCACACAGCTGACAACCTCTTACGGGAATTGAGGAAGATCATCGCAGAATGGCTTACCCCAATTGGACTCTCCTGGGGATTTGTGACATCGGACAACGCCAGCAATATTGTGCGTGCATTACATCTGGGCAAATTCCAGCACGTCCCATGTTTTGCACATACATTGAATTTGGTGGTGCAGAATTATTTAAAAAACGACAGGGGCGTGCAAGAGATGCTGTCGGTGGCCCGAAGAATTGCGGGCCACTTTCGGCATTCAGGCACCGCGTTCAGAAGACTGGAGCACCACCAAACATTCCTGAACCTGCCCTGCCATCATCTGAAGCAAGAGGTGGTAACGAGGTGGAATTCAACCCTCTATATGCTTCAGAGGATGGAGGAGCAGCAAAAGGCCATTCAAGCCTATACATCTGCCCACGATATAGGCAAAGGAGGGGGAAATATATACAACAAGAAAGTGGGCGCTAGTGTATTGACTGTGAGACACCTTTAAAAACACTATTCGGTGGCTGCAGCTTCTATATTTGAGGTGCCGATCCTCAAAAAAATATATAGACAAATATAGAAACAAAATAAGAAGCGCTGTCACCAATAGTGAAGAATGTTAAAAATATATTTATTACCGTTATAACACACGATATATTAAAACAAATGAAACCCTTTCTGCTGAAATGTTAGCAAAGCTGCAATATAGCTAAAATGGTAACTTTATATTATTAATATTAGGAGGCTCCTTTATTTATACTTAGAAGATGTTACAGTTCTTTGAAAAAGTCCTTGGATGTACTTAAGTGAATGGAGAAATCTCCAGAGTGTGCACACTCCTCAGGTGGAACCACTAATGCAGAAGTTCACTATTGATCCTTTATATCATTAAATGATCCACACAAATAATTTGTAAAAGGGTCCACTGCAGAATACAAATGAAATCAGATGATGTATTTCTTTTACTTCCGTTCAAGCACTGAACTATGATGGTCCAATAATTAAGAGACTTTTCTGGGGTGCATAATTAAACATTCGTTTGATGTTTCAATTAGAATCAGAGCATGGCCCGTTCTATAGCAGCGTTCAGTTCATATGATATGCTTACCCCCGTCTCTATTAGTTCCGGACCCGCCGAGGTTTCATTCACCGATGCGGGCGCCGGCTGCCCGTGGCTTGTACTCGGTGTGAAGGATCTGCACGGAGCTTAAGGTTGCCTTGCTCCGACTGTGGTTCCCGTATGTGGATCAATCAATGGAGCAAAAAATGGAGCCACCAGCATCAATTATTCAGCAGAAAGGAATGGCAGGATACTTAACGCGTTTCTCAGCCTCAGAACAGGGGCTGTTTCCTCAGAAGTACCGCCTTTGAAATTCCTTGACCCTTTATACTCTTCCAATCACATTTAATTGCTAATGCAGCTGGCTCATAATTATAAACAGCAGTGCAAAACCTGCTATCACATGAATCACTCCAGATAGCATATGTTATAAAGGGACAAATTCAAACATATTAAAACATATTAAAACATATTAAAAACAATCACTAATCAAAAAAGAGAGAAAAAGGCGTCTCACAGCCAAATAGTTACCAAGGATTAGAATCAAATATTTAGCATTAAAAATCACTATGCATATACAACATTATATAAACATCATTATATGAACCAAATAGAATAAGATGAGGGGGACCCAGTAGATTAAAAATAATTTATACCTCCCTCATAAATACATTTCTCATTATACTCAGATCTTAAAGTTTATATTTAGGTATACAAAATCCAGAACTCTCAAAAAAATAAAAAATGAAAAATGAATCAACATCTCATAGGTATATAATCATTTTATCATATTGACCCTATATAACTAATTGTATCCATTCATAGTGCTGCTCAGATGGAATTCATCATGCTGAAAGCACTCTCCCGTCTTGGAAATGATGAAGGGGGAATGCACCTGACTCAAGCGCAGTGGAGAATGATTTCAACGTTGTGCAAGGTTCTGCAACCCTTTGAACTTGCCACACGTGAAGTCAGTTCAGACACTGCCAGCCTGAGTCAGGTCATTCCCCTCATCAGGCTTTTGCAGAAGAAGCTGGAGACATTGAAGGAGGAGCTAAAACAGAGCGATTCCGCTAGGCATGTGGGACTTGTGGATGGAGCCCTTAATTCGCTTAACCAGGATTCACGGGTGGTCAATCTGTTGAAATCAGAGCACTACATTTTGGCCACCGTGCTCGATCCTAGAATTAAAACCTACGTTGTATCTCTCTTTCCGGCAGACACAAGTCTGCAGAGGTTCAAAGACCTGCTGGTGAGAAAATTGTCAAGTCAAGCGGAACGTGACCCGTCAACAGCTCCTCCTTCACATTCTCCTGCAACTGGGGGTGCGAGGAAAAGGCTAAGAATTCCGAGTCCACCCGCTGGCGGTGATGCAGGGCAGTCTGGAGCGAGTGCTGACATCTGGTCCGGACTGAAGGACCTGCCAACGATTACTGACATGTCGTCTACTGTCACTGCATATGATTCTGTCACCATTGAAAGAATGGTGGAGGATTATATGAGTGACCGCAGTCCGTACGTATACTGGCAGGAAAAAGAGGCAATTTGGAGGCCCTTGCACAAACTGGCAGTATTTTACCTAAGTTGCCCACCCTCCAGTGTGTACTCCGAAAGAGTGTTTAGTGCAGCCGCTCACCTTGTCAGCAATCGGCGTACGAGGTTACTTCCAGAAAATGTGGAGAAGATGATGTTCATCAAAATCAATTATAATCAATTTCTCCGTGGAGACATTCACCAGCAGCAATTGCCTCCAGAAAGTACACGGGGACCAGAGATGGTGGATTCCAGTGGGGACGAATTAATAATCTGTGAGGGGGATGTACACAGTGAAAGGGGTGAGGAATCGGAGGATGATGATGAGGTGGACATCTTGCCTCTGTAGAGCCAGTTTGTGCAAGGAGAGATTGATTGATTCTTTTTTGGTGGGGGCCCAAACCAACCAGTCATTTCAGTCACAGACGTGTGGCAGACCCTGTCGCTGAAATGAAGGGTTCGTTAAAGTGTGCATGTCCTGTTTATACAACATAAGGGTGGGTGGAAGGGCCCAAGGACAATTCCATCTTGCACCTCTTTTTTCTTTCATTTTTCTTTGCATCATGTGCTGTTTGGGGACAATTTTTTTGAAGTGCCATCCTGCCTGACACTGCAATGCCACTCCTAGATGGGCCAGGTGTTTGTGTCGGCCACTTGTGTCGCTTAGCTTAGCCATCCAGGGACCTTGGTGAACCTCTTTTTTTCTTTGCATCGTGTGCTGTTTGGGGACAATTTTTTGGAAGTGCCATCCTGCCTGACACTGCAGTGCCACTCCTAGATGGGCCAGGTGTTTGTGTCGGCCACTTGTGTTGCTTAGCATAGTCACACAGCGACCTTAGTGCGCCTCTTTTTTTCTTTGCATCATGTGCTGTTTGGGGACAATTTTTTTGAAGTGCCATCCTGCCTGACACTGCAGTGCCACTCCTAGATGGGCCAGGTGTTTGTGTCGGCCACTTGTGTCGCTTAGCTTAGCCATCCAGCGACCTTGGTGCACCTCTTTTTTTCTTTGCATCATGTGCTGTTTGGGGACAATTTTTTGGAAGTGCCATCCTGCCTGACACTGCAGTGCCACTCCTAGATGGGCCAGGTGTTTGTGTCGGCCACTTGTGTCGCTTAGCTTAGTCACACAGCGACCTTGGGGCGCCTCTTTTTTTCTTTACATCATGTGCTGTTTGGGGACAATTTTTTGGAAGGGCCATCCTGCCTGACACTGCAGTGCCACTCCTAGATGGGCCAGGTGTTTGTGTCGGCCACTTGTGTCGCTTAGCTTAGCCATCCAGCGACCTCGGTGCAAATTGTAGGACTAAAAATAATATTGTGAGGTGTGAGGTGTTCAGAATAGACTGGAAATGAGTGGAAATTATGGTAATTGAGGTTAATAATACTATGGGATCAAAATGACCCCCAAATTCTATGATTTAAGCTGTTTTTTAGTTTTTTTAAAAAAAAACACCCGAATCCAAAACACACCCGAATCCGACAAAAAAATTTCGGTGAGGTTTTGCCAAAACGCGTCCGAATCCAAAACACGGCCGCGGAACCGAATCCAAAACCAAAACACAACACCCGAAAAATGTCCGGTGCACATCACTAGTAAATATGTTACTGTAACTATTAAGGACATGGAAAATGCCTAAAATAAGGACAGTTATCCCAAAGGGGTGTTGTATGGTATGCCGGCGGCCGGGCTCCCAGCGACCAGCATACAGGCGCCGGGAGCCCGACCGCCAGCATACCGACAGTGTGGTGAGCGCAAAGGAGCCACTTGTGGGCTCGCTGCGCTCGCCACGCTGCAGGCATGGTGGTGCGCTACGCGCGCCATGCTATTTTATTCTCCCTCCAGGGGGGTCGTGGACCCCCACGAGGGAGAATAGCTGTCGATATGCCGGGTGTCGGGATCCCGGCGCCGGTATGCTGTGCGCCGGGATCCGGACATTTGGCGTACTGAAGACCACCCATCCCAAAGGGCCTATAGTTTTTATACAATACACACATTGGGGGGATAAGTTCTTTCTTATAGTAATTAGTGGGCACCTTCAGAAAAGAACTTTGACCAGTAAATAATAAAAGCTATAAATTGCTAACATTTAGGGGTCAATCCAATTAGGTACGAGTTGCCTTTGCTGTGACGTTTCAAGTTTCAACACTGGCAACGGCACCCAAACTCGCACCCATTGTGGGCAGATACGGCTGCGGGCACTTTTGAGCGAGTTTGGGCTTTTGGAAAGTGCGGCTGTTGTAAGACAAACTCACACCTAATTAAATTGTCCCCTTGGTTGTTAAATGCGATAAAATAGTAAAATATAATGGTGTAATTGTGGGCCTGATTCAGTTGTGGTTGTTAAAGTGATTGTTGCTGCAATTTTTTGCCATTCCCAATTGCATTGCAGTCCACCCTGAGTGAGTCTGAGCAGTCCTAGGCTGAGCAAGTCTCCTAGACACAGAGGGCTCTCCACTGATTGGTTGTTAGGTATTCTTTCTCCGATTTATCACTCTTCCAAGTGATAATTCTAATTTAAATTACCTTATAAGCTTCACAAAAATGGGTAAGAGACAGAGTACGCAATTGGCGTATGGGGTACCGTAAGGGTACGCACTTAGCGTAGCATACGCTCGGCCGTGATCGAGACGCACATGCGGCACGCTCGCTCACAGCTTAATGCGTGGTGTCGAGCACGCTATAGGCGAGCGACTACCGTAATGCTACGCTATCAGCGTAGCGGACGCTCGAGACCACGAGGAGATCACGAGCGGCGCAGACGCTCACAAGATGACAATCAGTAAACCTTGAATGTAACACACAGAAAGGATATTCTTATACTGTAAACCTTGTACTGAAACACTGTAGCGATATAACGCTGCTTAACCTTGTTAACACTAAAGCTGTTTGAGCGATCGAGACGCTCCTATTACCCTCTGCAATATAATGAACACACAATACCGTGCTAAGGATCCAACACCTTTACTAACAAGCTTTTAGTTATATCGAAAAAGGGGTAAAACAGTTACAAGTCATACACTACATACTAACATATAATTCTAACAGATTATCTAGACAGAAATATACAATAACGTTACAATCTTAAACTAAACAGAGAGAGAGAGAGAGAGAATGTGGCCAATACAAACAAAGAGCGAGATGATTACAGAGAATTACTTACACACACTGGGAATGATCGCTGCGCAGCCTGGTACCAGCTCCGAGTTAGTCAATATGAAAACCGTTTGTGGAGTGAGAGTGAGCTCCCCAGGCTGGCTGATCTTATATACACTGAGTACAGTATACTACAAAGGGACCTATAATCTCATTGTTCATTGGACACAGGAATGTCCCCTTGCATCATAACAAAAGGTCATAGGTTAGTTTGAACAGGTGGGCTGTGACTATTTCAAACAGCTCAGGTGGGTGGGAATCTCCGGATTCCCGCCGCATGGATAATGAACTGCAAATATAGAATATGTCCAGAAACTACTAATGGCCATAACTACACGCAGGAGCGATTAATCTTTACCTAACCAACACCGGATTATTGCTATTAAAATACTCTTCGGTTAGGTACCAGACACCACTGTTCAACCTTAAACAGACCCTTTGTACCACGCAAAGAGGGATTCCCAAGTCCGTGAACAAGTCACATTAAACAAACTTACAGTTATTACTAAAGGGAACATTACCTATAAAACATGCTATTTGGTTCTATCATTAAACGATTGAGTCGCCCGCTAGACGCACACAAACTCTACCGTAAATGCACATACCACGCGCTCGAGCGCATGGCCGAGGCGCCATCACGCGGCTGCGTATATCCGCACGCACGGGAGAGAATGTGCACGTGCAGCAGGCACGCGCATGAGGTGAATATATGGCAACGTGTAGCGTGATATTTTTCTGACTTTGACAGTCCACCCTTTGGCAGTCATCAATAACTGCCACTTCCTAAAACAGTTCAAAAAGAGAAAAATATATGTCATGTATAATACATTTCTATGATTGGGTAAGGGAGAAGGGAAGAAGGTGGGAAAAAGGTATGACCTAGTGAGATAGTAGAAGCATGTATGTATGAGTCCATGTTTGAGGGGTCATGTATCATCGTGCCGTACGTGTTTTAAATCAAGCTTCGAGGTATTGCGAAGTATACATTTGAATTCCTTCTTATCCCGTATTACGGGCCTGTGGATGGGCTGTCAAACTTTACCGAGCTCTTTTCGGCTTTTGGTTGCAACAAAATGGGGGAGCACATTTTAGTTGATGATACATGAATGGGGGGGATATGTGAGTGCTGATATCTGTGCCTATATTCCCTATCGACTATGTGTGTCATTACCTGAAGGTTGTAGAAATGAAGATAAGAAGCAATTATGGTAAATGCGGTCATAAACTATGTGAGTTTAATATACATTTGTTGATTGAGGTCTTGTCTGATGTCTTGTCTCGATGTACATGTTGACTGTAGTCTCCCGATGCTTTTGCTATAATTGCTTGAGCAAAAAGCTTTCTCAATGTCCATAGACTTACAATCTTTGAAGTGTTGGGCTATCGTAAAATTTTAGAGTCACTAGGGAAAATGGGGGTCTATGGCATTGTCCATCAATGGTCTGTGTAAAAGGTTGTCAAATTCTTCTTCCAAGCGGATGTCTTTGTACCTTGGAGGAAAACAAAGGAGAAACGGGTGAAAGAAACGGACTGTGGAATCACATTTTCATCACAACATTGTCTCTATCGTTGGGTCATAAATCAAATTAGTTGTTGTTATTGCAGTATCTTCACTTCTTAAACTCATCACTCGGGCACTACGTTTACACTTCGTTAAAACCCGAACGCATCTAAATATCAGACCGACCAATATGATGACACCCAGAATACACAAAAGAAATTTCCCTACATCCATGATAATACCTTGGGCCCATTCTCCTAAACCAGCGAACCAATTTCGTGGGTTCAACCATGACACCCAACTGGTCAGCTCATTACCCACAGCAGCAAGGGTGAGATTGTGTTTCCTTCGGAACTCCCATTTTAATTGCAAGATGTCATCCATCTTTTGGTCTATGACCTCGGCTGGGTCCTCCGTGCTGTTTGTAATATACGTGCAACACTTTATTCCATATTGAGTCGCTAGGGTAACACAATACCCGCCTGTCACAGCTGTGAGATAATTGAGAATCATCCTATGCTGAACCAGTTCCGTTTTGTAGGCTTGTAACTCTCTCCCCGTATACCTGAATGTGTCGTCATACATTTCAGTGATATTGTCTAATAAATTTGCAAGCGCAGATATATATTTGTAATTTATCACTCCTCTGGTGGTACGAGTGATATCTAACGCGATTAGGAATTGAATCCCGGTGGATTCATGGATCAGGTCAGAGGCCGGATGCTCTGTTCTTTCTATCAGGTGCCGTTTAACGATGTGCTCGTAATGAGTGTGAGTATAAGGAGCTTGGGCACTGCGGTGAATATCTTTCATTTTAGTGTGGGATACAGTCATTACCTCAGGCAGTACTTTTCCAATATAACATAACCCTTCTGAGTTTGGGGCAAGCCACTTATACGCCTTCCTCCCGCATATGAAATATGCATCATCGGGGAGAACATATGGGACGGAGTGTGACATAACCATATTACAAATTTTCCATATGAACTCTCCTAGCCCTAATTCTTCCATCTGTTTAGTACACGTATCTGTTTGTACGACATGTGCACAGTATCCTGGTGACACTTCTCCAACTCGCATGGTTCTACTTCCTAGGGTGTATCTATACCGAAAGAATTTCCTATGGTCGGCTATCTGGCGTATAAGTTCTGTGTCTATGGGCAATCTGTCGGCTCTATGTGAGAATGTCATGGTTTGATTACTCCATGACACTTCCCAATTTCCCGGCTTTCGGGGATTGGAAATGTTAAAGCACACTAAGGACCTATCCACATGATATTGGTGGAGCTTCAAACTAGGAGGACTAGAGATATTAAACCTCTTGTCCACCGGCCTCCCACCACTTAGCTCAAGTACCTCTCCTACAGTTAAAGGGAATGGTACTAATCCTGATTTACTATGGCCTTGAGGTACTTGAGAGCATACCCAACAATCTGGTTTAATACTTTACCCACTAAGGAGTGATAGTCACTCAATGGATGCCGATCCATATGGATATTAAAACTGGACTGACATTTCTTTATGCACCCATCCTCAACTAAGTTATTACAATGCCTACAGATGCAATTTTCTTCAGCTAACAATCCTTCACAATGTCTACAAATAACATGGCTGCTAGATCGTTTTCTGGTACTCGCCTTTGCTTGGTGATTGTGTTGCTATTGGAAATTTACGCCTCCGTCTCAGTCATCAGAAACCCATTCTGGATCCTTTCTCGACCTCACTGGTACTCTCACCGAAACAGACTGCTCTGGTCAACATCATGGTCAACAGGAAAATCCGGATCACAGTCTCTTGGGGCGAGCCCATCTTTCAGGAAGAGAAAAATAAATTTGTAATGGGGGTACAAAAAAAACAGTTTGAGGGGGGAGAGAAACTTGTTACGATAATTAGTTCTCTAGTCTTGTTGTTCTTCTTGTTCTGTTGTCATCTCAAAGGTGCTGTCTCTCAGTCTTCCAAACGAACACTCCGGTGATACAATATTCCTTCCAAATCAGCGATCTCTCTGTAAGGAGCAAAAATCTTGCATTACCATTTGTCTAACTGATGTGTGACATACCATCTTTAAAACATGAGAAAGAGAAAGAAGGGAAAAAAAAAACAAAAGAGAGAGAGAACAATTCATATATATATGTATGTTACATAAACCAACAATAAACAGCGAAACATTGTCAGATCTTCCGTTCACCATCAGGCTGTCACATCTACATGTCCAATGGTATCTTTGCATAGTCTCTCCCACCAGTATTTCCATTCTCCACCCTTTGTATCTGGCCAGGATACATCGATGCTGGTAGGTCATACTGGGGTTTGGTAGACTTCTGAAAAGGTCAGGTAGTCAGGTGATGTTGGAGCTGTTGCGGTGAACGTCAGAGATGGGGAAAAAGAAACATTTTACAGATACATTACAATTTTTTTACCCGGTCATTCCTGTGTCTTCAAGGAACGACCTCCCAATTTGTTAACTGTTACCTCAGGCTTTATCAAGGTTAATGATCAACTTTCCTAATCATAAATTATATGTGTGGACCAAAATTTGACATGCGTGATACCTGATTATACTTCCAAGTGTCGTAACTCTGCTCGTGTTCTTGTCTAGGGGGTCTGACTTTATGTGGGCTGTTACAGTTGCTTGCATAATGCCCTTCTCTTTTACAAAGATAACAAGCCCTGGGCTTCCTCCAAGTGCCAGTGACCTGAGGTCTTGGTTGATTTGATGCCTCCTCAAACGCTTGGATGCTCATCACCATCAACCGCTTTCCCTGTACTTCCCTGACTCCTTGGATACCATGGTTATGTTGTTGTCTAGGGGGTTGATATACCTTCTGTAAATTTCTTGATCTACAATCTCTTGCATAATGGCCTTCCTTCTGGCAATTATAACACCTTATCACCTTGGACTTACCCACAGGGATCTGAGGCTCCTTACGTCTCTGTGTTTCCCTGTGCTTGCTGATGTTTTGCTCATGCCCAACAGCGGACTTTCTTAGTGCAGCCACCGAGATATTTCTCCAGTTTGGGTTGGTGGTCTGTACCCTTGTTCTCAACACCTCCTTTAAACCATTCATTAATAACTTAACCGCTACTTCTTTATGCTGTGCATTTGTTTTGATGTCTGTGATCCCAGTGTCTCTAGCCATTACTTGCAGTGCTCGATTGAAATAATTAGAAATACTTTCCCCTTCGTTTTGTCTTATGGAGAAGATTTCGTTCCACTCGACAACGGCTGGGAAATATACTCCTAACTGTCGGTTGATCTGCTTAATACATTCCTGATTGTGTTCCTCCGTACGAGGTACTTCTGTGTCTAACTTACAATCAGCAATAAATTTCGCAGGGTCAATGCTGGAGGGCAAACATGCCCTCAGCACTGTCCGCCAATCTTTGTTGGTGGGTTCTGTGGAGTTTCCTAGTTCTTTAATAAATCTCTGACATGCATCTAGATCTTTCCTAGGATCAGGGAATTCAGACATAATTGACCTTAATTCTGTCCGAGACCAGGGACGGCGCATTGCACTGTCCTTGACGGGAATGATTCCCTGAGCGTCAGTCTTCCCATTGGGGACTGTGATCACCCTGACAGGACTAAATTCAATTACATCATCTTGTGTTGGTTCTTCAATATGAGGTACATTTGTTTGTGCATGATATATAACACCGTACGTACCTGTGGACACGACCTCACCTGACCCTCCGTTAGGGGGTTTGATTATTGCCTTTACCGAATTGGTCGCGTCCACCTGGATGTCTTGTGTGGTGGCTGCTGGAAAAGGTGCCGACATCGTTCTGGGCTCACTTTCTTGCTGGTAATCCTGAGGGAAGTTTAACATGGGGTGCGACTTGCACAGGTTAACAGTTGTACATTGAACAGTATTGCAATTATAATTGTTACGTTTATTACAATTATTCTTATCATTTATAAAACAGTTGCTAAGTGCATTTTTATCATACACCAGTTGTCACGATCCGGGTATCTGGACGCCATTTCTTACCCATCAGATGCCTCCTAAGGCTGGCTCAGCGCTCCAGGACCGGATCCCATCTGTTATCCTGATGTGTACATTCCTGTATCCTCTCCTGTCTCTCTGAGACGCTGTCACAGTAACGCCTTATTACATCTGGCATGGCGTCTCCCGCGGCCTCCGCCGCCGTCCCTGAGCTTCTGCATGCAGAGTGTCAGAGTGGCGATTACGTCAGCCGCGGCCTCCGCTGTGTCCGCGTGGTTGGATGTGCACTTGTCAGCCTGGCGTCTCCTGTCTCCAGTGGCCGGCGCCGCCATTACTGTTTTCATTACCACATGGATTACAAACCAAACTTCCCTCCAAGTGTCTGCATGGGCGCAGCCATCTTGGATTCTGTCAGCTGATCATTTCCTCCAATCTGTTGTCAGTATTGTTAATCTGCATAATTGCCTAGCCAATCCCTTCCTTGCTGCAGGTATAAATACACTGTGCCTGAGCAAGGAAGGCGTCAGTGCTTTGGTTGTCAAACCTAGTTCCTGTTTGTCCCTCTCCTGTGATTGTCTTCCAGGTTCCAGCTCCTGTCTCAAGACTTCCACCATAGAGACCCGCACCAGCATTCCACCTGCGGTGTAGCCTGACTCTCCAATCCATTGTGGATTCATCTGTTTCCAGCTACAACATTACCTGCTTCCAGCTCAGCTTCCAGCAGAGTACAGCTTCCCTTAAAGGGCCGGTGTCCTTTCTACACTTTACCACTCTCCACCGGTATTATTATTTCTCCGCTCTCAAGTTCTACATTTCAGTTCATATTTCATCGCTCCCAAGTTCATTTATTATTTAACTGGTTCCAGCCAGTATCCACTCCGTGCTAACAACAGTCTGGTTCCAGCCAGTATCCACAGCAGCTGTTTTATCTTCAGCAACCCAGCTTTTCCTGGAACACCAGCTGGCACAATCCTGGGTTATCTCCATTGCTACAGTCGGGCCTGGTAAGGACTTTCCATCTAGAAGATCATAAGAACTATCTCACACTACCAGTGCCCTGTGGCTCCTGCCATCCTGTAGTACCCAGGAACTGTATTTATTCTTTGCCGACTTTTACGTTTTCTTTTACTGCTGCTGTGTTGCGGAGTTGTCATAATAAACATCATTGACTTTTATCCAAGTTGTCGTGGTCACGCCTTCGGGCAGTTATTATTCATGTTACTTACATGTCCAGGGGTCTGATACAACCTCCCAGGTTCCGGTACATCTCAGCCCCTACAACTGAGGCTGCCTCCCGTCAGCTCAGGCCCTCAGTTGTGACAGTAAGCACTGACCTAATGAATCCAGCCGGAGACCAGGATCAAGCGGCCAGGCCGATGCAAGAACTGGCAGCCCGACTAGAACATCAGGAGGCTGCACAGGGCCACATCATCCGCTGTCTCCAGGATCTCTCTACTCGGCTGGATGGGATTCAGACAACTCTCCGTGGATCAGGCGCGTCTGGTGCGTCAACCACAGTGACTCCAGCTATAACCCCACCCACCTTACCCATTTCTGCTCCACGTCTTCATCTTCCAACGCCAGCAAAATTTGACGGATCTCCAAGATTCTGCAGGGGATTTCTCAACCAGTGTGAGATTCAGTTTGAGCTACAACCTGGCAATTTTCCCAGTGACCATACAAAAATTGCCTACATTATTTCTCTTCTCAGTGGCTCAGCCCTTGATTGGGCATCACCGTTATGGGAGAGGTCCGACACCCTGCTATCTTCCTACACTGCCTTCGTGTCAACATTCAGGCGCATCTTCGACGAGCCAGGCCGGGTAACCTCAGCTTCATCCGAGATTCTCCGTTTACGCCAGGGGTCACGTACTGTAGGACAATATCTGATACAGTTCCAGATCCTGGCATCCGAACTGGCATGGAACGACGAGGCCCTGTATGCTGCATTCTGGCATGGCTTATCTGAGCGTATTAAAGATGAGTTAGCTACCAGAGACTTACCTTCTAAGTTAGATGAGCTAATCTCACTCTGCACGAAAGTTGATTTACGTTTCAGAGAGAGAGCAACTGAGCGTGGAAGATCATCTGCTCCAAAATCTTCTGCTCCTCCTCCTCGTCAACTGTCACCATCTAAAGATGAGCCCATGCAACTTGGCCGTTCCCGTTTAACTCCTGCTGAGCGCCGAAGACGTCTCTCCGAGTTTCTCTGTCTCTATTGTGCAGCTCCGTCTCACACCATTAATGCCTGTCCCAAACGTCCGGGAAACTCCAAATCCTAGCTCGCCAAGGAGAGGGCCGGCTAGGAGTAATGATCTCCTCTCCATCTCCTCAAGATTGTAATCTCCTAGTCTCGCTTCAAGTTGCTCAACGTTATCGGAACGTCATTACCCTCCTTGATTCCGGAGCAGCTGGGAACTTTATTACCGAAGCCTATGTTAAACGGTGGTCCCTACCCACCGAGAGACTTCCTTCGTCCATTTCTTTAACTGCCGTGGATGGCAGCAAAATTTTTGATGCAGTTATTTCTTTAAGGACTCTACCAGTTCGTCTGAGAGTGGGAGTTCTTCATTCCGAACTTATTTCTTTTTTAGTGATTCCAAGAGCCACACATCCTGTGGTCCTGGGCCTTCCATGGCTCCGTCTTCACAATCCTACAATTGATTGGACGACTACGCAAATCCTGGCATGGGGTTCCTCCTGTGCTGAGACATGTTTGTTTAAAGTATTGCCTGTCTGTTCTTCCTCCCCCAGGTCGTCTGATGTTCCACCTCCTCCATATCAAGATTTCACGGATGTGTTCTGTAAAGCTTCTGCTGATATCCTTCCTCCTCATAGAGAATGGGACTGTCCGATTGATCTCGTTCCAGGGAAGGTTCCACCTCGAGGCCGAACTTATCCGTTGTCTCTGCCTGAGACGCATTCTATGGAGGAATATATTAAAGAGAACCTAGCAAAGGGGTTCATTCGACCTTCTTCTTCTCCAGCCGGCGCAGGCTTCTTTTTTGTAAAAAAGAAAGATGGTGGTCTGCGGCCGTGCATCGACTACAGAGGTTTGAACGACATTACCATCAAGAACCGTTATCCTTTACCCCTGATTACTGAGCTCTTTGACAGAGTTAGCGGAGCTACCATCTTTACAAAGCTGGACTTGCGAGGTGCATACAATCTCATCCGGATCCGTGAGGGTGACGAGTGGAAGACCGCCTTTAACACCCGTGACGGACATTATGAGTACCTCGTCATGCCCTTCGGATTGAGCAATGCTCCAGCTGTCTTCCAGCATTTTGTCAATGAGATCTTCAGAGACATTCTATACCGTCATGTCGTGGTCTATCTAGACGATATCCTCATTTTTGCCAACGATTTAGAGGAACATCGTTTTTGGGTTAAAGAGGTTCTGCCCAGTCTCCGTGTCAATCATCTCTATTGCAAATTAGAAAAATGCGTCTTTGAAGTCAAGTCCATTCCGTTTCTAGGGTACATTGTGTCCGGTTCCGGACTAGAGATGGATCCTGAGAAACTACAAGCAATCCAAAATTGGCCGGTACCCTTAACCCTCAAAGGGGTCCAGAGGTTCTTAGGGTTCGCCAACTATTACCGAAAGTTTATACGAGACTTTTCCACCATTGTGGCGCCTATTACTGCTTTCACTAAGAAGGGTGCTAACCCGTCCAAGTGGTCTGAAGAAGCCATGCAAGCGTTTCATCTTTTAAAACAAAGGTTCATCTCTGCGCCTGTTCTGAAACAGCCTGACATCGACTCTCCTTTCATCTTAGAGGTGGATGCCTCCTCCGTTGGAGTAGGAGCGGTGTTATCTCAGAGGGCTAAAGATGGCCATTTACACCCTTGCAGTTTCTTCTCCCGGAAGTTCTCCCCAGCTGAGCGCAACTATGCCATTGGCGACCAGGAGTTGCTAGCCATCAAGCTCGCTCTAGAAGAGTGGAGGTATCTGTTGGAGGGAGCTTCTCATTCAATCACCATACTTACAGACCACAAGAACCTTTTATACCTGAAGGGCGCACAATGTCTCAACCCTCGTCAGGCCAGATGGGCACTTTTCTTTTCCAGGTTCGACTTTAAACTCCAGTTCTGTCCGGGCTCTCAGAATCGCAAGGCCGATGCCCTTTCCCGCTCATGGGAGCAAGAAAATGAGTCAGAGTCTTCAGACAAGCATCCTATTATAAATCCGTTGGCATTCTCCACGGTAGGGATGGACTCTACGCCCCCATCAGGGAAAAGTTTTGTGAAGCCGATGCTAAGGAAGAAGCTCATGCATTGGGCCCATGCTTCCCGTTTTGCCGGACATACAGGTATCCAAAAAACCCTGGAGTTTATCTCTAGGTCCTATTGGTGGCCAACTCTGAAAAAGGACGTCTTGGAGTTTATTGCATCTTGCCCAAAGTGTGCCCAACATAAAGTATCCCGCCAGTCGCCTGCGGGGCAACTGGTTCCACTATCCGTTCCCCGTCGACCATGGACCCACTTGTCGATGGATTTCATTACAGACTTACCCATGTGCAACAAGTTCAATACCATCTGGGTGGTAGTTGACCGGTTCACCAAGATGGCACACTTCATTCCTCTCACCGGTCTTCCGTCAGCTTCCAAGTTGGCTCAAGTATTCATACAAGAGATCTTCCGACGCCACGGTCTTCCTGAAGAAATTATCTCAGATCGAGGAGTTCAATTCACAGCCAAATTCTGGCGAAGTTTATGTCAAGTCCTCCAAGTCAAGCTAAAGTTTTCCACGGCTTACCATCCTCAGACCAATGGTCAAACCGAGAGGGTGAATCAGGACTTGGAGGCCTTCCTCCGCATCTATGTTTCCTCCTCTCAAGATGACTGGGTTCAATTACTTCCCTGGGCCGAGTTCTGTCATAACAACCAGTATCATTCTTCATCTGCTTCAACACCATTCTTCACTAACTTTGGATTCCACCCTAAAGTCCCTGAGTTCCAACCGCTTCCAGCAACTTCTGTTCCCGCAGTGGATATCACCTTGCATCAGTTTGCCAATATCTGGAAGAGCGTACGATCAGCTCTGCTCAAGGCATCGTTCAGGTACAAGAAGTTTGCGGATAAGAAGCGTCGAGCAGTTCCTGCTCTCAAGGTGGGTGATCGGGTATGGTTATCCACGAAGAATTTGAGGTTAAGAGTTCCCAGTATGAAGTTTGCACCTCGCTATATCGGTCCTTTCAAGATTGAACAAGTCATCAATCCTGTTGCTTACAGACTCCAGTTGCCTCCCTTCTTAAAAATACCCAGGACATTCCATGTTTCCCTGTTGAAACCGCTGATCTTGAATCGGTTTCATTCCTCACTTCCTCCAACTCCGAAAGTCCAAACTCAACGAGGCGTTGAGTATGAAGTGGCCAAGATCCTGGACTCACGTCACCGTTACGGTCAACTACAATATCTTATTGACTGGAAGGGTTATGGTCCTGAGGAACGTTCATGGACCAATGCTTCTGATGTCCATGCTCCTGCCTTGGTCCGGAGATTCCATTCCAAGTTTCCTCAAAAGCCAAAGAAGTGTCCTGGGGCCACTCCTAAAGGGGGGGTGCTGTCACGATCCGGGTATCTGGACGCCATTTCTTACCCATCAGATGCCTCCTAAGGCTGGCTCAGCGCTCCAGGACCGGATCCCATCTGTTATCCTGATGTGTACATTCCTGTATCCTCTCCTGTCTCTCTGAGACGCTGTCACAGTAACGCCTTATTACATCTGGCATGGCGTCTCCCGCGGCCTCCGCCGCCGTCCCTGAGCTTCTGCATGCAGAGTGTCAGAGTGGCGATTATGTCAGCCGCGGCCTCCGCTGTGTCCGCGTGGTTGGATGTGCACTTGTCAGCCTGGCGTCTCCTGTCTCCAGTGGCCGGCGCCGCCATTACTGTTTTCATTACCACATGGATTACAAACCAAACTTCCCTCCAAGTGTCTGCATGGGCGCAGCCATCTTGGATTCTGTCAGCTGATCATTTCCTCCAATCTGTTGTCAGTATTGTTAATCTGCATAATTGCCTAGCCAATCCCTTCCTTGCTGCAGGTATAAATACACTGTGCCTGAGCAAGGAAGGCGTCAGTGCTTTGGTTGTCAAACCTAGTTCCTGTTTGTCCCTCTCCTGTGATTGTCTTCCAGGTTCCAGCTCCTGTCTCAAGACTTCCACCATAGAGACCCGCACCAGCATTCCACCTGCGGTGTAGCCTGACTCTCCAATCCATTGTGGATTCATCTGTTTCCAGCTACAACATTACCTGCTTCCAGCTCAGCTTCCAGCAGAGTACAGCTTCCCTTAAAGGGCCGGTGTCCTTTCTTCACTTTACCACTCTCCACCGGTATTATTATTTCTCCGCTCTCAAGTTTTACATTTCAGTTCATATTTCATCGCTCCCAAGTTCATTTATTATTTAACTGGTTCCAGCCAGTATCCACTCCGTGCTAACAACAGTCTGGTTCCAGCCAGTATCCACAGCAGCTGTTTTATCTTCAGCAACCCAGCTTTTCCTGGAACACCAGCTGGCACAATCCTGGGTTATCTCCATTGCTACAGTCGGGCCTGGTAAGGACTTTCCATCTAGAAGATCATAAGAACTATCTCACACTACCAGTGCCCTGTGGCTCCTGCCATCCTGTAGTACCCAGGAACTGTATTTATTCTTTGCTGACTTTTACGTTTTCTTTTACTGCTGCTGTGTTGCGGAGTTGTCATAATAAACATCATTGACTTTTATCCAAGTTGTCGTGGTCACGCCTTCGGGCAGTTATTATTCATGTTACTTACATGTCCAGGGGTCTGATACAACCTCCCAGGTTCCGGTACATCTCAGCCCCTACAACTGAGGCTGCCTCCCGTCAGCTCAGGCCCTCAGTTGTGACACCAGTGTGCCATTCTCTGTAACCACCTCCTCTCCCATTGCCACATTTCTCTCACCAAGGTGAGAGTCAGCTGTATGAGCTAATTCTCCTTGTATTTCACTTTCCCGTTGCCATAACTGTAAACAATCATTTTGTCTAATCCTCTGCTTGGCAGCTTTTATTAGACCTATCCTTTTTCGTAGGTTCTGTAATACCTCAGGGTTCAGACTGCCTACCCGGGGAGACTGTTCCCCATCATCCTCTGTCATTCGTTCCCATTCTTTGAATACCTGATACCTTGCGGACCCTTTGGGCCAGCAACTACCAACGTGAACCCTTGTTGGACGTCCCTTCTTTGAACAACTGGCCCCCATCGTTTGTAGATATTGCTGTCTTAGCTAATTCTCACAAACAGACCTGATTGCCCGCGGTAAGGCGACGGTGAAAGTTCAACTAGTGCCTTCACTCACTCTGCGCCCCAATTGGCCTATCCAATCCGTGGGATCTTTTGTAACCTCTATTTACTGGGGCGCGTGGGAGTATGCGATCCCTCCCCAGTAAGTATTGGTTGTTGGAGATTTCCTTAGTGAACAGCGAAACTCCCTTAAAATAACAAAAACCAACACAAATCACGTTAGAATGTACAAATAGCATTTATGATCCCACAATAAATTTTTAATGGGTATCAAGGTAACAAACTAATGCACACAATTACGTGCGGTCCAGTCGCACAGCGCATAAATAACTAAATATTTATACGCTTTACGACCAATGGAATCGGTTGTTTAGGCTGCGAAACCTTCAGCCGGAGCTTTTAACTTGACTATATGGGTGCTACGCCAAACCCCTCGGGCTGCGCTTAAATACCTCGCAGTCCTTTTGTCTGCGGAAACTACTTGCTCCTTTTACCTTCTACAATGTTAACGCGGGCAAGCCAGTCCACGCCACCAAGTGTCCACTCACCTGATGTGGTCTCCGACGGGATCCCGATTTGTGGGTTCACAAAAATAATACCTTAAGTTCCACACTCACTCCTACTCACTCATATGCATACTGATCTTTCTGTACAGAAATTCCTTTCATACAGGCAGGAGTCCAATCCCTGGGTTTTTCAGTAGAAAAAGGTTTTTCTTTTAACTAATACTTTTTGGAAAAACTGAACAACCGTGTGCTATTATCAGGTGGCTGTACTATACCGCCCACCCTAAACAAGGTTATTGTGTGATTTGAGTCTCAGTGGGCGTATCCGTACGCTCCGTTGCGTAAAACACGCCGCGTGCGTATGCCTTTGCGTCACGTACGTGATCTCGCACGTTGTCCGAGACACGTATGCACAAAGTGCAGATATACCCACAGCGACACAATCAACACGCTTCTATCAATGTAAACGATATTCAACTATGATCGCTTACCGTACACCACACAGTATTTGCTATGCTGTGTGCGTGTCCTTTACAATTATTCCCTTAAAAATTATCCTATTTAATCTCAACTAAATAGCACCAGATTTCTTCAGCACGTGTCTAATAATCAATTCTAATGGCAACAAGAAAGTGAGCTACAACAATGTAGATGTGTGCGTGCATGCGTGCGTATGCAAAAACAGAAATAAACAGTTTTAAAAGATACTAACGTATTGTTCTTACCTCCGGTTCCGGATTCCACCAGCACTCCTTCATGTAGCGAAACAGACGCTTATCTAGCCAGCACTACTGTATCCCGATACGAAGGGATACTGCCTTCCCGCCCTTGCTGACAGATAACGTTTGTTTTCGCTAGTGCGGATATGTGGAGGACGGACGAGCCGCCAATTGATAATTCTGATTTAAATTACCTTATAAGCTTCACAAAAATGGGTAAGAGACAGAGTACGCAATTGGCGTATGGGGTTCCGTAAGGGTACGCACTTAGCGTAGCATACGCTCGGCCGTGATCGAGACGCACATGCGGCACGCTCACTCACAGCTTAATGCGTGGTGTCGAGCACGCTATAGGCGAGCGACTACCGTAATGCTACGCTATCAGCGTAGCGGACGCTCGAGACCACGAGGAGATCACGAGCGGCGCAGACGCTCACAAGATGACAATCAGTAAACCTTGAATGTAACACACAGAAAGGATATTCTTATACTGTAAACCTTGTACTGAAACACTGTAGCGATATAACGCTGCTTAACCTTGTTAACACTAAAGCTGTTTGAGCGATCGAGACGCTCCTATTACCCTCTGCAATATAATGAACACACAATACCGTGCTAAGGATCCAACACCTTTACTAACATGTTTTTAGTTATATCGAAAAGGGGTAAAACAGTTACAAGTCATACACTACATACTAACATATAATTCTAACAGATTATCTAGACAGAAATATACAATAACGTTACAATCTTAAACTAAACAGAGAGAGAGAGAGAATGTGGCCAATACAAACAAAGAGCGAGATGATTACAGAGAATTACTTACACACACTGGGAATGATCGCTGCGCAGCCTGGTACCAGCTCCGAGTTAGTCAATATGAAAACCGTTTGTGGAGTGAGAGTGAGCTCCCCAGGCTGGCTGATCTTATATACACTGAGTACAGTATACTACAAAGGGACCTATAATCTCATTGTTCATTGGACACAGGAATGTCCCCTTGCATCATAACAAAAGGTCATAGGTTAGTTTGAACAGGTGGGCTGTGACTATTTCAAACAGCTCAGGTGGGTGGGAATCTCCGGATTCCCGCCGCATGGATAATGAACTGCAAATATAGAATATGTCCAGAAACTACTAATGGCCATAACTACACGCAGGAGCGATTAATCTTTACCTAACCAACACCGGATTATTGCTATTAAAATACTCTTCGGTTAGGTACCAGACACCACTGTTCAACCTTAAAAAGATCCTTTGTACCACGCAAAGAGGGATTCCCAAGTCCGTGAACAAGTCACATTAAACAAACTTACAGTTATTACTAAAGGGAACATTACTTATAAAACATGCTATTTGGTTCTATCATTAAACGATTGAGTCGCCCGCTAGACGCACACAAACTCTACCGTAAATGCACATACCACGCACTCGAGCGCATGGCCGAGGCGCCATCACGCGGCTGCGTATATCCGCACGCACGGGAGAGAATGTGCACGTGCAGCAGGCACGCGCATGAGGTGAATATATGGCAACGTGTAGCGTGATATTTTTCTGACTTTGACACAAGCTTAGTATATCTTCCCCCAGTTCATTGATTAAAAGGTCAGCCATTCCACTATCTCCAGAGGAGTGACTTATCCAGTTTTGACATTAGGGGAAATGAACTGAGAAAAATAGGCTCCCCACTACTACTGTGGGCATTATGTGTATAAGTGGCACTACTACTGTGCACATCATGGGGGTAATTCCAAGTTGATCGCAGCAGGATTTTTGTTAGCAGTTGGGCAAAACCATGTGCACTGCAGGAAAGGCAGATATAACATGTGCAGAGAGAGTTAGATTTGGGTGGGTTATTTTGTCTCTGTGCAGGGTAAATACTGGCTGCTTTATTTTTACACTGCAATTTAGATTGCAGATTGAACACACCACACCCAAATCTAACTCTCTCTGCACATGTTATATCTGCCTCCCCTGCAGTGCACATAGTTTTGCCCAACTGCTACTGTGTAGCATAACGTGACTAGGGGGCACTACTGTGTGACGTAATATGAATAAGGGACACTATGTGGCATACTGTGAATCAGGGGCACTACGTGCGGTGTAATGTGACTAAGATTGTGCTTTTGTGTGTCACAATTTAAATTGTGAATAATATTGTGTGACCTCACCCCTTCTTTGTGAGACCACACTCCTTTTTATGGAAGCTCGTTGTCACTTTACAAAGTATGGAAGGGCTCAAATTTATAGTTTGCAAGGGGGCGCCGATCACCCTAGCACTGCCCCTGCCCATCCCACACCATCTGTGTGTTCTATACTGTGCTGCCCCCTTCTGCATGTTTTGTATTGTCCGCTCTCCCCCACCATACTGTAGTCTCTGATTTGTATTGTGCTCTTAATACCCCCCACCACACACAATTACACAAGTATTGTAACTTACCTCCTACATGTTGTCCTCCAGTCCTTGCTGCCTCTGCGACCCCTCCCGTCGTCTTCAACTGACACTTTGCAGATCTCTTTGCCGGTCACCTGACACTCTGCAAATCTCTTTGCCAGAACTTTGCCAGATGAAGGAAAAATACAAAAGACTATCCTTAAGCATAGTACTAGTTTAAGTACAAGAACATGTCCATGAGTCAACCACTTTTCCTTAAACCAAACATACTTTAAAATGTATCAATTTGCCATTTATCTATTTTATTTACTTTTTCATCCCAAAGCAACATCCTGCCTCATAGAGACTTATCTGCATCCCCTGTATGTGCGATTGTCCTCCATACTGCCCTCTTTATTTCTGTAATGCTACATTTATATTCCTAAATATGTCATTCCTTCCTGAGCTTGTTCTATTTGTGTCCCTGTACCTGTATTCCCTGTTCTGTCTATCTTGTCTTGCCTTTCAGCGGACTATACTGCACTCTGTGTTCCTTAAGGCCCGTACACACTGGTCGATATATCGGCCGTTCTCTTGAACGGCCGATATATCGCGGGACCGTCGGCCAGTGTGTACGGCTGATACGTCTGTGAACTCCATCGTTCACAGACGTATCGCGTCGGCCGCGCAGCACAGCCGACGGGCAATATATCTACCGATATATTGGCGCGTCGCTGTGTGTGTACGGAGCGGTCGGCCAACCGCCCGTACACATGCTGCGGCGGCCGGCGGTGATTGACAGCTGAACTGGGCGGGCGTGTGTACCGCCCGCCCAGTTCAAGACGTCAGTCCCCGAAGGATCGGGCAGTGTGTATGCTACACACTGCCCGATCCGTCCATAGATATATCTGCAGATCAATTGATCTGCAGATATATCTATTAGTGTGTACCCACCTTACCCTGCTATGTAGTACTCACCTCCTCCTACCTGTCTTCCTGCATGGCAACTGGAAACTTCAGCAGCTGTAGATAGAATGTTACAGGAAGAAGCATTGTGATGTCACAGGCTAGGTGTGTGATGTCACAGTAACCAGCAGCAAAGCTACCGAGTTACAGCTACCTTACATATACCTTTTATACATCAATTATAACTGGATTTACATGAATTTCTAGTTTTAAAAAAGAGACTAGTGTAGAAAATGAAGTATAAGGCAATGTTGTACAAAGTGCCTCAATGTATAGGTAAAGGGGAAATATAAGTGACAGGAATTTCTAGACTAAATCACCACTTATATTTTATAAGGATACAAAGCTCTTTATATAACAGGCTGAATTAATGATTTTCCCATACATACATATATACATACATACATACATACATACATATATACCTCCCAATTGTCCCAATTTTTATGGGGCAGCCCTGTGTTTTCGGGACTGTTCTGCTGTCCCGCCTGCAGTGTCCCACAGGGGGGCCGGAGGCAGTTGGGAGGCTCCTGTCAATCACTTCTTTGCTGTAGAGCTATGTGCTCAGCCCACAGCGCATAGGCACTGGCCCTATTTTAGGTATGGATGGGGGGGCGGGGCGGGCGCGCACCAATTATCTTTCTGTCACAGGGCACCAAAATGTCTAGTTACGGCTCTGGGCTATATGATCAGCTCATTTTGTATGTATTTCTGGCACACTTTTCCCTTGGTTCACAGGTGAGATTCGAACTTGCACCTTAGTGATCATTGGTACTGGCCATTAGTGTGCTGAGCCACAGTGGCTCCACTAATTATGAGTGTGCTGGAAGTTGTACTTAACCCTGAAAAAAGACCCATTTAAACTGTTTCTATTTCTCTCCGCGATGCACATATTATCATTTAGGATGGAAATGTATTGTTTCCCCTTTTTCTCTGACGTCCTAGTGGATGCTGGGGGGGGGGGCGCCCTGAGCAGCAATATAAACACCTTGGCTGGCTAAATTACATCACATATAACCCCCAGGGCTATATGGATGTATATTAACCCCTGCCAGATCCCGAAAAAAAGCGGGAGAAAAGTCCGCCGAGAAGGGGGCGGAGCCTATCTCCTCAGCACACTGGCGCCATTTTCCCTCACAGCTCCGCTGGAAGGAAGTCTCCCTGACTCTCCCCTGCAGTCCTGCACTACAGAAAAGGGTAAAACAAGAGGGGGGGGGGGCACTAATTAGGCGCAGTATAATATACACAGCAGCTATAAAGGGAAAAACACTCTGTTTGGTGTTATCCCAACATATATATAGCGCTCTGGTGTGTGCTGGCTAGTGGGGTCCTGTCCTCTATCAGAGCATTCCCTGTGTGTGTGCTGTGTGTCGGTACGACTGTGTCGACATGTATGAAGAGGAAAATGATGTGGAGGCGGAGCAATTGCCTGTACTGGTGATGTCACCCCCTAGGGAGTCGACACCTGAGTGGATGAGCTTATGGAAGGATTTACGTGAAAGTGTCAGCTCTTTACAAAAGACAGTTGATGACATGAGACAGCCGGCTACTCAGCTGGTGCCTGTCCAGGCGTCTCAAAGACCATCAGGGGCTCTAAAACGCCCGCTACCTCAGATGGTAGATACAGACGCCGACACGGATACTGACTCCAGTGTCGACGATGAAGAGACGAATGTGACTTCCAGTAGGGCCATACGTTACATGATTGAGGCAATGAAAAATGTTTTACACATTTCTGATAGTACAAGTACCACTAAAAAGGGTATTATATTTGGTGAGAAAAAACTACCTGTAGTTTTTCCTGCTTCTGAGGAATTAAATGAAGTGTGTGATGAAGCGTGGGTTTCTCCCGATAAAAGACTGATAATTCCTAAAAAGTTATTGGCATCATACCCCTTCCCGCCAGAGGATAGGGCACGTTGGGAAACACCTCCTAGGGTGGATAAAGCGCTCACACGCTTGTCAAAACAGGTGGCACTACCGTCTCCGGATACGGCCGCCCTTAAGGAACCTGCTGACAGAAAGCAGGAGAATATCCTAAAATGTATATACACTCACACGGGTGTTATACTGCGACCAGCAATCGCCTCAGCCTGGATGTGCAGTGCTGGGGTGGCTTGGTCGGATTCCCTGACTGAAAATATTGATACCCTGGATAGGGACACTATATTACTGACTATAGAGCATTTAAAAGATGCGTTTTTATATATGCGTGATGCACAGAGGGATATTTGCCGACTGGCATCAAGAGTAAGTGCGCTGTCCATATCTGCCAGAAGAGGGTTATGGATGCGGCAGTGGTCAGGTGATGCTGATTCCAAAAGGCATATGGAAATATTGCCTTATAAAGGGGAGGAGTTATTTGGGGTAGGTCTATCGGACCTGGTATCCACGGCAACTGCTGGGAAATCCACATTTTTACCCCAGGTAGCCTCTCAACATAAAAAGACGCCGTATTATCAGGCGCAGTCCTTTCGGCCCCATAAGGGCAAGCGGACGAAAGGCTCCTCATTTCTGCCCCGTGGCAGAGGGAGAGGAAAAAGGCTGCAGCAAACAGCCAGTTCCCAGGAACAGAAGCCCTCTCCCGCTTCTGCCAAGTCCTCAGCATGACGCTGGGGCTCTACAAGCGGACTCAGGCACGGTGGGGGCCCGTCTCAAGAATTTCAGCGCGCAGTGGGCTCACTCACAAGTGGATCCCTGGATCCTTCAAGTGGTATCTAAGGGGTACAAATTGGAATTCGAGGCGTCTCCCCCTCGCCGTTTCCTAAAGTCTGCCTTACCGACGTCTCCCATCGACAGGGAGGCGGTATTGGAAGCCATTCACAAGCTGTATTCACAGCAGGTGATAATCAAGGTACCCCTCCTGCAACAGGGAAAGGGGTATTATTCCACGCTGTTTGTGGTACCGAAGCCGGATGGCTCGGTGAGACCTATTCTAAATCTAAAATCTTTGAACACTTACATACAGAGGTTCAAATTCAAGATGGAGTCACTCAGAGCGGTGATCGCGAACCTGGAAGAAGGGGATTATATGGTGTCTCTGGACATCAAGGATGCTTACCTCCATGTCCCAATTTACCCTTCTCACCAAGGGTACCTCAGGTTTGTGGTACAGAACTGCCACTATCAGTTTCAGACGCTGCCGTTTGGATTGTCCACGGCGCCCCGGGTCTTTACCAAAGTAATGGCCGAAATGATGATACTCCTTCAAAGGAAGGGAGTTTTAATTATCCCTTACTTGGACGATCTCCTGATAAGGGCAAGATCCAAGGAACAGTTGGTAGTCGGAGTAGCACTGTCTCAAGTAGTGCTGCGGCAGCACGGTTGGATTCTCAATATCCCAAAATCGCAGCTGATCCCGACGACACGTCTTCTATTCCTAGGGATGATCCTGGACACAGTCCAGAAAAAGGTGTTTCTCCTGGAAGAGAAAGCCAGAGAGTTATCCGAGCTAGTCAGAAACCTCCTAAAACCAGGCCAAGTATCAGTGCACCAATGCACAAGGGTCCTGGGAAAAATGGTAGCTTCCTACGAAGCAATCCCATTCGGCAGATTCCACGCAAGAACATTCCAGTGGGACCTGCTGGACAAATGGTCCGGATCGCATCTTCAGATGCATCAGCGAATAACCCTGTCCCCAAGGACAAGGGTGTCTCTCCTGTGGTGGTTGCAGAGTGCTCATCTTCTAGAGGGCCGCAGATTCGGCATTCAGGACTGGGTTCTGGTGACCACGGATGCCAGCCTGCGATGCTGGGGAGCAGTCACACAGGGAAGAAACTTCCAGGGCTTGTGGTCAAGCCTGGAAACATCACTTCACTTAAATATCCTGGAGTTAAGAGCCATTTACAATGCTCTAAGCCAAGCAAGACCTCTGCTTCAAGGTCAGCCGGTGCTGATCCAGTCGGACAACATCACGGCAGTCGCCCATGTAAACAGACAGGGCGGCACAAGAAGCAGGAGGGCAATGGCAGAAGCTGCAAGGATTCTTCGCTGGGCGGAAAATCATGTGATAGCACTGTCGGCAGTGTTCATTCCGGGAGTGGACAACTGGGAAGCAGACTTCCTCAGCAGGCACGACCTCCACCCGGGAGAGTGGGGACTTCACCCAGAAGTCTTCCACATGATGATAAACCGTTGGGAAAAACCAAAGGTGGACATGATGGCGTCCCGCCTCAACAAAAAACTGGACAGGTATTGCGCCAGGTCAAGGGACCCTCAAGCAATAGCTGTGGACGCTCTGGTAACACCGTGGGTGTACCAGTCGGTGTATGTGTTCCCTCCTCTGCCTCATACCCAAGGTGCTGAGAATTATACGGCGGGGAGGAGTAAGAACTATTCTCGTGGCTCCGGATTGGCCAAGAAGGACTTGGTACCCGGAACTTCAAGAGATGCTCACAGAGGACCCCTGGCCTCTACCTCTGAGAAGGGACCTGCTCCAGCAGGGACCCTGTCTGTTCCAAGACTTACCGCGGCTGCGTTTGACGGCATGGCGGTTGAACGCCGGATCCTAAAGGAAAAAGGCATTCCAGACGAAGTCATCCCTACTTTGATAAAAGCCAGAAAGGATGTAACCGCAAAGCATTTTCACCGCATCTGGCGGAAATATGTTGGGTGGTGCGAGGCCAAAAAGGCCCCGACGGAGGAATTTCAACTGGGTCGATTCCTGCATTTCCTGCAAGCAGGAGTGTCTATGGGCCTAAAGTTAGGATCCATTAAGGTCCAGATTTCGGCCCTGTCGATTTTCTTTCAGAGAGAACTGGCTTCAGTGCCTGAAGTCCAGACGTTTGTTAAGGGAGTGCTACATATACAGCCTCCTTTTGTGCCTCCAGTGGCACCCTGGGATCTGAATGTTGTTTTGGATTTCCTAAAATCACATTGGTTTGAACCACTCAACACTGTGGAATTAAAATATCTCACATGGAAGGTGGTCATGTTGTTGGCCCTGGCTTCAGCCAGGCGTGTGTCCGAATTGGCGGCTTTATCCTGTAAAAGCCCTTACCTGATTTTTCATACGGACAGGGCAGAATTGAGGACTCGTCCTCAGTTTCTCCAAAGGTGGTTTCAGCGTTTCATCTGAACCAGCCTATTGTGGTACCTGCGGCTACTAAGGACTTGGAGGACTCCAAGTTGCTGGACGTTGTCAGGGCCCTGAAAATATATGTTTCCAGGACGGCTGGAGTCCGAAAATCTGACTCGCTATTTATCCTGTACGCACCCAACAAGCTGGGTGCTCCTGCTTCTAAGCAGACTATTGCTCGCTGGATTTGTAGTACAATTCAGCTTGCGCATTCTGTGGCAGGCCTGCCACAGCCAAAATCTGTAAAAGCCCACTCCACAAGGAAGGTGGGCTCATCTTGGGCGGCTGCCCGAGGGGTCTCGGCTATACAACTCTGCCGAGCTGCTACTTGGTCAGGGTCAAATACTTTTGTAAAATTTTACAAATTTGACACTCTGGCTGAGGAGGACCTGGAGTTTTCTCACTCGGTGCTGCAGAGTCATCCGCACTCTCCCGCCCGTTTGGGAGCTTTGGTATAATCCCCATGGTCCTTATGGAGTTCCCAGCATCCACTAGGACGTCAGAGAAAATAAGAATTTACTTACCGATAATTCTATTTCTTGTAGTCCGTAGTGGATGCTGGGCACCCATCCCAAGTGCGGATTATCTGCAATACTTGTACATAGTTATTGTTAACAAATTGGGTTATTGTTGTTGTGAGCCATTTATCCAGAGGCTCCTCTGTTATCATGCTGTTAACTGGGTTCATATCACAGGTTGTACGGTGTGATTGGTGTGGCTGGTATGAGTCTTACCCGGGATTCAAAATTCTTCCTTATTGTGTACGCTCGTCCGGGCACAGTATCCTAACTGAGGCTTGGAGGAGGGTCATAGGGGGAGGAGCCAGTGCACACCAGGTAGTCCTAAAGCTTTTCTTTTTGTGCCCAGTCTCCTGCGGAGCCGCTATTCCCCATGGTTCTTACGGAGTTCCCAGCATCCACTACGGACTACGAGAAATAGAATTATCGGTAAGTAAATTCTTATTTTTTATTCATAATGGTTTAGATGGTTATATGTATAATTCTATGTAATGTGTATTGTATGTAAATTTCTGTACTATTGAACCATTGATACAATGAAAACCACACGTTTTAATTAAAATTCCTGTTATACACCTGCATGGGGTTGACCTGCAGGATGAGGGAGCACCTGTTGATAATTAACATATGGGCTTAATCAGCACCGATTGGTGGATAATGCCTTTAAATACCTGGGACTCCCTAGTATGAGGATTACCTTCTGAGGAAACCGACAGCGAGCTATGTCGGAGAAACGCGTAAAGGTAATAGCCACTTCACCCATCTTGTTACCAGCTTTCAATACCGGCATTGCCACTGTGGTGATTACCTGTGTCGCGGACAGCTGCTTCATCCCAGCTTTGGGAGCCACCTCCTTGCAGATCACCTTTTTTGTTGCCGGCCGCTCTGTCCCAGTCAGGGACGAATCATCTGCAGACCGCCCGTGCTGCTTGCGGCTGCGCTGCCCCAGTCCGGGATTCACCGTCTTCTACATCGCTGCCTCAGCCCTTGTGCTATAGGGTTTGGCAGCATCTCCCTGCATTCCACAGCTACAAGTGCACCGTTTGGAGTTCAAAGGACGGGAGGCACAAAAATGCTAGCGGTGAGATATTTTATGTACCAATCACGGGGGCTGTGACTGCACTACATGGATTATTAAATCATATCCAGCAGAGTGTCAAGCATTATTTTGGCACATATCTCCACTATATCTAAAAGGCCAGTACCCTCAATAAGGTATACATCCACATTTATTCTTCAATACAGGGAGCCATTCATTGGTCCGGGACATTTATTTACATCTTTGTCCATGTAAGAATCTTTGGACATCTATAAATACGTTTAAATTGGGACTGGTCATGGACATAAGTCTACTGGTTTATAATGGTTCAAGTGATGTGATGTGATGTGGTTTTATTATTATAACAAATTTTGATCTATTTACCAATTGGACTTTTTAATCATAATAAATTGTTTTTATATTATATTATTTTCGCGCTCTCTTATATAGTCAAGTCTATATATTCATTTTATTTATCTTTTCAGTTGTTTCAGATCACTGTGTGAGAGCTGCAAAAATAAGTTAAATATATTAGTGTGGTTATTCTATATCTATAGCGCCTGTACTGAATTTTCCTAATTGGCTTATTTGGTATATGTTTACACTTTCCCTTTAACCTGTGTATTCATGTGTGTATTCTTACTATTTACGCTTATATATCTGAACATAATTGTATACATTTAGGCAATCATATATTTCAGTGATGCAGGTTGCACTGTTGGTCACACATGATGATTTAGCAGGAGTGAGAGTGTGATACGAGGTATTAGCTGAATTCGGCTACTTCATTTGTCAGTATCAGGGTTTAATGATGTACATTGTATTACACTAGTCTATACCCACGTGGGTAATTGGGGCAAAGCCAGTAATGGGCAGCTGATGACCACATGTTAACAGCAGAGAGTGGGCATTGGCTCCCTTCAATTTAATGACAGCTGCGATCAGATGATGATGGAAGTGATTTTGAAGCCACCTAAACACAAATTTTGGGCAAATTGTGACCAAAACATCAAAACTGGTTGTCCAAATTGATGCCTGTATAAGAAGCTTTAGAATGTGATTAAACTCTCAAATTGTAACATAACGAGCAGAAAAACATCATTATAGAGCCAAACCAAGGGACATGATTACTAAAGGGGGGTACTCACGGAGCGATATTCTAAGCAATCTGACTAGATTGCGTAGAATTTAAGCCTGATCGCTCCGTGAGTACCCCTTACAGCGATAGCGATGCGCAGCCCCGCGCATCGCTGTCGCTGCTGCTAGATTGGCCTGCATGCAGGCCAATCTAGCGGGTCGCTCACTTCACCCGCTGGGTGAAGTGAGCGCCCCCCCCTTCCCCCGTACGCTCAGCACAGATCGCGCTGTGCTGAGCGGCGGGAGAGATGTGTGCTGAGCGGTTCGCTCAGCACGCATCTCTCCCACATCGGCCCATGGGTACTGGGCTTAAGTATTGGGTTTTAGACATGATAAATAGAAATTCGTATTACCACTAATCATGGCTATTAGAAGAAATGCACTAAATGTACTAAAAATCAAATGCAGGAACGGGGGCTATGGAAGCTTCCCTTCCAGTGGTGGCTCCAGAGATGGTGCTGCAGTGCAGTCCAAAACTCAAATAGGGGAGCCTCACCAGTGAGTCCCGGCTGGCAATGTTTGGCTGTGTTTGGAGTGGCAGTTGGGGTGACTCCTCTTTTTGAATTTTGGACTGCACTGCAGCCCCACCTGTGAAGCCGCCACTGATCCCTTCCCTTGTACGTGTAAGCGAAATGTTCGCAAATTCAATCATTTCACTTCTACTTTGGGAGCTGGGGCTGGTTAGCACATGGACGGTCTGCTGACCACACCTGTGCGGCGGTCATTGCCGGTGAGGGTTCTGGAGGAACCCGCACCTTGTGTTTTCTGCAGCATGCAGCCCATATGCTACCATGGGATAATGCCACCTGCGGATGGAGTTACCTATCAGAGCCAAACTCCAGAATGCTTCACATCCTGGAACTTTGTAAATCTGCCAGCTTGGCAGCCCCTGTAGATACCTACGACTGCTGTTGGAAATGGGGGGACCACTTTCGTGCATTTTGGATTCTACAATGTATTACATATTGCCCTGCAGAATTACATATCCAGCTATAGGACAACCTAGAAGACGGGAAGAAAGACAGGTCCAAGAATTTCCATTTCTGTCCCCTGCTTATAAATCTGCCCACCTATGTTTCCATGCCCTAATGTCATGTTCCCTAATGGCAACCAAGGACTGGAACAAAACAATAGATGTAATTAGTTAAATAAAACTTTCTGTCTGCTCAGAAGTGCAGGTTGCAGTAACCTCCCTACAGTATTATGGCAGCCATACATTATTGTCACAGAGCAGACGTACATGCAGCCAGCATTTTAATGAGGCACCAAAGAGAAAAGTCTTGCGTGACAGCCGTCAGGCTGAACAGATTCTGCACTAACATGTGTCGAGCGATTTCTGGGCGGGATTCCAGAGTGCTATTGAGTTAGACTTGGCAGCCATTCCCCAGCGCTGGGAATTTATATTTAATTTACACAAGCCCCTTTAAATGTAAATAAATAGAATTATCTAATATATACTGAACACTACACCTGCCTTAACACCAGCAGCTGCATCCTGACTTAAAATAGAGATATTGCATGCAAAGTGAGATGTACACTGGAAACTTTTTTTGGTGTTGTTGGTGGGTGTTGTGATACAGTAGGTTTACAAATGTGCACATACTGGTTTAAGTCTGCAAGAATGGGCTGCTCTGCATTTTCTGTGATTATTAGCATGTACATATGTACTTACTGAACAGGCTCCACCCATCTACTTACTGAACAGGCTCTGCCCATCTACTTACTGAACAGGCTCAGCCCCCTATATACTTACTGAACAGGCTCCACCCAACTACTTACTGAACAGGCTCTGCCCTACTACTTACTGAAAAGGCTCCACCCAACTACTTACTGAACAGGCTCTGCCCATCTACTTACTGAACAGGCTCCACCCAACTACTTACTGAACAGGCTCTGCCCATCTACTTACTGAACAGGCTCCACCCATCTACTTACTGAACAGGCTCTGCCCATCTACTTACTGAACAGGCTCCACCCAACTACTTACTGAACAGGCTACGCCCATCTACTTACTGAACAGGCTCTGCCCATCTACTTACTGAACAGGCTCCGCCCATCTACTAGCTGAACAGGCTCCGCCCATCTACTTACTGAACAGGCTCCACCCAACTACTTACTGAACAGGCTCTGCCCTACTACTTACTGAAAAGGCTCCACCCAACTACTTACTGAACAGGCTCTGCCCTACTACTTACTGAACAGGCTCCACCCAACTACTTACTGAACAGGCTCTGCCCTACTACTTACTGAAAAGGCTCCACCCAACTACTTACTGAACAGGCTCTGCCCATCTACTTACTGAACAGGCTCCATCCATCTACTTACTGAACAGGCTCTGCCCATCTACTTACTGAACAGGCTCCACCCAACTACTTACTGAACAGGCTACGCCCATCTACTTACTGAACAGGCTCTGCCCATCTACTTACTGAACAGGCTCCGCCCATCTACTAGCTGAACAGGCTCCGCCCATCTACTTACTGAACAGGCTCCACCCAACTACTTACTGAACAGGCGCTGCCCATCTACTTACTGAATAGGCTCCGCCCATCTACTAACTGAACAGGCTCTGCCCATCTACTTACTGAACAGGCTCCGCCCCCTATATACTTACTGAACAGGCTCTGCCCATCTAATTACTGAGCACGCTCTGCCCATATACACTTACTGAACAGGCTCCACCCAACTACTTACTGAACAGGCTCTGCCCTACTACTTACTGAACAGGCTCCACCCAACTACTTACTGAACAGGCTCTGCCCATCTACTTACTGAACAGGCTCCACCCATCTACTTACTGAACAGGCTCCGCCCATCTACTTACTGAACAGGCTCCACCCAACTACTTACTGAACAGGCTACGCCCATCTACTTACTGAACAGGCTCCGCCCATCTAACTGAACAGGCTCCGCCCATCTACTTACTGAACAGGCTCCACCCAACTACTTACTGAACAGGCGCTGCCCATCTACTTACTGAATAGGCTCCGCCCATCTACTAACTGAACAGGCTCTGCCCATCTACTTACTGAACAGGCTCCGCCCCCTATATACTTACTGAACAAGCTCTGCCCATCTAATTACTGAACACTCTCTGCCCATATACTTACTGAACAGGCTCCACCCAACTACTTACTGAAGGCTCCACCCATCTACTTACAGAACAGGCTCCACCCATCTACTTACTGAATAAGCTCCGCCCACTAATGTGACATCCCTCAGTTTGCACATGGTCAGTTTACATCTGTCTTTCATTCACATGAATGATTCCAGGCGTGTCCTTGGAAATATCACTATTTATCCACCTTTTCCCAACTGTGTCATTTCTCTTTTCCTACATATACAAAGTCATTCCTGTTAACTAGTATTATACAAAAGACTTTTAATTGAAACTTTATTAAGGATGAGTATTTAAATATAAAAATGTCCTTACACCTGTGTCCTGTGAGCATGTCCTTATGGGAAATAGACATTTGAACAGCAGCATGCAGGAATATTGTTACGCTCGGCTTGAGTTGGGGATCTGACGACTGATAATTGACTGAGAGAGCAGCTATCGGCAAAGGAAGGAAACAAGGTGGCTGAATATAGTTCTTACTCATGGATTGAAGAGTTGGCACGAAGATGTCGAGGGGTAGGCAACGAGGACAATGAACGAGAACGATAGACTGAAGAAAGATTGATTCAGCTTTACTGAGACCTCAATCATACACAACGACTAGGAAATAAGTCTGAGTGAATTCTGAAAGACGAAATGTTCGTGACTTGTAAACGACGCTGAAGAATACTGAATGAAGAGATGACTTATGATTTGTAAACAATGCTGAAGAACACTGAATGAAGAGATGACTTGTGATTTGTAAACAATGCTGAAGAATACTGAATGAAGAAGTGACTTGTGATTTGTAAACGATGCTGAAGAACACTGAATGAAGAGATGACTTGTGATTTGTAAACGATGCTGAAGAACACTGAATGAAGAGATGACTTGTGATTTGTAAACGATGCTGAAGAACACTGAATGAAGAGTTGACTTCTGATTTGTAAATGATGCTGAAGAACACTGAATGAAGAGACGACTTGAAGAACGATGTTGAAGAGAGGATTGCTCTGAGCACCGTCAGCAAATGGGGACCCTCTATGAGATAGAGGACCCAGCCAGCGGTTAAACCGCAAGAGCAGGTGGACTGGGAGCAAAGGACTTCAATAAAAGAACTGAACACCGGGCGGCTACAACAGAACCAGGATACCAGGGGTTAATCTGGGAGCACAGAGCTTGAGCACCTTACAGCAGCAAGTAACTTGAAGCACAGGCACCATAGCTAAGCATCAACCCCATTTTATAAGGGAAGACTGCACCGGATTGGCTGGATGCGAACTGGGATACCTATTGGCTTGGCTTGGTCTCCAACATGGCAGCTCCCTGCACAGAGGACACATGTGGAACCAGCACACAGCCACTACCTCAGGCCTCAGCCTCCCAGACGCCGCACTCCAGCAACAGAATACTTGGAAACAGACACCTCTGGCTGCCCTGCACCGCTCCCCAGGACCCAGACCCGGCCTCCAGACACCGGGCAGCCACACTGGAGGACCTCACTGCCGCAGCTCCTATTTGTTGCAGCCACACCAGCCAGCTAACAGGAAGGCCGCAGGGACCAGAACCAGAGGTAAGACTCTGGATGCTGACAAATATCTTACAGCTGTCCCCTGGAAATTAAAGTTAACTAGAAATATACAAAGCAACTAGAAATCTATTTTTACATTGTAGAATCTCATGTGAAATACACATTTATTACTGTGAATGGACATTTCTATTCATAAGAAAGAAACTGTGGATGGCATGTGACAGTACACTGTCATCTGCAACATGTGAGAATCCACCGCAATACCAGCTACAGATGGCAGGTGGCAGTACACTGTCATCTGCAACATGTGAGAATCCACCGCAATACCAGCTACAGATGGTAGGTGGCAGTACACTGTCATCTGCAACATGGGAGAATCCACCGCAATACCAGCTATAGATGGCAGGTGGCAGTACACTGTCATCTGCAACACGGGAGAATCCACCACAATACCAGCTACAGATGGTAGGTGGCAGTACACTGTCATCTGCAACATGGGAGAATCCACCGCAATACCAGCTACAGATGGCAGGAGGCAGTACACTGTCATCTGCAACATGGGAGAATCCACCGCAATACCAGCTACAGATGGCAGGAGGCAGTACACTGTCAAAACTGACTACTGAGCGTTTGTACCTGATGACCTTTCATAGGTCGACCTTTTGTTCATGTCAACCTTTTGTCAGTGTCGACCTAATGCATGTTGATCATATGGGGTCGACCTATTGACTGTAGGCATTGCCTGTCTATAGTGTACATTGGAACCCACTGTAAACTGCAACATGGGAGAATCCACTGCAATACCAGCTACAGACTGCAGGTGGCAGTATAGCATCCACACCAGTGGTTCCCAAACTTTTTGAATCACGGCGCCCTAGAGAATCAGAATTTGCTTTCACGACACCCCTAGGCCAAACGTTTCTCAGTGAAAAATTTAGAAATAAATATTAAATTAGGTAAATTGTGTTTGTTTGTCATCCTTAAGGTCAGCTATGTGGTGAGGGACAGGATTTACTTTTGTTTGACCACATATTATATGATTGGCAGCCACCAGCACTGGTTCTGCCTATTACATTGACCATAAATAATTTGAATTAGTCCTGGACCACCAATGCAAGGCACCCCTGCAAGTGCCCTGAGACACTCCAGGGTACCTAGGCAGGGCCGGCTCCAGGCCTACTAGCGCCCTGAGCGAGAAAATTTTAAAGTGCCCCCACCCTCACCCCATGTGCTACTGTAAAATTGGGTGTGGCCTCACAACTTTATACTATCAAACTAAAAATAAATATAATTTCACACCCCCTCTACACACACAATTAGCAGCCTTACACATAATGCACACAGTAGTGTTCCTTACACATAATGTCTCCAGTATAGTGTCAGATACACATACGCACCCAGTAGTGCAGTGCCAGATACACATACACCACCAGTACTGCCAAATACACATTATATGCCCCCAGAAGTGCCAGATACACATATGCTCCCAGCAGTACCAGATACACATACGCCCCCAGTAGTGCCAAATACACATACGTCCCCAGTTAGCCGGCCGCAATTTTAAATCAGCCTCCAGTCCGTCAGCCAGTCAAAGTGCGCGGTCCGGCGCTTCCGCTGCCAGTCCGCGAGCTTTGATTGGCTGACGGACCGGCGGCTGATTTAAAATTGCGGCCGGCTACCTGCCATCCTTAGGAGTTGGCAACCAGCGCGGCCGCTCCTAAGGAAAGTGCCGGGAGCCGGCCCTGGACCAAGGCACACAGTTTCAGAACAACTGGTCAACACTGACAACTGCAACATGTGAAGATCCACTGCTATACCAGCTATAGATGTTTTACTAAGTGGAACTGTGAAAAAATACCAGGGGGGAAAGGAGCTCTGCAATAACAACAATATCTGTAGATGGCATTAAGCATGATCTGACCCCACCCCTTCCCCCAGTTCCCCCAACTCGGGTTTGCGCAGAGCAGAGCTATGGGCTGGCCCCTGTGATCAGCTTTGTGGTCTAAATAGACCACAAGCTGATCACTGTAAAAAAAAAAATCACTTACATGCACCCAGGGGACCGGATATAAATATATATATATATGTATAGATAGATAGATAGATAGATAGATAGATAGATAGATAGAAATCACAGGGGCTCTGCACTCACTATATTAACTAACAATAATAAACAGTGGAGTTTTAGTTCATGTATTGATCAATGCATATGTATATACTACCATTTGCCTGTGGCTGCATTGATGTTTGTTATTGCTCAGAGGAAATAGTTTTCCAAAGACGGTAGTGCCATCCAATATTGTGATTTAAATTTTACACTGTACACATTGATCACAAAATTTATTTGTAAACAATATTTGCAGTTTTTCCTTCAGGGATTAACACAAAAAGATGCTTGCGGCTACTAACTCATGATCAAGCCCCCTAAAGCTGCCCATGGGAGAAGCAGCTGGTCCTGAGATCTATGCCTGCAGCCCTGAGTGTTTGCCCCCGTGACTTGTTCATCGTCATAGCGAAGCAGGAAAGTTCAGACGCTTGAATTGAAAAGGAAAATTGTTGAGGATAAGGGGTACATGTGGTATAGACACAGTCTCACCTGCGCCACATCCCGTTAAAATCTCTTCCTCAATTATGTTCCTCTGCAGAGTCATGACATCAGACGCCTGTGCGTGTGAGGTCACAACGTCACACGCAAGTTACGGAGCGCGGAGGTAGAGAGCTGACGCAGCTCAGGCTCTCAGCTGTCAGTGACTGAAGGCTGCAGCTGCGATCGGTCAGACGGAAGTTCCGGCGGAGTCGAGCTGCGGCGCCCTATACTGTCTTGGGCGCCTGGTGCTCAAGCTCCACCGGAACCGCCCTCCCTACGCCCCTGTGCATGTGCGCATCACCTGGAAACTATCCGTCGCGCCATCCGAGTGATTTTTTTCCCTACACCAGCAGCACCGATGTGGGTCTACGGAGAGGTAAATGATTAAATATGGGTGCAGTTTGTACTAGAGATGAGCGGGTTCGGTTTCTCTGAATCCGAACCCGCCAGAACTTCATGTTTTTTTTCACGGGTCCGAGCGACTCGGATCTTCCCGCCTTGCTCGGTTAACCCGAGCGCGCCCGAACGTCATCATGACGCTGTCGGATTCTCGCGAGGCTCGGATTCTATCGCGAGACTCGGATTCTATATAAGGAGCCGCGCGTCGCCGCCATTTTCACACGTGCATTGAGATTGATAGGGAGAGGACGTGGCTGGCGTCCTCTCCATTTAGATTATAAGAGACTGAGAGAGATTTACTGGAGCTGACTAGGAGGAGTACTGTTACTGTAGAAGTGTAGAGACTGAGTGGAGAGAGTTTACTAGTGAGGACAGTGTGCAGTTTACTTTATAATCCGTTCTCTGCCTGAAAAAAGCGATACACAGCACACAGTGACTCAGTCACATACCATATCTGTGTGCACTGCTCAGGCTCAGGCCAGTGTGCTGCATCATCTATTATCTATATATAATATTATATATATCTGTCTGACTGCTCAGCTCACACAGCTTATAATTGTGGGGGAGACTGGGGAGCACTACTGCAGTGCCAGTTATAGGTTATAGCAGGAGCCAGGAGTACATAATATATTATATAGTGAGTGACCACCAGACACACAGTGCAGTTTATTTAATATATCCGTTCTCTGCCTGAAAAAAGCGATACACACAGTGACTCAGTCAGTCACATACCATATCTGTGTGCACTGCTCAGGCTCAGGCCAGTGTGCTGCATCATCTATTATCTATATATAATATTATATATATCTGTCTGACTGCTCAGCTCACACAGCTTATAATTGTGGGGGAGACTGGGGAGCACTACTGCAGTGCCAGTTATAGGTTATAGCAGGAGCCAGGAGTACATAATATATTATATAGTGAGTGACCACCAGACACACAGTGCAGTTTATTTAATATATCCGTTCTCTGCCTGAAAAAAGCGATACACACAGTGACTCAGTCAGTCACATACCATATCTGTGTGCACTGCTCAGGCTCAGGCCAGTGTGCTGCTTCATCTATTATCTATATATAATATTATATATATCTGTCTGACTGCTCAGCTCACACAGCTTATAATTGTGGGGGAGACTGGGGAGCACTACTGCAGTGCCAGTTATAGGTTATAGCAGGAGCCAGGAGTACATAATATATTATATAGTGAGTGACCACCAGACACACAGTGCAGTTTATTTAATATATCCGTTCTCTGCCTGAAAAAAGCGATACACACAGTGACTCAGTCAGTCACATACCATATCTGTGTGCACTGCTCAGGCTCAGGCCAGTGTGCTGCATCATCTATTATCTATATATAATATTATATATATCTGTCTGACTGCTCAGCTCACACAGCTTATAATTGTGGGGGAGACTGGGGAGCACTACTGCAGTGCCAGTTATAGGTTATAGCAGGAGCCAGGAGTACATAATATATTATATAGTGAGTGACCACCAGACACACAGTGCAGTTTATTTAATATATCCGTTCTCTGCCTGAAAAAAGCGATACACACAGTGACTCAGTCAGTCACATACCATATCTGTGTGCACTGCTCAGGCTCAGGCCAGTGTGCTGCATCATCTATATATATTATATATCTGTCTGACTGCTCAGCTCACACAGCTTATAATTGTGGGGGAGACTGGGGAGCACTACTGCAGTGCCAGTTATAGGTTATAGCAGGAGCCAGGAGTACATATTATATTAAAATTAAACAGTGCACACTTTTGCTGCAGGAGTGCCACTGCCAGTGTGACTGACCAGTGACCTGACCACACTGACCACCAGTATAGTTAGTAGTATACTTATATTGTGATTGCCTGAAAAAGTTAAACACTCGTCGTGTGACTTCACTTGTGTGTTTTTTTTTTTTTATTCTATAAAAATAAAACTCATTCTGCTGACAGACAGTGTCCAGCAGGTCCGTCATTATATAATATATAATATATACCTGTCCGGCTGCAGTAGTGATATATATATATTTTTTATATCATTTATCATCCAGTCGCAGCAGACACAGTACGGTAGTTCACGGCTGTGGCTACCTCTGTGTCTCTGCACTCGGCAGGCAGTCCGTCCATAATTGTAATACCACCTAACCGTGGATTTTTTTCATTCTTCTTTATACATACATAGTTACATAGACATCTTCTCTTTATCAACCAGTCTATATTAGCTGCAGACACAGTACAGTACGGTAGTTCACGGCTGTGGCTACCTCTGTGTCTGCACTCGGCAGGCAGTCCGTCCATAATTGTATACCACCTAACCGTGGATTTTTTTCAGTCTTCTTTATACATACATAGTTACATAGACATCTTCTCTTTATCAACCAGTCTATATTAGCTGCAGACACAGTACAGTACGGTAGTTCACGGCTGTGGCTACCTCTGTGTCTGCAGTCAGCAGGCAGTCCATAATTGTATACTAGTATCCATCTCCATTGTTTACCTGAGGTGCCTTTTAGTTGTGCCTATTAAAATATGGAGAACAAAAATGTTGAGGTTCCAAAATTAGGGAAAGATCAAGATCCACTTTCACCTCGTGCTGAAGCTGCTGCCACTAGTCATGGCCGAGACGATGAAATGCCAGCAACGTCGTCTGCCAAGGCCGATGCCCAATGTCATAGTACAGAGCATGTCAAATCCAAAACACCAAATATCAGAAAAAAAAGGACTCCAAAACCTAAAATAAAATTGTCGGAGGAGAAGCGTAAACTTGCCAATATGCCATTTACCACACGGAGTGGCAAGGAACGGCTGAGGCCCTGGCCTATGTTCATGGCTAGTGGTTCAGCTTCACATGAGGATGGAAGCACTCAGCCTCTCGCTAGAAAAATGAAAAGACTCAAGCTGGCAAAAGCAGCACAGCAAAGAACTGTGCATTCTTCGAAATCCCAAATCCACAAGGAGAGTCCAATTGTGTCGGTTGCGATGCCTGACCTTCCCAACACTGGACGTGAAGAGCATGCGCCTTCCACCATTTGCACGCCCCCTGCAAGTGCTGGAAGGAGCACCCGCAGTCCAGTTCCTGATAGTCAGATTGAAGATGTCAGTGTTGAAGTACACCAGGATGAGGAGGATATGGGTGTTGCTGGCGCTGGGGAGGAAATTGACCAGGAGGATTCTGATGGTGAGGTGGTTTGTTTAAGTCAGGCACCCGGGGAGACACCTGTTGTCCGTGGGAGGAATATGGCCGTTGACATGCCAGGTGAAAATACCAAAAAAATCAGCTCTTCGGTGTGGAGGTATTTCACCAGAAATGCGGACAACAGGTGTCAAGCCGTGTGTTCCCTTTGTCAAGCTGTAATAAGTAGGGGTAAGGACGTTAACCACCTCGGAACATCCTCCCTTATACGTCACCTGCAGCGCATTCATAATAAGTCAGTGACAAGTTCAAAAACTTTGGGTGACAGCGGAAGCAGTCCACTGACCAGTAAATCCCTTCCTCTTGTAACCAAGCTCACGCAAACCACCCCACCAACTCCCTCAGTGTCAATTTCCTCCTTCCCCAGGAATGCCAATAGTCCTGCAGGCCATGTCACTGGCAATTCTGACGAGTCCTCTCCTGCCTGGGATTCCTCCGATGCATCCTTGCGTGTAACGCCTACTGCTGCTGGCGCTGCTGTTGTAGCCGCTGGGAGTCGATGGTCATCCCAGAGGGGAAGTCGTAAGCCCACTTGTACTACTTCCAGTAAGCAATTGACTGTTCAACAGTCCTTTGCGAGGAAGATGAAATATCACAGCAGTCATCCTACTGCAAAGCGGATAACTGAGGCCTTGACAACTATGTTGGTGTTAGACGTGCGTCCGGTATCCGCCGTTAGTTCACAGGGAACTAGACAATTTATTGAGGCAGTGTGCCCCCGTTACCAAATACCATCTAGGTTCCACTTCTCTAGGCAGGCGATACCGAGAATGTACACGGACGTCAGAAAAAGACTCACCAGTGTCCTAAAAAATGCAGTTGTACCCAATGTCCACTTAACCACGGACATGTGGACAAGTGGAGCAGGGCAGGGTCAGGACTATATGACTGTGACAGCCCACTGGGTAGATGTATGGACTCCCGCCGCAAGAACAGCAGCGGCGGCACCAGTAGCAGCATCTCGCAAACGCCAACTCTTTCCTAGGCAGGCTACGCTTTGTATCACCGCTTTCCAGAATACGCACACAGCTGAAAACCTCTTACGGCAACTGAGGAAGATCATCGCGGAATGGCTTACCCCAATTGGACTCTCCTGTGGATTTGTGGCATCGGACAACGCCAGCAATATTGTGTGTGCATTAAATATGGGCAAATTCCAGCACGTCCCATGTTTTGCACATACCTTGAATTTGGTGGTGCAGAATTTTTTTAAAAACGACAGGGGCGTGCAAGAGATGCTGTCGGTGGCCAGAAAAATTGCGGGACACTTTCGGCGTACAGGCACCACGTACAGAAGACTGGAGCACCACCAAAAACTACTGAACCTGCCCTGCCATCATCTGAAGCAAGAAGTGGTAACGAGGTGGAATTCAACCCTCTATATGCTTCAGAGGTTGGAGGAGCAGCAAAAGGCCATTCAAGCCTATACAATTGAGCACGATATAGGAGGAGGAATGCACCTGTCTCAAGTGCAGTGGAGAATGATTTCAACGTTGTGCAAGGTTCTGATGCCCTTTGAACTTGCCACACGTGAAGTCAGTTCAGACACTGCCAGCCTGAGTCAGGTCATTCCCCTCATCAGGCTTTTGCAGAAGAAGCTGGAGGCATTGAAGGAGCTAAAAGGGAGCGATTCCGCTAGGCATGTGGGACTTGTGGATGCAGCCCTTAATTCGCTTAACAAGGATTCACGGGTGGTCAATCTGTTGAAATCAGAGCACTACATTTTGGCCACCGTGCTCGATCCTAGATTTAAAGCCTACCTTGGATCTCTCTTTCCGGCAGACACAGGTCTGCTGGGGTTGAAAGACCTGCTGGTGACAAAATTGTCAAGTCAAGCGGAACGCGACCTGTCAACATCTCCTCCTTCACATTCTCCCGCAACTGGGGGTGCGAGGAAAAGGCTCAGAATTCCGAGCCCACCCGCTGGCGGTGATGCAGGGCAGTCTGGAGCGACTGCTGATGCTGACATCTGGTCCGGACTGAAGGACCTGACAACGATTACGGACATGTCGTCTACTGTCACTGCATATGATTCTCTCAACATTGATAGAATGGTGGAGGATTATATGAGTGACCGCATCCAAGTAGGCACGTCACACAGTCCGTACTTATACTGGCAGGAAAAAGAGGCAATTTGGAGGCCCTTGCACAAACTGGCTTTATTCTACCTAAGTTGCCCTCCCACAAGTGTGTACTCCGAAAGAGTGTTTAGTGCCGCCGCTCACCTTGTCAGCAATCGGCGTACGAGGTTACATCCAGAAAATGTGGAGAAGATGATGTTCATTAAAATGAATTATAATCAATTCCTCCGCGGAGACATTGACCAGCAGCAATTGCCTCCACAAAGTACACAGGGAGCTGAGATGGTGGATTCCAGTGGGGACGAATTGATAATCTGTGAGGAGGGGGATGTACACGGTGATATATCGGAGGGTGAAGATGAGGTGGACATCTTGCCTCTGTAGAGCCAGTTTGTGCAAGGAGAGATTAATTGCTTCTTTTTTGGGGGGGGTCCAAACCAACCCGTCATATCAGTCACAGTCGTGTGGCAGACCCTGTCACTGAAATGATGGGTTGGTTAAAGTGTGCATGTCCTGTTTTGTTTATACAACATAAGGGTGGGTGGGAGGGCCCAAGGACAATTCCATCTTGCACCTCTTTTTTCTTTTCTTTTTCTTTGCATCATGTGCTGATTGGGGAGGGTTTTTTGGAAGGGACATCCCGCGTGACACTGCAGTGCCACTCCTAGATGGGCCCGGTGTTTGTGTCGGCCACTAGGGTCGCTAATCTTACTCACACAGTCAGCTACCTCATTGCGCCTCTTTTTTTCTTTGCGTCATGTGCTGTTTGGGGAGGGTTTTTTGGAAGGGACATCCTGCGTGACACTGCAGTGCCACTCCTAGATGGGCCCGGTGTTTGTGTCGGCCACTAGGGTCGCTAATCTTACTCACACAGCTACCTCATTGCGCCTCTTTTTTTCTTTGCGTCATGTGCTGTTTGGGGAGGGTTTTTTGGAAGGGACATCCTGCGTGACACTGCAGTGCCACTCCTAGATGGGCCCGGTGTTTGTGTCGGCCACTAGGGTCGCTAATCTTACTCACACAGCTACCTCATTGCGCCTCTTTTTTTCTTTGCGTCATGTGCTGTTTGGGGAGGGTTTTTTGGAAGGGCCATCCTGCGTGACACTGCAGTGCCACTCCTAGATGGGCCCGGTGTTTGTGTCGGCCACTAGGGTCGCTAATCTTACTCACACAGCTACCTCATTGCGCCTCTTTTTTTCTTTGCGTCATGTGCTGTTTGGGGAGGGTTTTTTGGAAGGGCCATCCTGCGTGACACTGCAGTGCCACTCCTAGATGGGCCCGGTGTTTGTGTCGGCCACTAGGGTCGCTAATCTTACTCACACAGCTACCTCATTGCGCCTCTTTTTTTCTTTGCGTCATGTGCTGTTTGGGGAGGGTTTTTTGGAAGGGCCATCCTGCGTGACACTGCAGTGCCACTCCTAGATGGGCCCGGTGTTTGTGTCGGCCACTAGGGTCGCTAATCTTACTCACACAGCTACCTCATTGCGCCTCTTTTTTTCTTTGCGTCATGTGCTGTTTGGGGAGGGTTTTTTGGAAGGGACATCCTGCGTGACACTGCAGTGCCACTCCTAGATGGGCCCGGTGTTTGTGTCGGCCACTAGGGTCGCTTATCTTACTCACACAGCGACCTCGGTGCAAATTTTAGGACTAAAAATAATATTGTGAGGTGTGAGGTATTCAGAATAGACTGAAAATGAGTGTAAATTATGGTTTTTGAGGTTAATAATACTTTTGGATCAAAATGACCCCCAAATTCTATGATTTAAGCTGTTTTTTAGTGTTTTTTGAAAAAAACACCCGAATCCAAAACACACCCGAATCCGACAAAAAAAATTCGGTGAGGTTTTGCCAAAACGTGTTCGAACCCAAAACACGGCCGCGGAACCGAACCCAAAACCAAAACACAAAACCCGAAAAATTTCAGGCGCTCATCTCTAGTTTGTACCCAGGGGCCTGTATGGACTGCACACACTGTGCCCATTATAGAAACGCCTATTGGTGGCAGGGACCCACCCTGACTTGTGGGAGTGTCTTGTGAGTCGTGTGTATGGAGAAGTGAAGAGTGTTCCGTATGAATCTGATGCACCTACAGTGGGGCTGGTGTTGGCACAGATACTAATTATACCAGTTACGACGGCCAGTGTATAATGACTGGGGAACTACAGCCATTAAGGGGAAGTCTGGGAACAGAGCATTTTGCTCTAGATGGAAGTGGTCATGTTTGTTGGTCTAGAATACCTATCTTTGCTGCAAGCATGTGGACCAATCAAATTAGAGCTGCACAGCCGGCATATTTCATATCTGTTGGTTTTTAAATTTTCATTCTGCCGTCTGTATTCATAACATAGCAATCTTTGGATGTCCGAAGCCACGAAACATACAACACCCTGCCCTGCAACCAAAGGGTTAATTTTATGTTGGATCCTAAAAACAGCGTGTAGGCTCAAAATTGGGGGCCTAGAGGCTTTGAAAAAAATAAAAAAAATCAGATGCCAGAAAAGCAATTTCAGGAACTTAAAAACATGGGATGATTACAAAGCGGGGAGATGCAACCCATTAATGGCAGTAATGCTGGGAAATGAAAGGTGAAAATGAAAAATAAGGATTAAAAGTGTAGTTCTGTCCATCTACTAATGAACGATATAATGATTTCTGTGGAAATTACTGGGTTATTACATTTGCTCGGCTGAATATATTTGGTGTAATTACTCCTTGTTAGAAAATGACCATTCAGAAGATGCAGGTGTAGACTGTTGAACGGTGGCCAATGATTCTCCTACTATTCCTCTCCCCCTACTTTGTTACATGTTGCACTATGCAATTAATCCCATTATAGAGGCAGCTGCACTGTGTGTTTAAAGCCATTTCGCCAAGAGATGCACCAGAACTCATTGTGAAGCAGATAATTTGATTTCTTTATGTTTTAAGATCTGCCTGTTCTCTAGTGGATAACTACCCTGGTTTGTAAGCCGGCAGAGAGGTTGCAAATATTTAGAGGAAAGAGAAAAAAAATAAAGAAATACACAAAAAAACTAAAATATATTTATTGTGAATTCCATGCTACTTTTTCCGAATTACAGCTACAAATGTGTAGTTACATTGCCATTTCCATGCAAACATTTTACCCGGCTCCGAAATGTCATAATGTTATATTCAGTTAGCAAAACTTAATGTGCACCAACAGCTACTGTCGGTAATTATTTATTGGAAAATTATAACTGGGCTCCCGTTCTAATTATTTAATTTATTATAATTGTAAACCTGTCTGCTATATCAATCTAGATTTATTTTCCAATAAATTTTAATCACTGCCCAAAATACGATCGGATATTTACACACATAAGCATTAAATGTTATTTAATACTACTATTATTATTATTCTTATTGCTTATTGCACTACATAATTCTGCAGAGCCATTTTGGGAGGAAAGAGAATGGGCCTCATTCACAGTCGCCCTACAATGCCGATGTTCAGGTAGTTGAGCAATTTTTAGCAACTGCGCCTGCGTGGATTTCTGTAAAGCCCCTACGGTACAGGCGTTACACGCGCACAATGGCGCTGGTGCATATGGAATGAGAAATGTTGCGGGAGAGTGATGATTGTTCTTGTGGGCAGTAATTGGAAGTTGGCTAGTAGTGCACACTAAATTGATCTGTCAGTGGATATATTATGTTAGAGTTGGGGGCCTGTCGGTGCAAGCGGCTGCGTTCAAAGACGCACAATCGCAGTAATCAGAGGCACTGGTCAGAAGGAGAAACTACAACTTCTATAGTGCTGGTGCACGTTTTGATGGTGGCATGCAAGGATGCACCAGTAGGTATTACAGTGTGCACGGAGGCTGAAAGTGCACGCCTCAGTCCTTGCCATTCTGCGACACGGATGTACACAAGTGAAGAAGTTTGTGACGGTATTTGCAGAAACTCACAGACGGGCGACCGCTGATAGTTGCTGCCGCGGGCGACCAAGAATCAGGCCCAATATGCTCTGTATCTAAGTACAGGTGCTGGATTGCCTCACCCCTGACACTAGGGGGGCCCTACACAGAGCTACATTACCAGAATAGGCGGGCACTATGGTATAATTGAATTGGGGTTTATGTGGTGTGTAAAATGGGAACTTGAGGCCCTACAATGTGTTTTTTCTTTAAATTGAGTATAAAGTTTTTTAACTTAAGGAAACGCAAATAGGGAGTAAAGAAAATAACAATCCTAAAATAAATAAGTAATAAAATTGACTAGCACTAGTAACAAAGTTACAACCATTGGGATAACATAGGAAACAATACGCAGGGGTAAAAACCAGCATACATGGATACAAACTTAAATAATGACCAGAGTAGATGTTTAGTGATATCACATCAGAAATATAAAGAAAAGAAAGAGAGAAAGAAAGAAAGAAAGAGAAAGAAAGAAAGAAAGAAAGAAAGAAAGAAAGAAAGAAGTAGGAGATGGAGGGGGATGGGGGGATGAAGCGAGGGAGTGGGGGGTGATATCCACAGGCCAAAAAGAAGAAACAAAAGCATGCTCAGAGCTTGGGGGCTGTGAATCCAAAGCGTACCTTAAGTGGTGCCCAAACCCTTGCATTTCGAAGGGCATTGGCATTTGTGGTACATGAACCTTTTGATGTAAAACCCATCAAGGGTTGAGCCAGACATTCCATAGTTAATACAAAGAGATTATTGACATAGAGCTTTTTAATTCAAGGAAGCCATCAGGCCGCATCCAAATGGACAGATAGAGGGTTAATAAGAGGGACCCGGAACCCAATCCTACCTCTGAATTTTACTACTTGGGTCCACAGTACAGACTCCGGAGAGCAGGATCATAGCAAGTGCCAGAAAACAGCACTGGAGGCTTCACATTTAGGACATGAAATAGAAGATGATCAACCAAACCTACTGAGCCGAGCTGGAGTCCGAAGAATATACAATTGTATGTGCTGATACTGTATATGGCAAATGTCGTAGCCACTAGAGGAGAGCCCACTACGATTCTCCAGTCTTCATCAGACAGACATCTAAGATCTACCTCCCATCGTAGGTCGTAAGGGAAGCAATTCTATCAGAATCAAAATGTGATACTAATACAGAACAGGTGAGGGAAACAGACTTTGGCTGGAGAGGGTTCAAAGCTAAAGATGAACAGGGCACTCAGAAATATCGGGAATATCAAATCCAACCCCCACTGTGCACAAAGGGCAAGCCTGAGTATGGTAGAGGGTGGTACCCCTATGGTAGTGGGTGGTACTCTACAGCAGGGGAGGCCACTGGAGATTTATCCAGTCCCTCCTGGGCCAGTCCAGCCTTGGTGACATCCAGTTCCAGATTAAAAACATTGTGGCAGAGCTGGTCGCAAGGGGGACTCACACACAGGTGCCAACCACACATAGCTGCATCACCAGCATGGGGGTACTATGGCATGTTTGAACTAATGTGTCTGTGTGGCTTGTGAACTGGGTGCACTATAGTGTGTTTAACACATTTGTCATGCTGGGAGCATTTGCACATTATACTTTTTGAAATATCTCCAGTTTACCATATTCACAATTTTATGGGTAGGGGTCCCCACAGGTTAGTTACCTTGCGGCCCCCATAAACCTTAATCCAGCCCAGTGACAGCTGCCAATATATATTCTCCTCGTCCAGACACACTTCCCAGGGCTGTAATTAGGTGTGAGCGGAGTGTGTCACTGCACATAGCGCTGCAGACTAGGGGGCGCTGTTGGCAGCGCTTGCCATTTATTTGTTTTAATTACTTTCACTTACAGCTTCCCCTCTTTTTGAAGCCCAGCATCTCCTGTCTGCTTCCCCCACACCTTCCGTCACTAATACCTATACAGCATTCATGGACTTAACGTGAGAGCTCTTTGGTATTCAGTCACACTGTTCTTTATTACATTTCAAGATGCTGACATACCGAGGATTCAAACCCATTGCCTGTGGTATTGCAGTCAGACATCTCTCTATTCATTGAGCTATCTGTCCTTGCATAGAACGCTAGAGAATTATAAGCCAGAGAATTCTAACAATTTGAAGCTAACCTTGTACTTTGTGAAAAAAAGATCAGCATTGCGGCTGAGCAGATCTATGTAGTGTGTGGCTGCAAGGGATTGGATGTGTGGCTGCACACTACATATTTTTTACAAAGTACATGTAGCTTCATATAGTTCTCATAGTTTTTATGTAGGATCAAATAGCTCAATAAATAGGGCGTTTGACTGAAATGCAACAGGTTATGGGTTTGAATCCCGGGTATGGCAGTATAGTAAATGTAATATTTAATAAAGGGTATAGTAACTGAATAACAATGAGCTCTCAGGCTAAGTGCATGAATGAGGTATAAAGGGATTTGTGTCCAAATCCTTTTTATATATATAAAATGTGGGAAGGGCAGGGGTTAAAGTGAGCCGGAATGGGGCGGAACTACCGTTCCATCAGTTCCACTTGGAGACGGAACGCAGTTTCCGACTCCCCAGGCTCACCTAACCTGCTGTGTGCCGCCGCCGCAGGGAGATGCCGGGCGCCCGCTGAGATTGTGTTACCAGCAGGCGCCCGGCAGCCGGAGGCAGGAGCTGTTTTTTTTTTAGGTTTTTTATTTTAACATATGTTTGTGTATCTACTGGGGGCAAGCTACAGGGCGCTAACTACAAGGGGGCAAGCTACAGGGCGCTAACTACAAGGGGGCAAGCTACAGGGGGCTAACTACAAGGGGGCAAGCTACTGGGGGCAAGCTACTGGGGGGCTAACTACTGGGGGCAAACTACTGTGGGAATAAATACAAGGGACAAGCTACTGGGGGCAAATTACAAGGGGGCTAACTACTGGGGTCAAACTACAGGGGCGCATTACTACTGGGGCACATTAATACTGGGGGCATTACTTCTGGGGCATTACTACAGGAGCGCATAACTACTGGGGGCATAACTGCAGGAGTTAAACTACTGGGGGCATAACTACTGGGGGCATAACTACAGGGGTTAAACTACTGGGGGCATTACTACTGGAGGGCATTACTACTGGGGGCTAAACAACTGGGGGCATTACTATTTGGGGGCAAACTACATGGGGCTAAACTACTGGGGGCATTACTACTGGGGGGGCTAAACTACTGGGGGCATAACTGCAGGGGCTAAACTACAGGGGGCATTACCACTGGGGGCTAAACTACATGGGGCAAACTACATGAGGACTAGACTACAGGGTCATTACCACTGGGGGCATTACCACTGGGAGGCTAAGCTAAAGTGGGGGTAAACTACTGGGGTCATAACTGCAGGGGCATTACCACTGGGGGCTAAACTACTGGGGGCATAACTACTGGGGCTAAATGACTGGGGGCATTACTACAGGTGACATTACTACTGGGGGCAATACTACCCAGGGGCATTACCATTAAGGGTATTACTAATGGGGCACTACTAATGAGGGCATTGTAAAGGGGGCACTTCATAAGGGGCATCACTCCTGGGGACATAAGGGGCACTACTACTGGGGGCATTGCATAAGGGGCACCACTACTATGGGCTCTATATAAGGGACACTACCACTGTGAACACTACCAGTACAGTGGACATTGCATAAGGAGCACTACTACTGTGGGCATTGTGTATTACGGGGTGCTACTACTGTGGGCATTATTACTATTGTGTGACTACGCCCCTTTCTTTTTGAGACCACACACCCTTTTTTGGGTCGCGCACCTACGGCGCACGCAATACCTTTAGTGGGCGCTGGGGGGAGGGGGGGGAGTTCCACCACCTCTCTAGGACCACTTTAAGCACTGGGGAAGGGGCATCATAGCATGCGATTTCTCTGGGATTCATTGTATTGTGCCCCTTCCCCGCGAGACATGCACCTTATGTCCCTATTGGAAAAATGGGGGGGGGGGGGAGGGGGGGAGGGGGGTGGACACGAATGACACAATTCTCTTTCTGGCACAGGGCACAAAAAGTTTAGTTACAGTCTGACACTTCAGTCATCCATTACTGCACATGAAGTAGCAGGTTAGTGCATACAAGATTTATGCCGAAACCTTATATCGGTATTTGTTTAGAGTGCACATATTTTCTATCCCTATATTCGGAAAAACTAGCTTATTAAATTTTGGGATAAAAAGTTTATGTTGTAGTATTTTATTAAAAATAACTTCAAAAAGAGTTTCTAATTTGGCCTTGATTTACCTATATAGTGCTCATGCAATAAAATAGATTTTTTTTTTCCACTAATCCACCAAGCCCTATTTCTTACATCTTATGTGGACTAAGAAATCAAGTTATTTCCTGTGGAACAGGCACATCGCCAAAGTGTAAAAAGTTGTCTAGTCACGTCGGGAAAGGAAGCCTTCCACCCATAAAGTCATTAAACTCGCTTCACGGATTATCATTATTAGTTACCTTTACATTTGATTATATTATATTCAATTTTTCACACTTTAGGGCAAATGTATCAAAGCTTGGAGAGAGATTACGTGGAGAGAGATATGGGCCCTCATTCCGAGTTGATCGCACCAAGCAACTTTTTGCTGCTGGTGCGATCAACTAATCTCCACCTATGGGGGGAGTGTATTTTAGCATAGCAGGGCTGCGATCGCTTGTGCAGCCCTGCTATGCTAAAAAAGTTTCCTGCAAAACAAGACCAACTCTGGGCATACTTACCCTGTGCGACGGATCCAGCGATGATGGTCACGGCTTTGATGTCAGACATCCGTCCTCCGTTCGCCTGGACACGCCTGCATTTTTCTTACCACTCCCCAAAAACGGCTTTAAACGGTCAGTTGACGCCCCCCAGAACGCCTTCCTGCTGTCAATCTTCTTGCGGTCGCCATTGCGACCGCTTTCTTCGCTGTCAGCGTCATTGCACCGGGCAACGATGCACATGTGCAATACACACGCCGTGCATGCACATTCCAGACCCGATCGCACCGCTGCAAAGAAGTGCAGCGTGCGATCGGGTCGGAATGCGGGCCAAAGTCAGCTCCTAACTGTCGTGTTACAGGCTGTGTTTGAAAAATGACAGGAGCTCATTGGGTGGTACTTTATCTCTCTCTACTTTATCTCTGTAAGTGTTGATACATACAGTATGCCCCTTTTTGGAATAATAGAGCAGAAATAAAAAAAAAGTATTTTTAAGATAATTATCTGATAAGTGAGAATGTACTGGATAAACTGCTTTTATATCACTGCATGTGCAGAACATTGTGTCTCTATAAGGGGTTGTCCTATTAACCGCGAGTCTCCTATAGCGCGAGTAAGTGCAGTTCCAGTATATGCTGCACTTATTTTACCTCTGGACTCACAGATTTTTGTTCACAGTAACCCACAAGCAGACTTGGACTGGCCCACAGGGGAACAGAGAAAACCACCGGTAGGCCCCACTGCCTGGGGGGCCTCTTCCTCTAGGGATCAGGTTCTAGACTGTGCACTTGAATTATATATTATACATATGTTATACTGCACAGGATTATGATGTATTCTCTACAGTACATTGCTGTCATTAATCTGGCACATTATCATGCATGCACTAGCATTACTATATAAAATATCAAGGAGTCCAAACCAGATTCTCTATAATGGTTAGCCAAACCTCTGTGGTGGCTGGCAACCTCCCCGTTGGAGGCTGGCCACACATCTAATCATGGGCCCCTACCACTGCATACCCCCGGTGGGCCCTTCATGCTCCAATCTGACACTGCCCATAGGGCAACAAAAATGAATGAGTCTGGGGCAAGATCGGGCCGCAAGGATGTCAAATTACATTGCTGTTGGCGTTTCTACGCCATTGCAGCAGCAACTTGCACCCCTTGCCCCTAACCAGGAGCGTCACTAGGGGGCTCGGGGGTGTGGATGACAGCCTTCCAAGGGGTGACACCAAAATGCCAGCTCCTCCACAGTGACCAGGAGCTCAGTGCTGCACTGTGACATTATCATCAGTGAGGAGGAGCCAGCAGTGCACGTAGAGTCTCTCGGGGGAGCCCAGCATCTCAGGGCATGCTAACCATGCACTCAGAGTGATGTCATTGGGGGCTTCCTGTAATGCCATGCCCATTTCCTGTCATGCTATGCCCCCTTTTGGAGTGCTTACTTGCAGTACCGGGTGTCACCGATTCTGGGATCTGGTCTTTAGGTCGACTGCACTTAAGTTGACACTCCTTAGGTCGACCACTATTGGTCGAAATGCATTAGGTCGACATGGACAATGTCATCATGGAAAAAGGTTGACATGAGTTTTTCCCATTTTTCCCCCATTTATTTTACTTTTTCATACTTTACGATCAACGTGGACTACATCTGGGAATAGTAACAACCCGAAGCATGGTGAGCGAATTGGGGTTCCTGGTCACCTTACAAAGAAAACGACACCCAATTTATTTACTTTTAAACTCATGTCGACCTTTTCCCATGTCGACCTTGTTCATGTTGACTAATGCCTGTGTTGACCTATTTCAGGTGTCGACCTAGTCACTGTCGACCAATAGTGGTCGACCTAATGACTGTCGACCCTATGATCCACACCCACTGATTCCGGTGCCACCACTGCACCTAATTAGATTGACCCAAAAGAGTAATTTACAGCAGTCAGGTCAGACATGTTGGTACATTACACTCAAGGTACCTTGTGAAGATACAAAAAAATGTAAATAGGGGGCCACACCAACTGCCAGTGAGTTCCTAATGGAATGGGATATGGAATGGGTGAGTTCCTAATGGAATGGGTTATGGTGGATAGTATGCCCAGGGCCGGTCTAGGATGTCAGGATTTTTTCATGAATGACAAGCAGGGGCGGCTCCAGAGGTGTGGCCGCAGCACAGTTCAAAATTCAAATAGGGGAGGCACACCAACTGCCACCAACTGCCATTTCAAACTGACTCACTGGCAGTTAGTGAGTCTCCCCTATTTGAATTTTGAACTGCGCTGCAGCCCCACCTCTGGAGCCACCACTGATGACAAGCCTTCCCTGTGTTCTACAACTTTAATAACGATTGTCAGTTGTTCAGGTTGCCTCATAGAATATCCCAGCCATCCTGTCCCATCTTATTGCTAATGCTCCCTGATAACCTCCCATCCCCAGGACTGTAGTGGCGCACTGACTGGGGATCTCTTTGTGGCAGTCGAATCCCTCACATACTGTGGCTTACGTTGCCGTGTTGTGTTTCAGCCTGGGGGGAGCCTGCAGCCGCATCGCCTGTGCTGGAGGACCCACATCTATCCTGATAAACATCTCTTCTGCCTGCCTTGTCAGAAAATTTAGTCCCTGGCTTCGGCCTATAACATGGAGAATCTGTATTTATGCTGCTTTAAGGAGAGCCTTTCCTGTGCTTCATGCTGCTTTTTGCCTGGGGCGCCGCTGTCCCCAGGGTGCCGCCGCCGCGGCAAGAGCTGATACTGACTACTGATCCCCGCTCCCCTCTCCCCGGCTGCAGCAGGTGCCGTGGGCTGTGTGGGCGCACGCCAAAGCCGGCTCTACTGACAGACACTAGAGGTCATAATTGACCTCTAGCGTCAGTGCGGCGCTGCTATGGGAGAGACGTCTCTCCCATAGAGAGGAGCCGGTGGCCGGAGACGGAGGGCATCGCAGTAGCGGTCCGGAAGCAGGAGCGGGGTTGGTAAGTATTGTGTAGTTTTTTTGTTTTTTTTATTGTGTGTGTTTGTAAGCGGCACTACTGGGGCACAGCTACTGGGGGCACAGCTACTGGGGGCAGAACTACAGGAGGCACAGCTGCAGGGCCACAACTACTGGGGCACAGCTACAGGGGGCACAACTACTGGGGGCACAGCTAGGGGGCATTGCTACAGGGGGCACAGCTACTGGGGGCAAATCTACTGGGGGCACAGCTACAGGGGTCACAGCTACAGGGGGCACGGTTACTGGGGGCACAGCTACTGAGGCACAGCTACAGGAGGGCACAAGTACAGGGGGATAACTGTTGCCACGTCCCTATTTTTGGGCGTGCGCCTTCGGCGCCAACCAGCTTTATTTTACCGGGGAAAGGGGAGGGGCGCCACAGGAAACTTTCGCCCTGGGCACCACCATGTCTAGAACCGGCCCTGCCCATATCACATACAGAGGAGTGTTTCCGGCATGCAGATATTCCACTACACTGACAGGGTGCATTTATTACCTGTCATATTTTCATGCAGGGAGATTGTAGTAGTGGTGTGGGGACCCATAGGACAAGCGGCATGATGGAACATATATCAGCTGGGGATGGGGGGGGAGGTTCTACTAATGCAGTTACAATATATTTGAAACATTACTCCTCTATTACATCATAGAAGTGCAGGGGATAACAGTGCATTATACATCTATGTTCCAGGTTACTATATTTAACATGAATACGTGCTACAGATCTGTGTGCCTGCGCTCATTATGTATGTGTCATCATGTATCCTGTAGATCCCTATGATTCACTATTCCTACACAATACATTGCAATGAATATAACTTCTGCAGTAAAATGTCAAAGTATTGGTAATATCCAATTACTGTATATTTTCCCATGCCTGCTACTGGGATTGTCTGAGTTTCATTGCAGCTTCTTTGTTTTATACCCAGTTTTTTATTATTACAGATGGGACATAGCTGATAGGTAAAGTGATGGGAGCTGGACTGCAGAAGTCACCTACGGAGGCTAAGAGGCCCATTTATCAAACAGTATTTGCGGCTATTTCCCCAGGTAGCCACAAATATTAAATATCCCCAGAACGTATGTAGGAGGGATTGCAGCAGGTATTCCACAGGCAGCCGCATACCCCGTAGGTTTCTATGGCGGATGCAATGCTGCCACATTTATCAGATTTTATCAGATTGACCCCCACAGTGATGGCAATGGCCCATTGTAGCCTATGGGCTACTCATCACATTCCTACCCAGCAGAGGGTTCCCCTGGAGCCCTCCCCGGACTTGGCTGCTATGCATATGCAGTCAACAGGACCCAGGGGCGGATTGGGAACAAAAAGCATCCCTGAAAAAAATTGTACTAGTGGCCCCACATGAGCAGCACCAGAGGTGTAAGGTCTAGCCATGAGCCATGGCAGCAGCACCCTCCCCCCAAGACTTTCCAGATAGTGGGCATGTCCAGCATCAGGGGGGAAGTTAAAAAGAAATAAAATTAAATTTTATGAGCACATTATATGTAGTGATGTGCACCGGACATTTTTCGGGTTTTGTGTTTTGGTTTTGGATTCGGTTCCGCGGCCGTGTTTTGGATTCGGACGCGTTTTGGCAAAACCTCACCAAAAATTTTTTGTCGGATTCGGGTGTGTTTTGGATTCGGGTGTTTTTTTCAAAAATACCCTAAAAAACAGCTTAAATCATAGAATTTGGGGGTCATTTTGATCCCATAGTATTATTAACCTCAATTACCATAATTTCCACTCATTTCCATATTCTGAACACCTCACACCTCGCAATATTATTTTTAGTCCTACAATTTGCTCCGAGGTCGCTGGATGGCTAAGCTAAGCGACACAAGTGGCCGACACAAACACCTGGCCCATCTAGGAGTGGCACTGCAGTGTCAGGCAGGATGGCACTTCAAAAAAATTGTCCCCAAACAGCACATGATGCAAAGAAAAAAAGAGGCGCACCGAGGTCGCTGTGTGACTAAGCTAAGCGACACAAGTGGCCGACACAAACACCTGGCCCATCTAGGAGTGGCACTGCAGTGTCAGGCAGGATCGCACTTCAAAACAATTGTCCCCAAACAGCACATGATGCAAAGAAAAATGAAAGAAAAAAGAGGTGCAAGATGGAATTGTCCTTGGGCCCTCCCACCCACCCTTATGTTGTATAAACAGGACATGCACACTTTACCGAACCCATCATTTCAGCGACAGGGTCTGCCACACGACTGTGACTGAAATGACTGGTTGGTTTGGGCCCCCACCAAAAAAGAAGCAATCAATCTCTCCTTGCACAAACTGGCTCTACAGAGGCAAGATGTCCACCTCATCATCATCCTCCGATTCCTCACCCCTTTCACTGTGTACATCCCCCTCCTCACAGATTATTAATTCGTCCCCACTGGAATCCACCATCTCAGGTCCCCGTGTACTTTCTGGAGGCAATTGCTGCTGGTGAATGTCTCTACGGAGGAATTGATTATAATTCATTTTGATGAACATCATCTTCTCCACATTTTCTGGAAGTGACCTCGTACGCCGATTGCTGACAAGGTGAGCGGCTGCACTAAACACTCTTTCGGAGTACACACTGGAGGGAGGGAAACTTAGGTAGAATAAAGCCAGTTTGTGCAAGGGCCTCCAAATTGCCTCTTTTTCCTGCCAGTATACGTACGGACTGTCTGACGTGCCTACTTGGATGCGGTCACTCATATAATCCTCCACCATTCTTTCAATGGTGACAGAATCATATGCAGTGACAGTAGACGACATGTCAGTAATCGTTGGCAGGTCCTTCAGTCCGGACCAGATGTCAGCACTCGCTCCAGACTGCCCTGCATCACCGCCAGCGGGTGGGCTCGGAATTCTTAGCCTTTTCCTCGCACCCCCAGTTGCGGGAGAATGTGAAGGAGGAGATGTTGACAGGTCACGTTCCGCTTGACTTGACAATTTTCTCACCAGCAGGTCTTTGAACCTCTGCAGACTTGTGTCTGCCGGAAAGAGAGATACAACGTAGGTTTTAAATCTAGGATCGAGCACGGTGGCCAAAATGTAGTGCTCTGATTTCAACAGATTGACCACCCGTGAATCCTGGTTAAGCGAATTAAGGGCTCCATCCACAAGTCCTACATGCCTAGCGGAATCGCTCTGTTTTAGCTCCTCCTTCAATGTCTCCAGCTTCTTCTGCAAAAGCCTGATGAGGGGAATGACCTGACTCAGGCTGGCAGTGTCTGAACTGACTTCACGTGTGGCAAGTTCAAAGGGTTGCAGAACCTTGCACAACGTTGAAATCATTCTCCACTGCGCTTGAGTCAGGTGCATTCCCCCTCCTTTGCCTATATCGTGGGCAGATGTATAGGCTTGAATGGCCTTTTGCTGCTCCTCCATCCTCTGAAGCATATAGAGGGTTGAATTCTACCTCGTTACCACCTCTTGCTTCAGATGATGGCAGGGCAGGTTCAGGAATGTTTGGTGGTGCTCCAGTCTTCTGTACGCGGTGCCTGAATGCCGAAAGTGGCCCGCAATTCTTCGGGCCACCGACAGCATCTCTTGCACGCCCCTGTCATTTTTTAAATAATTCTGCACCACCAAATTCAATGTATGTGCAAAACATGGGACGTGCTGGAATTTGCCCAGATGTAATGCACGCACAATATTGCTGGCGTTGTCCGATGTCACAAATCCCCAGGAGAGTCCAATTGGGGTAAGCCATTCTGCGATGATCTTCCTCAGTTCCCGTAAGAGGTTGTCAGCTGTGTGCCTCTTATGGAAAGCAGTGATACAAAGCGTAGCCTGCCTAGGAACGAGTTGGCGTTTGTGAGATGCTGCTACTGGTGCCGCCGCTGCTGTTCTTGCTGCGGGAGGCAATACATCTACCCAGTGGGCTGTCACAGTCATATAGTCCTGAGTCTGCCCTGCTCCACTTGTCCACATGTCAGTGGTTAAGTGGACATTGGGTACAACTGCATTTTTTAGGACACTGGTGAGTCTTTTTCTGAGGTCTGTGTACATTTTCGGTATCGCCTGCCTAGAGAAATGGAACCTAGATAGTATTTGGTACCGGGGACACAGTACCTCAATCAAGTCTATAGTTGCCTCTGAATTAACGATGGATACCGGAACCACGTTTCTCACCGCCCAGGCTGCCAAGGCCTGAGTTATCTGCTTTGCAGCAGGATGACTGCTGTGATATTTCATCTTCCTCGCAAAGGACTGTTGGACAGTCAATTGCTTACTGGAAGTAGTACAAGTGGTCTTCCGACTTCCCCTCTGGGATGACGATCGACTCCCAGCAGCAACAACAGCAGCGCCAGCAGCAGTAGGCGTTACACTCAAGGATGCATCGGAGGAATCCCAGGCAGGAGAGGACTCGTCAGACTTGACAGTGACATGGCCTGCAGGACTATTGGCTTTCCTGGGTAAGGAGGAAATTGAGACTGAGGGAGTTGGTGGTGTGGTTTGCAGGAGCTTGGTTACAAGAGGAAGGGATTTAGTGGTCAGTGGACTGCTTCCGCTGTCATCCAAACTTTTTGAACTTGTCACTGACTTATGATGAATGCGCTGCAGGTGACGTATAAGGGAGGATGTTCCGAGGTGGTTAACGTCCTTACCCCTACTTATTACAGCTTGACAAAGGCAACACACTGCTTGACACCTGTTGTCCGCATTTGTGTTGAAATAATTCCACACCGAAGAGGTGATTTTCTTTGTATTTTGACCAGGCATGTCAATGGCCATATTCGTCCTACGGACAACAGGTGTCTCCCCGGGTGCCTGACTTAAACAAACCACCTCACCATCAGAATCCTCCTTGTCAATTTCCTCCCCAGCGCCAGCAACACCCATATCCTCATCCTGGTGTACTTCAAAAGTGACATCTTCAATTTGACTATCAGGAACTGGACTGCGGGTGCTCCTTCCAGCACTTGCAGGGGGCGTGCAAATGGTGGAAGGCGCAAGCTCTTCCCGTCCAGTGTTGGGAAGGTCAGGCATCGCAACCGACACAATTGGACTCTCCTTGGGGATTTGTGATTTAGAAGAACGCACAGTTCTTTGCTGTGCTTTTGCCAGCTTAAGTCTTTTCATTTTTCTAGCGAGAGGATGAGTGCTTCCATCCTCATGTGAAGCTGAACCACTAGCCATGAACATAGGCCAGGGCCTCAGCCGTTCCTTGCCACTCCGTGTCGTAAATGGCATATTGACAAGTTTACGCTTCTCCTCAGACGCTTTCAATTTAGATTTTTGGGTCATTTTACTGAACTTTTGTTTTTTGGATTTTACATGCTCTCTACTATGACATTGGGCATCGGCCTTGGCAGACGACGTTGATGGCATTTCATCGTCTTGGCCATGACTAGTGGCAGCAGCTTCAGCACGAGGTGGAAGTGGATCTTGATCTTTCCCTATTTTACCCTCCACATTTTTGTTCTCCATTTTTTAATGTGTGGAATTATATGCCAGTATCAATAGCAATGGCCTACTACTATATATACTGCACACAACTAAAATGCACCACAGGTATAGAATGTAGATGGATAGTATACTTAATGACGACACAGAGGTAGGCACAGCAGTGGCCTTCCGTATCGTACTGCTATATATAGTATACTGGTGGTCACTGGTCAGCAAAACTCTGCACTGTACTCCTCCTATATAATATTAATTATACTGGTGGTCCCCAGTCCCCACAGTAAAGCAGCACACTGAGCACAGATATGGAGTGTTTTTCAGGCAGACAACGTATACTGGTGGTCACTGTCAGCAAAACTCTGCACTGTACTCCTGCTATATAATACAGCTGCTCCCCAGTCCCCACAATTAAGCAGTGTGAGCACAGATATATTATGCAGCACACTGAGCACAGATATGGTATGGAGCGTTTTTTTCAGGCAGAGAACGGATAAAACTGGTGGTCACTTATCAGGAAAACTCTGCACTGTTCTCCTCCTAACAGCTGCTCCCCAGTCCTCCCCACAATTAAGCAATAAAGCAATCAAGTTCAACAATAAACGGAGAGGACGCCAGCGACGTCCTCTCCCTATCATCTCCAATGCACGAGTGAAAATGGCGGCGACGCGCGGCTGCTTATATAGAATCCGAATCTCGCGAGAATCCGACAGCGGGATGATGACGTTCGGGCGCGCTCGGGTTAGCCGAGCAAGGCGGGAAGGTTCGAACCTGCCTCGGACCCGTGTAAAATGGGTGAAGTTCGGGGGGGTTCGGTTTCCGAGAAACCGAACCCGCTCATCACTAATTATATGATACACCTTCAGAATTTAGGAAACTATATCATTCTTTAGAAAGATATATTTTCTTGCTTATTACTCCAACCGTATCCCAATCACTATTCACTCAATCTTATATGTCAGCCAAGCAGGCAGATAGAGCATACACTAGATCATCTGCAATCACAGGCTAAGTGGCAAAGTCATTTTCATATATGCAAATTATTTTGCATCTTATTCATTATGTCTATAAAAAGGATCACATGTCCTCAAACAAAACAGGCCCCACGGGTGCGTCGGCCCACCGGGAATCTTCCCTGTGAACCCTATGGCCAATCCGCCTCTGGCAGGACCACACGGGTGTAGTATGGTATGCCGGCGGCTGGGCTCCCGGTGACTAGCATACCGGCACCGGAATCCCGACTGCCGGCATACCATACCTTGCGGGCTCGCTGCGCTCGGCATGCTGCAGGCACCGTGGCGTGCTATGCGCGCCACGCTATTTATTCTCCTTCCAGGGGGGGGTCGTGGACCCCCAAGAGGGAGAAAAAGTATCGGTATGCCGGCAGTCGGGATTCCGGCGCCGGTATACTGTGCGCCAGGATCCCGACTGCCGGCAACCTGAAGACCACCCGGACCACACATGTGCAGCAACCACCAGCAGATCACTGAGCACGTCGCAGGGGCTGGCTCCTTTCGGGACCCCTGTCCCTGCGGATCAGCGGTGTAAGTATGCGGGTACGCTCGGGTACGGAGTACCCTTAAGAATTTGGCAGCGGGTACGCAGTACCACCTGCCACACATTTTGCCATTACCACAATTATAATGTGCCACAAAGCAACAAGCCTAGGGAGGCCAATCCCGGGATCGGCGGGATCCCGGGATTTAGGCCCAAAATTGCCGGGATTTGAATCCCGGGATTGGAGCCTCCAATCCCGGGATTCACGGGATTGCATTGCGCATGTGCAACGCAGCAGCGAGGGAGGGTTGGTGTAAGTAACTTACTATTAGGCGGGCGGCAGCATTAGGCGGGCGGCAGCCATGTACACAGACCGCTAATCACAGCTGGTGGACCGGCGGCCAATCAGGGAAGCGGCCGCAGCGGCTCCTGATTAGCTGCCGGACTGCCCGTTCTGACTGGCTGACGGCCAGCACTACAATTTGAAAGGCCTCCGGCGCGCTCAGCGCGTCTTGTCCATGGCTGCCGGCTGCCGCCCGTCTAATAGTAAGTGTAGTTTTACTGACACCAACCCTCCCTCACTGTGGTGCTCACTTCAGCCTCCCTCCGGCTCCGCTTCCTACACCCTCCAGCGCTGCTCCCTAATCCCTGCACTACACCCACCCTCCAGCGCTGCTCCCTAGTCCCTACACTACACCCACCCTCCAGCGCTGCTCCCTAGTCCCTACACTACACCCACCCTCCAGCACTGCTCCCTAGTCCCTACACTACACCCACCCTCCAGCGCTGCTCCCTAGTCCCTACACTACACCCACCCTCCAGCGCTGCTCCCTAGTCCCTACACTACACCCACCCTCCAGCGCTGCTCCCTACAGCCTCCGTGCTCCCTACACTCTTTTCCACTGCCCTCCACTCCCACTCTCCCTGCTGCAATCCCGGGATCCCGGGAATCCCAGGATTGAGCGTTTTTCAATCCCGAATCCCGGGATTGAAAAAACGGCCCGGGATTGGCCTCCCTAAACAAGACCCATGGTGCTTGGCAGCATGACGGCTCCTCCCACTTTGTCAGGGTTACTGGGAGTGCGACAGTGGCTGTATTTTCCTATTATAATGGAGGCATTACTATATATTGTCATTAAATTGGGGGCATTACTATACATTTCTATTATACTGGAGGTATCACTATATATTTCTATTATCCTGGAGGTATTACTATATATGTTTAGCCTTGCCTCCAGATTCCCCCCAAAAAAGGGTCTGTCGTGTGGCCACGCCACTCCCACTAGCAGCATGTGGCCACACCCCCTCACAACACATGACCACACCCATTTTTTGGCACTCAGTACCACTAAGAAAATATTTCTGCTTGCACCACTGCTGTGGGTGCTCTTTAATACATTCCCCCGATACAATCACATATTGCAGTGCGATCCTGGGCTCTAATATGACGTCCAGATCGCATTGTAATCAATGATAACGGAACCCTAAGAGTGCAGCAATGAGAACTGTGATCTCTGCAAGTTGACTAATTATCAATGTTAAAAAAAAGTTAACTATAACAGGGCCATTGTGAGCATTCATCTCTTATCATTTGTATAATAGTAATAATAATTATAACAACAACAATAATAATAATAATAATAATAATAATAAAAATGTTCCAATGCTTTAAGTTATAAAAGACTGCATATGGGTAATAATAATACGGATATAAAATGGGTATCCCACTTCTCTGTCGCAATGAGAAGGATCTACATACTTATAGGCTGGGGTTAAATTTCTGCTCTTGGCCTGAGACGAGTGATCTCGTCATTAATACATGGCCTATTAGTTAGGCTGAACAAAATACTACTCTATTTGGTCTATAAATAGCCCTGCCATTAGTAATGGAGGTGGATCTGCAACATGCTATTGTGGCCACAGGAAATGTGCTAATTCCCATCAGATGGCAAGGTTACATTTATAGACTGTTTGGATTTAGAGGACATTGATTGGCATGAGAACAAAACCAGCCTGATCATTAATATCACCCGGCTAACGTCAGATCTGAAGTGAATCATTTGCTGTCTTATTTTGTGGCTATGTTACGTTCCCCGTAGTGGGTTCTTTTGTTTTTGGTAGAAGCTTGTAATCAGTGCCGTTTCTAGCGGCGGGCGAGCCGTGCGACCGCATTGGGCGCCCGCCACGGCACTTGTTGGCTCTCCTATACTGCTCTCCCACCTCCCTTCCATAGTACTCTACTCAGGGGGTGGAGTTTCATGGAATGACGCGGTTGCGTTGCGATGTCACGACGCAACTGAGCCATTCTGCAAAATTCCGCATCCCGAGGGGAGTACTATGGAAGAGAGATGGGGGAGTAGGATGGCAGTGCCAGCGAGTAAACATCCCTGGCAATGAGCACTACCCTTGGCAATGAGCAGGGCCGTTTCTTGGGGCAGGCGAGCAGTGCAACCGCACTGGGCGCCCGCCGCGGCACTAACTGTGGCTCCCTGCTTCCCCCTCCTATTTTTCCCCAAGTAACCCGCTCGGGGGGCGGAGTTTCACGGAATGACGCGGTTGCGTCGTTACGTCACGACACAACCCCGTCACTCCGCGAAACTCCCCCCCCCTCCCCCCCCCCCGAGCGGAGTACAGAGGGGGATCCAAGTTAGGAAGAGGGAAAGGCCGGCGCAAGGAGCGACTAGTGAGGCGGGCCGAAGAGTGGTAATCGCCTCTGTAAGTATTCTCTTTCTCTCTCAATGTGTAAAATGGGGACACCTGCCGCAATGTGTGAAATGGGTACTCTTGCCTGCCGCAGTGTGGGGTTTTAATGTATCAAGGGCATTGCGGTGTGTGGCATAATATGGTGCAGGGGGCATTACTGTGTGGGGCTTAATATGGTAGAATTTTTTTTCCTGTGGTGGTCGTGATCTGTTGGAGCAGGGTCAAAAACTGGATTGTGTAGTAGTCATTTCAGACGAGGCCACACCCATTTAGATGAGGCCACGCCTCTTTGCCGGGGGAAGGGCGACGCACGTTTTTTTTATCTAGGTGTGTGTGTGTGTGTGTGGGGGGGGGCACATTTTTTTTATATCTTGGGGGGGCGCATTTTTTAATCTCGCACTGGGAGCCAAATTGGCTAGAAACAGCCCTGGCAATGAGCATGACAAACAGCGCATGAAACCCCTGGCAACGAGCGTGACACCAAGCATATGAAATCCCTGGCAACAAGCAGGTAATGTAAAAGTAATTAGAACTTGAAGCTTTACTGTAGGGCATAATATATCACGGGCATTGCGGTGTAAGGTATAATATGGTGCAAAGGGCATTACTGTGTGGGGTTTAATATGGTGGATTTTTTTTTTCATGTGGTGGCCGAGGTCTGTTGCTGCAGTGTCAAAAACTGGGGTGTACGGTAGTCATTTCCTGTGAGACCACGCCCATTTTAGCAAGACCACACCCATTTTAACGAGGCCACACCCGTCACCCGGAGCGCGCCCGCAAAATAGTTTTTTTTATGTCTATTGGGGAAAGGGGGTGGGGGCATTTTTTTTTTACTGGGTGGGGTGTGTTCAAACTGAAATCTAAATTGCAGTGTAAACATAAAGCAGCCAGTATTTACCCTGCACAGAAACAATATAACCCACCCAAATCTAACTCTCTCTGCACATGTTACATCTGCCCCACCTGCAGTGCAACAGGGTTTTACCTAGTGATGAGCGGGTTCGGTTCCTCGGAAACCGAACCCCCCCGAACTTCACCCATTTTACACGGGTCCGAGGCATACTCGGATTCTCCCGTATGGCTCGGTTAACCCGAGCACGCCCGAACGTCATCATCCCGCTGTCGGATTCTCGCGAGATTCTGATTCTATATAAGGAGCCGCGCGTCGATGCCATTTTCACTCGTGCATTGGAAATGTTAGGGAGAGGACGTGGCTGGCGTCCTCTCCGTTTGTGCTTATTGCTTAATTGTGGGGACTGGGGAGCAGCTGTATTATATAGGAGGAGTACAGTGCAGAGTTTTGCTGATCAGTGACCACCAGTTTTATCCGTTCTCTGCCTGAAAAACGCTCCATATCTGTGCTCAGTGTGCTGCATATATCTGTGCTCACACTGCTTTATTGTGAGGACTGGGGACCAGCAGTATTATATAGGAGGAGTACAGTGCAGAGTTTTGCTGACCAGTGACCACCAGTATTATACGTTGTCTGCCTGAAAAACGCTCCATATCTGTGCTCAGTGTGCTGCATATATCTGTGCTCACACTGCTTTATTGTGGGGACTGGGGACCACCAGTATATTATATAGGAGGAGTACAGTGCAGAGTTTTGCTGACAGTGACCACCAGTATATATAGCAGTACGGTACGGAAGGCCACTGCTCTACCTACCTCTGTGTCGTCAAGTATACTATCCATCTAGATTCTATACCTGTGGTGCATTTTAGTTTTGCAGTTTGCTGACAGTGACCACCAGTATATATAGCAGTACGGTACGGAAGGCCACTGCTCTACCTACCTCTGTGTCGTCAAGTATACTATCCATCTAGATTCTATTCCTGTGGTGCATTTTAGTTTTGCAGTTTGCTGACAGTGACCACCAGTATATATAGCAGTACCGTACGGAAGGCCACTGCTCTACCTACCTCTGTGTCGTCAAGTATACTATCCATCTAGATTCTATACCTGTGGTGCATTTTAGTTTTGCAGTTTGCTGACAGTGACCACCAGCATATATAGCAGTACGGTACGGAAGGCCACTGCTCTACCTACCTCTGTGTCGTCAAGTATACTATCCATCCATACCTGTGGTGCATTTCAGTTGTGCGCAGTATATATAGTAGTAGGCCATTGCTATTGATACTGGCATATAATTCCACACATTAGAAAATGGAGAACAAAAATGTGGAGGTTAAAATAGGGAAAGATCAAGATCCACTTCCACCTCGTGCTGAAGCTGCTGCCACTAGTCATGGCCGAGATGATGAAATGCCATCAATGTCGTCTGCCAAGGCCGATGCCCAATGTCATAGTAGAGAGCATGTAAAATCCAAAAAACAAAAGTTCAGTAAAATGACCCAAAAATCAAAATTGAAAGCGTCTGATGAGAAGCGTAAACTTGCCAATGTGCCATTTACGACACGGAGTGGCAAGGAACGGCTGAGGCCCTGGCCTATGTTCATGGCTAGTGGTTCAGATTCACATGAGGATGGAAGCACTCATCCTCTCGCTAGAAAAATGAAAAGACTTAAGCTGGCAAAAGCACAGCAAAGAACTGTGCGTTCTTCTAAATCACAAATCCCCAAGGAGAGTCCAATTGTGTCGATTGCGATGCCTGACCTTCCCAACACTGGACGGGAAGAGCTTGCGCCTTCCACCATTTGCACGCCCCCTGCAAGTGCTGGAAGGAGCACCCGCAGTCCAGTTCCTGATAGTCAAATTGAAGATGTCACTGTTGAAGTACACCAGGATGAGGATATGGGTGTTGCTGGCGCTGGGGAGGAAATTGACAAGGAGGATTCTGATGGTGAGGTGGTTTGTTTAAGTCAGGCACCCGGGGAGACACCTGTTGTCCATGGGATGAATATGGCCATTGACATGCCTGGTCAAAATTAAAAAAAATCACCTCTTCGGTGTGGAATTATTTCAACACAAATGCGGACAACAGGTGTCAAGCCGTGTGTTGCCTTTGTCAAGCTGTAATAAGTAGGGGTAAGGACGTTAACCACCTAGGAACATCCTCTCTTATACGTCACCTGATCCGCATTCATCAGAAGTCAGTGACAAGTTCAAAAACTTTGGATGACAGCGGAAGCAGTCCACTGACCACTAAATCCCTTCCTCTTGTAACCAAGCTCCTGCAAACCACACCACCAACTCCCTCAGTGTCAATTTCCACCTTACACAGGAAAGCCATTAGTCCTGCAGGCCATGTCACCGGCAAGTCTGACGAGTCCTCTACTGCCTGGGATTCCTCCGATGCATCCTTGAGTGTAACGCCTACTGCTGCTGGCGCTGCTGTTGTTGCTGCTGGGAGTCGATCGTCATCCCAGAGGGGAAGTCGGAAGACCACTTGTACTACTTCCAGTAAGCAATTGACTGTCCAACAGTCCTTTGCGAGGAAGATGAAATATCACAGCAGTCATCCTGCTGCAAAGCGGATAACTCAGTCTTGTCAGCCTGGGTGGTGAGAAACGTGGTTCCGGTATCCACCGTTAATTCACAGGGAATTAGAGACTTGATTGAGGTACTGTGTCCCCGGTACCAAATACCATCTAGGTTCCATTTCTCTAGGCAGGCGATACCGAAAATGTACACAGACGTCAGAAAAAGAGTCACCAGTGTCCTAAAAAATGCAGTTGTACCCAATGTCCACTTAACCACGGACATGTGGACAAGTGGAGCAGGGCAGACTCAGGACTATATGACTGTGACAGCCCACTGGGTAGATGTATTGCCTCCAGCAGCAAGAACAGCAGCGGCGGCACCAGTAGCAGCATCTCGCAAACGCCAACTCGTTCCTAGGCAGGCTACGCTTTGTATCACTGCTTTCCATAAGAGGCACACAGCTGACAACCTCTTACGGAAACTGAGGAACATCATCGCAGAATGGCTTACCCCAATTGGACTCTCCTGGGTATTTGTGACATCGGACAACGCCAGCAATAAAGTGCGTGCATTACATCTGGGCAAATTCCAGCACGTCCCATCTTTTGCACATACATTGAATTTGGTGGTGCAGAATTATTTAAAAAACGACAGGGGCGGGGCGTGGCTTGGACGCCATGGTGAGAGGCTGCAGAGAGTGAGAGCTCCGTGCTCCCAGTGCACAAATTTGGGCATCTATATACTGGGCGCCCTCCCTGACGGCCCTCCATCAGTCCTCTGCCCTAGGGAACAACTGGCGCGGGGTTTGGGCGTGTCCGCGGAATCGGGCTCCTGCGGGTTGCGGCCTGCCCTCACCTTTCGAGCCGGGAGCTGCGGTGGCTGGGGCACCCGTAGCTGGGTCCGATGTCGCCGCGGATCGCCGCGGGGCTCTGGAGGAGGAGGAGATTGGAGAACGAGGCGGCTCCTGCCTGCCTGCAGCGGCTCGCGCAGGACGCCGTAGCGCGCGGAGGATGGGACCGTTCTGGGGCCGGTGAGTGAGTCGGGGTCGGCGAGGGCGCCCGGGGCCGGACGCTCCGGCGGCCATCTTGCTTGTGGGCACTACAGGCTGTGGAAGCCTGGAACTGGACGCTCCGGTGGCCATCTTACTTGTGGGCACTACAGGCTGTAGAAGCCTGGAACTGGATGCTGCTGCGGCCATCTTAACTGGGGGCACTGCAGGCTGCAGTTTACTGATTCCCCCTTACTCTCCACCACAGCAAGCCCTCTCTTTTATGTGGATAAGTGCCTCTGCAGACCCCAGTGCAATCACTGGATAACTGTTCCTATACTTATAATAAACTACAACTACATACAGTGCACTGAGGCGGCTGCCTTTGATCCTTCCCGCTCTCTCCCCGGGGACCCGCCACGCTGACGGGTACCGTGCTGGACGCTGCCTGCTGAGACCGGGGGTTGCGACGGAGAGGACACAACAGACGACCCGATTTTGAAGGCCCTGAGCTAGAGGCCGACACCGCCATATTAGTTGGGAACCGCATGCCCACTCTGCTTACTGACCCGGGACTGGATCTCCCTCTTGTGGCGACTCCCTGAATTGCACCCTTTTCCTCAGATTTTCTTATACTACATTGGGGAGGTGGCGGAGACCCCCCCTCTCCTAATACTGCTCTACCTGCACTTCCGGAAGGGAGGCTCGGAGCGCACCAAGATGGGTGAGCGGTACGCCGACACTCTCCAGCTACGATACTCAACCCTCCGCGCCATGGTGCCTGGTCTTTAAATTACAATGACCTGATCAAGCCACGCAGGGGGGAACGCGTGATATGTCACCTGTAAGTGGATACCCAGTTCGACGATAACTCCTTCTGACCACGCCTAGCATCGTGCCTCATGCCGGGCAGACGGTCTACCAAGAAAGGGTCATCTGCTTCAGCCAACTCATCCAGAGCCAAGGCTTTTCAGACGCTATTCCGACCACCGATAACTGCCTCTACCTCAGCCACCCCTTCCTCATCCTCCTTGCCCTCCAGAGTCATGGCGGGCAAGACGGTTGGGGGGCAACCTGCTCTCCTTCCGCCATCTTCTCCTGTGGTGGAGTCTTCGGACTTATCTACCATTCTCTCCACATTGCGGTCCCTGCCTACTCGCCAGGACCTGCAGCAAGACCTTCAATCCATGGAACAACGGATACAGGATTCCATTCAGACCCGTCTCTCTTCCTTGCAGTCTGATATCGCGCAGGTCGCAGATAGAGTAGTAACACTAGAAGATTGCGCTGAGAAGACGGATACAAAAATTTCTGATCTCCATGATCTCATCTCTCGGCAGTCGTGTTCTCTGGTAGCCATGGGCCGACGACTCGATGACGTAGACAACAGAGGTCGCCGGAATAACCTGCGAATACGAGGCTTACCTGAGGGCGTCGCGCCCCAAAATCTTGAATCTGCTCTAACCAAAATATTCAATGAACTTTTGGAGATGGACTCTGAATACCAGATGGTGTTTGACACAGCACATCGAGCTTTGCGCCCTAGAGGAGCGCCGACGGAATGACCCCGAGACGTTATCTGCAGACTCCACTACTTTTAAGAGAAGGAGGAGATTCTTAGAGCAGTCAGACGGGCACCGGACATTACTTTTGAGGGCCATAGGATACAAATCTTCCCGGACATTTCGTGGTCTACCTTACAGCAGAGGCGTATACTCCGCCCCATCACAGATGAACTCAAAAGCCGTAACATCAAATTCCGGTGGGGTTTTCCAATATCTATCCAAGTGACCTATAAAGGATCCCTTTATGTTCTGCAGGAATACGATGGCGTTAAGGACTTCTGCTTAGCTCTGGATATCCCGGCCCGAGTCTCCCTAACTGGCTGGACCCGTTTGAACTTTCACTGGCTCCACCACCCCAAAAGGAACGGTGGCAGAGAGTCCGTAATCCTAGGAGGCGGCGGCGGAATGATGCGTCCGGGGAATCTTCATCTGTGCCCGCTGCTACAGTTACCACGGTTGACACGGGGTGACGAGGATGGACAGGATCTCCGGCTACGATTTACAAAGACATGTGACTATTGGATATACTTATTGAGTATATGATATGTTGTTTTCTCTTTTACGATGTCTTTTCACTGCAGGTCGAATAGTCTATTCCGGTGACTACTTCAGTACTCGTTTGCCACTCATGGATGTTTACGTACTGATACCTCCTGCCAAATTATGTACTTTGGTTTCTGTATTTGTTTCCTGGTTTCTAGGTTGTCGCTCTTATATTGAATTGACATTCCCTGTTACGTTGTCTTGCCTCCAAGTACCTACTGCCCTGCTTGGTTTTTTTTTTGCAGCTTACTGTTTTAGTTTCTTCTTTACTAGAACTGCTCTATCCACTGAATAATTTTGAATAGTTTTGTTTATACCTCAATGCTACCTGTGGTGATGTGTCCCAGTTCCCCCCAGACCCCCCTTTGCTCTGCTATACATTTGTAGATCATGGGCCATTTCTGGTCTCCCATGACTAACGATGCAGAGTATTGCTGTTGCATTGACAGCTGTTTTCTTTATCTCTTCTTGTCTCTGTTATTTCCCTCCCTCCCTCCCTCTTGTGTTTTCCTACCCCCCTCCCCTTATTCGGACGAGGTGCTCTGGGCGGCTGCTCTTTCAGTAGGGTTGTGTGGGTGCCACAGCGAGTTAGCAATGCTAGTCTTCACGAATATTAGATTACTATGGCTAACTTAAAGTTAATATCGTTTAACGTAAAAGGCCTTAATATCCCCGAGAAGAGGTCCCGGCTCCTACACTTTTTGCACACCAACAAAGCGGACGTGGTGTTCCTTCAGGAGACGCACTTTAAAAGAGGTGCCTCTCCGAAGCTGCACTCCCGTCATTTCCCGCAGGGGTATTATAATGATTTCTCTGGGGCTAAGGCCAAGGGAGTTGCAATTTTGTTTGCTAAACATATTAGACTACATGACGTATTAGAAATCCCTATTGGAGATGGGAGGGGCCTGATGGTAAGGGCTACCATCGCTGACCAAATTTTTACATTTGGTAACCTTTATCTCCCTAATCAGGGTCAGATCCGTTTTATGAGGGAGGCTTTGGAGCTGATGGAGCAATCTCTGGCGGGGGTATTAGTGATAGGTGGCGACCTTAATTGGGCATTGGAGCCTCTTCTAGATACTTCAACTGGAGCACCTAGATCCTCTATGAATGATGTTAGACGCTTTAAGTCAATTTTACATGATTTTCAGTTAATGGACACCTGGCGCCTGCTCCATCCCAAAGATAGGGACTACACGTTTTATTCTCACCCACACAATTGTTACACCCGTATTGACTATCTCTTTGTGGACCATAACTCCCTCGATTTTCTCGTAGATGCCACAATAGGTCAAATAGTCGGCTCTGACCATGCCCCAACTACTGTTACCCTGTCTTTGCGCTGCCCCCCCCCCCCGCGCCAGTGGCGTTGGCGCTTTAACGAGCATTTTCTCAGAGATCCAGACTGTCGGGCCCAATTGGACAGTGCTATTGAGGACTATATAGCTCTTAACATGACTGATGAAGTCTCCCCAGTGACGGTATGGGAAGCCCATAAATGTGTGATTAGGGGAAAATGCATTCAACTGGGCTCCCTCCTTAAGAAACAAAAAAATGAATGTCGGGAAGCTCTACTTGCTAAAATTAAAAGGCTGGAACTCATTCATAAATCCACACTAACCTCAGACGTGTTAGCAGAGCTGCAAGACGCTTGATCTTCTCTTAATAACTTGCTGAATGAAGGCACCCGTAGGGCATGCTGCTGCTGTCGACACAAGTTCCATAGATGGCGTAATAAACCCGGGAAACTTCTTGCCCACGCTCTTCGTGCCCAAAGTTCCCTGACTTATATTAGAGAGATTAAGGACTCCTCTGGTGTGCCCCATGCTTCTGACGGTAAGATGGCGGAGATCTTTCATGAGTACTATACGAAACTCTATAATTTGGCGTCACAGCGCTCCCATTGTGAGCAGTCATTACATGGGAAGGCAGTGGAGGATTACCTGGAAGAGATTAAATTCCCGTCCCTCTCCCCAGCTAAAATTGAGGCCCTTGACGACCCTTTTACAGCCGACGAATTGCTGTCCGCTCTGAAGTCCTCCCCATCTGGAAAAAGCCCGGGCCCCGACGGCTTTCCCATATCCTATTACAAAACATTTCAAGATAAACTTCTCCCTCTCCTGCTCCGCGCATGCAATTCTGTCTCTCCGCAGGCCCCCTTCTCGAACCAGTCCTTGGGGGCTCATGTCACGGTCATCCCTAAAGACGGAAAAGACCTATCATTGCCATCTAGTTACAGGCCAATCTCTCTCCTTAACGTTGATATTATATTGTATGCTAAACTCTTGGCGAACCGCCTGTGTCTATTGCTGCCAACAGTAATACACCCGGATCAGGTTGGTTTCGTGCGAGGTAGAGAAGCAAGAGACAACACCATACGAGTGATTGACTTGATAGCCCATGCGAACTCCGCTAAAGTTCCCATGATGCTTCTCTCCATAGATGCTGAGAAAGCCTTTGACCGCATCGACTGGGTCTTTATGGAAGAGACGCTGCGTCGACTGGGCCTGGGAGAGGTGTTCTTGCAAAAAATCCTGGCGCTATATCGAGCACCCTCGGCACATGGGGTGCGGGTAAATGGAATACTTTCTGACCCGATAGCCATCTCTAATGGGACTAGACAGGGATGCCCGCTGTTGCCATTGATATATGTTATCTGCATGGAGTCTCTGGCTAGAGCCATTCGGCAGAACCCTGATGTCACTGGCCTGAGGGTGGGCGGAAACGAACATAAACTTGCATTATTCGCGGACGACCTTTTGGCGGTCGTTACAAACCCTGCTATTTCCCTGCCTGGTCTTATGAAAGAATTTGCACGCTTTGGAGCATTGTCCAATTTCAAGATTAACTATGCTAATCGACGGCCCTTAGTATCTCTCTCACCACGGATTTAGTCTCGTCCCTAAAGACTGCATTCCCATTTACCTGGCACCCCTCACACATTAAATACTTAGGCATTCTGATCCCATCCTCCCTCTCGGCCACGGTCACTCTAAACCACCTTCCTTTATTGCGCAAGCTGCGTAAGGAAATGTCGCAGTGGCTCCAACAGAAGTTCTCCTGGCTAGGCCGTATAAACATTGTGAAAATGATATCCTGCCACGGCTGCTTTATCTTTTCCAAACTATCCCCTTAAAGCTCCCCCATCAGTTTTTGGTAAGTGCACACAAAGCTATCAGCCACTTTGTTTGGGGTGGCAGAAAACCCAGGTTTAAACAATGCTACTTATTCTTAAGGAAGGCTCAGGGGGCCAACAGCTGCCCATGGTTTCGGCATATTATCAGGCTACAATTTTGAATAGGGTTCTAGATTGGTCACGATCTGGCGCCGGCTCTAAACAGTGGGTTGACTTGGAGAAACGGTCCTCGGGTCTACATTTACAGGCAGTACCCTGGCTTGGAACCATTGGCCGCTCCTCACATCTGACGGTTGGACCCACCTTGGCTCTGTGGAGAACACTGAGATTTAAAATGGGTCTTTCCTCATCAACTTCCCTGCTTCTCCCGCTCCTCGACAACCCGCTGTTTGGACCGGGTATGGGTGGTGGTGTGGCCGCTAGGTGGAGCAGGGCAGGCTTGACTAGATTAACACATTTGCTCTCTGGGGGGAAGATCAAAGCTTTTAATGACCTTAGGGAGGGAACTGATATTCCTGCGACTGACTTCTGGTTCTATCTCCAAACTCGCCATTTTATTTTGTCTCACAGGACAGCCGCTGCATTGACTGGTAGTCTTACCCCTTTTGAAGCAATGTGCTCCCAATCCTCTGAACCCTCACATGTTGTATCAGGTATCTATAAGATATTGCTACATGGTCGTTTCCCCGGTGACCCCGCTTTCTGCGCGAAATGGGATGCAGATTTCACACCTAGAGGGATACATATTAACTGGAAGAAACACTGTGAAGTTATGTCCCGTTGCTCTACAAGCTTAGAAGTTATTGAAACACAGTATAAACTGCTTACTAGATGGTATCGCTGTCCCTCCCTTTTACATAAGTTTTTTCCCTCAGTGTCCCCCTTGTGTTGGAGATGTGGAAGGGAGTGTGGCACCCTTATTCATATATGGTGGGACTGCCCCCTGATCGCTACCTTTTGGGGCCATATAATTCAAATCTCCTCCAAGATCCTGGGGTTTCAGGTTCCTACTGGAATTGACTTCTGGTTGCTCTCCCATACTACAATTCCACTGGCACAGTACAAACACTCCCTTCTCAAACACCTCAATAACGCAGCGAGAGCGATAGTACCAGTCCATTGGAAGTCTCCGGCCCCCCCTCGAATATGGGAATGGTTCCAGCGGATAGAATTTTATAGATCAATGGAGGATATTTTTCATTCGGTCCTTGACTCACGTGCCGATTATGTCGCCACGTGGTTTTCTTGGATGGAGTTTAAATCTACCTCTACCTACAAAGACCAGATCCCACTAGACTCAGCATGATGCCGCTTATCTGTGTAGCCCGCCTCGCTTTACGGAACCCAAACTAATATCTAGTTAAGATTGATTAGCTCGCCCATTCCCCTTCCTTGATTTTATTCCCACTTCCCCCCTCTAACCTTTGTCTTGTTTTTTGTGTAGATTTTGGATGTTTTATATTTTACAGGTATCTTGACCCATGTGTTTCTATATTGTATGACTTGTTGTACTCTTGGTAACGTCCTTACTTTTTCTGTAAAACCAAAATAAAGAATATATTAAAAAAAAAAAAACGACAGGGGCGTGCAAGAGATGTTGTCGGTGGCCCGAAGAATTGCGGGCCACTTTCGGCATTCAGCCACCGCATGCCGAAGACTGGTGCACCACCAAACAGTCCTGAACCTGCCCTGCCATCATCTGAAGCAAGAGGTGGTAACGAGGTGGAATTCAACCCTCTATATGCTTCAGAGGATGAAGGAGCAGCAAAAGGCCATTCAAGCCTATACATCTGCCCACGATATAGGCAAAGGAGGGGGAATGCACCTGACTCAAGCGCAGTGAAGAATGATTTCAACGTTGTGCAAGGTTCTGCAACCCTTTGAACTTGCCACACGTGAAGTCAGTTCAGACACTGCCAGCCTGAGTCAGGTCATTCCCCTCATCAGGCTTTTGCAGAAGAAGCTGGAGACATTGAAGGAGGAGCTAAAACAGAGCGATTCCGCTAGGCATGTGGGACTTGTGGATGGAGCCCTTAATTCGCTTAACCAGGATTCACGGGTGGTCAATCTGTTGAAATCAGAGTACTACATTTTGGCCACCGTGCTCGATCCTAGATTTAAAACCTACGTTGTATCTCTCTTTCTGGCAGACACAAGTCTGCAGAGGTTCAAAGACCTGCTGGTGAGAAAATTGTCAAGTCAAGCGGAACGTGACCCGTCAACAGCTCCTCCATCACATTCTCCCGCAACTGGGGGTGCGAGGAAAAGGCTAAGAATTCCAAGCCCACCCGCTGGCGGTGATGCAGGGCAGTCTGGAGCGAGTGCTGACATCTGGTCCGGACTGAAGGACCTGGCAACGATTACTGACATGTCGTCTACTGTCACTGCATATGATTCTGTCACCATTGAAAGAATGGTGGAGGATTATATGAGTGACCGCATCCAAGTAGGCACATCAGAAAGTCCGTACGTATACTGGCAGGAAAAAGAGGCAATTTGGAGGCCCTTGCACAAACTAGCTGTATTTTACCTAAGTTGCCCACCCTCCAGTGTGTACTCCGAAAGAGTGTTTAGTGCAGCTGCTCACCTTGTCAGCAATCGGCGTACGAGGTTACTTCCAGAAAATGTGGAGAAGATGATGTTCATCAAAATGAATTATAATCAATTCCTCCGTGGTGACATTCACCAGCAATTGCCTCCAGAAAGTACACAGGGACCTGAGATGGTGGATTCCAGTGGGGACGAATTAATAATCTGTGAGGAGGGGGATGAACACAGTGAAAGGGGTGAGGAATCGGAGGATGATGATGAGGTGGACATCTTGCCTCTGTAGAGCCAGTTTGTGCAAGGAGAGATTGATTGCTTCTTTTTTGGTGGGGGCCCAAACCAACCAGTCATTTCAGTCACAGTTGTGTGGCAGACCCTGTCGCTGAAATGATGGGCTCGTTAAAGTGTCCATGTCCTGTTTATACAACATAAGTGTGGGTGGGAGGGCCCAAGGACAATTCCATCTTGCACCTCTTTTTTCTTTCATTTTTCTTTGCATCATGTGCTGTTTGGGGACAATTTTTTTGAAGTGCCATCCTGCCTGACACTGCAGTGCCACTCCTAGATGGGCCAGGTGTTTTTGTCGGCCACTTGGGTCGCTTAGCTTAGCCATCCAGCGACCTTGGTGCACCTCTTCTTTTCTTTGCATCGTGTGCTGTTTGGGGACTATTTTTTAAATCTGCCATCCTGTCTGACACTGCAGTGCCACTCCTAGATGGGCCAGGTGTTTGTGTCGGCCAATTGTGTCACTTAGCTTAGTCACACAGCGACCTTGGTGCGCCTCTTTTTTTCTTTGCATCATGTGCTGTTTGGGGACTATTTTTTTGAAGTGCCATCCTGCCTGACACTGCAGTGCCACTCCTAGATGGGCCAGGTGTTTGTGTCGGCCACTTGTGTCGCTTAGCTTAGTCACACAGCGACCTTGGTGCGCCTCTTTTTTTCTTTGCATCATGTGCTGTTTGGGGACTATTTTTTTGAAGTGCCATCCTGCCTGACACTGCAGTGCCACTCCTAGATGGGCCAGGTGTTTGTGTCGGCCACTTGTGTCGCTTAGCTTAGCCATCCAGCGACCTTGGTGCACCTCTTTTTTTCTTTGCATCATGTGTTGTTTGGGGACAATTTTTTTGAAGTGCCATCCTGCCTGACACTGCAGTGCCACTCCTAGATGGGCCAGGTGTTTGTGTCGGCCAATTGTGTCACTTAGCTTAGTCACACAGCGACCTTGGTGCGCCTCTTTTTTTCTTTGCATCATGTGCTGTTTGGGGACTATTTTTTTGAAGTGCCATCCTGCCTGACACTGCAGTGCCACTCCTAGATGGGCCAGGTGTTGGTGTCGGCCACTTGTGTCGCTTAGCTTAGCCATCCAGCGACCTCGGTGCAAATTTTAGGACTAAAAATAATATTGTGAGGTGTGAGGTGTTCAGAATAGACTGAAAATGAGTGGAAATTATGGTTATTGAGGTTAATAATACTATGGGATCAAAATGACCCCCAAATTCTACGATTTAAGCTGTTTTTGAGTTTTTTTTTAAAAAAAACACCCGAATCCAAAACACACCCGAATCCGACAAAAAATTTTCAGGGAGGTTTTGCCGCAGACCCGAATCTAAAACCAAAACACAAAACCCAAAAAATTTCCGGTGCACATCACTAATTTTTATACAGTTACTTTATTCATCTTGCATCAGTTACTGTGATCTGTGCTGTGATTTGTTAAGCTGCAAACAAATTGTGCATTGTCCACAAAATCCGTACGGAACACTGAGTCTGTTCCATCAATCAGCCACGTCCTTTATAGCCCCTCACCGAGGCCGGCAGTGTCCGGGCAATTTATTTCCTTGATGTCTCAGCTATAGGCACATGTTTCCCCACCTGGCATAACACAATATTTCAAATGTCCTGCAACTAATTCAGACTCTTCCTGTCTGTCTCCAAGTAGCAAATGTCAGCTCAGGCACCTGAGACACGAGACATGTGTAGCTGGTAATACGAGAAGGTGATCATATAGCCACAACAAGCACACATATGTCCTGCTGGATGTGAGACGGACAACGTTACTGACACAACACAGTAGCAGAACTACTTGTCGGTGGAACCTTCAAACATGATTATATCAGGAAATGCAGCTTGGTTTCTGGCAACCAGTCATAGCTTGTACCGTGTCTCCTAGGGGTATGGGACTCAGGGTCGACACCAATTAGGTCGACACCCATTGGTGGACAGTGACTAGGTTGACACTAGAAATAGGTCGACGTGGCCATTAGTTTTATTTTGGTGTTGTTTTCTCTGTCAAGTGACCGGGAACCCCAATTAGTGCACCGCGTTCCCTTGCATGGCTCGCTTTGCTCGCCATGCTGCGGGAAAGGTACCTCATTCCGCTACCTCTGCGCTCGGCACAGGTTACCTATCCCAATTGTAGTCCACGTGGATTGTAAAGTATTAAAAAGTCCCCCCCCCCAAAAAAAAGTGAAAAACTTGTGTCGACCTTTTTTCATGTCGACTTTGTTCATGGTGACCTAATGGCCATGTCGACCTATTTCTACTGTCAACCTAGCCACTGTCGACCAATGGGTGTTGAACTAATTGGTGTCGACCCAGAGTCCGGATACCGTGTCTCCTAGGATGGTGTAGGACAAAATCTTGCCCATCGCCTTACTGTGAGCTTTCGGAGGCTGATGTTGAGTTGAACAGGCGCCGTTGTGTTTGCACGTTACACACGCCAAAAATGGGCGTGTGTGTGTACTGGTTATGCAGTCGGGTACATCTACACTACCAACGAAGCAGAACTGGGGTGTGACGGCTGCTTGTAAACAGGTACGGACTGGGGGCCGAAATCGGGCCTAACATATGCCAAGGCTGTGCACACTGTGAACGGGGGCACACGGGGGGCATGCTACATGTCAGCAGGGCCGGTTCTGGCGCTCTGAGTGCCCCGGGCGGCAATAGGGGGCATTGCTTCGTACAGGGGGCGTGGTCATTTACGCCCCCTGTACAGACTGAAATGATGTGCGGTGCGCGATGACGTCATCGCGCACCGCACAGTAAAGGACCTCTCCACGAAGGGAAACTAGACGCGTACGGGTCTAGTTTCCCTTTACAGCGGCAGCGGCCAGCGGGGGGGCACACAGCAGCAGTGGATCTTGCCCTGGTGCGGCGCCCTCCGGATGGCGCCCTGCCCTGGAAGGCAGTGCCCCGGGCAAAAGTCCTGCTTGCCCGTGGCAAGATCCGCTACTGCATGTCAGGAGGAGGAGCGGCCAGACAAGAGAACCGGTGGTGGGGGGGGGGGTAATTCAGCGTTAATCTACGATAATTTACTCTGACATGCAGGGGGACGTCCAGCATAGAGCTAGTCATGTCAGGCCCTACCCCCCCCCCCCTTCCCGCACAAGTACAAAAGCATCGCACAGCGGCATGCACAGCGACGGGGAGCGGTGAGGCGGGCTACGGGGATGAGAGGTACCTTGACGGCCGTCCCCCGGCCAGGCACCTCTCTCCCTGTAGTTCCTACCCCGCTGCCAGCTCCGGCCGCCGATCACCAGACTGCTCCCCCCCCCGCCGGCCGCCTCACGCTGCTCCCCCCGCCGGCCGCCGCACACTGGTCCCCCGCCGGCCGTCGCTCTCTGCTCCCCCCACCGCTGCTGTCAGCGCACCCGGCAGCCGCTGACAGCAGCGGCAGGACAGGACACAGGGAACGGCCAAATCCGAAAGTCGGATTTGGCCGCTCTTTGAATAGGGGTTGTCGGGTTCATTTCGACAACTGCATGTCGGAATGGACCCGACTCTTATTGAATTTACCCCATAAGCTGTAACAGCACATCGCATATCGACATGCTCGGTGTCTACATGTGAGGTTCTGATCATAAAGCATCAATGGCTTGCACAGTGACTAGGAGAATTTTGTGGTGTCCAGATATAAATTTGCTCAGTTCCAGATTATAAACCTGGAATTGATTTTTTGCTGGTTAGTGTCACCTGCCTCCTGCTCCTTCTGGAATTGATTGGGAGCTCTGATAGCAGCATGGTAAAATTGCCTTTCTAAATTACATTTTCTTTTAAGTCTAATTAGGAAACACCCAGTCCCTATTTTACAAGATGGTAAGAAAGAAAATCTCAGAAAAGGCCATTTGTACGCAGAACTGAAAAGAAGCCACTTCTATTAAAGCATAGCATGGCCCCTCTGTGCCTTGAGCCCCAACCCCCCACCCCTTGAACCCTGGGCATTTGATGTCATGATGACATCACACAACAAATGCCATGGAGATACGGGTGCAAGATGTGTACTAAGAATGTGCCTTCTGCCTTTCTATGCAGTACAGTGCTTCTCTGGGCACCCTGCAAGATAGAAAAGCGTGGTGAGCTGTCTCTCCAGTTTGTCATCAGGGCAACTGTACTGCCCCCCAGCTGTGCACCATGGCAGCTTGGTCATACACCGTTCGTTTTCGGCCTTGTAACAAGAGTTCATGAAAATGAAATGTACATACAAGTCTCTAGAGTCTAGGTTTTTGTGGTTGGGTGTTCAGAGAATGACACTTGCTGCTGCTAAAAATGGATACCCACTTACAAACAGACTATTTCACCCTTATCGGAGCTCATCAATACATGCAAGGATTTTCCATATTGGTACTAGAAGTCAGCATTATTTCCGTGAAACTATCTAGTACAGGAAACCTGGAAGTACATGAAATTATATCACTGGCAGAATCCAGGTAGACCCTTCCCCCAACTTAGAAACTCACAATATTGAGTGTGAGGTGCGATGTGTTCTGTTACAGTGAAAGCAATTAGGTAAGTTCTGAGACAGCTTGTCACACTTACTGTATACAGTATAATTGCAATGGTCACATGGTCATGGACATCATAGCTCTTCCTGAGATAAAAGAAAAATATTTCTGTACATATACATTAAAATTCATACTATATTGAGAAGATAATACAATCAACGTGCTGGAACAAATAGAGAGTGAAAGGTTTGCAAAGAGTGGAGTTAAGCAGCAATAACTAATGTGCTTTGTATGTATATTTTGATCTACATTTGCCGTAGTTTGTTGATATTTCCTGTCTACTTCTATTACATTAATGTATTTCTCTGGTCTACAATGGTGTCTTCTATCCAGTGCTGCTTTATACATTAACACTTTACCAAAGACAACCAAGTCTTCATGCTATTGGGAGAACGGATCTGTTTTCTGTAGCATGAAACGGCATAAATGCAGTTTTTTTGAGCTTTGGCCGCTTTTCGCATATACTCCAGATTGCGATACATTCCAGAGCTTAGACCCAGTGGGTAACTCTATCTTAGATCCGCCCCAAATCCCCCCGTAGTGCAAGTGTCAGATATGATGCATGCCCAGATGGACTTCCCGGCAGAGGCGTCACTGGATCTGGTGTCACCCGATGTGCACTCTGTGGCCCATGGTACGCAGGAGGCACGCCTGTGACCAAAAAGGAGGCGTAGTTTAAATTGGAGGGAGCACGGCCTCGCAGACATTCCAATTACATCACTCCGGGGGCTTCCCGGCATCCCCGGAGATGCAGTGCTGACCCCAGAGACTGGGCTTCCTGCAGTGTCGGTTCCTCTTCAATGACAGGAGCGGGTACTGCAGGAGAATGTCACACTGCAGCACCCGCTCCTGTCACTGCAATGGAGCCGGGATTTTTGGTGTCACCCCATCTGAGGGTGAAACCCGTGTGCAGGCCATACCCCCCACCCCCCTTCCTAACGCCACTGCTACCGGGTCATAATCTCAGAAGTCCCTACACCGAAAAAGACAGCGCTTACAGGAGTCTATCATTTACTGAATTCTTCATGCATTATTAAACGCTGAAACGCACGAGATGAGTGACAGGATGTATCGCATTCAAAATGCAATACTCGTTAAATGTTAAATTGTTAAAATTGTTAAAAACAAATGTCAAATTTTATTGGTTATACTCATACTTACCGACAATCTGGTCGCCTCCTCCCGGAGGAGGCAGCCAGGTTGGAGCAGCAGGGGCGTGGCGATGATGGAGGACGATGTTTGGGGGCGTGGCCGCATAATCACGTCATCATGGCCCCGCTTCTGTCTAGCAATGCTGATAATATTGGCATTACAAGGCGGGGGGCGGGACCGGGATGACGTGAATTGCATCATCTGACCCCCAGACTGCCCACTTTTAACTGCGCCGCTGGGGGTTTGCTAGGGGATGTTTGGGGGGGGGGGGGTTGCAGGTGGTGGGCGCTCAGCCCGGGAGACTTGTCCAGGGCCGTCTTTTCGTATGGGCTCAATGGGCTCTTGCCCAAGGGCCCCAGGAGTATAAGGGCCCTAGGCTGATAGCTGAGGGTCCCCTCTTTCCAGGGGTACCAGATTTTTGAAAATCGGCCCTGGGGAACCAGAGATATCCAACATGAAAGCAGTGGACCCCATCTGAGCCTGTTAATTGCTCTTCCCAGCCAGATATCTCAGGTTCTGTCTGATTTACAGTTTTTCTGAGGGTATAATCCAAAAGATGGGACTTTCCCCTTTCGCTGGACACTGGCAGCTTGTCTCTATTATGCCCAGAACCAGAGATATCAGCCTTCCAGCAGCTGGTCCCTGCACCAGCTCCACACGCCTAAAATGCAGTTTTCAATATTCGTTGGTGAATTGCTCCGGCTCCTGAACTCTGTTCCCCAAGTCCCCAGTACCTCCTGAAAGGTGGGACTCTCTCGTTTTTTATCCCATTCAAAGCTAAGAAATATATTTTCAGGAACTGGAGATATCTGCAGTCAAGCAAGCTGTGCTCCCACTGGAAAATGATAAATATTAAGCCCACTCCACTATCTACCCCTCCCCTACGTATTAAATAGAGATGAGCGCCTGAAATTTTTCGGGTTTTGTGTTTTGGTTTTGGGTTCGGTTCCGCGGCCGTGTTTTGGGTTCGAACGCGTTTTGGCAAAACCTCACCGAATTTTTTTTGTCGGATTCGGGTGTGTTTTGGATTCGGGTGTTTTTTTCAAAAAACACTAAAAAACAGCTTAAATCATAGAATTTGGGGGTCATTTTGATCCCAAAGTATATTAACCTCAAAAACCATAATTTACACTCATTTTCAGTCTATTCTGAATACCTCACACCTCACAATATTATTTTTAGTCCTAAAATTTGCACCGAGGTCGCTGTGTGAGTAAGATAAGCGACCCTAGTGGCCGACACAAACACCGGGCCCATCTAGGAGTGGCACTGCAGTGTCACGCAGGATGTCCCTTCCAAAAAACCCTCCCCAAACAGCACATGACGCAAAGAAAAAAAGAGGCGCAATGAGGTAGCTGTGTGAGTAAGATTAGCGACCCTAGTGGCCGACACAAACACCGGGCCCATCTAGGAGTGGCACTGCAGTGTCACGCAGGATGTCCCTTCCAAAAAACCCTCCCCAAACAGCACATGACGCAAAGAAAAAAAGAGGCGCATTGAGGTAGCTGACTGTGTGAGTAAGATTAGCGACCCTAGTGGCCGACACAAACACCGGGCCCATCTAGGAGTGGCACTGCAGTGTCACGCAGGATGTCCCTTCCAAAAAACCCTCCCCAATCAGCACATGATGCAAAGAAAAAGAAAAGAAAAAAGAGGTGCAAGATGGAATTGTCCTTGGGCCCTCCCACCCACCCTTATGTTGTATAAACAAAACAGAACATGCACACTTTAACCAACCCATCATTTCAGTGACAGGGTCTGCCACACGACTGTGACTGATATGACGGGTTGGTTTGGACCCCCCCAAAAAAGAAGCAATTAATCTCTCCTTGCACAAACTGGCTCTACAGAGGCAAGATGTCCACCTCATCTTCACCCTCCGATATATCACCGTGTACATCCCCCTCCTCACAGATTATCAATTCGTCCCCACTGGAATCCACCATCTCAGCTCCCTGTGTACTTTGTGGAGGCAATTGCTGCTGGTCAATGTCTCCGCGGAGGAATTGATTATAATTCATTTTAATGAACATCATCTTCTCCACATTTTCTGGATGTAACCTCGTACGCCGATTGCTGACAAGGTGAGCGGCGGCACTAAACACTCTTTCGGAGTACACACTTGTGGGAGGGCAACTTAGGTAGAATAAAGCCAGTTTGTGCAAGGGCCTCCAAATTGCCTCTTTTTCCTGCCAGTATAAGTACGGACTGTGTGACGTGCCTACTTGGATGCGGTCACTCATATAATCCTCCACCATTCTATCAATGTTGAGAGAATCATATGCAGTGACAGTAGACGACATGTCCGTAATCGTTGTCAGGTCCTTCAGTCCGGACCAGATGTCAGCATCAGCAGTCGCTCCAGACTGCCCTGCATCACCGCCAGCGGGTGGGCTCGGAATTCTGAGCCTTTTCCTCGCACCCCCAGTTGCGGGAGAATGTGAAGGAGGAGATGTTGACAGGTCGCGTTCCGCTTGACTTGACAATTTTGTCACCAGCAGGTCTTTCAACCCCAGCAGACCTGTGTCTGCCGGAAAGAGAGATCCAAGGTAGGCTTTAAATCTAGGATCGAGCACGGTGGCCAAAATGTAGTGCTCTGATTTCAACAGATTGACCACCCGTGAATCCTTGTTAAGCGAATTAAGGGCTGCATCCACAAGTCCCACATGCCTAGCGGAATCGCTCCCTTTTAGCTCCTTCTTCAATGCCTCCAGCTTCTTCTGCAAAAGCCTGATGAGGGGAATGACCTGACTCAGGCTGGCAGTGTCTGAACTGACTTCACGTGTGGCAAGTTCAAAGGGCATCAGAACCTTGCACAACGTTGAAATCATTCTCCACTGCACTTGAGACAGGTGCATTCCACCTACTATATCGTGCTCAATTGTATAGGCTTGAATGGCCTTTTGCTGCTCCTCCAACCTCTGAAGCATATAGAGGGTTGAATTCCACCTCGTTACCACTTCTTGCTTCAGATGATGGCAGGGCAGGTTCAGTAGTTTTTGGTGGTGCTCCAGTCTTCTGTACGTGGTGCCTGTACGCCGAAAGTGTCCCGCAATTTTTCTGGCCACCGACAGCATCTCTTGCACGCCCCTGTCGTTTTTTAAAAAATTCTGCACCACCAAATTCAAGGTATGTGCAAAACATGGGACGTGCTGGAATTTGCCCATATTTAATGCACACACAATATTGCTGGCGTTGTCCGATGCCACAAATCCACAGGAGAGTCCAATTGGGGTAAGCCATTCCGCGATGATCTTCCTCAGTTGCCGTAAGAGGTTTTCAGCTGTGTGCGTATTCTGGAAAGCGGTGATACAAAGCGTAGCCTGCCTAGGAAAGAGTTGGCGTTTGCGAGATGCTGCTACTGGTGCCGCCGCTGCTGTTCTTGCGGCGGGAGTCCATACATCTACCCAGTGGGCTGTCACAGTCATATAGTCCTGACCCTGCCCTGCTCCACTTGTCCACATGTCCGTGGTTAAGTGGACATTGGGTACAACTGCATTTTTTAGGACACTGGTGAGTCTTTTTCTGACGTCCGTGTACATTCTCGGTATCGCCTGCCTAGAGAAGTGGAACCTAGATGGTATTTGGTAACGGGGGCACACTGCCTCAATAAATTGTCTAGTTCCCTGTGAACTAACGGCGGATACCGGACGCACGTCTAACACCAACATAGTTGTCAAGGACTCAGTTATCCGCTTTGCAGTAGGATGACTGCTGTGATATTTCATCTTCCTCGCAAAGGACTGTTGAACAGTCAATTGCTTACTGGAAGTAGTACAAGTGGGCTTACGACTTCCCCTCTGGGATGACCATCGACTCCCAGCGGCAACAACAGCAGCGCCAGCAGCAGTAGGCGTTACACGCAAGGATGCATCGGAGGAATCCCAGGCAGGAGAGGACTCGTCAGAATTGCCAGTGACATGGCCTGCAGGACTATTGGCATTCCTGGGGAAGGAGGAAATTGACACTGAGGGAGTTGGTGGGGTGGTTTGCGTGAGCTTGGTTACAAGAGGAAGGGATTTACTGGTCAGTGGACTGCTTCCGCTGTCACCCAAAGTTTTTGAACTTGTCACTGACTTATTATGAATGCGCTGCAGGTGACGTATAAGGGAGGATGCACCTGACTCAAGCGCAGTGGAGAATGATTTCAACGTTGTGCAAGGTTCTGCAACCCTTTGAACTTGCCACACGTGAAGTCAGTTCAGACACTGCCAGCGTGAGTCAGGTCATTCCCCTCATCAGGCTTTTGCAGAAGAAGCTGGAGAGATTGAAGGAGGAGCTAAAACAGAGCAATTCCACTAGGCATGTGGGACTTGTGGATGGAGCCCTTAATTTACTTAACCAGGATTCACAGGTGGTCAATCTGTTGAAATCAGAGCACTACATTTTGGCCACCGTGCTCGATCCTAGATTTAAAACCTACGTTGTATCTCTCTTTCCGGCAGACACAAGTCTGCAGAGGTTCAAAGACCTGCTGGTGAGACACTTGTCAAGTCAAGCGGAACGTGACCCATCAACAGCTCCTCCTTCACATTCTCCCGCAACTGGGGCTGCGAGGAAAAGGCTAAGAATTCCGAGCCCACCCACTGGCGGTGATGCAGGGCAGTCTGGAGCGAGTGCTAAGATCTGGTCCGGACTGAAGGACCTGCCAACGATTACTGACATGTCGTCTACTGTCACTGCATATGATTCTGTCACCATTGAAAGAATGGTGGAGGATTATATGAGTGACCGCATCCAGGTAGGCACGTCAGACAGTCCGTACGTATACTGGCAAGAAAAAGAGGCAATTTGGAGTCCCTTGCAGAAACTGGCTTTATTTTACCTAAGTTGCCCCCCCTCCAGTGTGTACTCCGAAAGAGTGTTTAGTGCAGCCACTCACCTTGTCAGCAATCAGCGTACGAGGTTACTTCCAGAAAATGTGGAGAAGATGATGTTCATCAAAATGAATTATAATCAATTCCTCCGTGGAGACATTCACCAGCAATTGCCTCCAGAAAGTACACAGGGACCTGAGATGGTGGATTCCAGTGGGGACGAATTAATAATCTGTGAGGAGGGGGATGAACACAGTGAAAGGGGTGATGAATCGGACGATGAGGAGGAGGTGGACATCTTGCCTCTGTAGAGCCAGTTTGTGCAAGGAGAGATTGATTGCTTCTTTTTTAGTGGGGGCCCAAACCAACCAGTCATTTCAGTCACAGTCGTGTGGCAGACCCTGTCGCTGAAATGATGGGTTTGTTAAAGTGTGCATGTCCTGTTTATGCAATATAAGGGCCCAAGGACAATTCCATCTTGCACCTCTTTTTTCTTTCATTTATCTTTGCATCATGTGCTGTTTGGGGACTATTTTTTGAAGTGCCATCCTGTCTGACAATGCAGTGCCACTCCTAGATGGGCCAGGTGTTTTTGTCGGCCACTTGGGTCGCTTAGCTTAGCCATCCAGCGACCTTGGTGCACCTCTTCTTTTCTTTGCATCGTGTGCTGTTTGGGGACTATTTTTTAAATCTGCCATCCTGTCTGACACTGCAGTGCCACTCCTAGATGGGCCAGGTGTTTGTGTCGGCCACTTGGGTCGCTTAGCTTAGTCATCCAGCGACCTCGGTGCAAATTTTAGGACTAAAAATAATATTGTGAGGTGTTCAGAATAGACTGGAAATGAGTGGAAATTATGGTTATTGAGGTTGATAATACTATGGGATCAAAATGACCCCCAAATTCTATGATTTAAGCTGTTTTTGAGGGTTTTTCTGTAAAAAAACACCCGAATCCAAAACACACCCGAATCCGACAAAAAATTTTCAGGGAGGTTTTGCCAAAACGCGTTCGAATCCAAAACACGGCCGCGGAACCGAATCCAAAACCAAAACACAAAACCCGAAAAATTTCCGGTGCACATCACTAGTTTATATGTCATCCTTAGGGTCAGTTGTGGGATGATGGACAAGATTTGCTTTTGTTTGTCCACATATGTTATGATTGGCAGCCACCAGCACTGATTTTGCTTAGTACATTGAACAAAAATAATTTAAAGTGGTCCTAAAGGACCAACCAGGGCTCCCCTGCAAGTGTCCCAAGGCACTCCAGGGTGCCACGGCACACAGTTTGAGAACCACTGGCAGGCCCGGCGCTGCCTGCTCAGCAAAAGGATGCAAAGCAAGTAGGCGCCAGGGTTGGAGAGGCGCTCTCCCTGCTTTGCATCCCCGCTGGTGCGCCTGGCCCCCTGCTGCTGCCGGCTGCTGTGCCTGTCACACTGTTTAACAGGCAGCAGCGCCGGCAGCATGAAGCTTCTCCCTACCCCCCCTTTCCCCTGACAGTAGTCCAGTGTCTGTGTGTGCAGAGCCCGAAAAGGGGGTGGGGCTTACCGGCACTGAGGGGCGGGGCTACACGTGCCATGCTGCAGAGGAAGACAGAAGGCAGAATACAGAGCCGGCCAGCCAGATGGTGAGTTGAGGGAGAGTGAGTGAGAAAGTGTGTGTGTGTGTGTGTGTGTGTGTGTGTGTGTGTCAGTGTGTGTGTATTTTTACTGTATTTGTGTAATGTATGTACAGTATGTGTGTGTATGTGGTATATGTGTTAGAGATGAGCGGGTTCGGTTTCTCTGAATCCGAACCCGCCAGAACTTCATGTTTTTTTTCACGGGTCCGAGCGACTCGGATCTTCCCGCCTTGCTCGGTTAACCCGAGCGCGCCCGAACGTCATCATGACGCTGTCGGATTCTCGCGAGGCTCGGATTCTATCGCGAGACTCGGATTCTATATAAGGAGCCACGCGTCGCCGCCATTTTCACACGTGCATTGAGATTGATAGGGAGAGGACGTGGCTGGCGTCCTCTCCATTTAGATTATAAGAGACTGAGAGAGATTTACTGGAGCTGACTAGGAGGAGTACTGTTACTGTAGAAGTGTAGAGACTGAGTGGAGAGAGTTTACTAGTGAGGACAGTGCAGTTTACTTTATAATCCGTTCTCTGCCTGAAAAAAGCGATACACAGCACACAGTGACTCAGTCACATACCATATCTGTGTGCACTGCTCAGGCTCAGGCCAGTGTGCTGCATCATCTATTATCTATATATAATATTATATATATATCTGTCTGACTGCTCAGCTCACACAGCTTATAATTGTGGGGGAGACTGGGGAGCACTACTGCAGTGCCAGTTATAGGTTATAGCAGGAGCCAGGAGTACATAATATATTATATAGTGAGTGACCACCAGACACACAGTGCAGTTTATTTAATATATCCGTTCTCTGCCTGAAAAAAGCGATACACACAGTGACTCAGTCAGTCACATACCATATCTGTGTGCACTGCTCAGGCTCAGGCCAGTGTGCTGCATCATCTATATATATTATATATCTGTCTGACTGCTCAGCTCACACAGCTTATAATTGTGGGGGAGACTGGGGAGCACTACTGCAGTGCCAGTTATAGGTTATAGCAGGAGCCAGGAGTACATAATATTATATTAAAATTAAACAGTGCACACTTTTGCTGCAGGAGTGCCACTGCCAGTGTGACTAGTGACCAGTGACCTGACCACCAGTATATATAATATTAGTAGTATACTATCTCTTTATCAACCAGTCTATATTAGCAGCAGACACAGTACAGTGCGGTAGTTCACGGCTGTGGCTACCTCTGTGTCGGCACTCGGCAGCCCGTCCATAATTGTATATACCACCTAACCGTGGTTTTTTTTTCTTTCTTTATACATACATACTAGTTACGAGTATACTATCTCTTTATCAACCAGTCTATATATTAGCAGCAGACACAGTACAGTGCGGTAGTTCACGGCTGTGGCTACCTCTGTGTCGGCACTCGGCAGCCCGTCCATAATTGTATATACCACCTAACCGTGGTTTTTTTTTCTTTCTTTATAGTCATACTAGTTACGAGTATACTATTTTTTTTATCAACCAGTCTATATTAGCAGCAGACACAGTACAGTGCGGTAGTTCACGGCTGTGGCTACCTCTGTGTCGGCACTCGGCAGCCCGTCCATAATTGTATATACCACCTAACCGTGGTTTTTTTTTCTTTCTTTATACATACATACTAGTTACGAGTATACTATCTCTTTATCAACCAGTCTATATTAGCAGCAGACACAGTACAGTGCGGTAGTTCACGGCTGTGGCTACCTCTGTGTCGGCACTCGGCAGCCCGTCCATAATTGTATATACCACCTAACCGTGGTTTTTTTTTCTTTCTTTATACATACATACTAGTTACGAGTATACTATCTCTTTATCAACCAGTCTATATATTAGCAGCAGACACAGTACAGTGCGGTAGTTCACGGCTGTGGCTACCTCTGTGTCGGCACTCGGCAGCCCGTCCATAATTGTATATACCACCTAACCGTGTTTTTTTTTTCTTTCTTTATACATACATACTAGTTACGAGTATACTATCTCTTTATCAACCAGTCTATATTAGCAGCAGACACAGTACAGTGCGGTAGTTCACGGCTGTGGCTACCTCTGTGTCGGCACTCGGCAGCCCGTCCATAATTGTATATACCACCTAACCGTGTTTTTTTTTTCTTTCTTTATACATACATACTAGTTACGAGTATACTATCTCTTTATCAACCAGTCTATATATTAGCAGCAGACACAGTACAGTGCGGTAGTTCACGGCTGTGGCTACCTCTGTGTCGGCACTCGGCAGCCCGTCCATAATTGTATATACCACCTAACCGTGGTTTTTTTTTCTTTCTTTATACATACATACTAGTTACGAGTATACTATCTCTTTATCAACCAGTCTATATATTAGCAGCAGACACAGTACAGTGCGGTAGTTCACGGCTGTGGCTACCTCTGTGTCGGCACTCGGCAGCCCGTCCATAATTGTATATACCACCTAACCGTGGTTTTTTTTTCTTTCTTTATAGTCATACTAGTTACGAGTATACTATCTCTTTATCAACCAGTCTATATTAGCAGCAGACACAGTACAGTGCGGTAGTTCACGGCTGTGGCTACCTCTGTGTCGGCACTCGGCAGCCCGTCCATAATTGTATATACCACCTAACCGTGGTTTTTTTTTCTTTCTTTATACATACATACTAGTTACGAGTATACTATCTCTTTATCAACCAGTCTATATTAGCAGCAGACACAGTACAGTGCGGTAGTTCACGGCTGTGGCTACCTCTGTGTCGGCACTCGGCAGCCCGTCCATAATTGTATATACCACCTAACCGTGGTTTTTTTTTCTTTCTTTATACATACATACTAGTTACGAGTATACTATCTCTTTATCAACCAGTCTATATATTAGCAGCAGACACAGTACAGTGCGGTAGTTCACGGCTGTGGCTACCTCTGTGTCGGCACTCGGCAGCCCGTCCATAATTGTATATACCACCTAACCGTGTTTTTTTTTCCTTTCTTTATACATACATACTAGTTACGAGTATACTATCTCTTTATCAACCAGTCTATATATTAGCAGCAGACACAGTACAGTGCGGTAGTTCACGGCTGTGGCTACCTCTGTGTCGGCACTCGGCAGCCCGTCCATAATTGTATATACCACCTAACCGTGGTTTTTTTTTCTTTCTTTATACATACATACTAGTTACGAGTATACTATCTCTTTATCAACCAGTCTATATATTAGCAGCAGACACAGTACAGTGCGGTAGTTCACGGCTGTGGCTACCTCTGTGTCGGCACTCGGCAGCCCGTCCATAATTGTATACTAGTATCCAATCCATCCATCTCCATTGTTTACCTGAGGTGCCTTTTAGTTGTGCCTATTAAAATATGGAGAACAAAAATGTTGAGGTTCCAAAATTAGGGAAAGATCAAGATCCACTTCCACCTCGTGCTGAAGCTGCTGCCACTAGTCATGGCCGAGACGATGAAATGCCAGCAACGTCGTCTGCCAAGGCCGATGCCCAATGTCATAGTACAGAGCATGTCAAATCCAAAACACCAAATATCAGTAAAAAAAGGACTCCAAAACCTAAAATAAAATTGTCGGAGGAGAAGCGTAAACTTGCCAATATGCCATTTACCACACGGAGTGGCAAGGAACGGCTGAGGCCCTGGCCTATGTTCATGGCTAGTGGTTCAGCTTCACATGAGGATGGAAGCACTCAGCCTCTCGCTAGAAAAATGAAAAGACTCAAGCTGGCAAAAGCAGCACAGCAAAGAACTGTGCATTCTTCGAAATCCCAAATCCACAAGGAGAGTCCAATTGTGTCGGTTGCGATGCCTGACCTTCCCAACACTGGACGTGAAGAGCATGCGCCTTCCACCATTTGCACGCCCCCTGCAAGTGCTGGAAGGAGCACCCGCAGTCCAGTTCCTGATAGTCAGATTGAAGATGTCAGTGTTGAAGTACACCAGGATGAGGAGGATATGGGTGTTGCTGGCGCTGGGGAGGAAATTGACCAGGAGGATTCTGATGGTGAGGTGGTTTGTTTAAGTCAGGCACCCGGGGAGACACCTGTTGTCCGTGGGAGGAATATGGCCGTTGACATGCCAGGTGAAAATACCAAAAAAATCAGCTCTTCGGTGTGGAGGTATTTCACCAGAAATGCGGACAACAGGTGTCAAGCCGTGTGTTCCCTTTGTCAAGCTGTAATAAGTAGGGGTAAGGACGTTAACCACCTCGGAACATCCTCCCTTATACGTCACCTGCAGCGCATTCATAATAAGTCAGTGACAAGTTCAAAAACTTTGGGTGACAGCGGAAGCAGTCCACTGACCAGTAAATCCCTTCCTCTTGTAACCAAGCTCACGCAAACCACCCCACCAACTCCCTCAGTGTCAATTTCCTCCTTCCCCAGGAATGCCAATAGTCCTGCAGGCCATGTCACTGGCAATTCTGACGAGTCCTCTCCTGCCTGGGATTCCTCCGATGCATCCTTGCGTGTAACGCCTACTGCTGCTGGCGCTGCTGTTGTTGCCGCTGGGAGTCGATGGTCATCCCAGAGGGGAAGTCGTAAGCCCACTTGTACTACTTCCAGTAAGCAATTGACTGTTCAACAGTCCTTTGCGAGGAAGATGAAATATCACAGCAGTCATCCTACTGCAAAGCGGATAACTGAGGCCTTGACAACTATGTTGGTGTTAGACGTGCGTCCGGTATCCGCCGTTAGTTCACAGGGAACTAGACAATTTATTGAGGCAGTGTGCCCCCGTTACCAAATACCATCTAGGTTCCACTTCTCTAGGCAGGCGATACCGAGAATGTACACGGACGTCAGAAAAAGACTCACCAGTGTCCTAAAAAATGCAGTTGTACCCAATGTCCACTTAACCACGGACATGTGGACAAGTGGAGCAGGGCAGGGTCGGGACTATATGACTGTGACAGCCCACTGGGTAGATGTATGGACTCCCGCCGCAAGAACAGCAGCGGCGGCACCAGTAGCAGCATCTCGCAAACGCCAACTCTTTCCTAGGCAGGCTACGCTTTGTATCACCGCTTTCCAGAATACGCACACAGCTGAAAACCTCTTACGGCAACTGAGGAAGATCATCGCGGAATGGCTTACCCCAATTGGACTCTCCTGTGGATTTGTGGCATCGGACAACGCCAGCAATATTGTGTGTGCATTAAATATGGGCAAATTCCAGCACGTCCCATGTTTTGCACATACCTTGAATTTGGTGGTGCAGAATTTTTTAAAAAACGACAGGGGCGTGCAAGAGATGCTGTCGGTGGCCAGAAAAATTGCGGGACACTTTCGGCGTACAGGCACCACGTACAGAAGACTGGAGCACCACCAAAAACTACTGAACCTGCCCTGCCATCATCTGAAGCAAGAAGTGGTAACGAGGTGGAATTCAACCCTCTATATGCTTCAGAGGTTGGAGGAGCAGCAAAAGGCCATTCAAGCCTATACAATTGAGCACGATATAGGAGGTGGAATGCACCTGTCTCAAGTGCAGTGGAGAATGATTTCAACGTTGTGCAAGGTTCTGATGCCCTTTGAACTTGCCACACGTGAAGTCAGTTCAGACACTGCCAGCCTGAGTCAGGTCATTCCCCTCATCAGGCTTTTGCAGAAGAAGCTGGAGGCATTGAAGAAGGAGCTAAAAGGGAGCGATTCCGCTAGGCATGTGGGACTTGTGGATGCAGCCCTTAATTCGCTTAACAAGGATTCACGGGTGGTCAATCTGTTGAAATCAGAGCACTACATTTTGGCCACCGTGCTCGATCCTAGATTTAAAGCCTACCTTGGATCTCTCTTTCCGGCAGACACAAGTCTGCTGGGGTTGAAAGACCTGCTGGTGACAAAATTGTCAAGTCAAGCGGAACGCGACCTGTCAACATCTCCTCCTTCACATTCTCCCGCAACTGGGGGTGCGAGGAAAAGGCTCAGAATTCCGAGCCCACCCGCTGGCGGTGATGCAGGGCAGTCTGGAGCGACTGCTGATGCTGACATCTGGTCCGGACTGAAGGACCTGACAACGATTACGGACATGTCGTCTACTGTCACTGCATATGATTCTCTCAACATTGATAGAATGGTGGAGGATTATATGAGTGACCGCATCCAAGTAGGCACGTCACACAGTCCGTACTTATACTGGCAGGAAAAAGAGGCAATTTGGAGGCCCTTGCACAAACTGGCTTTATTCTACCTAAGTTGCCCTCCCACAAGTGTGTACTCCGAAAGAGTGTTTAGTGCCGCCGCTCACCTTGTCAGCAATCGGCGTACGAGGTTACATCCAGAAAATGTGGAGAAGATGATGTTCATTAAAATGAATTATAATCAATTCCTCCGCGGAGACATTGACCAGCAGCAATTGCCTCCACAAAGTACACAGGGAGCTGAGATGGTGGATTCCAGTGGGGACGAATTGATAATCTGTGAGGAGGGGGATGTACACGGTGATATATCGGAGGGTGAAGATGAGGTGGACATCTTGCCTCTGTAGAGCCAGTTTGTGCAAGGAGAGATTAATTGCTTCTTTTTTGGGGGGGGTCCAAACCAACCCGTCATATCAGTCACAGTCGTGTGGCAGACCCTGTCACTGAAATGATGGGTTGGTTAAAGTGTGCATGTCCTGTTTTGTTTATACAACATAAGGGTGGGTGGGAGGGCCCAAGGACAATTCCATCTTGCACCTCTTTTTTCTTTTCTTTTTCTTTGCATCATGTGCTGATTGGGGAGGGTTTTTTGGAAGGGACATCCTGCGTGACACTGCAGTGCCACTCCTAGATGGGCCCGGTATTTGTGTCGGCCACTAGGGTCGCTAATCTTACTCACACAGTCAGCTACCTCATTGCGCCTCTTTTTTTCTTTGCGTCATGTGCTGTTTGGGGAGGGTTTTTTGGAAGGGACATCCTGCGTGACACTGCAGTGCCACTCCTAGATTGGCCCGGTGTTTGTGTCGGCCACTAGGGTCGCTAATCTTACTCACACAGCTACCTCATTGCGCCTCTTTTTTTCTTTGCGTCATGTGCTGTTTGGGGAGGGTTTTTTGGAAGGGACATCCTGCGTGACACTGCAGTGCCACTCCTAGATGGGCCCGGTGTTTGTGTCGGCCACTAGGGTCGCTAATCTTACTCACACAGCTACCTCATTGCGCCTCTTTTTTTCTTTGCGTCATGTGCTGTTTGGGGAGGGTTTTTTGGAAGGGCCATCCTGCGTGACACTGCAGTGCCACTCCTAGATGGGCCCGGTGTTTGTGTCGGCCACTAGGGTCGCTAATCTTACTCACACAGCTACCTCATTGCGCCTCTTTTTTTCTTTGCGTCATGTGCTGTTTGGGGAGGGTTTTTTGGAAGGGACATCCTGCGTGACACTGCAGTGCCACTCCTAGATGGGCCCGGTGTTTGTGTCGGCCACTAGGGTCGCTTATCTTACTCACACAGCGACCTCGGTGCAAATTTTAGGACTAAAAATAATATTGTGAGGTGTGAGGTATTCAGAATAGACTGAAAATGAGTGTAAATTATGGTTTTTGAGGTTAATAATACTTTGGGATCAAAATGACCCCCAAATTCTATGATTTAAGCTGTTTTTTAGTGTTTTTTGAAAAAAACACCCGAATCCAAAACACACCCGAATCCGACAAAAAAAATTCGGTGAGGTTTTGCCAAAACGCGTTCGAACCCAAAACACGGCCGCGGAACCGAACCCAAAACCAAAACACAAAACCCGAAAAATTTCAGGCGCTCATCTCTATGTGTGACTGTGCAGCATAATGTGTGCAAGCATCACTGGTACAGAGGGCGTTACGTGTGTAAGCGTCACTGCTACAGGGGGTGTTGCGTGTGTAAGCGGCACTGGTACAGGGGGGCGTTGCGTGTGCAAGCATCACTGGTACAAGGGGTGTTGCGTGTGTAAGCGGCACTGGTACAGGAGGCGTTACGTGTCTAAGCGGCACTGGTACAGGGGAAGTTGCTCGTGTAAGCGGCACTGGTACAGGGGACATTACGTGTGTAAACGTCACTGGTACAGGGGGCGTTACGTGTGTAAGCGGCACTGGTACAGGGGGCGTTACCTGTGTAAGCTGCACTGGTACAGGGGGCGTTACGTGTGTAAGCGGCGCTGGTACAGGCGGCGTTACGTGTGTAAGCTGCACTGGTACAAGGGGCGTTGTGTGTGTAAGTGGCACTGCTGCAGGGGTCGTTACGTATGTAAGCGTCACTGTAACAGGGGGTGTTACGCAGGGCCGTCTTAAGAGCAGTGTAGGCCCCTGGGCACAGCAATGCACTGGGCCCCCTACCCATCCTCCAGCAGTAGGAGTGGGGGGTGCTATCAGCGGCAGCTTTGATGTCCCGCGGGCGGTACGGGGTGTTCTATCTTCCACTCAGCATGTAGGACCTGGAGCAGTAATTTCTGCTAATTACTCCTTTACTGTACAGATGGGGCTAATCTGTAGAAGGGGGCATTGGGCTTAATATTCATCATTTACCGGTGGGAGGGCAGCTTGCTTGACTGCAGATATCTCAAGTACCTGAAAATGTATTTCCTAGCTTTGAATGGGATAAAAAACTAGTCAGTACCACCTTTTTGAAATTACTGGGGACTAGGGGATCAGAGTTCAGGAACCAGAGCAATTCACCAATGAAAATCTAAAACTGCATATTAGGCGTGTGGAGCTGGAGCGGTGACCAGTTGCTTGAAGGCTGATATCTCTTGTTCTAAGCATAGTAGAGAAAACCTACCAGTGTCCACCAAAAGGAGAGAGCCACAGCTTTAGGATTATTCCCTCAGAAAAGCTCTAAGTCAGACAGAACCCGAGATATCTGTCTGGTAAGAGCAATTAACAGACTTGGATGAGGACCACTGCTTTCAAGTCGGATATCTCCGGTTCCCCAGAGCCGATTTTCAAAAATCTGGTACCCCTGGAAAGAGGGGACCCTCAGCTATCATCCTAGGGCCCTTACACTCCTGGGGCCCTTGGGAAAGAGCCCATTGAGCCCATACGAAAAGACGGCCCTGGTGTTACGTGTGTAAGAGTCACTGCTGCAGGGGGAGTTACATGTGTAAGGGCCACTACTACAGGGGGCGTTGTGTATAAGTGGAACTAGTACAGGGGGCGTTACGTGTGTAAGCAGCAGTACTACAGGGAGCATTATGTGTAAAAGCATTATGGGGGTAATTCTGAGTTGATCGCAGCAGGAACTTCGTTAGCAGTTGGGCAAAACCATGTGCTCTGCAAGGGGGGCAGATATAACATGTGCAGAGAGAGTTAGATTTGGGTGTGATGAGTTCAATCTGCAATCTAAATTGCAGTGTAAAAATAAAGTAGCCAGTATTTACCCTGCACAGAAACAAAATAACCCACCCAAATCTAACTCTCTCTGCAAATGTTATATCTGCCCCCCCTGCAGTACACATGGTTTTGCCCAACTGCTAAAAAATTTCCTGCTGCGATCAACTTGGAATTATTCCCTATGTGCGCTGTCCCTTTGTAAAGTATGGAAGGGCGCAAATTTATAGTTTGCAGGGGGGGAACACCCTAGCACCGGCCCTGACCACCGGTGTAGGATAAAAGTGACTTCTTATCTCTGTAATGCTGGGTCTGGGCCCAGGCTCCTCTATAGATACAGACAGATACTGCAGATATTGACAGCAAAACCCCAAAATTGCAGATTGAAATGATAATCTACAATAATGAACACTGTGGTTTTGTCCTTGGATACAATTTCTTAACATCAATTTGAGCTTTTTTACAGTACATATAGATGTGTATTTATGTACCACAGAATAGAAAGTATACTGACGTTTGTGTTCACATAATTATGGCTGTATGCAATGTCCCTGTTCTTCCATACTGTCCATCGCTACTGAACACTGTGGTGTCTCTCACTGCCCCTATTTATCATGTGCCTTTTGTAAATTAATATACAGGTTGAGTATCCCTTATCCAAAATCACACATATTTGATTCCCCTACTGAGATAGTGACACATATATATGTATGCATTTGACTGTTAACATGCATGCATGAATATTGCATCTGAAATAACTGCATACGGTGGGTTGGGGCATAGCCTGTTTTTTAGCAGATAGAGAGCATTTGTTCAGGTGCGCAGATGGAAGGGGAGAGGATTGGAAGGTGGCATAGTGTAAGAAAGTACTCTACTCTATAGTTTGGTCATTCATCCCTCGGATGTGGCCCACACTTGTCACTCATATGGACTATCCACCTCAGTAAGTTATTCAGCAATCCAGAGGCACCATAGGCTAACATTCTGTAGTAATTCAACAGTCAGGAAAGTCTTAAGGTGTATACACACGGTGAGATCCTTGCTATGCGATTTCTCTTGAACTCCCCCAGAGCACAGACAGCACAGATTGTACAGATATTGACTATTTGTACATTCAATTTTGTCTATGTACGATTTTGACTAAGTGTCAATTTTGACTATACTTTGTACTAGATAGTACACTATATAGTCAATATTGGCTTGCCTGCACAGTCTATCTAGCCTTACGATACCGACCCCACGGGAGCGCGCATCAGGATCGAATCGTATCGCAAGCCATTGGCGTTTTTATAATGGGTGCAGTGTGTGCGGTGCACACGGGCCCCTGAGTCCAGGGCGGGCCCACACCACACACACTCCACCCATTTCTCCTATACTTACCTTTCCGGAGTCCATCGCTGACCGTGTCTGGGCCCCCTCCTCCAGGGCCGGTGCTAGGGTGTTCGGCGCCCTCCTGCAAACTATCAATTTTGCGCCTTTCTATAAATACAAATGTGACCGATCTCATCCTCAGAGCTGTAACTAGACATTTTGGTGCCCCCCCCCCCCCCCCCCTCAAGATCCATAAATATAGGGTCATAAAAAAATGACATAAAATATAGGGGCGTAAAATAATTATGACACATAGTAGACAACATTATTCAAAATTACGCCACACAGTATTACCACTTATATACATTACGCCAGGTAGTGCCCCTTATATACATTACGCCAGATACAGCCCCCTTTTACATATTGCACCAGGTAGAGCCAGTCACACATTATTCCAGGTAGAGCACCCTTCTACACTTTGCGCCAGGTAGAGCACCCTTTTACACATGCAGCTTCCCCCAGCAGGCAGGGCCGTCTTTTCGTATGGGCTCAATGGGCTCTTGCCCAAGGGCCCCAGGAGTATAAGGGCCCTAGGCTGATAGCTGAGGGTCCCCTCTTTTCAGGGGTACCGGATTTTTGAAAATCGGCCCTGGGGAACCGGAGATATCTGACTTGAAAGCAATGGTCCCCAACCAAGCCTGTTAATTGCACTTCCCAGCCTGATATCTCGGGTTTTGTCTGACTTAGAGTATTTATGAGGGTATAAGCCAAAATCTGTGACTCTCCCCTTTTGGTGGACACTGGCAGCTTGTCTCTACTATGCCCAGAACCAGAGATATCAGCCTTCAAGCAGCTGGTCCCTGCTCCAGCTCCACACACCTAATATGAAGTTTTAGATTTTCGTTGGGTGAATTGCTCTGGCTACTGAACTCTGATTCGCAAGTCCCCAGAACCTTCTGAAAGGTGGGACTCTCTAGTTTTTTTATCCCATTCAAAGCTTTGAAATATATTTTCAGGAACTTGAGATATCTGCAGTCAAGCAAGCTGCCCTCCCACCGGAAAATCATAAATATTAAGCCCACTCCACTATTCACCCCTCCCCTACATATTAAACACCCCATACCACTCTGGAAGTTATGTACCAGGGCCTCTTCATTCAGCCCAATGCCCCCTTCTACAGTTTAGCCCCATCTGTGCAGTAAAGGAGTAATTAGCAGAAATTTCTGTTCCAGGTCCTACATGCTGAGCGGAAGATAGAACACCCCCTACCGCCCGGAGGACATCAAAGCTGCGCTGATAGCACCCCTCACCCCTACCACTGGAGGATGGGTAGGGGGCCCAGTGCATTGCTGTGCCCAGGGGCCTACACTGCTGTTAAGACGGCCCTGGACTTGTCCACTCTTCCGGGGGGCCGGGAGCGTCACCCAATTTTCGGGAGCCTCCCGGCCATTCCGGGAGAGTAGGCAAGTATGGTTATACATACTTATAATACAATAAGTCACTTTTGCATTCAGTGACAGCCAGGCACATACAGTAACCCATAGCTGTGATTGCAAAAATAATTGACCTTTATTTACTAACATTTATTTATATATTCCTTCACACTTTAGTTCACGTTGACTCAGAGCCGGCCTTAGGCATAGGCAAACTAGGCAAATGCCTAGGGCATTTGGTATGCTTAGGGGCACCAGCAGCTTCTGCTGATTAAAATGATATGCGGCATGCATATATTCTGTGTGTGACTGCGGCTGTATCTGCATACGAAATGCTACATTGCAGTGTATTCCTGGAAATCACTGTAATGTAGCATTTCGTATGCAGATACAGCCGCAGTCGCACACAGAATATAGGCATGCTGCATATCATTTTAATCAGTGGAAGCTGCTTGTGCATCCTAGCCACACAGTAATGCAAATAAGACGCATTTTCATAAACAAAAGGCGCCCACGTTAGCAGAGCTGCCAGCTGACTCACGCCAGGCATCTCCTGCAGAACTAGCGGCGGTGCTAGGGGGCACCAATCAAAATCTTGCCTAGGGCATCATATTGGTTAGGGCCGGCTCTGCGTTGACTGATAAAATCCATTTTGGTGTGTAGCTGATTTTTATTTAATGCCAACGGTTCACAAACTATCTGGGAATCTCAAATCTGCTCAATTCTGCAATTTTTAGCAATTCTGTAATTTTTAGCAATTCTGTCATATATTTTTTTAGCATTTTGGCAGCATTTTTCAAATTCACTCTGAAATTTACCATTAGTGCTCTCTGGGGACCAGCTGGATGCCCTTTGCTCTACAGCAAAATACAAATTTGACGTTAATATGACCTATATAGTTTGGCAAAATGTACAGAAGCAACAATCTGACCTGTGGTATCAACTCCTTGCCCCCTTGGGGGTTCTGCAGAAGTACAGAACCCCCAAAGTTACCGGTTGAGTGTCATTCTGCAGAGTATCGCAACGTTGGGTTTGTCATGTAACACCATAAATCTGCAGGCATTATGCATACCAGACCTTGAGAGATTGCAGTAACTTTAGGGTCCCATTAAGCAGTGCATATTTATCTAATTTCAGTCTAATGGTGTTACTGTAATGTTTTATTACAATGGTTGGAAACATATGAACAATTTTGTATTTTTATGAATTCACTTTCTTTTTTGTTGTTTGAGGTCCAGGTTTAGGGTTTTCTTGCAGACATAACGTTCTGTTTGTATTTTAAGTGCTACTTCAATTTTCTCTGTTGTGTCTAGAAGGCTTATTTCCTGTTCTGCATATGTATGTGCGAGCGTATTCAGCGGTGGTGTGTGCCTGCTACGCAGCTGTTCCTTCAGCAATGATTGCCACATGACAGGGCAATACAACCCTGATGAAAAGAGACAATTTTAGGATAAAACTTCAAACACAGAAACAAACACAAAGTGCACTGGAAAGTATCAGAGGTTAGGACGCAGCATGTAAGGAACTGGCTGAGCCATGGTTCTGCTCTGTACCCATTGCACCCGGCTGCATCTGTTCTGTACAGACTGCAGGAACAATCCAACAGGTCTAGAACACAGTTATAGATCCCGTTCAGTAAATGCTGCTTATTGCATAGCCTTGTCCATCATCCAGTGTTTACCTGGCTAACTGACAGCTCAAGGGCCTGAAAGCACCTCCAAGGCTTTTGTGGCAGTAATACCAAGCCTAATTCTTACCGTAACCCTATTCACCACAATAGGGAATGATTTTTTTTACCACGCTGGGGCTCCTTTTAAGATTGTTTGTGTAAAATGCATAAGTGCGGAAGATGGACATGACCCGAAAAGGGATTCTGCAAAAATTCCAGCTGCGCAGTTCCCGCATTAAGGTCTGTTGGGTAACATCATCTCAAGATGACATTACCTCTTGTGATGATGTAAAAGTGCAGTGGAAGATGTGTGCGCTATATGTACTTATCAGACGGGCTGCATTCAGTGCTTATAAAAGTACAGTTTTCTAAAACATTCATAAAGAATATTATACTGAGGAAGGATGCATATTAATGAATAATGTACAGGCGGAACTAATATAAAGTTGAAAATATATATACACACATTCAATTAATTATCCTGGCACTCACAGGAAACTGTATATACACTTGTACCCATTGCATTCCTAATTGCTGGAGTAGATAGACTTTATAATATAAGGCAGCACTCAGTTGAAAAATAGGCAAGTAAAACTAAATAGATCCAAAGTTTTAGTATATTTACTTATGCTTTCATGAATGATAAATGTAATTATCCCTGATGAAAGTAAAATTAAAAGTACTGGAACGTTAGATCTATACGGTTTGCTTATTTTTTTTTACACAAGTGCTGCCTTATATTCTATATATTCTGTATATACACTGGCACTAAAGTCTCTACGGTTATTTTCATAATTCTGGTATAACAAGCTTGCAATTTATTGTCAGTGTTCAAACAAGCGTCGGGATGTAATGGAGTCCAAGATCATCAGAGGTGCAAGATGCCGGCCAATCTTGGACGTTTTTTTAAAGGGGCAATTAGTTACAAGGCAAAATCATGCCTTGTAAAATAATTGCCCCTTAAAAAAAGTCTGAATTCTTCCGGCATCTCGCACCTCTGGTAATCTTGGACTCCATCACATCCCATCGAAGATTTAAACACATATCCAATTCTCCCTTGGCGATCCCTAGTGCTAATCTAACACAGTAATACCCCTTCCAGACCGTCACCCCTGAACATGGGTTATGGGCACATGAGCGCACATAACCCGTGTTCATGTGTGGTCTGAAAGGTGCAAGGGATGAAATACCGGGTCGAGTGACCCGGTATTTGAACCCTGGCCATTAGCACGTCTTCAACCCGGCTCACTGTGCGGTGTGAACGGGAGCCGGGTTGATACGACCCGTTTCCCATTCACTGTGAGTGTACGGGCGGCGCTTGGAGATCATGATCCCCAAGTGCCACCCCCACGGCATCACCGCTGACATCACCAACCCGGCAAATTGCCGGGTTGCGGTCAGCAGCAGCGGGCTGCCTGAGGCGGGTCACACACTGGGAACTCCCGTGTCAGACTCCCGTGAGCGACCCGCCTCAGGCAGTCTGAAAGGGGGGTATTAATCTCTCTATTAGTTTGTCTAGTTTATCAACATCAATTGCCCCACCCAACAGAAAACAGCATCTTTATAAAGCCTAAGCTCCACCATAGCTGAGTCCTTATTGGCTGATATTAAACCCAATGTCTTTCTGAGTCTGACAGCCTCTTAAATTCTTACATAAAGCAGAGGGCCCTGGCCCCCAGGAAGGCCTGGTTAATTAGTATCAGACACCCCTTCCCCTTTCTTAGCATCCTTGCTCTTCTGTATGACATTCTAAAAGGAACGATATATCTTTCATATCGTTCAGTGTGGAGGCACCAACGATGAACGATGCACGTCCCTGCAGTCGTTCATCGTTGGTCTATCATCGTTTATCATTGCAAGACAATTTGGACGATATAGATGTTTGCAATGTCAAATCGTTCAAATTGTTCATACAAATCGTTCAATGTGTATGCAAAAGATTGTTACTGAAAAATTGTTCATTGTTCATATCGTCCATTGTCCAAATCGCCCAGCGTGTAGGGCCCTTAAAACTGCAAAGCAATCCCGCATAGTTAAAAAGAAAAGAAAAAAATGCAGTGGGCTTTGTACTTGTGTAACACAAGCTGTTGTTTTTCTAGTCTATCCTCCTATAACTGCATGTTCCCTGTCTCGGGGATACTGATGTAGCTGCACTCAAGCTCATTCCCAAGGAGAGAGTCATCGGCAGAAGTGTAGCTAGGTCCCATGGTGCCCGGAGCAAGGGTATATTTTGGCACCCCCTCCCCTGTACTGAATTGGAGGCATGTTACATTTGAAAAGAAAAAATATTGAAAAATCCTAAATAGGTGACAGAGCTGGTTCTAGACCTGGAGCTCAGGGTGAAAGTTTACTTTGGGCACCCATCATGTTTAAAAAAGGAACAGTGCGAAACACTAAATTTAGCGGAGTGGCTTCATGGGGAAATTGCATGGCCAAAGAATAGTACCAATTCAGATTACACCGCACAATATTGTTTGTTATTCACATTACACTGCACAGTAGAGCCCCTTATACAAGTTACAAAACATACAGCAGTAGAGCCGCTTATACATGTTATGCCACAGTAGAGCCGCTTATACACATTATACCACAGTAGAGCCGCTTTTACACATTACACCACAGTAGAGCCTCATATACACATTACCCCACAGTAAAGCCGCTTACACACATTACACCACAGTAGAGCTGCTTACACATGTTACATAACACATTAGAGCTGCTTATACACTTTACACCACAGTAGAGCCGCTTATGGCCCTCATTCCGAGTTGTTCGCTCATTGCCGATTTTCGCTATACTGCGATTAGTCGCTTACTGCGCATGCGCAAGGTTCGCAGAGCGCATGCGCTTAGTTATTTCACAAAAAAGTTAGGTATTTTACTCATGGTATAACGAAGCTTTTTCATCGTTCTGGTGATCGTAGTGTGATTGACAGGAAGTGGGTGTTTCTGGGCGGAAACTGGACGTTTTCTGGGAGTGTGCGAAAAAACGCTGGCGTTTCTGGGAAAAACGCGGGAGCGTCTGAAGAAACGGGGGAGTGTCTGGGCGAACGCAGGGTGTGTTTGTGACGTCTGAACTGATCGCAGTGTAGGAGTAAGTCTCGAGCTACTCAGAAACGGCTAAGAAATTTCTATTCGCAATTATGCAAATCTTTCGTTCGCAATTCTGCTATGCTAACATACACTCCCAGAGGGCGGCGGCTTAGCGTGTGCAATGCTGCTAAAAGCAGCTAGCGAGTGAACAACTCGGAATGAGGGCCTATTACGTTACACCACAGTAGAGCCTCTTATACACATTACCCCACAGTAAAGCCGCTTACACACATTACACCACAGCAGTGGCGTCACAAGGCGGGTGCGGGGGGTGCGGCCCGCACCCGGGTGTGACGCCTGGAGGAGGGTGACACCAAATGTCAGCTCCTCCGCGCTGACAGGAACCAGGTGCTGCAGTGAGAAAGTCTCCTACAGCACCCGGCTCCTGTTACAGAAGGGGAGCCGACAGCGGACGGAGATTGGCTCTGGGGGGAAGCCCAGCATCTCCGGAGATGCTGGGCACGCCCTCAGAGTGGCGATTCCGGGATCCCCACGAAGCCACGCCCCCAAGTACAAGGCCACGCCCCCTTTTTGCCACGATCGCGACAGGAGATCAGGGGCGCGCACCGGGTGTCACCACACCCGGTGACGCCTCTGCACCACAGTAGAGCCGCTTACGTGGTATGCCGACGTAGAGCCACTTACTTCGCCGCTTCTAATGCAGAGAGAGGTGCTGCAGCATCAATGTAGAGAGAAGTGATGTAGGAGCTTGGGCAGGGAAGGGTGCTGTAACAGCCGAGCAGAGAGTGGTATAGCAGGAGAAAAGTAACCCTGCTGCACAGCTACAAACAGACAGTGAGACATACAAAGAGGACGGCAGAGTTCTAGCATGTGCTGACTGTCAGTGTCTCCTGCTGTTTTTTGTGGCTTGCCCTGTTCCATTCCTTCCTAGTCTTCTAGTCTGAGCCAGTGTGTGCCCCTCTTCATCTTCTCCTCCTGCTCTGTGGCTCCCTGTACAGCGGCCTGCAGTATAGCGGGCAGAAGGAGGGGGTGAGCAGGGGTGGTCTTCTGTATGCCGGCGGTCGGGCTCCCGGCGCTCAGTATACCGGCGCCGGGAGCCCGACGGCCGGCATACCGACACTTATTTTCCCTCGTGGGGGTCCACGACCCCCATAGAGGGAGAATAAAATAGTGTGGCGCGCGTAGCGCGCCACCGTGCCCGTAGCGTGGCGAGCGCAGCGAGCCCGCAAGGGGCTCATTTGCACTCGCCACACTGTCGGTAAGCCGGCGGTCGGGCTCCCGGCACCGGTATGCTGGTCGCCGGGAGCCCGACCGCCGTCCAGCCGTAGTGAACCCGTGAGCAGGTGGCGGCGGTGGGCCCTCTAACTTTTCCAGCGCCCGGAGCTCGCACTCCACCGGAGCCACCCTCGCTACACCCCTGGTCATCGGACCTCTGAGTTGGAACTCACAGGAGTCATGTAGTGCTGAAGGTGGTCAGCCGAGGTCCTAGCTTTATGCAGGGGCCTTAGAATAAGAAGTCTTGACTACTGTCTCCAACCAAAGTACTACTATTGAGAAGGGATTTAGGGGGACATGTACTAAGCAGTGATAAAAGTGGAGAAGTGAGCCAGTGGAGAAGTTACCCATGGCAACCAATCAGCTGTTTTGTATACTTACAGCATGCAAATTTTAATTGTTACGTCAATTCTGATTGGTTGCCATGGGCAACTTCTCCACTGGCTCACTTCTCCACTTTTATCACTGCTCAGTACATCTCCCTGTTAGTATAGAAAGTAGAAAACAAAATTAACAATAATATGCAAATGACCTTATTAAAAGAGTAATGGGTTTAAAAGACATACTGTATGGATTTCTATAGGACTATGGAGTCTATTTACTATTCCTTAGATGGAGAGAAATTCCACGGTGATAAAGTACCAGACAATCAGCTCCTAACTGTCATTTTTCAAACCCAGCCTGTGACATGTCAGTTAGGAGCGGATTGGCTGGTACTTTATCTCCGTTGACTTTATCTCCATCCAAGGCTTAGTAAATAGACCCCTACGAGTAGAGTTATGCGTGGCCAATTTCACCGATGGACTGAAGTATGTGCCGCATTTTTTGTCTAGAGAAATCCATGAGCAGTTGCTGAGGAAATGGTGTGACTAATAAACCCTCCAGCAATTCCCACCTACATACGATGGGTGACAAATGCCATAATTGACACAAATTGAATTGAAATAATTATGTGAGTTATGGTGCTTGAAAATATTAGGATCTGGAATCACTAAGCCGCCTGGGAGAGGAGACGTAAGTGGAGTTATTTTATGAATGATGTGTGTGCAGCACCACTTTACATGAATAAATCCAACCAATTAGCAAACTCGCAGGGCAAAAATCACTGAGAAACTACACCTATCATAGGCCTTGTACATGAGGGTAGGCTGATATTAGCAATGATATCTTATCGCAGCCACAATTCCAGTAACAGACACAAGAACAGACGCAGCAGCCCACTAGGGGAGTGTGTGCGTGTTGTGTGTGTGTGTGTGTGTGTGTGGGGGGGGAGGGGGGAATGCAGGCCGCTCCTGGGTGTCTCCTTCCCACCGAGGGGTGACACCAGAATGCCAGCTCTTCCTCAGTGACAGGAGTTGGGTGCTGTACTGTACCATTATGTGCAGCACTCGGTTCCTGTAATAGTGTAGGAGCCGTCAGTGCAGCCACAACAGTGTCCGGGCGGCAGCCCAGTATCTCCCAGGTCCCAGGGACGGATCTAGACTTTTCTTTAGGGGGGGGAAGGGGGTTTACTGTTTAATCTTGACTCCTCCCTCTACAGTCCCAACTCCTCCCATCTGCAATCCTAACTCCTCCTTTCTCAATTCTGACTGAACTTTTTGACTGAGATAGAGCTTTGTGATTGTTCTATGTACATGTGACTGTGCTATGGGGTAATTGTATTTATTAGCCCTAGTACCCACACACCAGCAAGTGAAGGGCAAATGCTCTGTAACCCTTGCTCTCCTGGCTCCTCTGTGCTGCTGTGGTATAATTTGCAGCACATCGTTCTGCCTCAGGCTCTCCCAAGAGAGCTCTCTTCTGCTCAAAAGTGGGCGTGGCTATGACTGTGTTAGGGGGGGGCAGTGGCCCCCTCGCCCCCCCTAGATCCGGCCCTGCCAGGTCCCCATACCTCCTTCCCACAAGATCACGCCCCTTTTTTTGCAGGGCGGACTTAAAGTGCCCCGAGTGTCACAGGGCATAGGGACGGTATCCGTTTAGATGGTCGACCATGTTATGGTCGACAGTCATTAGGTCGACCACTATTGGTTAACATTGACATGGACACATGGTCGACACATGAAAATGGTCGACACATGAAAGGTCGATTCATGAAAAGGTCGACATGAGTTTTAAAATTTTTTATATTTTGGGGAACTTTTCCATACTTTACGATCCACGTGGACTACGATTGGGAAGCATGGCGAGTGGAGCAAGCCATGCGAGGGGACGCGGTGCACTAATTGGGGTTCCCCGTCACTTTACGCAGAAAAAGACCAAAAAAAGTTTAAAAAACTCATGTAGACCTTTCATGTGTTGACCATTTTCATGTGTCGACCTTTTGTCCATGTCGACCATGCCAATGTTGACCAATAGTGGTCGATCTAATGACTGTCGACCATAACATGGTCGACCATTCATACCGGAACCATAGGGACACCCATGCAGCAGCCTCTACCTTTAAATCAGTCCCAGTGTGTTTTTCAAAAAGTGTCCTCATACATTACATGGAAACAGTAACTACAACCAGCCCTTCAAGTCACCTGCAAAATTTCCCAAAACACTAAGACAATGTCTTGTCATTTACTGGAACAGTTTGTGAACAATCATCCAGAGTTCTTTCTAAGTGACCTTGTGTATACGGCATCTAGTCTCTCTATCAGACAGCCATAATGCTCCCATATTTTCCTTCATTTAGAGTCTAAATGGTGTCACATGGTTAATCTTTGATTTTTTTTTTTTTAACATACCTGTACATTTTTATGTACTTTAAAAAAAAAGTTGAATAAATGGTTAAAAAAAACACCTGTAACTCCTAGCAGCAAATTCAAAATCTCACATCTCATCTATAGAACACCCCCACAATACCTGTCACACATTATTTAACCCATTATTTAGCTATTTGTAGAAAAAACACCACAAAAATGGCATGTTTTAACTTTTTATTGCCCAGATTTGACTATTTGAAAACTTCTATATGCCTTAATGGCAAGGAGGGCTGGGTAGGGGTGTACCAAAAGTTCTGAACCAAGTTCCCAAATTTTTAATTTATGCAAAATAGGGATTTATTCCAACTTTGCACCTACACTGGGGCTGCAAACTAAAATCCGCCTTAACTCCCATTGAGACCTGCGTTAGCTTATATCAGATCTCTGAACTGAATAGCAAAAAGTTGCAGCCGCTGAGTTTTTGACCATTGGTAACCCACAATGAAAGACGTTGAAAGGCTTATTGCTTTTGACCATTAGAAACCTGTTGATCTGTAAAATTCAGATTTACAAATCAGCTTGGATTATTATATCTGGAGATATCCAAGTGGGGCAGCATTCTCATACTGGGCGGGATTTACTAAAGGGAAAATGCGGTAAAACCCCCGTTTTACCGCATTTTCATATGTACTAACTCCCGACTGCCGCGTTTTCGCCTCATAGGGTATCGCCATCTTTTTATGGCGATACCCTATAGAAGCCTATGGGATTCTTACCACCGCCGCCGTCCCACGCCGCATCCCGCCGCCGCCCCGCGCCGCTCACGACGACCCGCCCTTCCCCCCCCCGGCATACCTGAGCTGCTGCTGGTGCGGCCCCCCTCCTCCTTCTCCCCCCGCATCACAGCCTTGTCTCCTTCTGGCTGCAGGGGGGAGGAGGAGGAGCCCGGGGACTCCCTGCACACGTCACCTCCCGAGTCTGGGAGGTGACGGAGACCCCCGCAGACCCCGGCAGACATCATCGCGGGGGGCCTCCTATACCGCATTGCGATGCTAATCGCATATGTTAGTACATATGCGATTAGTATCGCTGCGGTAGGCGGCGAGAGGCGGCGATGGCTTATAGTAAATCCCGCCCTAATAATGATCCCTCAAACAAAATGATTGCCATCAATAATGGTCCCTCACAAAATGGCTGCCATGAATACTGATCCGTCAAACCAAATTGGCTGCCATGGAATAATGGTCCCTCACACAAAATGGCTGCCATGAATAATAATCCCTCACACAAAATGGCTGCCTCTGTAGAATGTTGATGACATAAAGGGGCAATTTCTGATTTGGTAGCGGCTGCATCTTTTGTAGCAGTCTTTATGCAAATGCCACTACAATGTCCTTCCCTGGTGTATATATGTGCAAGGACTGAGACGTCGAAATTAGGCACCAGTTTGGAGCATCCTTAGACACCACAATCGGCTGCATAATCAAAACTTCCACCAGCAGTATGGCAGATGCAGAAGCTCAGGCCCATCAACAAGCTCAGACTGTGCCACTGGTTAATCGGTGAGATCCCAGGTGGATCCTGCTGTTTCATAGCCACGCCCTCTGTTCAGGGAGAGTTGGGCTTATCCAGGTCCTGGAGGGATGCACAGTGTAGCTGCTTGCAATGTCGGGCCTTCATCAGAGTCTGGCTGACCCGGCAGGCGGGCTCCAGCAACAGCACCACTGATTCCATTTTCTGGACCCAGCAGTGATGTTACACTCAGCCAGTGGGACGAGGAGCCCAGGCTGCTACAGGTGCTCACTGCACAGGCACAGAGTAGAGGAGCCAGGTCCATCACTGAGAGACAGTGCCAGTGGTGGTGTGAATTTTTTTTATATTATCTAGGGGGGTGGTATACAGTTGGTATGGTGGTATATGGGGGTAGGGGGGTGTATTTGTTTTTGTTTGTTTTCTGGGGGGTGGTGTATTTTAATAATATCTGTGGTGCTTATGTGAGTATGTGGTGTGTTTATGTGGGGTCAGGTGTATTTATATTGTGTGTGTGAGTGTGTGAACGGTGTATTCACCGTTATATGTTGGGTCACTGATCCTCTTTATATTATATAGTGGGCACTGCAACACTCTCTGTATTATATGGTGGGCACTGCGACACTTTGAATTATATGGTGGGCACTGCAACACTTTGTAATATATGGCTCTCTGCATTATAAGTGGTGCACTGATGGTCTTTGTATTGTATGGGGGTCACCGCGATGGTCTGTGCATTATATGGTTGTCACAGTGATGTCTTCTGCATTATATAGCGGTCACTATGATGTTATCTGTATTATATTTTGGACCCTTCAAAGTTCTCTGTATTATATGGCGCACAAGGGCTATTCCCACTCGTGAGTATCCACGACACCTATAGAGTGGGAATAGAACCTGCGGCAAGTTCACTCGTCCCACTGCTGGTATACTGGCGGCTGGGATGCCGTTGTCGGTATACTGACAGCTGGCATCCCGGTCGCCGGTAAATCCTAGTGATCCCCTCTGCATTATATGGAGATCACTGAGATGGTCTCTGCATTGTATGGTGGACATTGTGATGTTCTCTGCTTTATATGTCAATCACTGTGATGTTCTCTGGATTATATGGAGATCACTGAGATGCTCTCTGCATTGTATGGTGGACATTGTGATGTTCTCTGCTTTATATGTCAATCACTGTGATGTTCTCTGGATTATATGGCAGTCACCCTAATACACTCTGCATTATATGGCGGTCACTGATACTCTCTGCAGTCACAGATGCTCTCTGTGATGGGCAAGGCAGTGCAGTAAAGGCAGCAATACTTAGCCATTGAGTTTTGAGACAGCTGAGCCTGCAAGCTCCATTGGAAAGTATAGATACCCCAGAATCACGCACAAAATAGTATACAGCAGGTGCTAGCACCTTAATGTGACACGACTAAAAATGGTGTTTTCCCTCACTGTACATACATTTCAGTTTTTATAATGTTGACACTGCAGCTGTATCCAAGCTAGCCCAGGGTTACTATAACTACAGCTTCTAATCTCTATCCCTTCTGGAGACTGGACGTAAAAATGATTACTTACAGTACCTGGTTTTAAATTATATCCAGAATATTGTACCAGTGTCAGCATTATTACATGGTTGTTGAGGTTGAAAAAAGACAAATATCCATCGAGTTCATCGCGTATTGTTATGCTTTTATTCTTAATTTTGGTCTGGACCTGCGCAAATGTCTTTTCTCCTACTTCATAGAGGATGCTGGGGACTCCGTAAGGACCATGGGGGGTATAGACGGGCTCCGCAGGAGACATGGACACTCTAAAGACTTTAGAATGGGTGTGCACTGGCTCCTCCCTCTATGCCCCTCCTCCAGACCTCAGTTAGATCCTGTGCCCAGAGGAGACTGGGTGCACTGCAGGGGAGCTCTACTGAGTTTCTCTGAAAAATAATTTTGTTAGGTTTTTTATTTTCAGGGAGCACTGCTGGCAACAGGCTCCCTGCATCGTGGGACTAAAGAGAGAGAAGCAGACCTACTTAAATGATAGGCTCTGCTTCTTAGGCTACTGGACACCATTAGCTCCAGAGGGTCGGAACGCAGGTCTCACCCTCGCCGTTCGTCCCGGAGTCGCGCCGCCGTCCTCCTCACAGAACCGGAAGATAGAAGCCGGGTAAGTATGAGAAGAAAGAAGACTTCAAAGGCGGCTGAAGACTTCAGATCTTCAATGAGGTACCGCACAGCGGTAACGCTGCGCGCCATTGCTCCCGCATTTACACACACACTGGTGGCACTGTATGAGTGCAGTGCACAGGGGGGGGGGGGCGCCCTGGGCAGCAATTAGGAAACCTCTAGGGACACTGGCATAGATATATACTGCGGAGGCTGTATATTGCAAAACCCCCCGCCAGTATAAGGATTTGAGCGGGACCGAAGCCCGCCGTTGAGGGGGTGGAGCTTGATCCCTCAGCACTAACCAGCGCCATTTTCTCCACAGCACGCTGCAGAGAAGCTGGCTCCCCGGACTCTCCCCTGCTGAACATATGTACAGAGGGCAAAAAAGAGGGGGGGGGGGGGCACATTTATTTGGCGCAGTGAGTATATTTATATAAAAGCGCTGTACTGACTGGGATTTTATTCCAGTGTCCGGTGGCGCTGGGTGTGTGCTGGCATACTCTCTCTCTCTGTCTCTCCAAAGGGCCATATTGGGGGACTGTCTCCATATATATATATATATATATATATATATCCCTGAGTGTGTGGGGGTGTCGGTACGTATGTGTCGGCATGTCTGAAGCGGAAGGCTCATCTAAGAAGGAGGTAGAGCAGATGATTGTGGTGTCTCCGTCGGCGACGCTGACACCTTTTTGGTTGGATATGTGGAATGTTTTAAATGCAAATGTGTCTTTATTACATAAGAGAATGGACAAAGCAGAGTCCAGAAAAAAAACAGGGAGTCAATCCATGGCTTTGGCTGTATCACAGGGTCCTCCAGGGTCTCAGAAACGTCCCCTGTCCCAAGTAGCAGACACTGATACCAACACGGATTCTGACTCCAGTGTCGACTACGATGATGCGAGGTTACACCCAAGGGTGGCCAAAAGTATTCATTATATGATTATTGCAATAAAAGATGTTTTGCATATCACAGATGACCCCTCTGTCCCTGACACGAGGGTATGCATGTTTAAAGAAAGAAGCCTGAGGTAACCTTTCCCCCATCTGAACGCGTTATTTGAAAAGGCTTGGGAAACTCCAGACAAGAAACTGCAGATTCCCAAGAGAATTCTTATGGCGTATCCTTTCCCCGCACAGGACAGGTTACGGTGGGAATCCTCGCCCAGGGTGGACAAGGCTTTGACGCGCTTGTCCAAAAAGGTGGCGCTACCGTCTCCAGACACGGCAGCCCTCAAGGATCCTGCTGATCGCAGACAGGAAGCTACCTTAAAATCAATTTATGCACATACGGGTGCCTTGCTCAGACCGGCAATAGCGTCGGTTTGGGTATGTAGCGCAGTCAGGGGCGGAACTCTGGGAGGCAGTGGAGTCGGCTGCCGCCGGGCTCCTGGCCTCTAGGGGGCACATCTCCTCCACTGTCTCCCACTGCCGCTCACCCCGCTGCTGCTGCTGTCTGTGAGGGGAGGAGAGCGCAGCGTGCGCCTCCCCTGCCCCTCACTCTCTGATGGCGGCGCGCTTCAATTCAGCGCCGGTCCGTGAGCCAATCAGAGCTCGCGGACAGGCAGCTAAGGCTGCTGGTCCGCATGCTTTGATTGGCTCATGGACCGGTGTATAATTGAAGAGGGACACAGCCGCCGGAGAGTGAGGGGCAGGAGAGGCGCACGCTGCACTCTCCTCCCCTCACAGACAGCAGCAGCAGCGCGGTGAGCAGCACAAGAGATGGGGGGGGGTCATGTATATCTGGCACTGGGGGCATTGCTGGCACTGTGGGGACATGTATACCTGGCACTGGGGGTCATATCTGGCACTGTGGGGACACTGGCATTGGGGGCATAGCTGGCACTGTGGGGACATATATATCTGGCACTGGGGGGCATATCTGGCACTGTGGGGACACTGGCATTGGGGGCATAGCTGGCACTGTGGGGACATATATATCTGGCACTGGGGGGCATATCTGGCATTGTGGGGACACTGGCATTGGGGGCATAGCTTGCACTGTGGGGACATATATATCTGGCACTGGGGGGCATATCTGGCACTGGGAACACTGGCATTGGGGGCATAGCTGGCACTGTGGGGACATATATATCTGGCACTGGGGGCATATCTGGCACTGGGGGCATAGCTGGCACTTTGGGGACATATATATCTGGCACTAGGGGCATAGCTGGCACTGTGGGGGCATATATATCGGGCACTGGAGGCATATCTGGCACAGGGGCATAGCTGGCACTGTGGGGACACTGCATTGGGGGCATAGCTGGCACTTTGGGGACATATATATCTGGCACTAGGGGCATAGCTGGCACTGTGGAGGGAGAATAAATAGCGTGGCGCGCGTAGCGAGCCCGCAAGGGGCTCATTTGCACTCGCCATGCTGTCGGTATGCCAGCGGTCGGGCTTCCGGCCGGTATGCTGGTCACCTGGAGCCCGGCCGCCGGCATACCATACCTCACCCGGGCATTATATGTATTTGGCACTGTACAACATGACTAAAAACGGAGTTATGACACAAGGTCATACTCCTACAAACGTCATAACGAAAGGTGTGCGCACAAAATGGGGCGTGGCTTTGTGAAAACTAGACCATGCCCCCATTTTTGCACACGCGCCTTCGGCGTGCACATGATACTGGCTCTTGCCCTTGACTACAGATCTTTTCTGGCTCTTTGCATCTGACTGGTTGGCCACCCCTGTCCTAGTATATACAGAGAGCTGGCTGTGGCTACAGCTAGGGGGAGCTCCAGAACGCAGCTCCTGCCAGGCCCTTCCAGATGAGCTGGCCAAGTGATGCTCTCTGTTCTTCCGTTGGGCTGATAGCAGCAGGTAGGCACTGGCAGCACTTGCCTCAAGCTGCACTGTGGGGGGGGGGGGTGTAGTTGGAAAGGGGAGGTGTGCTGGGGGGTCTTTAATGAATGTTGGCAGCACTGTGTTTTATGTGTGCATGTTTAAGCGAGGTGAGTGTGTGTGTGTGTGTGTGTGTAAGTGAAGGAAGCATGTGTTTGTTTTTGTGTGTGTGTGTTTTTAAGTGAAAGAGGCATGTGTACGTGTAAGGGAGACGTGTGTGTGTGTGTGTATGTGTGAGAGAGGCATGTGTGTGTAAGTGAAAGAGGCATGTTTGTGTGTTTAAGTGAAGGAAGTGTGTGTCAGTTTAAATGAAGGAGGCGTGTGTGTGTGTGTGTGTGATTTTAAGTGAAGGAAGCATGTGTAAGTGAGAGGCGTTTGTGTAAGTGAGAGGCGTGTGTGTGAGAGGTGTGTGTGTAAGTGAGAGGCGTGTGTGTAAGTGAGGATTGTGTGTGTTTAAGCGAAGGAGGCATGTGTGTGTTTAAGCTAAGGAGGCGTGTGTAAGTAAGAGGTGTAAGTGAGAGGTGTGTGTGTTTAAGTGAAAGAGGCGTTTGTGTGTTGTTTATATATATATATATATATATACTGTATATCGGCACACCACTGCCCCAAAGCATCTACATTGTGACACACTGTTGGGTGAGGGAGTACTGTAGGTGTGCTATAAAGGTATGCTGGTGTCTATTTTATTGTGATGACTGACTTGGAGTGCCGTCCACTTTGTATGTGTATCTATATTACTATTTGGAAAGGCACCTGAGCACGCTGCTACTGTTCAACATGAGTGCCGGATAGCTACATATGAAGGGTGTGTATGTATACAGAATGTAGGAGGGGCACCAACATTTATCATGCCTCCGGGCGACTGGGGCGAACTTACGCCACTGAGCGCAGTAGCAGCATGGGCAGATAACTTGCCATCTGACATTGATACCCTAGATAGGGATAGCATTTTATTGACCTTGGGTCACATTAAAGACGCAGCCTTATATATGAGAGACGCTGCGAGAGACGTTGGGCTGTTAGGTTCAAGAGCCAACGCCATGGCAATTTCTGCTAGGCGAGCCCTGTGGACCCGCCAATGGACGGGTGATGCCGACTCAAAGAGATATATGGAAGTTTTGCCTTACAAGGGTGAGGTTTTATTTGGGGAGGGTCTCGCGGACCTGGTTTCCACAGCTACCGCGGGTAAATCTACTTTTTTACCTTATGTTCCCCCACAGCAAAAGAAAACACCACAATATCAGATGCAGACCTTTCGGTCGCATAAGTCCAGAAGAGGTCGAGGCTCTTCCTTCCTCGCCAGAGGTAAAGGTAGAGGGAAAAGAATGCCTGCTACGGCTAGTTCCCAGGAGCAGAAGTCCTCCCCGGCTTCTACTAAATCCACCGCATGACGCTGGAGCTCCGCTGCGGGAGTCCGCGCCAATGGGGGCACATCTTCGACTCTTCAGCCAGGTCTGGGTTCAGTCAGACGTGGATCCTTGGGCGATGGAAATTGTATCCCAAGGCTACAAGCTGGAATTCGAAGAGGTGCCTCCTCGCCGATTTTTCAAATCGGCTTTACCAGCTTCTCCCTCAGAGAGGGAAATAGTTTTAGCTGCAATTCAAAAACTGTGTCAACAGCAAGTGATTATCATGTTCCCCTAGTCCAACAGGGGAAGGGGTACTATTCAACTCTGTTTGTGGTCCCGAAACCGGTTGGCTCGGTCGGACCCATTCTGAATCTAAAATCCCTAAACCTGTACTTGAAAAAGTTCAAATTCAAGATGGAATTGCTCCGGGCAGTTATCTCCAGTCTGGAAGGGAGGGATTTTATGGTGTCTCTAGACATAAAGGATGCATACCTTCATGTCCCCATATATCCCCCTCATCAGGCGTACCTGAGATTCGCTGTACGGGACTGTCATTACCAGTTTCAGACGTTGCCCTTTGGGCTTTCCACAGCCCCGAGGATTTTCACCAAGGTAATGGCGGAAATGATGGTGCTCCTGCGCAGGCATGGAGTCACAATTATCCCGTACTTGGACGATCTCCTGATAAAAGCGAGATTGAGAGATCAGTTGCTGAAAAGCGTGTCGCTCTCCCTGAGAGTGCTGCAGCAGCATGGCTGGATTCTAAATCTACCAAAGTCACAGTTGATTCCAACGACTCGGCTATCTTTCTTAGGCATGATTCTGGACATGGAACAGAAGAGGGTTTTTCTCCCAATGGAAAAAGTTCAGGAACTCCAGAACATGGTCAGGGACCTGCTAAAACCAAAAAGAGTGTCAGTCCATCAATGCACTCGAGTACTGGGAAAAATGGTGGTGACCTACAAGGCCATCCCCTTCGCAGGTTCCATGCGAGGACGTTTCAGTGGGACCTTCTGGACAAGTGGTCCTGGTCCCATCTACAAATACATCAGAAAATAAGCCTGTTCCCCAGGGCCAGGGTGTCTCTCCTGTGGTGGCTGCAGAGTACTCACCTTCTCGAGGGTCGCAAGTTCGGCATTCAAGACTGGGTTCTGGTGACCTCGGACGCGAGCCTCCGAGGATGGGGAGCAGTCACACAAAGAAGAAATTTTCAGGGACTATGGTCAAGCCAGGAGGCTTGTCTACACATCAACGTACTGGAATTGAGGGCCATATACAATGGCCTACGACAAGCGGTGAATCTTCTTCGCGGCCTACCGGTGCTGATTCAATCAGACAACGTCACAGCCGTGGCTCATGTAAACCGCCAAGGCGGGACAAGGAGCAGAGTGGCAATGGCGGAAGCCACCAGGATTCTTCGCTGGGCGGAAAATCACGTAAGCGCTTTGTCAGCAGTCTTCATTCCGGGAGTGGACAACTGGGAAGCAGACTTCCTCAGCAGACACGATCTCCATCCAGGAGAGTGGGGACTTCATCAAGAAGTTTTTGCAGAGATAACAAGTCGTTGGGGACTTCCTCAAATAAACATGATGGCGTCACGCCTCAACAAGAAGCTTTGGAGATATTGTGCCAGGTCAAGGGACCCTCAGGCAGTAGCGGTAGACGCCCTGGTGACACCATGGGTGTTCCAGTCGGTCTATGTGTTCCCTCCTCTTCCACTCATCTCAAAAATATTGAGAATCATAAGACGAAAAAGAGTGCAGACAATACTCATTGTTCCAGACTGGCCTCGAAGGGCCTGGTATTCAGATCTTCAGGACATGCTCACAGAAGATCCGTGGCCTCTTCCTCTCAGGGAGGACCTGTTGCAGCAGGGGCCCTGCGTGTTCCAAGACTTACCGCGGTTACGTTTGACGGCATGGCAGTTGAACACCGAATCCTAGCTGGGAAAGGTATTCCGGAGGAAGTCATCCCTACTCTGATAAAGGCTAGGAAGGAGGTGACGGCGAAACACTATCACCGTATCTGGAGGAAGTATGTATCTTGGTGTGAAGCCAAGAATGCTCCTACGGAAGATTTCCACCTGGGCCGTTTTCTCCACTTTCTACAAACAGGAGTGGATATGGGCTTAAAGTTAGGCTCCATTAAGGTACAGATTTCGGCCCTATCAATATTCTTTCAGAAGGAATTGGCTTCTCTCCCAGAAGTCCAGACTTTTGTGAAGGGAGTGCTGCACATCCAGCCTCCTTTTGTGCCCCCAGTGGCACCATGGGACCTTAACGTGGTGTTACAGTTCCTAAAATCACACTGGTTTGAACCTCTTCAAACGGTTGAATTAAAATTTCTTACTTGGAAAGTGGTCATGTTGCTGGACTTGGCATCTGCGAGGCGGGTGTCCGAATTGGCGGCTTTGTCTCACAAGAGCGCCTATCTGATTTTCCATGTGGATCGAGCAGAGTTGAGAACTCGTCCTCAATTTCTGCCTAAGGTGGTTTCGTCATTTCATATGAACCAACCTATTGTGGTGCCTGTGGCTACGGGGGACTTGGAGGATTCCAAGTCCCTTGATGTAGTCAGGGCCTTAAAAATTTATGTAGCCAGGATGGCTCGAGTTCGGAAAACAGAGGCACTGTTTGTCCTGTATGCGGCCAACAAAGTTGGCGCTCCTGCTTCTAAGCAGACTATTGCTCGCTGGATCTGTAACACGATCCAGCAGGCTCATTCTACGGCTGGATTGCCGTTACCAAATTCGGTGAAGGCCCATTCCACTAGGAAGGTGGGCTCTTCTTGGGTGGCTGCCCGAGGCGTCTCGGCTTTACAGCTTTGCCGAGCAGCTACTTGGTCGGGTTCAAACACTTTTGCAAAATTCTACAAGTTTGATACCCTGGCTGATGAGGACCTCATGTTTGCTCAATCGGTGCTGCAGAGTCATCTGCACTCTCCCGCCCGGTCTGGAGCTTTGGTATAATCCCCATGGTCCTTACGGAGTCCCCAGCATCCTCTAGGACGTAAGAGAAAATAAGATTTTAAACCTACCGGTAAATCTTTTTCTCCTAGTCCGTAGAGGATGCTGGGCGCCCGTCCCAGTGCGGACTAAATTCTGCAGGACTTGTATATAGTTATTGCTTACATAAGGGTTATGTTACAGTTTTGATCAGTCTCTGGCTGTTTTGTTTCATACTGTTGACTGGTTCGTATGTTCCAAGTTGTACGGTGTGGATGGTGTGGGCAGGTATGTATCTTGCCCTTAGATTAACAAAAATCCTTTCCTCGTACTCTCCGTTTCCTCTGGGCACAGTTCTCTAACTGAGGTCTGGAGGAGGGGCGTAGAGGGAGGAGCCAGTGCACACCCATCTAAAGTCTTTAGAGTGCCCTCGTCTCCTGCGGAGCCCGTCTATACCCCCCATGGTCCTTACGGAGTCCCCAGCATCCTCTACGGACTAGGAGAAAAAGATTTACCGGTAGGTTTAAAATCTTATTATTTTACTTGAACTCCTTTGGCAGTCCACACCTCTTCAGCTGTGTGCTGCCTCCCTTCAGTGGGCACCTACCATTGCATTTCCCCTCTGGGCTCCTCATGCCCAAGTCTGACACTGTCTAGAAGGACCATTAACGTGCATGGGCTAAACCACCTGCCTGTCACCGCACAGGACCGGCCACTATATTTTCATGAAATTTTTGAGTCTGTGCTTCTTCCATGTGCAACTCTGACTATCTAGGCGACCGCACAGTGCAACATAGATGCATGGCCAGTAGAACTAAATCGCTCCACTGTGTCCGTTAACGCCAGTGCCTCCAACTCAGAATCAGGCCCAAACTGATATTGCATCCAGATTTCCAACCAATCAGATTCTTTCTTATTAAAGCTAATGACAGAAAGGTTGCAGGGTGTTAACACTAATGCCACTGTAATGAGTGCAGACTTGCAGTGATGGCTCCAAAGGTGTGTCTGAAGCCCAGTCCAAATTTCAAACAGGGGAGGCACACCAACTGTCATCCCAGTCTGACTCACTGGCAGTTGGTGTGCCTCCCCTATTTGAAATTTGGACTGTGCTGCAGCCCCATCTCTGGAGCCACTACTGGTGTAGAGGCTATGGACCGCTGAGAGAAACAGAAGCCCATTGTCGCCACACACCATAGACCCATTTCCAGTAACAGGCTGGAGAGACGAGCAAATTCTTCTATTACTGAGGCCCTGACTGAGGGGGAAATGTGTCAGATCCTCTAAAGGGGACAAATAGATTCTACCTATCATTTTACAGACTGTACTTGATAAATTCCAGCTATTGGTCACTCTGAGCAACTTCTCAATGTGTCTTTTTTAGAAGATTTGATGCATCCCCCCGGAATTCACGGGGGTATAAGAATTTTGAACAGCAGAGGTGCTGCCAGTACTTGGCTCTGTTTCTTGCCAGTGCAATAAGTCTGTCTTAGGGGGCCATTCCGAGTTGATCGCTCGCTAGCAGTTTTTAGCAGCCGTGCAAACGCTATGCTGCCGCCCACTGGGAGTGTATTTTAGCTTAGCAGAAGTGCGAACGAATGTATCGCAGAGCGGCTACAAAGTTTTTTTGTGTAGTCTCAGAGTAGCTCAAAACCTACTCAGCGCTTGCGATCACTTCAGACTGTTTAGTTCCTGTTTTGACGTCACACACCCGCCCTGCGTTTGCCCAGCCACGCCTGCGTTTTTCCTGGCACGCCTGAGTTTTTCCGCACACTCCCTGAAAATGGTCAGTTGACACCCAGAAACGCCCACTTCATGTCAATCACACTGCGGCCACCAGTGCGACTGAAATGCTTCGCTAGACCCTGTGCAAAACTACATCGTTTGTTGTGCCCGTAAGACGCGCGTGTGCCGCATACGCATGCGCAGAACTGCCGTTTTTTAGCCTGATCGCTGCGTTGCGAACAAATGCAGCTAGCGATCATCTCGGAATGACCCCCTTAGTACGTACAGGTAAGAGCTCCAGGTAAGACAAATGGGGATGTGCTCGTCGGTGGTGTTGGTGGCGGTCTTGCTAGCTATGCAGGATTGTTTAAACCTCTGCATCTCTGTTATTCTGGGAAACAGGTAATTAGCAAATAACAAAATGTTGACAAGAAACCACCACAGGCATTTTACCGTACTCCATGGATATCACAAAGGGTCTTATTCAAGCATCTGGCTGATCCAGTTATGTCAGTTTCGGCCTGTCCACCCATTCCCGGAGGATCACTAAAGGTCATGTGTCCGCTGACACAAAGATTTATAAAGTAATGACTGGTTCCAGCTAGAACCTTTCTTCACAGTAATCCAAGAGAGCGGTGTTTCCTACTGTATGTCACTTATTTATACCATTAACAGCGCACACTTTACAGCTTTGCAAATAATCTGCTCTCGTAAGTGTAGTGCGCACTTTTCTGAGTTTGGAATTAGAATTTCACGTTGGTTCCTTTTCAGAAAAAAATAAATAATTGAAATCTATTAATTGGTTTCTTTTTGTTGTTGTCTGTACCGTTTCATGCATTTTCCCTTGTACATCGCCATATTTTCCCCTATAGGCAGATTTCGGAACTACATTTTTTTTTTTCCATGGACTCTTTCTCCCCATTACTTGGATAGTATATTCACTAAAGGCATTCCATCTATTAGTTAGAGCCACATGCAGCTCTGAATAGGAAAACTTTCATTATGGCCATGTTGCACATCACCCATCTCTTCCATCTAACTTTCCCATTTATCAAGGTTAGATTTGCACCCTTGAATTTAAGTAGACCCTTTAGCAGCTTGAACCCCAACAGTCACCCCTTTTATAATTCCTCATCTTCTCGTTGTTACTAATCAGCTGCAAAATGTTTAACATACGTTTTTTTTAATGGCTGAAAGGAACTTACTAGTTCACTTTCTACATATGATTTATTTCTTTAAATCAAAACATTCGCTCAGATGGGGCATTCAGTTCTGCACAGAGAACATAAAGGAACTGTAACATCAAAATTGTATTATTACGAATTGTATTTAGAAATCACATTTACTAATGTATAGCTGGCGGCTTCTCTCGTCGTTACTGGCTGTCACTTTCCTTTTGTGTTGCAAACAATAGGCACTTAGAATTATCACTAATTAACTGATAGTGTTGTCTATAAGGGCTAATGACTGTCAGATATTCCCCTACACATAACACTGCCCCCCCCCCCCCCCCCCCCCCCACCCACATGTGTAGAGGAGCCTCAGATCAGTGACACGTAGGGGAACCATTGTGTGCACTGTACTAGGGAGGGAGTACAATCAGCTGTTATAGAGAGGCAGGGGGCTCAGTTTTACAAAAAGACACAATATATAACGCATGCAAACCACACTGAGCTTAGCTGTAGTTTACGCAATGGTTTACCTACATCTCCAATGGTGGGTGGACTGCACACGTGTAGAAGGGTCCTGTGTGATTTTGCAGGCAGTGCCCTCTAAGCTGCAGCCTGATTGACAAGTGGCTGATGTTTGGGGGCAGGGATTGGGTGGAGTTGGCCAGCCTTCCCAAAAATGGTGCTATGTCTGCCCCTGTTTTCTGGAAGTGCTGAGACCAGGGTCAGCATCTTCCGAGACAGAGTACTTGGCACAGCGGCCAATTCCCTAGAGGGTTCTGGGTGAAACCTACGGAACTACTGAAGCGGTGAGTATCCCATAGGCTACAATGGGCTACCACCATCGGTAGCAGTGGGGGGTCAATCTCCAGAATGCTTCGCATGCCGAAAACTGAAGTATCTTGCAGCATCTCATTCTCCATAGAAACCTATGGGGATGTGGCTGCCGATGGGAATGAAGGGATCGCAGCAGGTAGCAGAGGTAACTGCTGCGGTCCCTCCTACATACATTCATTCAGGGGATATCTAATATTTGCGGCTAACCCTCCGAAAACGGGTGTTTTCAGGGAAATAGCTGCAAACGTTTTTCGATAAATGGGCAACTAAGACTTTTCAGCCAGCGTGTAGCACCAGACAGCTTGGGCAGGTTCCGTCAGGTCATAACTTGGTTTGGGTAGCAGTGTACTAGAGGACGGGTGTGGTATTGAAGGTCCACCACACATAGGTCGACAGTGTCTAGGTCGACTACTGTTGATTGACAGTAACTAGGTCGACCGGGATTCTAGGTCGACATGGTCAAGGTCGACAGGTCAAAAGGTCGACATGATTTTTTTATTCTTTTTTGGTGTCGTTTTCTCCGTAGAGTGACCGGGAACCCCAATTAGTGCACCGTGTCCCCTCGCATGGCTCGCTTTGCTCACCATGCTTCGGGCAAGGTGCCTCTCTCCCAAACGTAGTCCACGTGGATCGTAAAGTATGAAAAAGTAAAAAAAAATAAAAAAAAAATGGAAAAACTCATGTCGACATTTTGACCCGTCGACCTGGAAACCCTGTCGACCTAGTTACTGTCGACCAATAGTGGTCGACCTAGACACTGTCTTGTCGACCTAGAGACCGGATACCCTAGAGGACATCAGAGTCGCAGAACTGCAAGTGAAATTAGAATAAGGTGTAAAATGCATTACAAATGCTTAGTCATGATTTAGGTTTTCTGTTTACAGCAATTAAGACTTGTAATTGTTGTCATTGTAACAATGTTTCCGGTTACTCCCTTTGGTGGTTCTGGTTTAAGTCTGTATTACCCGCAATGAATACACAATGAATACACTTTGAAAACATTACTATATGCGACAGTAACCCAAGTTTATTGTGCAGAACAGAGCAATAAGGGGGGTCATTCCGAGATGATCGTAGCTGTGCCAAATTTAGCACAGTTACTGTCATTCACACTGACATGCGGGGGGACGCCCAGCACAGGGCTACCCCGCACCGCATATCAGTGCCGCCCCCCCCCCCCCCCCCACAGAAGTGCAAAGGCATCACACAGCGGCGATGCCTTTGCACTTCAAGAGTAGCTCCCGACCAGCGCAGCTTTAGCGTGCTGGCCGGGAGCTACTCATCGCTCCCCGGCCCGCAGTTGTTGCGTGTGACGTCACGCAGCCGCTGCGGCCCGCCCCCCGTTCAGTCCGGCCACGCCTGCGTTGGCCGGACCATGCCCACGAAACGGCGTCCAAATGCCGCCGTTCCACTCCCCCCGCCCAGTGACCGCATGCGCAGTTCTGACCCGATCGCACTGCTGCGATAAACTGCAGCGTGCGATCGGGTCAGAATGACCCCCTAAAGGCATTGTGGGGGGGATGGAAATGGGGGGCACACTCAACCCCTCAAAATCTATCAAGTTGGCCACAATTCGACTACAATATGGATGACAAATAGTTTGAAGGTTTTTAACCCCTTCTGCAAAATAGGGAAAAAATGACATTACTTCATCCCCTACTGGAACTTTGCACTGAGGTTTGCAGATCAGCTGTATTCCCTATTAGTTGGAAAAGGCTAGAAATAGTCCCTTATGCACAGACAGGAATGAAATGGTTATCGCTAAGATTTTTCTATGCAAATGTAATTTTCTTGTGTACAAGATACATATTCTCCCAGGGAGAAATTTAAATATTGTTGATTGCTTTTCAGTGATTATTCTACTGCCTATAAAACTGTTTTTTCCCCAGCATAATACACCTTAAATCTGTTTTGATTTAATAGATATAAAAGATAAAACAATGCAGCTATCTGTTTTGATTCCGCTATACAGGAAAGCCTCCTTGCAGTAATGCAGAAATAGTTTTTATACATAAAAAAAAACAAGTTGTAATCATCTTGAAGGGCATTTTCTCAAGAAGAAAACAATATATTTGTGTAGGTGTGACTTTGTACTCCCATAATGGGCTGTGGAAGAAGAAGAGTTTCTAAATGATTCAGATATAAACTAGGGTGATGGGTAAATGGTGCCTCACTAATATAATGCTCTGTAATTGCGGCTCATTGACTTAATAAGCGGATTGGGTGATTTTATATTACACTGGTTATTTTCTACGGGGGGAAAAAGACACAAGATGAAGTTGCAAAATTAATATTTTCGGTTCCTTTTTCAACTAAAATATACAACACAAACATTGGCGGAGACAATTTTAACCCCTTTGCTTCCAGGACAATTTTAAGAGTCTCTTCTGTTGGCTCAATCCAGTCGCCAGCTTTCCACCATACAGCAGTGCTGTAGTATCATAGGCTGGATAGAGTGATCAACCAGGGGCACCCACACATGCAGGCTTGGACTGGCCCACAGGGGGACAGGGGAAACCACCGGTGGGCCCCACTGCCTGGGGGCCCACCTCCTGCTCTAAGGATCAGGTTCCAGACTGTACACTTGAATTATACATTATACATATGTTACCTTATACTTATATATATTTTCTACAGTGCATTGCTGTTATTAATCTGTTATTAATCTGTTATTAATCTGGTACATTATCATGCATGCAGCAGCTGAATGTACTGTATATATTTATGAAGGGGCCCAGACGTTGCACTCTCTAATGGTTAGTCAAACCAATGAGGTGGAAGGCCACATCCCCTCAGCAGACTGGCCACACCCCCAAACATGGGCCCCTACCACTACATTCCCCCGGTGGGCCCTACATACCCCAGTCCGAAACTGCACACATGGTTTCATCACCAGAGTAGGGGGTGGGGGGAGGTACTATGGCATAAGTGACTGGGGTTACTGTGTGGCATAATGTGAACTGGGGGTACTATATTATGTTGAACGCATTTATGAGCTGGGAGTATTTACACATTATATATTATGATAATATTCTCAGCATATCATATTGACAATTTTAGTTTATTAGGGACCCCACAAGTTAGTTGCCCCAGGGTAACCCGGTAAACCTTTATCCGGCCCTGGGCACAGGGTGGAGAGAGGGATTTGGGACAGGTAAAAGTTTTCTGCAAGCTATAACCCGATATTTAGGAATATCTGCTTTAGAGGATCAGTGTATAAAAATATTGATAATGTAGGCTCTATAAAGGTGTTATTAAGTCTCCTTGCCTAATCTATCTTCCCCATAATTTCTTTATGTCCTCCTGCTGCCCACCTGTCCGTCTTATTCTCTTGTGACAATTGTCTGACAACTAGCAGCAAGGAATAAAGATGATGTGTTTGGAGGTGAGACGTCACTTGGGGGTGTCGGCATTAGGCTTAGAAGGGAATGAAAATAGGAGAGCTGAAAAGGCAGTGGCAAACGCAGGATTTATAGAGGGAGGTTTCCAATGTAATCCACAGTCTACCATTCTGCAGAACATAGAATACAGTATAATATGTAACACTATAGATGGTCTACATTATACAGTGTATCAAACATTTAACCCGGCGTCAGTACGGTAGAAAATTATTACACCGGCAGTCAGGTGGGTCAAAATTACCCTGAAATATTTAACCTCACATTTCTAATTTTTTTTCAAAGATTTGTAAATCCATCTGTATAATTTAGTTAAAAGACTAGTTATTTATTTGAAATAAAAGACCTTAGAAGTGAAAACTGCCCAGGTCATAATGACCCAACCTAACTGACGCCGAGTTAAATAATCTAAATAAGATAAGTGGTCATGAAAATGTTAAACATACTATAATAAATAAATAAATAAATACACAAACACAATGGAACCAGTGCTGCACTTTCTAAGCACACATTCTCCCACCCCATGACAAGGCTCCTGTCTCTTCTTCCTGGTAGCTACTCTCTGGTCCAGTGCACTGATTGAGTGCTCAGATCCACACACAGCAAACTTGGTAGAAGAAGCTGATACCACTGGGCATGTGCAGCAGCTCTGCTCTGTCTCTTAACTTGCATGATGTGGCAGCAGCTCTAGTAATCGTGTTATATACCTTTGCTATTGTCAAAATATGAGTCCCTTGCTAAGGGAAGGGGGGTTTCCGGGCGTTTGCCCATGAAAGGAGGTCGAAGGGGCTGACTCTGAGGGGGAGATGCATTATAGCATTGTGCCCCTATAGCTCTTTCTCCTTTGCCATCTTTACCAAGGCGAAGCAGGAAGCATTACTGACGAGGTGTATTAACAGTAACCAGTACAGTGGTTGTGAATGGGGCAACAACACCTACAGATGTCAAAATTCTTAAAGATAGTACTGATAATGAAACATAATACCACACATTGGCACAGTAATACATGGGGGAGAAGCGGTATCAATGCACATAACGTGCATTATACCACTACTCCCCCCTAAATGTACCCATGAGTCACATGTAGCAGCGGCTGTTGGGGGTTGCCAGTGGCAGTTGTAGAGGTGGTGCAATCCAAAATTTGAACAGAGGAGCCACACTAACTGCCAGTGATTCCCGGATGGCGATGATTGGCAGTGTTTGGAGTGGCAGTTGCTGTAGCCCCCGAAGGCAGATTTAGAACTCATAGGTCTATAAGCAAGACACTGATTTGGGTCTCATCTTCCTCAAACAATTACCCCCCTCCCCCCAGTCAGTCAGTGTGGCTCTGTCAGATTCCTCCCCGCCCCTGGTAGCTTGCACTTCTACCCCAGACCAGATCACAAATTAGCAGACAACCCCCCCCCCCCCTCCCCCCCTAGCTTATAGCTTGCACTAACACCCCTTCACACCTGGACCCGTTGGCACCCACCCTGGTACTTAGACTGCTTCTCAGCAGAAGATTCCAGGACCATTACTACCTGATCCCAGTCAGCACAATCTTGTTCACATTACAGCACACATAGTGCCCCTGATTTATATTATACCACATACAGTAGTAGTGTCCCTTATTCAGGTAACACTACACAGTAGTAACCCTTATACACATTATGCCACACAGTAGTTCCCCTTATACACAATTCCCACAGTAGTAGTGCGCCTTACACCCATATTGTTCCCAATTGGCTCCCAACAGAGCTAACCCTAGCATGAATGTCTGTGCATGTACATGTGGAAGGGCATATAGATTGTAAGCTCCACTGGGGCAGGGACTGATGTGAATGTTCAAATATGTGGGTGCTATATAAATATCTGGTAATAAATAAATAGTAATGCTCATAGTAGTAATGCCCCTTACACACATAATGCCCAAAGTAGTTGTGCCGCTTATACGAATAATGGCCACAGTACTTTTGCTACTTAAACGCATAATGCCCACAGTAGTTGTGCCCCTTACACGCATAATGCCCACAGTAGTTGTGCCCTTTATATGCATAGTGCCCAAAGTAGTTGTGCCCCTTACACACATAATGCCCAAAGTAAGTGTGCCCCTTACGTGCATAATGCCCACAGTAGTTGTGCCCCTTATATGCATAATGCCCATAGTAGTTGTGCCCCTTACACGCATAATGCCCACAGTAGTTGTGCCCCTTATATGCATAATGCCCACAGTAGTTGTGCCCCTTACATGCATAATGCCCACAGTAGGTGTGCCCCTTACTTGCATAATGCCCATAGTAGTTGTGCCCCTTATATGCATAATGCCCACAGTAGTTGTGCCCCTTACACGCGTAATGCCCACAGTAGTTGTGCCCCTTACACACACAATGCCCAAAGTAGTAGTGCCCCTTACACACATAATGCCAAATGTAGTTGTGCTGCTTATACGAATAATGCCCACAATAGTTTTGCTACTTACACGCATAATGCCCACAGTAGTTGTGCCCCTTACATGCATAAAGCCCACAGTAGTTGTGCCCCTTTTATGCGTAATGCCCACAGTAGTTGTGCCCCTTACATGCATAATGCCCACAGTAGGTGTGCCCCTTATGTGCATTATGCCCACAGTAGTTGTGCCCCTTATATGCATAATGCCCACAGTAGTTGTGCCCCTTACAAGCATAATGCCCACATTAGTTGTGCCCCTTACACACACAATGCCCGCAGTAGTTGTCCCCCTTACATGCAAAATGCCTACAGTAGTTGTGCTCCTTGCACACACAATGCCAACAGTAGGTGTGCTGCTTACACACATAATGTCCACAGTAGTTAAGTCCCTTACACACACAATGCCCACAGTAGTTGTTCCACTTACCAACCTTAGCAAGAGGATACACATACCAGGCTTGCAGCCGCATGAGTGCAACTGACAAGTTGCTGGAGTCTAGAGCCGGCTGCAGAAGCTGGCAACACAGGAAAGTAGCCTGGAGGGGGCAAAGACTGCTTCTGCAGTCTGGTTCACTGCAAAGCACCACCACCAGGAGGTGGTTGAAATGGGCAGGAGGCCGTTGGGGAAGCTAACATCCCCAGTCAGTCCGGCATAGCACCGCGCTACAGACAGTGTTCAAACTTAAAATAAACTACAGCTCTCAACAGCCCTTGCTGCCAGGAGCTCCAGCAGTAAGGGCTGCCAGTAACTGTAGTTTATTTTGAGCTTTAACATTGTAGTGCGGTGCGGTGCTGGACACCAGCGTCATTAACTGTGTCCCATTCACAGACTCAGCCCTGTCTGCGGGTCCCTGTGACCAGCTGGACCATAAGCAACCGTTTTGGTCACATAGCTGTAAATCCGCTACTGGTGGCTCCCTTATTTGAATTTTGGCTGCCATGCAACCCTAACTCTGGTCACCCATCTGTGAGTTTATGCAAATTCCGATACAAACTCCTTCCCTTGTTTACATCCGTGTGGCCAGACGTGCAGGGACTGAGGCACCCACTTTTAGCACCGGTACAATACCGATTAGTGCATCCTTATATGCCGCCATCGATCACACCATTGGAACTTGCACCAGCCCAATGGCACGGACCGCGGACTCCTATACTTACGTTTGTGCGTCTGTGAATTCAGCGGCTTTCACTGACATACCCGCAACACTCCCATTACACGCCCACTAAATGGACCAATTTGGCATGCACTACTAGCCATCTTCCAGTAACCGCCCAGGAACGCCCATCACTTCTCCACCATCTTTCTGATACCGTCTAGCCTTTGTGCATACACTCAGAACCTTTTGTCAATGTCTAGTTGCAGATAATCCCTCAGCTATGTTGCATGGGCATTGCGTGGATTGCGTGTGACTAAAGCCCTAAGTGGGGTCACAGCCTGTCGATATTCACCCGCACGCAGAGCTGGACCCATCCTGCGGCCAGACTTTTGCCATCCATACACTGGATTTCATTGTGTCATCATGGTCAGCTCTGTTCCTGGTGCAATAGATTTACTCACACTTCTGTGCGCTCACCGCGGGAGCAGGCGCAATGCATAAACACGCAAGATACATCCGCAAAACTGACTTGTGTTTAACCCTGCATTGGGCCCTGTACATAGAATGTACAATCCCTATTTTAGTCACAATGAAACAATAAAATCATTGAGGTGATACTCCCTTTAAAACTTCACCAAAAACTGGCCTTTGGCCGATTCCACAAATCATCATCATCGTTGTTTATTTCTATAAGGACACATATTCCAGGGACATAATCATCAATGGAATGGAAAACATGAAATCAGGACAATAACCCAGTAACTGGTTGCAATTGGGTGGAATAATAAATGCATGAATGTAATTACCAGAACGAGGGCTTTATTCAGAGGAGGACACAAATCGCGTCGCTGCTGCTTCTCAGATCTCAGATCTGCCACTTGTTCAGAAGGACATAACGTTGGATGAACATGATTGCTCAGAATGTCCGTCATGAGTGAGACACCATGGTCAGAACCACTGCATAAGAAGACATATTCGCTAGCTGCAGCCTACCCCCAAAGTCTCCCACAGTGGTCACTGCGTTTGAGTTGCCACACCCATTTCCTCCCACAAATGGTCACTAACTGACAATCTCTCTGTGACCTAATCCACACTTAGGGTTGCCACCTCTCCCTGATTTCCTGGATCCTCCAGGATTTGGTGGCAACCCTCCAGGAGGCTTTTCCATTCACCCGGATTCCTGGATTCTCCAGGAATAAGGGGACCCTGGGAGCACCAGCACTGCTCCTTGGTGGCCGAGGAACTCAGTGAATTACAGTGACCGTCTCGTGAGATGATGACATCAAATCTCTGTGTTCAGCCCAGACTGAGCCGAAGTTGCCGTGATGCTGCCATCAGCAGCTCCTCCTCAGCGTTTCCCCGGGCTGCGCCTGTGGACCGCAGACTGAGCCAAAGCTGCCATCGGCAGCTCTTCCTCAGCGTTTTCCCGGGCTGTGGTGGTGAAATAACGCCGGCCTGGCTCATGTGAGAAGAGCAACGAGAGCTGACAGGCATGTCACACATATATTTATAATATAATGAGCATGCATGAAACAAACACTGTTTCACTTAGATTGTATGTACATAAAATATTTTCTAAATATGGTACATCATTTTATTTACATGAACATTGTTTGGTGCCGCGGGAGGGGTGTTGGGATTGGGGGGCGGTGGATCTCCAGGAATTGATGATACTTGAGGTGGCCACACTACATTGTGACTCTGACACATGCGCAGTACCAAAAACATCCACCAACTTCGCAAACATCGGTTTTGCATCCACCTGTAATCAGGCCCCGAATTTCATAACCTACAGAAGATAATCCAGAATAACAGGGACAATCAACGATGACACAGAGTGGACCAACATGAAACATGGGTAGAGGACCCTGGCCGTGAGAGCTTACATTCTAGAGAAAGAGGGACATTGTGGTGAGTAGTAGAGGATGGGGGAAGGGGGGAGGTAAATAGTAAAAGTTACAGGAGTTGGGTTGAAGCGGTGATGAGGTAGGTTGAAGGGAGTAAGGCCATTGGGCATGTAAATTAGTTAGTGTTTTATATAACTTCACAAACAAATTACAAAAAACCCTGAGAGCAAATACTGTGATTGGCTGGTTTGTATGGATATGAGATCCAATCTGTTTTTTGTCACATGACCTTAAACTTCTGTAGATCTGGTACCTTGTCAAGTTGCCAGGAAAGGGATATCCAGATGGGAGGGTAGTGAGTGGTGAAAGATAAGCCATATATCACAGGGATAAGGTGGGAGAGTACATGAAACACAGAGTACCAGGCAATTCCCAGTAGTGTGACCCAACTTGAGATGAATGCAATTATGCCTGGAGATCTCTTCCATCACTGAGCTTGAAGAAGGCATTCTGACTGCCAAGGCAATCATAGAGGTATCCCTGGCACCACCTAGAGTAGCCGTAAAAGAGAAGCAAGAATATCTCAGATGTTGTGTAATTAGCAACACAGTTGGTGTAGTGGTTAGCACTGAAGTAATGGGTTTGAGTCCCACCAAAGCCCTATATGTGTGTAATTTGTATGTTCTCCTTGTGTTTGCCAGGGTTTCCTAAAGGTACTCCAGTTTCCTCCCACACTCCAAAAACTGGTAGGTTCATTGGATTGTGATACAAAAATGAACTCTAGTGTGTGTGATAGGCAATATAGATTGTAAGCTCCACTGGGGAAAGGACTGATGACTAACTGTTCTCTGTAAAGCGCTGCGGAATATGTGTGCACTATATAAATAACTGTAGAGATAAAAATAAATGAAGCAGGTTATCTAGGATCAGAATATCCTGCCTCCTCACAACAGAATGCACCAGAATGTATGGCCATAGCTGCCCCTTATGTTCTCTACTGCCAAGTCTTGCTCTATAAAACCATACAGGACTTGCTGGGCATACTAGTATTGCATATATTGAACAAGGATCCAGAACGCTGTATTACACAATACAAAGCAGCAACTATGTAGAATATTAACATTCATATTCTCACATGTATAATTTTGGAGTCTCTTACAAAATGAAGAGAAAACATGGATGTATTCTCTAAAAAAAGACACAAGTGTTGATCGTTTAAACTCTATAATTACGCTAAAGCAGCTGGGAAAGCTTTAAAAACCACTTTCAACTACTTTCGCATTTCGTGGAAATGTTTCTGTTGACTTTATTAAGGTTGGAGAGTGCACAGCACATTTTTTTTATTTTTTTTATTATTTATACGTTAAGAATATTGCTTCCAAAGTTGGTTTTTACCAAGCACTCAATGCCGTACTTCACATCTAGGGAAAGTGCAATGAAAATAATTGCATAATTTGGTACGGTCTGAAGTACTTTAGAAAAAGCAGGTTTAATTGAGCATACAGACTTGTTATCTTGTCAATCCGGGAAGAGGCAGTCCCTGTAGGTAAAATGTATGCTCATCACTACCACGGTGACTACACTCCTGCCCTTTCCACAAAATAGGCATTTCTCTTCTCTTTTATGCTGTCAATTAACATTAGGGCTGGCTGTTCCTGTTAGATGAATGGGATGTATTCCTTCAGGTGAAACAGATCAAACTGATGGCTTGATTGGGACTTCACGTGCCAAAGTAACTAGTATATATATATATATATATATATATATATATATATATATAGTATCTATCTATCTATCTATCTATCTATCTATCTATCTATCTATCTATCTATCTATCTATCTATACACTGTGGATATACTACTTAATCCATAGAGGAAGAGCCTGAATCCACAGAGACTGTTTTTGTGGTGAAGTTGCCTGATTATTACTTTCCCTGAGTTCTTCATGAAGTCTAAAGGATAAAACGCGTTGGGCCTCTCCCCAGTGACCTCCTGCTAAACCAGTTAAGATTCCTAAGCTATACCTTGATTTACTTAATTGGAGCTATGTATGCACTAGGCAATTTGCACTTTAAACTGCATTTGCCTATCCTATATATTGGTTTTTATATTTATTTTTAATCTTGCTGTTTTTATAGTGTTCTGTCTGAATAAAATATTCTTATTTAAGTATATATATCTTTTAGTGTGTTGATAAAATTGGTGCACTCAGAAATAGAACACCGTTGGTCACCCCTTATTCGGTATATATATATATATATATATATATATACATACACCCTCTACCATATATATATATATATATATATATATATATATACATACATACATACATACATACTAGCTGCAGTACCCAGCTCCGCTCGGGTGGAAGTTGATGATAACTAGGGTATCTAATTTCTTCTCGCAGTGCGCATCCTTTTAGCCGAAGGACTGTCACAACCAAGGGAAGATTTTCTCCTAGGCGTTGTGAAATCTCAACAAATATGAACCGGTTAAAAAATAATTTGTAGCTCTTTGACCTACATTTGTAGATGTTAGTCCAAAGAAGTACTAATTAACTATGGTTAACTATGGATAAGTCTATCATGGTACACAGCACACATGTGCCATGATGCTTTTATCAGCCGCTATTGAGGCACTTACGCCTGTTGCTGCTGACTTGCCGAGAGCAGTGCAGGGGAACCCTTCCTGCGGAGCCCGGTGCACAGCCCCCTGATGACCGATCGTGATGATACTTAGCCTAAAACCTGCCTGGAAAAATGACCTACACAATGATGAAAACCGCATCACAATCGGTTCAGTGGTTTCAGTTTATCGCAATCAGACAAACAAACAGCCATTCTCATTTATAAGATATATATATATATATATATATATATATGTATACTAGCTATTCTACCCGCTCTTTGCACGGGAGTTTCTGATTTCTACGGTTGTACATATAAACGGGAGATGTACATTTGAGACGTCTTAATGTAAGTAAATATTAATCCATGGTTCTTGGCGTTACCCAAGGAGTACCCTATTAGATATGGGAAAAATAACAGGAACAGTTTCTGTAGTTTATTAAATTCTACAAAAAGACAACAACAATTATGCGCTCTACAATACAAATGCAGCCACGTCTTGGATGTGGACCTGCTCCACCCTTTATAATTACACAAAGAAAATAGTGAACTGGCGCAGATGAAGTGGGAGTATTCACAGACTTATCTCCTGTTTTCAAAAGGATTATTAAAATATAACCACTTTCACAGTCTCAATAGAGCATTGGAGGTGTCCTCCTCCTCTTTAAAATCAGTTCTCTGTATCCTAGCCCAGACGTATTCACACACTCCTCTCCAGGTCTATTTGGACATCGGGTGTTCCCTTTCTGTCCTTAATTTCTTCCCAGCAGCATGGCATATATAGGGAAACAAGAGGGCAGTAATAGTGTGATACTGTTTGATAAAATTTCAATTAAAAAACACACATAGGTCTAGCAGTGTACCATGTAATGCGGTGTATAATGCACACCAATTCACATTTGACAAGTAATAGGCATTCTCGGGGACCTCCCTGGACTGGAAATCCAAGTCCTGGCTTGTATGGCAGCTGCTCCCAGTGTGTATCCTCACCAACGCGTTTCGGCTATCAAGAGCCTTTCTCAAGGTGTGCTGGGCTAGGTTTCTTGACAGTGTATTTATCCCCCTGCCTTGTCTCTCATTGGTGGATCTGCCCAGGGGGTTGTCCCTTACAATTAAGTTTGTATAATATTAAAAAAAACAGTAAAAAACAATCTTTATATTGGGGGTAATACAGAGTTGATCGCAGCAGCAAATTTGTTATCAGTTGGGCAAAACCATGTGCACTGCAGGGGGGGCAGATGTAACATGTGCAGAGAGAGTTAGATTTGGGTGGGTTATATTGTCTATGTGCAGGGTAAATACTGGCTGCTTTCTTTTTAAACTGCAATTTAGATTTCAATTTGAACACACCCCACCCAAATCTAACTCTCTCTGCACATATTATATCTGCCCCACCTGCAGTGCACATGGTTTTGCCAAACTGCTAACAAATTTGCTGCTGCGATCAACTCCGAATTAGGCCCATAGTCTTTTAAACTACTGACTGGTTGTTCATTTTCTATTCTCTTAATACATGAAAGCTTGTTAACTCTAAAACATCGAAAAAGTACATTAAAATATCTAATTATAAAATCCATATCTACTTCCGGTATCCGTCTACCGGAAGTGTAGCTATGAACCCATTCCCCATGTATATAACATGAAGAGGTTCCCCTGATTGTGCAGAGCGTCCGCAGCTGTGTAGGTCCGGCTTCGGCTTTACCGGAAGTACATCATTGTACTTCCGGTGTTTGCGTTCCACTACGCGTGAAATGCATAGCGGCACTTCCTGTTTGTGTTCCAGCTAGTGATTATAGAGCTGGAACGGCGGGAAATAGGCTGTAATCCATTCGATTTCTGTATCTATTATAGTTTGGTCTAGAATTATTGTATTATAGATGGACTGATATACACACAAAGAGATATGATGAATTAATATACATATACTGTATATATGTGTATATATGTGCATATATGTGTGTATGCTCAATGGAAAAATAGATATGCAAAACCGATACATATAAACCCTATGGTGGGTATCTTTTATATGTAGGAGATTATTTTAAAGAAATCACTTTAATTCAGAATCGGTGTACATACCATTTGGGTGTAATGTTTTCAAATCAAAGATGGTCTTCATCGCCATTTTTGCAAGGTTGTTTTCTATAGCTTTCTTTTTCCAGTTTTTTACAACTTGTTTAATTCCTACTATTCTTTTAATACATTTTACTGAACTTGCGTGTTGCTCTATAAATGTTTTTTCGTATCCTTTTTTGATGTTCCGTAGGTGCTCCGTCCATCTTTCTTTTAGTGGTCGTGATGTTCTGCCTGTGTATGGTAGACCACACTTGCACTCTATTATGTAAATGCAGTTGCTACTATTGCACGTAATGAAATTCTCAATCTCATATTCCTGTTTGGTCGCTGTTGATTGGTACTTTGTAGTTTTACTTTCTTGGTCCTGATGATTCCTATATGTAATGCAGAGACCATACCTATGGAAACCTTTGGTTTTTATACTTCTCTCTCTTTTAGGTGGCAATGTACTCTTTACTACTCTTTTCTTTAAATTCCTTGCTTTTTTGTATATAAATTTTGGTCTCTCATTTAAGTGTGGTTTCAATACAGGATCTTTTCTTAATAGTTGCACACCTTGAGAAAGGCTCTTGACAGCCGAAACGCGTTGGTGAGGATACACTCTGGGAGCAGCTGCCAAACAAGCCAGGACTCTTGAGGTGGATTTCCGGCCAAGGGAGGTCCCCGAGAATGCCTATTACTTGTCAAATGTGAATTGGTGTGCATTATACACAGCATTACACGGTATGTTGCTAGACCTATGTGTGTTTTTTAATTGAAATTTTATTAAACAGTATCACACTATTACTGCCCTCTTGTTTCCCTATATATGCCATGCTGCTGGGAAGAAATTAAGGACAGAAAGGGAACACCCGATGTCCAAAGAGACCTGGAGAGGAGTGTGTGAATACGTCTGGACTAGGATACAGAGAACTGATTTTAAAGAGGAGGTGGACACCTCCAATGCTCTATTGAGACTGTGAAAGTGGTAATATTTTAATAATCCTTTTGAAAACAGGAGTTAAGTCTGTGAATACCCCTACTTCATCTGCGCCAGTTCACTATTTTCTTTATATTAAATTCTGCACACTGGAGGTGCAATCCAAATGTTGATCCGATTGTCCGTTTTGGCATTGTCGTACACGCAACGCAAGCCACACATCGGTAATGACGTCATTATGTCAACTCCCTTTTCATCCCTTTAGGGGAGGTTTATTAAAATCCTAATTACGTAGTTTTCCTATTTCCCACCTGAAGAATACCTATGTTCAATTTCTGTTTCCTAACATATCGGGAAGTGGAAGAATTAGTGATGAGTCAGTGAGCGAGTGAGTGCTCTCACATTTATATATACATATATATATATATATATATATATATATATATAGTACAGATCAAAAAATAATTGATGTATACTTCAAACCACTATTTGTGTATATGTGTGTTATATCGCCAACAGAGGGAGGTTGAGTCTTTGGTGTTGACGTACAAAGACCCATATGTACTAGGAATGGCCATTGGTCACCGATGGTTGACAACCATTTATGTTTCTGATCTGATAGTGATGTGTTTGCCATTAGATCCTGGGAATAACATGGCTTGCCACCACCATATGCTTATCTTCTCTGGCTGCTGACATCACTCTGCTGCACAGGCTATGAAGGAGAAACTCTATAGGGGAGATGTATCAATCCTTAGAGATAAAGTGGAGAAGTTGCCCATAGTTTATCTAGCACAGTCTATAAAATGATCATTGGAAGCTTATTGGTTGCTATGAGCAGCTTCTCCACATTATATTTGTTAAAGTTTTGATACACCCCCCCCCCCCCCTCCCATGTCTGTAGCAATGCTTCTTTGCCACTGCACAAACTAACAAGATTCCCCCAGCATTAAGCAAATAGGCCAGCAAGAGATATTCATCCTACATAAAAACATAGAATTTGATGGAAGATAAGGACCACTTGGTCCATCTAGTCTGCACATAAACCCTACATAGTAATAGAAATGCAGAGATCTTAGTAACATACATTTGCAAACATATGGTTAGACACCAGCCACAGCATGGCATATCTGCTTTGGTGGTCCTTCACTACATGATACTAGCACCACTTAGGGTCATATGCCTATGTATTTCTAATCTGAGAGTTTACTCGCCCGGAGGCAACCCAAGCTCCTCCAATATGGCACTACAAGGATCAGCATACCCTCCAACTAATGATCCCAATCGATGCCTCTCAGAACAGAGATACACAAACTGGTAGAGACAGTGGCTGCTCTTAACTTTTGCTTACAGGAGGGCTGGAGAGGGAGAGGTGACAGCTGGCCCCCGGCCAGCAGAGTCCCGGCACCTATGCAATGGATCTGGCAGGCACCAGGACCTGCGCATGCGCACAAGCAGCAGCTTGAGTGTGCATGCGCACACCCACGCCTTCTGTGGGCTACATCAGCTGCAGCCCATAGAAGCCGGGTAGAGCTGATGATGAGGCAGGGAGTGGCTTCCTAGAGGAAGCCATCTCTATGCTAATCGAAGCCCGGTCTAGCAATCCCGGAGGAAGGAAACACCTCCCAATGGGACTGCCAGTCCTGCGGGTGACTGTCAGGTAGTTCTTCCAATAGGAAGTCACTGCCAGTCACAGTGAAGCCAGTGCACTCATGGACTGCATCTTGCTTCATTGACAGTGAGCTGGGTGGTGGATTTTACCGGGGGGGGGGGGCTGCAGTCCTGCAGCCCATTGATAAAATCCGCCAGTGGCAGTTGCTCAGGTCAATTTGTAGGTCCATCACAGGTGCATGTCCCAGAAATGCTGTCCAATGTGGTTACGCATGCATTTGATTGGATTGTTTTGAGCATCAGGGTATTTTTTAAAGCCAGACTTATGTAACTATAATGGTCGGGGTTGCCTGATAATGTCTGCCATTGTGAGGCGTGTATTACTGTAAGTCAGTGGCTGCGTGTTACAGTGACTGCTGAGCATGGGGATTGCCTACAGTGATTGGCTGAGAACACTGGAAACCCTAAGGGCCTTAAAGACCTTGCAGAGACACTAAAGTTTTCTTCCTATCAACGGGACTCCACGTAAGACTTGTTTCTCTTCAGAAAGGGAGGAGGGGAGACTGGATTTTGCTGCCCTAAAACGAAAAAATAAGAATAAATAGTTTATTTATCAAATAATTTCCCATTACACACCAAGCCAAAAACGACAGTATATTGGCCCTCATTCCGAGTTGATCGGTCGGTATTTTTCATCGCATCGCAATGAAAATCCGTTTAGTACGCATGCGCAATATTCGCACTGCGACTGCGCCAAGTAATTTAACAATGAAGATAGTATTTTTACTCACGGCTTTTTCATCGCTCCGGCGATCGTAATGTGATTGACAGGAAATGGGTGTTACTGGGCGGAAACACAGCGTTTTATGGGCGTGTGGATGAAAACGCTACCGTTTCCGGAAAAAACGCAGGAGTGGCTGGGGAAACGGGGGAGTGTCTGAGCGAACGCTGGGTGTGTTTGTGACGTCAAACCAGGAACGACAAGCACTGAACTGATCGCACAGGCAGAGTAAGGTTGAAGTTACTCAGAAACTGCTAAGTAGTTTGTAATCGCAATATTGCGACTACATCGGTCGCAATTTTAAGAAGCTAAGATACACTTCCAGTAGGCGTAGGCTTAGCGTGTGTAACTCTGCTAAATTCGCCTTGCGACCGATCAACTCGGAATGAGGGCCATTATTTGTAAATATAACCCTATCTGCTGAGTAGGGTAAGGCGGCGCTGTTTTTATCTTCAGTGGTGCCACCAGACAGATATTTTTTAGTCTGTGGTTTTTGGTTGTTGTCTTTTTTTTTTTGTGACAACATTTTTATTTGAAGATAATTCAAACAAGAAGATGGCCAGTGTGTCCACAGAATATGTAATAACAAACAGCAATCGACAGCACTTAGTATTACTTCTGTTTTGATTTATTGAAACTACAGTATAAAACACGGTATAAAGGTTAGTGGGGGAGTTCTCCGATTTTTGTTCTTTTTGCTTCTAATACAAACATTCTCTGTTAACTTGAATTGAACGGAAAAAAACCCATTGAAACAGTTCTTTTTTTTACAAAATTGGCAGTTGGAAAAAGTGAAAAATAAGGTCTAATTTTCAACACTCAAGAAGATGGTGGGGATAAAAAATACATTGGTGCTTAATTTAAAATAAGCCCGCCTGAACATTCCTTAAACCAAGTGGCCATTATTCGTTTTTAGAAAAACATGTAGACATTTTACGGTCAGTTATCATAGATCATCTCTGTACAACCCCCTCCCCTCAAAAAAAATAAAAAAATCCCTATATGCAGTCTAATAACCGCAGTATTTTCGCTCTGGGCCTTAAATGCCAGCCGCCAAATGCTCCTTTAATATTGGCGACTGATAATACCTTAGCATGTGCACCCTTCCCCTACACCCCCCCCCCCCTTCCCAACAGCTACAATAGTTACTACACTGTTAATTAGCTACCTTACAATATGTATCATGTGCAGTGGCATCAAGAAGGGGAGGTTACTCTTTAGCGGGGCCCGCAGTGGCGCACCCAGGGGGGGTTTCCGAGTACCCAGAAACCCCCCTCCACTTAAAAAAAAAAAAAAATTTTTTTTTTTTTTTTTTTAGCTGCATGAGTATTATTAATGACTCTCTAGCGTCCTCTGCAGCCTGCTGTCTTCCTGGTGACACTTGTAAGTGCAATAAAAGTTTACTTTATTTTAATTATAGTACATATATAACCATGTGCATACATATATACACATGTATATACATACATACATACATATAAACACACACACACACACACACACATATGATATATATATACATGTGTATATATATGTGTACTGTATGTGTGTGTACATATATATATATATATATATATATGCATGTTTAATATGCTATGTATATGTGTATATGTGTGTGTGTGTGTGTATATATATATATATATATTTTGTATGATGATCTGGCACTCACTGGTGGTGATGACAATTTGGTCCGGTGCCCTTACTGGTCCTCCACGGGCTGGAAGATGTAAATGGAAGCTGGATAGTACGGCACTCAGACGCTGATAAGCAAATTGAATGGGAGCCCTTGGTAGCTGTCAACGTTTCAATTTAATACATTTTTCTCAAGACATACACACACATACATAAAAGCACTCACCTTATATCCCCTCACCACTAGTGCATGTTGCGGGGACCGCCTACCGCCGGAGTCCGTCGGGCGGCAATCTCCCGTCAGCTGTGGCGCAGTCTGATGACGTCATCGCGCTTAACGCGATGCACGTCGGGTGTCATGTTTAATATGCTATGTATATGTGTATATGTATGTGTGTGTGTGTGTATATATATATATATGTGTAGATATATATATATATATATATATATATACACATACACACACACAGACACACTAGTTTTACGGACCCAGCATATACTGGGTCACCTCAGTCCCCACCCCCGTGATTGGCTCCGCCCAGTTCTGGAAACCCCCCCATGCAAATCCTGCGTTTGCCACTGGCCCGGGCTTGTGGAGGGGCCCGGCGGGGACCGGGCCGTGTCAGTTGCTGATCACTGCTGAGGGGGACAAAGCAGCCGGTGTCAGATGCTGAGGGGCTCCTTGTGCAGTGCGTGACAGTGCTCACAGTATTTTTTCATATTCTTTTTGAGGGGGAGTGGCCACACCTACCCATGATTTGCCCACACACCCCAGTACCTGGGCCCGTATCTGGTCTCAACAGCCCTGACTATGTGTTACCCATACCTCTTAGCTGGTTTACACGTAAGTTCATTTAGTCAGGGCCAAGTTTTCTTCCCGTTTTGCGTCCTAGGGGTGTGTCTACTAAAAGTCGACTTGGGTCGATGTTTGATCGATTTTGTTTCTCAGGGTCTAAATCATACATTTACTACAAGATGATTTTTGAATTTTTTTTTAAAGGCTATCAAAACTCATCTATTAGTAAATGTGTGATTTAGACAATGAAACACAAAATTGGTAGAAAATTGATAAAACATTGACCAAAAAATCGTTCAAAATCGACTTTTAGTAAATATTATTACCAGTTATTTATACAGCGCACACATATTCCGCAGCGCTTTACAGAGAATATTTGCCCATTCACATCAGTCCCTGCCCCAGTGGAGCTTACAATCTATATTCCCTATCACATGTACACACACACACACATTCACGCTAGGGTTAATTTTGTTGGGAGCCAATTAACCTACCAGTATATTTTTGTATTGTGGGAGGAAACCGGAGTACCCGCAAGTAAAGGGAGAATATACAAACTCCACACAGTTAGGGCCATGGTGGAAATCAAACCCATGACCTCAGTGCTGTGAGACAGTAATGCTAACCATTACACCATCCGTACTGCCCTTTGTATGTTATGTTATTTATATCATAGTCCCAACAATCTATGCGTTACGCAATATGTTGGTGCTATAAAAGTATGAAATAGTCAAAAAAAAACCATAGTAAATGGAATGATTCTACTTCATGTTCATAGTTAAAAAAAAATCTATTTCTACTACACGACTCTTCCCATTTAATCACAATCGCCTTTATATCTTATATATAGTTCCTAAAAGGGAATTGACTCAAACTAACAGTGATTATTAACTAGAGATGAGCGGGTTCGGTTCCACGGAATCCGAACCCGCCCGAACTTCATGTTTTTTTACACGGGTCCGAGCGACTCGGATCTTCCCGCCTTGCTCGGTTAACCCGAGCGCGCCCGAACGTCATAATCCCGCTGTCGGATTCTCGCGAGGCTCGGATTCTATCGCGAGACTCGGATTCTATATAAGGAGCCGCGCGTCGCCGCCATTTTCACACGTGCATTGAGATTCATAGGGAGAGGACGTGGCTGGCGTTCTCTCCGTTTATAGAGAAGAGAGTGAGACAGTAGAGAGAGACACAGTAGTAATTTTGGGGAGCATTAGGAGGAGTACTAGTTACTTGCTGAAGTGATAGATAGTGTGACTGTATATTATCTGACTTGTGGGGGAGACACTGACAGTGGGGAGCAGTTAGAGTCTGAGAGCAGGACTCAGGAGTACATATAACGTACAGTGCACACTTTTGCTGCCAGAGTGCCACACTGCCATTGTGACCACACTGACCACCAGTATAATATATATTGTGATTGTCTGCTTAGGAGTACTACTTGCAAGTTGCTGATAGTGTGACCAGTGACCTGACCACCAGTCACCACCAGTTTAATATATATATATATATATAATTGTATATAATATATATATAATATTGTATACCACCTACCCGTGGTTTTTTTTTTTTTTCTTTCTTCTTTATACATACTACTATAGTAGCTTACTGTAGCAGTCTGCGGTGCTGCTGAGCTGACTGTGTCCAGCAGGTCCGTCATCAGTCATTACATAATAAATATATCTACCTGTCCGGCTGCAGTACTAGTGTGATATAATATATATTGATTTCATCTCATTATCATCCAGTCTATATTAGCAGCAGACACAGTACGGTAGTCCACGGCTGTAGCTACCTCTGTGTCGGCAGTCGCTCGTCCATCCATAATTGTATACCACCTACCCGTGTTTTTTTTTTTTCTTTCTTCTTTATACATACTACTATAGTAGCTTACTGTAGCAGTCTGCGGTGCTGCTGAGCTGACCGTGTCCAGCAGGTCCGTCATCAGTCATTACATAATAAATATATCTACCTGTCCGGCTGCAGTACTAGTGTGATATAATATATATTGATTTCATCTCATTATCATCCAGTCTATATCAGCAGCAGACACAGTACGGTAGTCCACGGCTGTAGCTACCTCTGTGTCGGCAGTCGCTCGTCCATCCATAATTGTATACCACCTACCCGTGTTTTTTTTTTTTCTTTCTTCTTTATACATACTACTATAGTAGCTTACTGTAGCAGTCTGCGGTGCTGCTGAGCTGACTGTGTCCAGCAGGTCCGTCATCAGTCATTACATAATAAATATATCTACCTGTCCGGCTGCAGTACTAGTGTGATATAATATATATTGATTTCATCTCATTATCATCCAGTCTATATTAGCAGCAGACACAGTACGGTAGTCCACGGCTGTAGCTACCTCTGTGTCGGCAGTCGCTCGTCCATCCATAATTGTATACCACCTACCCGTGTTTTTTTTTTCTTTCTTCTTTATACATACTACTATAGTAGCTTACTGTAGCAGTCTGCGGTGCTGCTGAGCTGACAGTGTCCAGCAGGTCCGTCATCAGTCATTACATAATAAACATATCTACCTGTCCGGCTGCAGTACTAGTGTGATATAATATATATTGATTTCATCTCATTATCATCCAGTCTATATTAGCAGCAGACACAGTACGGTAGTCCACGGCTGTAGCTACCTCTGTGTCGGCAGTCGCTCGTCCATCCATAAGTATACTAGTATCCATCCATCTCCATTGTTTACCTGAGGTGCCTTTTAGTTGTGCCTATTAAAATATGGAGAACAAAAATGTTGAGGTTCCAAAATTAGGGAAAGATCAAGATCCACTTCCACCTCGTGCTGAAGCTGCTGCCACTAGTCATGGCCGAGACGATGAAATGCCAGCAACGTCGTCTGCCAAGGCCGATGCCCAATGTCATAGTACAGAGCATGTAAAATCCAAAACACCAAATATCAGTAAAAAAAGGACTCCAAAATCTAAAATAAAATTGTCGGAGGAGAAGCGTAAACTTGCCAATATGCCATTTACCACACGGAGTGGCAAGGAACGGCTGAGGCCCTGGCCTATGTTCATGGCTAGTGGTTCAGCTTCACATGAGGATGGAAGCACTCAGCCTCTCGCTAGAAAAATGAAAAGACTCAAGCTGGCAAAAGCACCGCAAAGAACTGTGCGTTCTTCGAAATCCCAAATCCACAAGGAGAGTCCAATTGTGTCGGTTGCGATGCCTGACCTTCCCAACACTGGACGTGAAGAGCATGCGCCTTCCACCATTTGCACGCCCCCTGCAAGTGCTGGAAGGAGCACCCGCAGTCCAGTTCCTGATAGTCAGATTGAAGATGTCAGTGTTGAAGTACACCAGGATGAGGAGGATATGGGTGTTGCTGGCGCTGGGGAGGAAATTGACAAGGAGGATTCTGATGGTGAGGTGGTTTGTTTAAGTCAGGCACCCGGGGAGACACCTGTTGTCCGTGGGAGGAATATGGCCGTTGACATGCCTGGTGAAAATACCAAAAAAATCAGCTCTTCGGTGTGGAAGTATTTCAACAGAAATGCGGACAACATTTGTCAAGCCGTGTGTTGCCTTTGTCAAGCTGTAATAAGTAGGGGTAAGGACGTTAACCACCTCGGAACATCCTCCCTTATACGTCACCTGCAGCGCATTCATAATAAGTCAGTGACAAGTTCAAAAACTTTGGGCGACAGCGGAAGCAGTCCACTGACCAGTAAATCCCTTCCTCTTGTAACCAAGCTCACGCAAACCACCCCACCAACTCCCTCAGTGTCAATTTCCTCCTTCCCCAGGAATGCCAATAGTCCTGCAGGCCATGTCACTGGCAATTCTGACGATTCCTCTCCTGCCTGGGATTCCTCCGATGCATCCTTGCGTGTAACGCCTACTGCTGCTGGCGCTGCTGTTGTTGCTGCTGGGAGTCGATGGTCATCCCAGAGGGGAAATCGTAAGACCACTTTTACTACTTCCACCAAGCAATTGACTGTCCAACAGTCCTTTGCGAGGAAGATGAAATATCACAGCAGTCATCCTGCTGCAAAGCGGATAACTGAGGCCTTGGCATCCTGGGTGGTGAGAAACGTGGTTCCGGTATCCATCATTACTGCAGAGCCAACTAGAGACTTGTTGGAGGTACTGTGTCCCCGGTACCAAATACCATCTAGGTTCCATTTCTCTAGGCAGGCGATACCGAAAATGTACACAGACCTCAGAAAAAGACTCACCAGTGTCCTAAAAAATGCAGTTGTACCCAATGTCCACTTAACCACGGACATGTAGACAAGTGGAGCAGGGCAGACTCAGTACTACATGACTGTGACAGCCCACTGGGTAGATGTATTGCCTCCCGCTGCAAGAACAGCAGCGGCGGCACCAGTAGCAGCATCTCGCAAACGCCAACTCTTTCCTAGGCAGGCTACGCTTTGTATCACCGGTTTCCAGAATACGCACACAGCTGAAAACCTCTTACGGCAACTGAGGAAGATCATCGCGGAATGGCTTACCCCAATTGGACTCTCCTGTGGATTTGTGGCATCGGACAACGCCAGCAATATTGTGTGTACATTAAATCTGGGCAAATTCCAACACGTCCCATGTTTTGCACATACCTTGAATTTGGTGGTGCAGAATTTTTTTAAAAACGACAGGGGCGTGCAAGAGATGCTGTTGGTGGCCAGAAGAATTGCGGGACACTTTCGGCGTACAGGCACCACGTACAGAAGACTGGAGCAACACCAAAAACGCCTGAACCTGCCCTGCCATCATCTGAAGCAAGAAGTGGTAACGAGGTGGAATTCAACCCTATATATGCTTCAGAGGTTGGAGGAGCAGCAAAAGGCCATTCAAGCCTATACAATTCAGCACGATATAGGAGGTGGAATGCACCTGTCTCAAGCGCAGTGGAGAATGATTTCAACGTTGTGCAAGGTTCTGCTGCCCTTTGAACTTGCCACACGTGAAGTCAGTTCAGACACTGCCAGCCTGAGTCAGGTCATTCCCCTCATCAGGCTTTTGCAGAAGAAGCTGGAGACATTGAAGGAGGAGCTAACACGGAGCGATTCCGCTAGGCATGTGGGACTTGTGGATGGAGCCCTTAATTCGCTTAACAAGGATTCACGGGTGGTCAATCTGTTGAAATCAGAGCACTACATTTTGGCCACCGTGCTCGATCCTAGATTTAAAACCTACCTTGGATCTCTCTTTCCGGCAGACACAAGTCTGCTGGGGTTCAAAGACCTGCTGGTGAGAAAATTGTCAAGTCAAGCGGAACGCGACCTGTCAACATCTCCTCCTTCACATTCTCCCGCAACTGGGGGTGCGAGGAAAAGGCTCAGAATTCCGAGCCCACCCGCTGGCGGTGATGCAGGGCAGTCTGCAGCAACTGCTGATGCTGACATCTGGTCCGGACTGAAGGACCTGTCAATGATTACGGACATGTCGTCTACTGTCACTGCATATGATTCTCTCCCCATTGAAAGAATGGTGGAGGATTATATGAGTGACCGCATCCAAGTAGGCACGTCACACAGTCCGTACTTATACTGGCAGGAAAAAGAGGCAATTTGGAGGCCCTTGCACAAACTGGCTTTATTCTACCTAAGTTGCCCTCCCACAAGTGTGTACTCCGAAAGAGTGTTTAGTGCCGCCGCTCACCTTGTCAGCAATCGGCGTACGAGGTTACTTCCAGAAAATGTGGAGAAGATGATGTTCATTAAAATTAATTATAATCAATTCCTCCGTGGAGACATTGACCAGCAGCAATTGCCTCCACAAAGTACACAGGGAGCTGAGATGGTGGATTCCAGTGGGGACGAATTGATAATCTGTGAGGAGGGGGATGTACACGGTGATATATCGGAGGATGATGATGAGGTGGACATCTTGCCTCTGTAGAGCCAGTTTGTGCAAGGAGAGATTAATTGCTTCTTTTTCGGTGGGGGTCCAAACCAACCCGTCATTTCAGTCACAGTCGTGTGGCAGACCCTGTCACTGAAATGACGGGTTGGTTAAAGTGTGCATGTCCTGTTTATACAACATAAGGGTGGGTGGGAGGGCCCAAGGACAATTCCATCTTGCACCTCTTTTTTCTTTAATTTTTCTTTGCGTCATGTGCTGTTTGGGGAGTGTTTTTTGGAAGGGCCATCCTGCGTGCACTGCAGTGCCACTCCTAGATGGGCCCGGTGTTTGTGTCGGCCACTAGGGTCGCTTATCTTACTCACACTGCTACCTCATTGCGCCTCTTTTTTTCTTTGCGTCATGTGCTGTTTGGGGAGTGTTTTTTGGAAGGGCCATCCTGCGTGACACTGCAGTGCCACTCCTAGATGGGCCAGGTGTTTGTGTCGGCCACTAGGGTCGCTTATCTTACTCACACAGCTACCTCATTGCGCCTCTTTTTTTCTTTGCGTCATGTGCTGTTTGGGTAGTGTTTTTTGGAAGGGCCATCCTGCGTGACACTGCAGTGCCACTCCTAGATGGGCCCGGTGTTTGTGTCGGCCACTAGGGTCGCTTATCTTACTCACACAGCTACCTCATTGCGCCTCTTTTTTTCTTTGCGTCATGTGCTGTTTGGGGAGTGTTTTTTGGAAGGGCCATCCTGCGTGACACTGCAGTGCCACTCCTAGATGGGCCCGGTGTTTGTGTCGGCCACTAGGGTCGCTTATCTTACTCACACAGCTACCTCATTGCGCCTCTTTTTTTCTTTGCGTCATGTGCTGTTTGGGGAGTGTTTTTTGGAAGGGCCATCCTGCGTGACACTGCAGTGCCACTCCTAGATGGGCCCGGTGTTTGTGTCGGCCACTAGGGTCGCTTATCTTACTCACACAGCTACCTCATTGCGCCTCTTTTTTTCTTTGCGTCATGTGCTGTTTGGGGAGTGTTTTTTGGAAGGGCCATCCTGCGTGACACTGCAGTGCCACTCCTAGATGGGCCCGGTGTTTGTGTCGGCCACTAGGGTCGCTTATCTTACTCACACAGCTACCTCATTGCGCCTCTTTTTTTCTTTGCGTCATGTGCTGTTTGGGGAGTGTTTTTTGGAAGGGCCATCCTGCGTGACACTGCAGTGCCACTCCTAGACGGGCCAGGTGTTTGTGTCGGCCACTAGGGTTGCTTATCTTACTCACACAGCTACCTCATTGCGCCTCTTTTATTCTTTGCGTCATGTGCTGTTTGGGGAGTGTTTTTTGGAAGGGCAATCCTGCGTGACACTGCAGTGCCACTCCTAGATGGGCCCGGTGTTTGTGTCGGCCACTAGGGTCGCTTATCTTACTCACACAGCTACCTCGGTGCAAATTTTAGGACTAAAAATAATATTGTGAGGTGTGAGGTATTCAGAATAGACTGAAAATGAGTGGAAATTATGGTTTTTGAGGTTAATAATACTTTGGGATCAAAATGACCCCCAAATTCTATGATTTAAGCTGTTTTTTAGGGTTTTTTGAAAAAAACACCCGAATCCAAAACACACCCGAATCCGACAAAAAAAATTCGGTGAGGTTTTGCCAAAACGCGGTCGAACCCAAAACACGGCCGTGGAACCGAACCCAAAACCAAAACACAAAACCCGAAAAATTTCAAGTGCACATCTCTATTATTAACGTATCATTACTTATGAACCTCTAGGTTTTTATCCCCCAGTTAGTTTCCTAGGGTAAGAGTTACTATTGCGCCATCGAGTACACTCTCATCTTCCAATTACAAAGAAGGGAAACCCACCAGCATATTCCTTTATCAAATTATATAAGCATTTTGCATAATTAGAATGCATTGCTATTCTTCAGCATATCATAATGTAATCATTAAGCTACAAATTATACCAAAATATTCTGTGATTATGTGACTCAGATGGCTTTTTCTTAATTTAGTTAATGCAACCATTAAATAGCGAAGGTAAGGAAGCACCAGGGTAGTAATTTTACTTATGTATAAACACTAGGAATTTCTGAACAGTTACAAATTGCATTTCAAGTGCTGCACTTGCTTAACACGAGTCTCTGTATTGAGTTAATATAAAATAAATCCCCAAGGGAAGCTTCTCTTTATGATTTTACCTCTGTACAAAAGACAAGTGGCATTTGTTAAATCTTGTGCAAACACCTGTTTTAATTGTATTCTCGCTCATGTTCTCCCATTGTGTTCGTGCAAGAATTTGCCTCGGATGGGTTAACCTTGCTTTTAAAAGGGGCACCTGCCTGCTTCCTAAATGCTCTTTGTAAATCCAAACACGTTGAGACGTTAAAGCATAGGGATAAAGGGACGAAGAAAAGGAGGTATAGCGATGGGATTAAATGCTTTTTCATCGCTTGAAATTGCAGAATACGAGGGTGGCGGAGTCGCACGTAAAATTACAGGGAGATGAGAATTCCTAAAAATTCCTCGGATGGGTGTTTTAATTTCTTTAATATACTCAGGCATGGGAGGGGTTACTGGTGTTTGAAGATAAAACGACAGACACCACCCTACGTAGCCTGAGGCATCCATAATTGACCAAGGTCTTTTCTGCCTGTAATTGAATCTGTCTAAAGCATTTGTTAATTAGCCTGGCCCCCAACTGAGCCATGCATGTGAATGAGGCAACTCAGTGCAAGCATTATATATGCGTTGCATATCCATCAGGATAAGTGGCACCTTGGTTTTTAGAAGTACATTCAACCAGTGATTGTAGTAGTGGGGCAGACATAAGAAGTGCTATTTATTTATTGAGGTTAGGTAAGCGCATCTCCTTGTCTCAGTGCATTAGGCACAAATCCTGAATTTATTCTCCGTCGGAAACACATGACAGGTGTAATGCTGATCTGTGGGTTATTTTCACTTTCCATAATGTGCCCTATACAGAGAGCCGTCACACATTGGAGGCTAGTTACTCACATAGGTGCAAAGCTGCACTGAGTAGTAACCATAGCAACCAGTGATCCGGAACAAGATGTTATTTGGGATAGATGGTAAATGGATCTGAAAATGGAATTTGTTGTCGCCTATGCTCCCATTACTCCACTTCTGTGTGTAAGCGTTGAGAGTTTCCGGACTGTGGGGCTAATTCAGACCTCATCGTAGATGTGCTAAATTTATCACATCTATAATCAGTCACACTGACGGGTGTAGTATGGTATGCCGGTGGCTGGACGCCCGGCGACCAGCATACCGGTGCCGGGAGCCCGACCACCAGCATACCGACAGCGTGGCGAGCGCAAATGAGCCCCTTGCGGGCTCGCTGCGTGCGCCACGCTATTTATTCTCCCTCCAGGGGGGTCGTGGACCCCCACGAGGGAGAATACCTGTCGGTATGCCGGCTGTCGGGATTCCGGCGCCGGTATACTGTGCGCCGGGATCCCGACAGTCGGCAACCTGAAGACCACCCACACTGACAAGCGGGGGGACGCCCAGCACAGGGCTAGTTGCCCCGCATGTCAGTCCCTGCCCCATCGCACAAGTACAAAAGCATCGCACAGCGGCGATGTTTTTGTACTTCAGGAGAAGCTCCCAGCCAGCGCAGCTCCTGCGCTCATGCGCGCTGGCAGGAAGCTACTGGTCGCTGCCCGCGTCGCAGCGGCTGCCTGTGACATCACGCAAGCCGCCGCGGCCTGCCTCCCCAATGGTCCGGGAATGCCTGCGTTCCCCGGACCGCGCCCCCTAAACGGCAGCCAACCGCCGCCGACCCGGCCAGCGACCGCCTCTGCTTGTCAATCAGGCAGAGGTGATCGCAGGGCTACAACAGCCATCAGTTATCTGGCATGCGCCGGCACACTGCGGCGCATGCGCAGTTTAGACCTGATCGTCGATGTGCGAAAACGCACAGCACCGATCAGGTCTGAATCAGCCCCTTTGGCTGCTCCATTCAGTGATTTAACGCAATGCTTTTGAGGCTCTTATTTTATTTTATTAGCTCACTGTACATTTAACTACTCAGATATAACTATGATGGGTGCATATTTTTGTGTGCAGGTTTGAGGATGTAGCAGAGTTTCTGTACACACATAGCTGGTCACTCTGCTGTGGACACACAAGCTGATCACAGTGTAAAAATACAAAAAAAAACAAAGTAAAAAAAAAACAAAACAACCATACTCACCTGTCCAGGGAGCCGGTGTCCGCTGCTCCGGTGAGCGCTGCCGGGCGTCGGGTCCCCCATATGCTGCGCTGTGACCCCGGTGCAGTAAAGTGACGCTGCAAAATGGCAGCGCACTTTACTGCAGCGGGGGTCACAGCGCAGGAGAAGGACCTGGCGCCCGGCAGCCTCCTGAAGCAGTGCGGACCAGCTCCCTGGACAGGTAAGTATATTGATCTTCGGGGGGGGGGGTCCGCGGCGCGCAGGGATAGTAGCGACGGGGGGGGGGTTTCGACCGGGCGGTGGTGGTAGTGGCGATGTTGGCTGGGGCAGCGCATGCGCAGCAGGGCTTCGGGGTATTTTTTACGAAAAATACCCCAATGATGCTGCGAAGAGGCATCGCAGAGACAGAGCTTAACCACAAGCTCTGTTCCTGCATGCAATAATTGATACATCCCTGCGATGTAATCAATTATCGCAGTGCGAGTTGGGGCGATTTTATGACCTGTATTCCGCCTTTTGGATGTGGATGGTGATAAATAGGCCCCTTAGTCTGGCCCTGCTTAAGGCTTTATGATCAGCTTGTGTAGAAGGTTCCCAGCCAGCGATGAAGTAGAACCAGGGTTGGACTGGCCCATGGGGGTACAGGGGAAACCCTATACTTTATGTATATGTTACTTTATACTGCGCAGGACTATGGAATCTGGTACATTATAATGCCATGCACTCTCTAATAGTTAGCCAAACCTCTGTGGTGACAGGCCACACCCTCTGTGGACACTGGCCACACTCCTAAACACGGGCCCGTCACAGCATGCCCCCCGGTGGACCCTTCATGCCCCAGTCCGACACTGAGTAGAACTGTCTGCTGTCAGATATTCACAAAACTTTTCAGTTCTTTGACTAAAGACCGATCTAAAGTGTAAAAGACACGTTCACGCCATATAATCTTCTAGCTGGAACCTGTCATTTCAGGTTTTGCTACTTAAACCTCATACACTGTGCACAGTGGTTATTTTTCTTGGCAAGTCCGATTTAACAAGCTTCTATCTCACAATTCTTCAGTCTTCACATTTGTGAATAAATCACCAATAATAAAATAGGGAACATAGTTTTGACAACTGAAAACAAAAATTGGTACTAAATTTGGGCATTTTTGTGAAAGGCTACTAGATAATACTTGAATATTGCATTATTCACCGCACATCACAACTGCAGCATGCGGAAAGTCCAACACAATATTATGTGGGATCCAATCATCCTACCCATTGTTCCCAACAGTCTAAAATCGTTTCCAGGTACCTCTTGGTGGCCGGCCAATGAGGACATCACAGGATAATGGGCCTGATCCTTAGGTGGACACAGAAGTGCCCGAAGCTGCGTCTACTGCTGTGTCGACTAATACTGCTGCAAAGTCTTCCCTTGACTACATCTACAGTATATATTCAAATGTGCAAGGGCTGAGATACCCGCTTTCAGCGTCCGTACATGTAGTAATACCGATTGCTGCATCCTTAGACGCCACCATTGGTCGCACCATCGAAACATGTACCAGCCCTAAAGCAGGGACAGTTTCTCCATCTGAGTATGGTATCACTGACACGTCAACAATATTCCCATAACACGCCCACAACACGGGCCATCCCTGTACGTGCACTAAAACACCTACCTGTCACCTCTCAGGATGCCCAGTGGCGCACACATGGGGGGTTTCCTAGTACCTGGAAACCCCCCTGATGAGTCAACATTTTTATTTTGGAGACGGAGACAGCAGTGTCTCCTTCTCAGTAAAAGCCGCGATCGCGTAGGCGATCGTGACAGCGGAGCTGCTCTAGCAGAGAGCTGTGTAGCTCTCTGCATAGAGAGTGTCACGGGAGGGGTGAGGGGGGGGGAGCTGCTGGCTGCGCATGGTCAGCCACAGCAGCTCCCTCCGAGGTCCACACAGTGTGGCCTGTCAGAGTCACACAGTCAGCTGCGGCCGGAGGCAGTCACTGTCTGCGGCAGAGATGCAGGAGTCAGCACATCAAAGCTCCATGGAAGCAGCTAACGGAGGCAGTCACCATCAGCGGAGGAGCTGCAGGACCTCGGCAATGGTGGCAGGAAGGCAGATATGAGCATGTATCTTTTTGTACAGTTTGTGAATACAGCTATACTACGTCCCTGATATGTACGTGTATAAACCTGCGATTTACAGTATCAATTATTTGAAAAGTCCTGGTCTAACCCTCCCCTTACCCTAACCCTCCCTTTTAGGTGCCTAACCCTAACCCCCCCCCCCCCCCCCCCCACCACAGCCTAACCTTAACCCCGCCTTCCCCCGGGTGGCACATAAACCTAACTCACCCTCCCCGCACACCCTAAACAGTCTCCCCCCGGAGCCTAACCCCCCCCTTCATGGTGGTGCCTAACCCTAACCCCCTCTCCCCAAACCCTAAACCAAACCCCCCCCCCACCCCCCACACCCTAACTCTAAGTCCTCTGGGGGTCAACTAAACCTAAACCCCCCTCCATCCCCGGTGTAATACCTACCCACCCCACTGTGACGACAGTCGGGATACAGCGTCATGTCCTGGCCCCTTTTTTGATTCCGGTGCGGCATTCCGTTGTGTGTTGGGATTCTGGCGCATCTATCATACTGTATCCGGAAACCCCCCTTTAGAAATCCTGCGTTTGCCCCTGATGCCTACTACAATTTCAATACACTTCTCCCTGCGTGCGCCTGAAATGACATCTGACACAGTTGGGAAGCTTGCGTGCACTTAGACGAATGCGCGGTGTAAAAAATATCGATCCATTATATCCGGCAGCAGCACCTCTGAATCAGGTCGAGTGACTTGACAGAACATCGGCGTGCTACAATTCCTGTCATGTCGTGTTTACAGAAGTTGATTAAAAAAATGTTTTTGGACTCAGGGGCTAATTGAGACCTGATCGTTGCTGTGAGCTTTTGCACAGCGGGCGATCAGGTCTGAACTGCGCATGCGCAGGCACCGCAGTGCGCCGGCGCATGCCAGAGATGCGATCGGCATCTCAGCCCAGTGATCGCCTCTGCCTAATTGAGAGGCAGAGGCGTTCGCTGGGTGGGCCGCCGTTTTGGGGGCACGGTCCGAGCAACGCAGGCGTGACATCACACACAGCTGCTGCGACCCGGAGAACGACGGGTAGCTCCCTGCCAGTGCGCAGGAGCTACGCTGGTAGGGAGTCTCTCTTTAGGTACAAAAGCATCGCCGCCGTGCGATGCTTTTGTACCTGTGCAGGGGGGGGGGCAGAGCCAGACATGCGGGGCGGACTAGCCCTGTGCTGGGCGTCCCCCCCCGTCCCCCCCCCCGTATGTCTGTGAAAGTGATCGTAGATGTGCTACGTTTAGCACATCTACGATCAAGTCTGAATTAACTCCTCAATTCGTAGATGCAAACATTGTAATCATTTTATTATACTATTAAAACATATTTTCAAATGTTGTTTTTTCTTCAAACTGGTGTCAAATACTTCTGAAGAGCTCAGTTATTGGCCTTGTACTGTAAATCGTCCATGTAACTGAACAGTAGTAAGTGCAGCTTTGAAATTCAGTCAGAGCCACAGCTAAAATACGAGAGTGATTCCATAAGTGAGGTAACAAGACCTCTCACAGGTGTAATGTTCTCTATTTCTCTGTAATTTCCCGCCAGGCCGGAGCAGGTAGACCAGTGCTTCCCCTCATGGCCATTACACAGCGCCTCATATCAGTCATACTGCCCTAACATCAGATGTAAGATGGCGGGGCTGGTGGAAACATGGTCACACACTGAGGTCTGGCGGAAACATGGTCACACACTGAGGTCTGGCGGAAACATGGTCACACACTGAGGTGCGTAGTGTGATCAGATTTGTGCATCTAAACGGCACCTCAGCAACTGACATTCATCACCAGCTTGTCATGCTGTACGGTGATCCCGACAGCGGCATCCCGCCCCCCAGAATGCCTAGCAGTACGAGTCCCCTGGCGGGCTCGCTGCACGAGCCACGCTGCGTGCTTGGTGTCTCGCTACACTCGCCACAGGTTCTAGTCTCACTCTATGGGTGTCGTGGACATCCACAAGTGAGAATAATCCCTGCACGCCGACTGTCCTTATTGTCAGCTGACGGTTTTCTGGCGTCTGTATCTTGACCACCGGGATTCCGACAGCTGGCAAATTGATTGCATCTCCACATGACTTATCTGTCTGTGAGTTACTATTTCAGGGGGTTCACTTCCTGATGAATCCAGCTTTGAGGCATAAGAGTGGTTTGACAAGCTGAACCGGATGAGGCACAAAACAGCAAACAGGACGTTGCCGGTATCTCTGAGACAAACATCATAGAGACATACAGTATACAATCCATTACAGCTCAGAATGTAAGTCTAATTGCAGTGGAATCATTAAGCCGCTGCTATCAGACTGGAGATAGGAAAAGATTAGTGTAGGAAATGGAGCCAATAAAGTACTATCATTTAAACAGGCGGGCAATTACAAGCACGATAAACCATTAGTCAGATGTACAAACAGAGGAAGTGCAGCAGGTCCCTATAAACCTGCAAGAGTGTAATTACAGAATAAACTGTGGCTACAGCAGTAGTGATTCTCATAGGGTACATATATAATACAGCATTTTCTGCCTCTCCTGTCCGGCGGCTGGCAGTGGCGTCCTGTGGCGGAATAAATGAAGATAATCGTAGAAATATAACCAGTGTTGGACTGGGACATGTAGGGCCCATCGGGGGAATGCAGTGGTAGGGGGCCATGTTTAGGGGTGTGGTCAGTCCACATAGGGGGTGTAGCCTAGGGCGCTTAGCTCCTCTAGCATCGTCAGTACAGTATCCTTACAGGACCTGCTCATGCAGATCATAAAAGCTGATTCTGCCAGCATTACAGTTATGGGGGTTATGAGCTCTGGCCCTGTGTATGGATAAAGAGTATGTTTCAGCTCGGAAAGTCTGCATAGATGTCACTAAGCACCTACCTAATTACATGAGGTGTGAGAGAGTGCATGTTCACTTTAATTAAGTATAAACAGCCCAGTTATTTCATGTATATTATTTTGCTTGGTAATATACAATTTATATATACACGGTCGAGTGACATTATGACCACCAGCTAATAGCCAGAGTGACCGTCGTGTGCAGCACGGACAGCAGCTAGACAGGCTGAGCTGTCATTTTAGACACACGTCTGGTAGCCCCCAGGTTCATTCTGACCCTTTGCCCGTCAGCTGATAATCCTCCCTTTTTGCAACTATGATGGGCGGCTCCCAGCATGCGATCATAAGGATTGCAAATTCTCCTACTTAGCAAGCCTTACTGAATCGGGTCCTTAATACAGATACATCCCCCTTCTTCTTCTTTTTTAACAAAGAGTAATAACAGGTGTGTGGGTGTAAGACAGCGTGACAGGTGTTGGATTCGGGGACAGTGTGCAACAACGAACAAACATATACTGAAAAATAGGTAGGTTATGTAACAAAGGGGGACATGTACTAAGCAGTGATAAAAGTTGAGAAGTGAGCCAGTGGAGAAGTTGCCCATGGCAACCAATCAGCATTGACGTAACATTTATAATTTGCATACTATAAGCATACAGAGTAGCTGTCTCTCATAGTCCTGGAATTTTGGATTAGGACTGGAAAGTAGTGTGTTTGGTGACTGAATAAGCTAACTATTAGGCAAGGGCAGGGGACTGTCCTGCACCCCAATAGGTTCTTTTTCAGGGAACTCATTGTCCATGATGATGGATGTTCTGACAGCCTCAGCCAGTGTCAAGTGAGGTGAAGGTGTTGGCTCACACACTCCTAGGAGGAAGTGCCTGTTGCGCCCATACAAAACACCATCAGATTGCACCACGTCAGTTGGAAGATCCCTGCACATTTCTGACGGATGGTTTGCCCAGAGAAGAACATTCTGAAGTGATGCAATGTTTTATCATGAATGGCTTTGAGTTGCAACCTGGAATTCTGCAAAGTATTTTTCATGTTGCTCTCAACTTGTTTTCTAAACTTGAACATGGTGGTGGGAATGATGGTGCAGGTGCACCTGGACAGAGGGCATTGAGCAGGAGAGAGAAGTCCATTTCTCTGAGTATTTCTCAAACTCAGAGCCGTAAACACATCAGAACCACTTCTATAACATTTGTCTAACAGGTGCTTTGCAGAACGCAGTTGAACGCAATCATACATTAAATTGGGAGTCCAGGAGCAGACCATTTTGTACCTGGTGTATAGGGGTCATATTGTAGGGCATGCTGCCTTTATCAAGGGTTTATTCATAAAGTTAGTTAATGAAATAATAGCCAAGCACCTCCTGAAGTCTTGGACCCCCAATTTGTGTTCCTCAAGCCCCCTATGTGAAATGGTCCTAAACAGATTATAGTAATTTAGATTATGCCATAAAGTAAGCACTTTTCAGAACTACGCAAACATGGTTAATAGGCTCATCACCAACCTCACCACTACCCTTACCGATTACTCGTGCTCGGGTAATCGGTAAGTGTACCCTACCCTTCTCGGCGACCCTGCCTGTATCTGTTTATAACATTACATGAGTCTGGGTGAGGGATACTGTGGTGGGCGAGGGATGCTGTGCTGGGAGATGGATGCTGTGCTGGGTGAGGAGTGGTGGGTGAGGGATGCTGTACTGGGTGAGGAGTGGTGGGTGAGGGATGCTGTGCTGGGAAAGGGATACTGTGCTGGGTGAGGAGTGGTGGGCGAGGGATGCTGTGCTGGGAGATGGATGCTGTGCTGGGTGAGGAGTGGTGGGTGAGGGATGCTGTACTGGGTGAGGAGTGGTGGGTGAGGGATGCTGTGCTGGGTGAGAAGTGATGGGTTAGGGATGCTGTGCTGGGTGAAGGGTTCTGTGCTGGGAGAGGAGAGATGAGTGAGGGAGAGGGGTGCTGTGCTGGGAGAGGAGGGGTGGGTGAGGGGTACTGTGCTGGGAGAGGGGTTCTGGGTGAGGGGTGCTGTGATGGGAGAGGAGTTGTGGGTGAGTGATGCTGTGCTGGGTTAGAGTTCTGGGTGAGGGGTGCTGGGTTAGAGTTCTGGGTGAGGAGTGGTGGGCGAGGGATGCTGTGCTGGGAGATGGATGCTGTGCTGGGTGAGGAGTGGTGGGTGAGGGATGCTGTACTGGGTGAGGAGTGGTGGGTGAGGGATGCTGTGCTGGGTGAGAAGTGATGGGTTAGGGATGCTGTGCTGGGTGAAGGGTTCTGTGCTGGGAGAGGAGAGATGAGTGAGGGAGAGGGGTGCTGTGCTGGGAGAGGAGTGGTGGGTGAGGGGTACTGTGCTGGGAGAGGGGTTCTGGGTGAGGGGTGCTGTGATGGGAGAGGAGTTGTGGGTGAGTGATGCTGTGCTGGGTTAGAGTTCTGGGTGAGGGGTGCTGGGTTAGAGTTCTGGGTGAGGAGTGGTGGGTGAGGGGTGCTGTGCTGGGAGAGGGGTTCTGGGTGAGGGGTGCTGTGCTGGGAGAGGGGTTCTGGGTAAGGGATGCTGTGCTGGGAGAGGAATAGTGGGTGAGGGGTGCTGTGCTGGGTTAGAGTTATGGGTGAGGGGAGCTGTGCTGGGAGAGGGATTCTGGATGAGGGGTTCTGTGCCGGGAGAGGGGTGCTGTGCTGGGTTAGAGTTCTGGGTGAGGGGTGCTGTACTGGGAGAGGAGTGGTAGGTGAGAGATGCTGTGCTGGGAGAGGGGTGCTGTGCTGGGAGAGGGGTTCTGGGTGAGGGGTGCTGTGCTGGGAGAGGGGTTCTGGGTAAGGGATGCTGTGCTGGGAGAGGAATAGTGGGTGAGGGGTGCTGTGCTGGGTTAGAGTTATGGGTGCTGTACTGGGAGAGGAGTGGTAGGTGAGAGATGCTGTGCTGGGAGAGGGGTGAGGGGTGCTGTGCTGGGAGAGGGGTTCTGGGTGAGGGGTGCTGTGCTGGGAGAGGGGTTCTGGGTAAGGGATGCTGTGCTGGGAGAGGAATAGTGGGTGAGGGGTGCTGTGCTGGGTTATAGTTCTGGGTGAGGGGTGCTGTACTGGGAGAGGAGTGGTAGGTGAGAGATGCTGTGCTGGGTAAGGGGTGCTGTGCTGAGAGGAGGGCTGTGCTATGTGAGGGGTGTTATGCTGGGAGAGGAGTGTTGTGCTGTGAGGGTAGAACCTGGGGTGCTCTGAGGGGAGAATGTGCCCTATAGAATTCCTTCTGAGGTGGGGGTATAAGGGACTTTCCCCTAAATCCTGTCCCCTTAGTTACAGAAACATGCAGTAAGGGGAGAGTACTGTGCTGGGAGAGGGGGTGCTGTGACGGGAGTGCTTGGGGTGCTGTGTGTGAAGGGATAATGTGCCCTATAGAATGTCTTCTGAGGTGGGGATACTTTTGGTGTCAGATAAGCTTTTCTATTAGGATCTATAAAGGATTTAATAAAGGTAAAAAATGTGGCCATTGGAACAAATTATTTTGTGAAATGATTTATTTGTTTTCCTTTTTTTTTTTTTTTTTTTTTTCAATCTGTAATAATTATTCATCGGGACCCAAAAACTGATTTGCATCAGGCTGGAGGCACATAAGCATTTGTGAGAACCACATTTCTTACAGCCAATTAAACTAAGCGTGCTTTATGCAATCGGGCTTCTGAATGCTGTATTCAAATGGCTGAAATAACACGGTACTGTGTTCATAAGTATTCATATGACGGAGATCAGCTTTACGCTATAAATAGGCCTGCGCCCCAGTATACTGCGGATACAAAGATGTCTGATCTAACAGTATGAAAAAAATATTAACCAAAAGAGTTAAACTGGAATAGGTATTTTCTGTAAAAGTTCCATGTTTTACTGATAAATAATTACGTTTTCTATAAAAAAAATAACTATATTTAATGATAAAGCCTGGGCGGAGTTATTATGGATTGGTCCAGTATTGCCATATTTGATTATTCATTCAATGTTGACCTTATACCGATATACCAGTATACACGGTGGGTGGTGCCTGATGGGTAATGCAGCAGTGGAACAGTCAGTTCAATAAGGGGCCCTTTTACCTATGATCGCATTTGCAATGCAATCCTATGCGCTCTTATTGTATAATGCAATCATATCAGGTACATTTATAATGTGAATGCCACCAACAATTGTTCTAAATTATAAAAATCATAGGGGGTCTGTTGACTAAGCTTTGGAGAGAGATAAAGTGGATGGGAATAAAGTACGCGCAGTCCGGACACGCCTGCTTGCACATCTCACTGTGTGCGCATGCGCAGTGCGGCCGCTGCGCAGTGCGCCTCTGCGCGTGCGCACAACGCAAAGGGCTTCAGGCTGCAATTGCCGCCGTTGCAACGATCGGGTCTGAATTAGGCCCTAAGTTTGGCCTCCTATGTGAGGGATTTAGTTGCAGGGGCGGACCGCGGCAGTTGCGTGATGTCACAGCCGCTGCAACCCAAAACATGGTGGGTAGCTGACTGCCACAGCTGCGTAGACGGCAGCTTCTCACCGGGTGCGACACAGAACCAGCCCCTAAGGCTGCGCAGGCGGAGAGATTGTTTTCCCCTGGACAGTGCACATGTGAAACAGGCTTTTCCCATTTATTTAACAAATTAATATAATAGCATTAATGTAATAGTATTAATAATGTACTCTGTAACTGGACCATCAAAGCTACAGACTGTTCTGCATAAGAGAGGCGTGCTCAGTGTATCAATTATGTAAAATAATCTCTGATTACAAGAACACTGATTAGTGTAAATCAGTGATACTATAACAGTTACAATAGTAAAATCATATTATAATATTACAATACTCATTGCAGCCAGGCAAGTGCTAAGTGTCCAAGCTCCTATACAGTGACACTGAAATTATTTCCCTCTGTGCGCCCTAATCCAGATCTAACTTGAAACAAAAGGGTTGTTTTACACAAAGGCAAAGTTCCCTTCTGTGCTCTGTCATGTTACATGCTAGAGACGGCACAAGACACATAACAGACCCCTGTAAGTAGAGACCCTCATACTTCCACACACTGCAGCAGGTTACTGCCAGCCCTGCCGGCTTGTCCTCAGATACAGCTGACAAGTTACAGGTGTTTCCAGACATGAAAGGGTAAAAAAAAAAAAAAATCAAACGGAGCAATTTATTGCATGCAACAAAAATAAATCAATGTCTAGTTAGAATCCAGTACCTGTCTATATGACAAAGGGGCAGATGTACAAAGGGGCCTATTTATCACCATCCGCATCCTGGGTGCGTTGACAGGTGATAAAATCTCCCAAACTCGCACTGCGATAATTGACTACATCGCAGGGATGTATCAATTATCGCATGCAGGGACAGAGCTTGCGGTTAAGCTCTGTCCCTGCGATGACACTCCGCAGCATCATCGGGGTATTTTTTGTAAAAAATACCTAGATGTCCTGCTGCGCATGCGCCACCCCCGCCGACTTCACCGATACCGCCGCCACCGGCCGCCACCCCCCCCGTTGCGTCTACCACCGTGCGACGTGCCCCCCCCCCCCCACCCTCCTCCCAGCAGATCAATATACTCACCTTTCCAGGGAGCCAGTCATCGCTGCTTCTGCTGGGCTGCCGGGCGCTGGATCCTGTGCGCTGCGGTGACCCCCGGTGCTGTAAAGTGTGCTGCCGCTTTGCAGTGTCACATTACAGCACCAGGGTCACATTGCAACACATGGGGGACCCGGCGTCCGGCAGCGCTCAGCGAAGCAGCGGACACCGGCTCCCTGGACAGGTGAGTAAGGTTTGGGGTTTTTTTTTTCTTTTTTTTTTTCTTTTTACACTGTGATCAGCTTGTTTGTCCATCGGACACACAGAGCTGATCACTCTACCGGGTCCCCGCTCAGCTTTGTCTGCCAGGGGCAGAGAAAGCTGGGCAAATGCCTGCATATCGCAGTGCTGCTCTGTGATCTCACCAGCCTGAGCTGGCGAGATTATCACAGGGCACACTGCGGTATTTTTTCAAATTTTTTTTTTTTAGTAAATCTGGTCAGATCGCATTTCCCATTATAAGTATGGGGAATGTGATGTGGCTTATTAAAAAAAAAAGTGAGTTAAAGGGTTTGGATCAGTTTTTCATGAAAACTGCTTCAAATGCCCTTTAATACATTCAGGTGATACTAAAATAATGTGAAAAGGGTGTGAAAACAGAAAACACCCTTTTTCACATTATTTTAGTAAAAATAATGTTAATAAATAGTCCTCTAAGCATTTAAGAGAGATAAAGTACTGGCCAATCAGCTCCTAATTGTCATGTTGCAGGCTGTGTTTAAAAAATGACAGTTAAGCCGGGTATACAGTCGAGCAACCGGCAAACGGGATGATTTCCCTTGAGTCTTATTGCCGGTACACACCACACCAGGGGCGTTTTAAGAGAGGAGGAGGCCCGTGTGCAGCTTTCTGCTTCAGGGGCCCCCTCCTCTCTGATTGATGCACAATATTTAATACTTACCTCTCCGGAGTCCCCCGGCGGTGCCATCCTTCTCCACGGCAGCGGCAATAGAGTCTGAGAACAGACTCTATTGCGCATGCGCAAACCTCCGGGAACACGGCGCGGCAGCTATTTTCCCGAAGATTTTGCTAATGCGCATGAGCGAAACTCCGGAAAAATGGCCGCCGTGCCATCTTTCCTGAGTTTTCAGCAGGCGCAATAGAGTTTGTTCCCCCTAGTGCTCAAACTCTATTGTGCTGCAGAAAAGGGATGGCTTCGACGGGGGACTTCAGAGAGGTAAGTATTAAGCAAATGGGTGCAGTGTGTGCGGGGCGGGCCCCCCTGGACCTGGGGGCCCGTGTGCCTCGCACACACTGCACCCATTATAAAAACACCAATGCACCACACGATTTAATGAACGACAGAATGATATGTCTTTCCGTCCTTCATTAGCATACACCAGGTTGCATGCCAAATCGTATGGTTGGCCGTGCAGCAAAGACTACTGTCTTACATCTCCCTCTGCTAGCCGCCCAATATGCAATGGTCCACACAACCTTCAGAAGGCAGCCATCTTGTCTGACACACCGCCACACATTCCCGTTGCTTCGGGACCTCACCACCACAATTGTGGATGCGCTGAGTAGGTGCAAATTGCAGTCGGGAGGAAACCATGGAAATGGTTCCAGCTGGGGAGGGTGAAGAAGGGGAGGTCGAGGTACAGGCAGGTGCTCCATGTTCCTGTAAAACTCATAGTGAGTGTTCCTGGGCACCTGACAGGCATGCCACCCCACAGGATCTGAAGGAGTGGAGCTCCTTCCCTTTGTTGTCCCGATGCCCTGTGTCATAGGCCATTCTGCCATCTCTATCACAATATGTCATGACATAACCTAATGGGCATTGCCCCTCTATCCTCACAGGGGGCAGCTCACTATGACAGCTGGCAGGGGAGTGGCACCGGCACACTGACAGGCGGGGAGCGGAAATTAGAGATGTCTATGGCTCACATAACCTCAGCGGGACCAGGACGATTGATCCAACTGGACCGGACCAAGGTTGGAGGACCAGGGATAGGAGAGACTGGCAGCTTTTTTGGAGGCATAGTGTTAATAATATAAAAAGCTAATTTATATACACAATCCAGGTAATCTTTCTAACAGTTACCTACTGTAGCGATTCTATAGCCTTTAATGGGTGGGTTTGGGTGTGTGGGTGCCCCACCTGCACTGCACATGGTTTTGCCCATTAGAGGAAAATTTTGTTTTGCAAACAACTTTGAATTAGGCCCTTAGTCAAGAAAAGTATGCTTATGAAGACAGATGTTCCAAAAAGTTGTTCAACTTTTTGGAAATTATGGAAAAAGTCTTTAGCACTGTGGTTCCCAAACTCTGTAGCACAGTGGCACCCTAACAGTCCCAGTTTTAAGGATAACCATGCTCATTCAATTGGATTTAACCATCTGTGCTTAGCCATGGATATCCATAAACCCTGGACTTGGAAGTCTTGAGGACTGAGTATGGGAACCAATGCTGTAGCATATAACTGACCAATAAAAATCGTAACTGACAATAGTTCCTTTGTAACAACCATGCCAGTTGCTCATGTACCACAACACCGGCCAGAACATGACAGTGCTTGTTTAGCAGCCAAAATAAACCCTGCTACTTGTGCATGATGCAACGCTCTGGGATTAGCATGTTTTGTAGAATCATATTTAGCTGCAGGCACTTTAAAGGCATGGGACACAGTGGAGACACCTAGATTTGAGGAGAACGAAAGTCGTCACTGATAAATACTTTAGATTATTACAGAGGAGTCTTGATGGTCAGTAAGAAGAGTCCCCTTATAATCTGTGCATTACTTTACTGAGATTATCCCACTGGCTTCGGAGCAGCTAGTATTATAATGCAGTAGTCAGCGACTCTTGTACAGTACTACCAACTCTGAAACTCATAAAATTGTATATACTTTTCATTTGCAACTTATTTAATTATATATAAATAATGTATAAAAATTAAAAAAACCATTGTATGTAACTGACAACAATATACATATAATCATAAAGGAGTAAATTTATTAAAGATGAGCTATTCAAATCCATTGTGTCTTCTGCAGATTCGAACACTGGATATTAAGCGACATTGTATTTAATATTATTGGGCCCCTAAATCTATCAATGAACAGACAGAGGCTCCTCATACCAGGGAATGATATAATATTATTATGTTTGTCAAAATGCAGATTCAAAATAATATAGTTGCATTAATTCTACAAATTATAACATGGACAAACTGGAGAATATAATTTTCAACTTATTATTTTGCATTTTTTATATACTTATAACAATATTTGAAAGAACAGATTCACAATTTGGAATTTGTCAGGTTAGTCAGAAGTTTGTATCTAATGCTTTAGCAAATTTTATCTTGCTTTCATCAGGAATAGTACTAAGAAACACAAGCAATACTCCTGATGAAAGTGAAATAAGATTTGCTTAAACGTTGGATACAAATGTACCTGTTTCTCTTACAAATCCTGTAAACTGCCAACTTTGGGTTTCTATGTCACTGTTCTGTCCAAGGCAATGGGACTCCTTTATTGTGACTATAATCTAACTATATTATTTCTTGGGCCATGATGAGGGGTGTGCAACTGATGCCACCACCCAGTGGCGGATCTTGCCACGGGCAAGCAGGACTTTTACCTGGGGCGCCGCCTTCCGGAGGGCGCCGGCGCCATCCGGAGGGCGCAGCACCATGGCAAGATCTGCCACTGTGCCCCCCGCAGTGCCCCGCTGTGCCCCCCGCTTTGAAGGGAACCAGACGCGTAGCGTCTAGTTTCCCTTCATGGAGAGGACCTTTGTTGTGCGGTGCACGATGACGTCATCGCGCACCGCACAGCAAAGGTCCTCTCCATGAAGGGAAACTAGACGCTATGGTCTAGTTTCCCTTCATGGAGAGGACCTTTGCTGTGCGGTGCGCGATGACGTCATCGCGCACCGCACAGCATAGTGGCACAGACACTAGGGGTCATAATTGACCTCTAGTGTCTATGCTGTTCTATGGGAGAGACGTAATAACGTCTCTCCCATAGTTCGAGGAGAGGAGAAGAGAAGAGCGGCGTCGGCAGAGGAGGTCTGCAGCGGTCTGGATCAGGAACGGGGATAGTAAGTATACTTTTTTTATTTTATTTTTTCTTTCAGCTGTGCTACAGGGGGCACTAATGGGGGCATAACTGATCACGCCCCCATTTGAAACCACGCCCCTATACTTTGCCCAGGGCGCCACAAGGCCAAGAACCGGCCCTGCCACCACCCAGTGACACTCTTCTCTGACTTGTCCAGCCTGGAGAGGTGCACTGCAATGAGTCCTCAGGATGCAACCAGTGCCCAGCTATCTGGCTGCTCCCAACCCAGGATGCGTTCAGCTTTCTGGCAGACTGGATGCCGGCACCTCTCAGGAGAACAGCGCAGGAACACCAACTACTGGCATTCCAAAGGTATGACTCGGGGGCTAGGGCCAGAGTTATGGCTGGGGGGGGGGTTGAAGTTATGGCTGGGGGTTGAGGAGGTTAGGGATAGGCAGGCACTGGGGGTGGAGGGGTTAGCCCTAGCTGAAACTCCCCAAGGGTTAGTCCTAGCCACCAGCCCTGGACGGTTAGGGTAGGGGATGCTAAAAATACTTATCCCTTTGATATCAGGGTCTTCAATGTCTTGATGCCACTGTAGGTCATGTGACCGCTGGCATCTCAACCGCTGGTAATTCATACCGAACCCCCCAACACTGTCTTCTCTCAGTGATGACAATGTCACATGTTCTGTGGGCATTGGGCAGTTGGGGATGGCAGAGGTTTAGAAGTGCCCTGCTACAGCCCAGACATTTTCTATTGCATCTGATGCCTTTTGATGCTACAAACACTCTCCTCCTTAAATGCTACCGACATTTAAATCACATTTTAAAGGATCACACCCAAAATCATCTGAGGTTTTATTTATCCAGTACAGCCTTTGGAATTGTAGGTTTAAAAATGTGACTTTGAGTTTATGAAAGCGTTTCTTGTATCCTCCCCCCCCCCCCCCCCACTAGATTAAATAAAAAAAATGTTCTGATTATTTTTTTATTTGTTTTATTTAGCAAAACCAACTAAATCGTTTAAGATTTATCTCTTATCTGGTTTAAGATAAAATTACACTACCGTCCTTATTCTGCGTATACCTATATGATGAAAAAATAACATTACATTTCTTTTCCTAATACAACTTCTGATATAGCCAAATCGGTTTAGCAAATCTTAATAGCAGGAAACTGTTTCAACCCCCTATAGACATTTCCACCTCCAAGTGTATTCAATGCGTAAATTCTCAAATATCCCACTGCACTTGGATTTTAATAAAAGAAAAAGTGTCATATGGGTGAACGTCTTTACAAAACACCGCCAGGTAATCCTACGGGGAACCAGCTCTGTGGATAACTCAGGTGCACTAGATGTTTTCGATATAAACAAACAGCTTTGCAGAGTACTGCATTGTCCCAGGGTCTATGCAGCGAAACCTTATTTTTCCAATAATTATTATAATGATTCTCCACAAGGCACCTATTTGTTACCCTTGTAAGACTGTTGCATCTGGGCTTTGGTTAAGCTGCACTGTGGATCTAGGTTACACACTGACTTGTAGATAGATTTCCTTAGGGCAGTTTGCTTATTTGAACAGCTGCGAGGACGCACAAAGCCACTTGTGATCTTAGCCATGTCTGGATAGTGTGCATCTTGATTTTTCGTTTCATTTAAGACTCACACGTAACCAACCTGTTTTCCTTACTGGGAATAATTTCTTTAAATTAAAGGTCATTGCAGTAGATCAACCTGCCAAGTGCTCTCTGCACAGGTCACCATAATACTTAATGGTTCAAGTCTCTTTGCACAGAAACCAGGGCTCAGCCTGTAGGAGATATCTGCAATTTGTCAACTTCTGCTGGACCTGGGGATAAATAAATTTATATGTCAGTGGGGAGATCATATATCAAAGTTTACTGTTTGGCAAATGGAATGGATTCCAACAGCAGGGCAAGGAAACAATTTTGCTATTTTTAGCTCGAAAATGAGAAAAGGCAGGTCAGCGGAGATCTGTGGTCAAGCTAAAAGTTTTAATATGTGGCGCAAAATTAAATATAATTAAACGTAATTATTTAATATTGTATATAACATTTCTCTTTTTTTCTAATGAAATAAATTGCAAAGTTCAGTTACATTTCAATGATATTTAATTTTTAACAATATATTTTAACTACTGTAATTTAGTCAATTATACGAAAGGCAACGTAGATACGGCCAGAAAACAGCAATACCTTAAGGAATTTTGAAATATAGATTTCTGGTTAAATAATTTCTCAGATCAAACATGCGGATAAGATTTACTTGCCGTATCAACTGGTCTGGTGTGTAAAGGGGTGGGGCTTAACAGAAAAAGAACTCATTTCATTGGTTGGAATGTTTATAGCAGGTAAATAGCACATGTGATAGAAAATGTACCTTTATAAACTACAGATGTGCGTGGACCCCACCTGTTTTGGTTTTGGTACTAACTCATCATCGTGTTTTGGTTTTGACAAAACCACCCTCCAGTGTCTCGGTTTGGATTCTGTTTTTGGTTCAGTTAAAAATCGACAAGAAAAGACAAAAACATTGACAAAAAACAATAAAAAGCAGTAAAAACAGCTAAAATTGTGTAATTTTTGCAATCAACGTCCAAAATTCGGATTTAAAATCTGGGACTCAGTTCAGATCTCCTCAGGAGATCCTGACTGCGTATGGGTTCGGTTCGGATCCACAGAATTGGGATGGATTCAGATTTCTGGAGAACCGAACCGCACATCTCTACTATAAACAACCTGTCCCTTTGCCATGTCAGGGCTGCCTTATGATATGTGCATGGTGTAATTACGATCAGAGCAGTTCCTATAAATTTAAGGCACTGGTATTAATTACTTTTTTACATATTGGGGGAGATGTATCAAATTTGGAGATGTGTCTGAAAAATGACAAGTAGGAGCTGATTGGCTGGTACTTTATCTCTCTCCAAGGTTTGATACATCTCACCCATTCTGTTTTTACTATTACTCATACTCATGTGCCGCCATTTTGATGTTCCCTATTGGGTGTGCCTGTATTTATATATAAATCTGACCACATGCACATTTACTTACTGTCTTCTGTTTAATATGAGCATATACCCTGTTTTGTGCCTGACTATAGTTTGTGCTGTCTGGGTGCTATATTATTGTGCTGTTATTGTTCTTTGTCTTGTTAATATCCCATTATTATTGCTGTCTGCTCCCGCCTTCTTACTCTTTGTCTGTTTGTATTCACCTACCGTCCCATTTTCCGAAGGACAGTCCCAATTGTTGGTTTGAGGTATAGTGGTTATTGGGGTCTGACCTCTGTAAATTGTTGCCGGCCGTTGGTCAAAACGGGTTTGTAGGCAATTTCTCCTATTATTTTTCTGGATATTTTGGATACCTGCCTCCCAATTCTGTGCTGTCATTTCTGCCTGGGTTTTACCCAGCCCGTTAGACCTTGTCATTATTCTCGATGGGCCATCTTCAAATGTTCTGAATTTCCCAACCTCTGATGACTGTTGCATCCTATCTCTACATTCCTTCATGTACATCAGGCCTGGTCAACCTGTGGCTCTCCAGATGTTGTGAAACTACACATCCCAGCATGCCCTGACACAGTTTTAGCATTCCCTAATAGCAAAACTGTGGCAAGGCATGATGGGACTTGTAGTTTTACAACAGCTGGAGAGCCACAGGTTGGCCAGGCCTGATGTACATCACTTCTCCTGCAAAGGGAAAATAAATGAAAAATAAAAAGTAAAATTATTTGTGTCAGTGGAAGATACTTTAATCTGGGCATGGCTGGGGACAAAGGCGCTTGGTTTCTTTGACTTTGCAAACTGTGTGGCTAACGCTGACCACACATTATAGTTCTGTTGTCAAATGTCAGCTTTGGAATCCAATTTGGCCACACCCCTACCCGATTCACTCAAGTCCCACCCTGGTCCACCCAAACCGGGTCCTGCTTCTCGATAGCCACACCCCTTTTTGAGATAGTGCACCCTTGTCCAAATCTGTGCTAAAGTGGCATGGCATCTAAGGGGGACATTTACTAAGCAGTGATAAGAGCGGAGAAGTGAGCTAGTGGAGAAGTTGCCCATGGCAACCAATCAGCACTGAAGTAACATCTATAATTTGCATACTATAAAATTAAACAGAGCTGCTGATTGGTTGATGGGGAAACTTCTCCACTGGCTCACTTCTCCGCTCTTATCACTGCTTAGTAAATGTCCCCCTAAATCTCTAAAGTTATCTCTTCAAATATTTGAGTCACAGAAAGTCCATACAGTTTGGTAATTGAACAATCTGATATATATGGCCTTAATCCCACAGGTTCAACTGTAACTAAGGGGCTGGTTCATCAAAGGCAGTAGATCACTAAATTCTGCTAAAATGTCAGTTTGTGTAAAAATTGAAGGACTCTACTTATTTACCATTCTTAGCAGCCTGCGATAGCCATTACAAGGTACTGTATCACAGCGGTGGCTGATGCGGGGACTCTCCTGCAATAGCATTCTCATGAAAATCACAGGGAAGCTATTTACCGCAGAACTATCAATGACATTAGCTGCACTTGTACTACAGACTGTCCTCCAATGCTATAGCCAACTCAGGATGACTACTGATTAACCAGGAAAATAAATGGCAACACAGTTGGCGTAGTGGTTAGCGCTACTACCTCCTAGCCCTAAGGTGATGAGTTCAGTTCCTGACAAAGCCACTGTATGTGTTGAGTTTGCATTGTCTCTCCCCAGTGTTTGCTTGGGCATCCTAGGGTAACCCTAATGCGTATATATTAGAGATGAGCGCCGGAAATTTTTCGGGTTTTGTGTTTTGGTTTTGGGTTCGGTTCCGCGGCCGTGTTTTGGGTTCGACCGCGTTTTGGCAAAACCTCACCGAATTTTTTTTGTCGGATTCGGGTGTGTTTTGGATTCGGGTGTTTTTTTCAAAAAACCCTAAAAAACAGCTTAAATCATAGAATTTGGGGGTAATTTTGATCCCAAAGTATTATTAACCTCAAAAAACATAATTTACACTCATTTTCAGCCTATTCTGAACACATCACACCTCACAATATTATTTTTAGTCCTAAAATTTGCACCGAGGTCGCTGTGTGAGTAAGATAAGCGACCCTAGTGGCCGACACAAACACCGGGCCCATCTAGGAGTGGCACTGCAGTGTCACGCAGGATGTCCCTTCCAAAAAACCCTCCCCAAACAGCACATGACGCAAAGAAAAAAAGAGGCGCAATGAGGTAGCTGTGTGAGTAAGATTAGCGACCCTAGTGGCCGACACAAACACCGGGCCCATCTAGGAGTGGCACTGCAGTGTCACGCAGGATGTCCCTTCCAAAAAACCCTCCCCAAACAGCACATGACGCAAAGAAAAAAAGAGGCGCAATGAGGTAGCTGACTGTGTGAGAAAGATAAGCGACCCTAGTGGCCGACACAAACACCGGGCCCATCTAGGAGTGGCACTGCAGTGTCACGCAGGATGGCCCTTCCAAAAAACCCTCCCCAAACAGCACATGACGCAAAGAAAAAAAGAGGCGCAATGAGGTAGCTGACTGTGTGAGTAAGATTAGCGACCCTAGTGGCCGACACAAACACCGGGCACATCTAGGAGTGGCACTGCAGTGTCACGCAGGATGTCCCTTCCAAAAAACCCTCCCCAAACAGCACATGACGCAAAGGAAAAAAGAGGCGCAATGAGGTAGCTGTGTGAGTAAGATTAGCGACCCTAGTGGCCGACACAAACACCGGGCCCATCTAGGAGTGGCACTGCAGTGTCACGCAGGATGTCCCTTCCAAAAAACCCTCCCCAATCAGCACATGATGCAAAGAAAAAGAAAAGAAAAAAGAGGTGCAAGATGGAATTATCCTTGGGCCCTCCCACCCACCCTTATGTTGTATAAACAAAACAGGACATGCACACTTTAACCAACCCATCATTTCAGTGACAGGGTCTGCCACACGACTGTGACTGATATGACGGGTTGGTTTGGACCCCCCCCCAAAAAAGAAGCAATTAATCTCTCCTTGCACAAACTGGCTCTACAGAGGCAAGATGTCCACCTCATCTTCACCCTCCGATATATCACCGTGTACATCCCCCTCCTCACAGATTATCAATTCGTCCCCACTGGAATCCACCATCTCAGCTCCCTGTGTACTTTGTGGAGGCAATTGCTGCTGGTCAATGTCTCCGCGGAGGAATTGATTATAATTCATTTTAATGAACATCATCTTCTCCACATTTTCTGGATGTAACCTCGTACGCCGATTGCTGACAAGGTGAGCGGCGGCACTAAACACTCTTTCGGAGTACACACTTGTGGGAGGGCAACTTAGGTAGAATAAAGCCAGTTTGTGCAAGGGCCTCCAAATTGCCTCTTTTTCCTGCCAGTATAAGTACGGACTGTGTGACGTGCCTACTTGGATGCGGTCACTCATATAATCCTCCACCATTCTATCAATGTTGAGAGAATCATATGCAGTGACAGTAGACGACATGTCCGTAATCGTTGTCAGGTCCTTCAGTCCGGACCAGATGTCAGCATCAGCAGTCGCTCCAGACTGCCCTGCATCACCGCCAGCGGGTGGGCTCGGAATTCTGAGCCTTTTCCTCGCACCCCCAGTTGCGGGAGAATGTGAAGGAGGAGATGTTGACAGGTCGCGTTCCGCTTGACTTGACAATTTTGTCACCAGCAGGTCTTTCAACCCCAGCAGACCTGTGTCTGCCGGAAAGAGAGATCCAAGGTAGGCTTTAAATCTAGGATCGAGCACGGTGGCCAAAATGTAGTGCTCTGATTTCAACAGATTGACCACCCGTGAATCCTTGTTAAGCGAATTAAGGGCTGCATCCACAAGTCCCACATGCCTAGCGGAATCGCTCCGTGTTAGCTCCTTCTTCAATGCCTCCAGCTTCTTCTGCAAAAGCCTGATGAGGGGAATGACCTGACTCAGGCTGGCAGTGTCTGAACTGACTTCACGTGTGGCAAGTTCAAAGGGCATCAGAACCTTGCACAACGTTGAAATCATTCTCCACTGCACTTGAGACAGGTGCATTCCACCTACTATATCGTGCTCAATTGTATAGGCTTGAATGGCCTTTTGCTGCTCCTCCAACCTCTGAAGCATATAGAGGGTTGAATTCCACCTCGTTACCACTTCTTGCTTCAGATGATGGCAGGGCAGGTTCAGTAGTTTTTGGTGGTGCTCCAGTTTTCTGTACGTGGTGCCTGTACGCCGAAAGTGTCCCGCAATTCTTCTGGCCACCGACAGCATCTCTTGCACGCCCCTGTCGTTTTTTAAAAAATTCTGCACCACCAAATTCAAGGTATGTGCAAAACATGGGACGTGCTAGAATTGGCCCAGATTTAATGCACACACAATATTGCTGGCGTTGTCCGATGCCACAAATCCACAGGAGAGTCCAATTGGGGTAAGCCATTCCGCGATGATCTTCCTCAGTTGCCGTAAGAGGTTTTCAGCTGTGTGCGTATTCTGGAAAGCGGTGATACAAAGCGTAGCCTGCCTAGGAAAGAGTTGGCGTTTGCGAGATGCTGCTACTGGTGCCGCCGCTGCTGTTCTTGCGGCGGGAGTCCATACATCTACCCAGTGGGCTGTCACAGTCATATAGTCCTGACCCTGCCCTGCTCCACTTGTCCACATGTCCGTGGTTAAGTGGACATTGGGTACAGCTGCATTTTTTAGGACACTGGTGACTCTTTTTCTGAGGTCTGTGTACATTTTCGGTATCGCCTGCCTAGAGAAATGGAACCTAGATGGTATTTGGTACCGGGGACACAGTACCTCCAACAAGTCTCTAGTTGGCTCTGCAGTAATGATGGATACCGGAACCACGTTTCTCACCACCCAGGATGCCAAGGCCTCAGTTATCCGCTTTGCAGTAGGATGACTGCTGTGATATTTCATCTTCCTCGCAAAGGACTGTTGAACAGTCAATTGCTTACTGGAAGTAGTACAAGTGGGCTTACGACTTCCCCTCTGGGATGACCATCGACTCCCAGCGGCAACAACAGCAGCGCCAGCAGCAGTAGGCGTTACACGCAAGGATGCATCGGAGGAATCCCAGGCAGGAGAGGACTCGTCAGACTTGCCAGTGACATGGCCTGCAGGACTATTGGCATTCCTGGGGAAGGAGGAAATTGACACTGAGGGAGTTGGTGGGGTGGTTTGCGTGAGCTTGGTTACAAGAGGAAGGGATTTACTGGTCAGTGGACTGCTTCCGCTGTCACCCAAAGTTTTTGAACTTGTCACTGACTTATTATGAATGCGCTGCAGGTGACGTATAAGGGAGGATGTTCCGAGGTGGTTAACGTCCTTACCCCTACTTATTACAGCTTGACAAAGGGAACACACGGCTTGACACCTGTTGTCCGCATTTCTGGTGAAATACCTCCACACCGAAGAGCTGATTTTTTTGGTATTTTCACCTGGCATGTCAACGGCCATATTCCTCCCACGGACAACAGGTGTCTCCCCGGGTGCCTGACTTAAACAAACCACCTCACCATCAGAATCCTCCTGGTCAATTTCCTCCCCAGCGCCAGCAACACCCATATCCTCCTCATCCTGGTGTACTTCAACACTGACATCTTCAATCTGACTATCAGGAACTGGACTGCGGGTGCTCCTTCCAGCACTTGCAGGGGGCGTGCAAATGGTGGAAGGCGCATGCTCTTCACGTCCAGTGTTGGGAAGGTCAGGCATCGCAAACGACACAATTGGACTCTCCTTGTGGATTTGGGATTTCAAAGAACGCACAGTTCTTTGCGGTGCTTTTGCCAGCTTGAGTCTTTTCAGTTTTCTAGCGAGAGGCTGAGTGCTTCCATCCTCATGTGAAGCTGAACCACTAGCCATGAACATAGGCCAGGGCCTCAGCCGTTCCTTGCCACTCCGTGTGGTAAATGGCATATTGGCAAGTTTACGCTTCTCCTCCGACAATTTTATTTTAGGTTTTGGAGTCCTTTTTTTTCTGATATTTGGTGTTTTGGATTTGACATGCTCTGTACTATGACATTGGGCATCGGCCTTGGCAGACGACGTTGCTGGCATTTCATCGTCTCGGCCATGACTAGTGGCAGCAGCTTCAGCACGAGGTGGAAGTGGATCTTGATCTTTCCCTAATTTTGGAACCTCAACTTTTTTGTTCTCCATATTTTATAGGCAGAACTAAAAGGCACCTCAGGTAAACAATGGAGATGGATGGATTGGATACTAGTATACAATTATGGACGGACTGCCACGGTTAGGTGGTATAAAAAAACCACGGTTAGGTGGTATATATTATAATAATAATACAATTATGGATGGACGGACTGCCTGCCGACTGCCGACACAGAGGTAGCCACAGCCGTGAACTACCGCACTGTACACTGGTTGATAAAGAGATAGTAGTATACTCGTAACAACTAGTATGACACTATGACGACGGTATAAAGAATGGAAAAAAAACCACGGTTAGGTGGTATATATTATAATAATAATACAATTATGGATGGACGGACTGCCTGCCGACTGCCGACACAGAGGTAGCCACAGCCGTGAACTACCGCACTGTACACTGGTTGATAAAGAGATAGTAGTATACTCGTAACAACTAGTATGACACTATGACGACGGTATAAAGAATGGAAAAAAAACCACGGTTAGGTGGTATATATTATAATAATAATACAATTATGGATGGACGGACTGCCTGCCGACTGCCGACACAGAGGTAGCCACAGCCGTGAACTACCGCACTGTACACTGGTTGATAAAGAGATAGTAGTATACTCGTAACAACTAGTATGACACTATGACGACGGTATAAAGAATGAAAAAAAAACCACGGTTAGGTGGTATATATTATAATAATAATACAATTATGGATGGACGGACTGCCTGCCGACTGCCGACACAGAGGTAGCCACAGCCGTGAACTACCGCACTGTACACTGGTTGATAAAGAGATAGTAGTATACTCGTAACAACTAGTATGACACTATGACGACGGTATAAAGAATGGAAAAAAAACCACGGTTAGGTGGTATATATTATAATAATAATACAATTATGGATGGACGGACTGCCTGCCGACTGCCGACACAGAGGTAGCCACAGCCGTGAACTACCGCACTGTACACTGGTTGATAAAGAGATAGTAGTATACTCGTAACAACTAGTATGACACTATGACGACGGTATAAAGAATGAAAAAAAAACCACGGTTAGGTGGTATATATTATAATAATAATACAATTATGGATGGACGGACTGCCTGCCGACTGCCGACACAGAGGTAGCCACAGCCGTGAACTACCGCACTGTACACTGGTTGATAAAGAGATAGTAGTATACTCGTAACAACTAGTATGACACTATGACGGTATAAAGAATGAAAAAAAAACCACGGTTAGGTGGTATATATTATAATAATAATACAATTATGGATGGACGGACTGCCTGCCGACTGCCGACACAGAGGTAGCCACAGCCGTGAACTACCGCACTGTACACTGGTTGATAAAGAGATAGTAGTATACTCGTAACAACTAGTATGACACTATGACGGTATAAAGAATGAAAAAAAAACCACGGTTAGGTGGTATATATTATAATAATAATACAATTATGGATGGACGGACTGCCTGCCGACTGCCGACACAGAGGTAGCCACAGCCGTGAACTACCGCACTGTACACTGGTTGATAAAGAGATAGTAGTATACTCGTAACAACTAGTATGACACTATGACGGTATAAAGAATGAAAAAAAAACCACGGTTAGGTGGTATATATTATAATAATAATACAATTATGGATGGACGGACTGCCTGCCGACTGCCGACACAGAGGTAGCCACAGCCGTGAACTACCGCACTGTACACTGGTTGATAAAGAGATAGTAGTATACTCGTAACAACTAGTATGACACTATGACGACGGTATAAAGAAAGAAAAAAAAATACCACGGTTAGGTGGTATATATTGTAATACAATTATGGATGGACGGACTGCCTGCCGAGTTCCGACTGCCGACACAGAGGTAGCCACAGCCGTGAACTACCGCACTGTACTGTGTCTGCTGCTAATATAGACTGGTTGATAAAGAGATAGTATACAATACATACAACAATATACTACTATACTGGTGGTCAGGCACTGGTCACCACTAGTCACACTGGCAGTGGCACTCCTGCAGCAAAAGTGTGCACTGTTTAATTTTAAATTAATATAATATTATGTACTCCTGGGGGCTCCTGCTATAACAACCTGCAGTGCTCCCCAGTCTCCCCCACAATTATTATAAGCTTTGCCTTTTATACATTGATGTGCAGCACACTGGGCTGAGCTGAGTGCACACAGACTGAGTCACACTGTGTGACTGGCTGCTGCTGTGTATCGTTTTTTTTCAGGCAGAGAACGGATATAGCAGAGAACGGATATATTAAAATAAATAAAAGTTAACTAACAACAACTGCACTGGTCACTGTGGTAAACTCTGTCTGACTCTGCACAATCTCTCTCTCTCTTCTAATCTAATTTCTAATGGAGAGGACGCCAGCCACGTCCTCTCCCTATCAATCTCAATGCACGTGTGAAAATGGCGGCGACGCGCGGCTCCTTATATAGAATCCGAGTCTCGCGAGAATCCGACAGCGTCATGATGACGTTCGGGCGCGCTCGGGTTAACCGAGCAAGGCGGGAGGATCCGAGTCTGCTCGGACCCGTGAAAAAAACATGAAGTTCGTGCGGGTTCGGTTTCAGAGAAACCGAACCCGCTCATCTCTAGTATATATATGTGTTCATATGGTAAAGCATATAGATTGCAAGCTCCATGGGGCAGGAACGTATGTGAATGACTGAAATATTCACAATAAAGTGCAGATAAGCCGGGTGGATTTAATAAACACCCATAGAAAAGGTTAATAAATACAGTAATAATAGCAAGATAATAATCTGATGCTTTTACTGACTATTTATAAAAAAAACTAATGTGCAAGGGATCCTACAGGTGTATAATGTTTATTTTTCTATTAAAGCAATTTTGTCAGAAAATGGACTGTGGCTAATATGAGCAAAACGCTGGCGATTATTCTTTTTTATTTTCAAATCAATATAAAACAACAATGATAAAGTGTATTTCATAGTTCACAGAAAATTAAAAAAAACAATGTAATAAAATCCAACAAAATGCACAAATCCTGTGAGATTACTCGTTTCCTTTGAAGTGAAATTTTCTCTGGTTTACCAGAATTAAAGGATAAAACAGCTCTCAGAGGACGTATCTCCAGAAAGTGGTCTGTATAATTAAAGGATTTGTTAACTAGCTTAGAACACGATGTAATTTTGTATGAACTGTTGTAGAACGACATATTGATGTGCTGAGACTTGTAGTTCCACAGCAGCAGGAGAGGTTTTGGCTACCTATTTCTGCATATGCCACAAGGGGAGGGCGGGCTAATTTAGCCTTGGGGGAAAGTTCAGAAGTACAGCAGCTCCACCCATAATCTACTTTTCAGACAATTCCTATAAGTGTTAACATGCTGGGGTACATTTACTAACATTCGTAATTCCCGAAAATAGGTCAAAGTTCAATCACGAATGACATCGACAGTGTAAAACTGCAACTTTTTGAATTTATTACGATGGATTTACTAAGCTGTCGTATTCGGGTTTTTCTTTTCTTCCGATGTCGATGTCATTCGTTTTTTTTTACCTAATTTTACGGCAGTGATTAGCAAAACACTGCCGTTTTTTTTTACAATCAATCTCGGCCGGATCTGTGTGATCCGTGCTGGGGTTCTTTTTATTTTTTATTTTTAATTAAACAATGTAAAATCCCCAAAAAAAATGCGTGGGGTCCCCCCTCCTAAGCATAACCAGCCTCGGGCTCTTTGAGCCGATCCTGGTTGCAGAAATATGGTGAAAAAAATGACAGGGGTTCCCCCATATTTAAGCAACCAGCATCGGGCTCTGCGCCTGGTCCTGGTCCCAAAAATACGGGGGACAAAAAGAGTAGGGGTCCCCCATATTTTTAAAACCAGCACCGGGCTCCACTAGCTGGACAGATAATGCCACAGCCGGGGGTCACTTTTATACAGCGCCCTGCGGCCGTGGCATCAAAAATCCAACTAGTCACCCCTGGCCGGGGTACCCTGGGGGAGTGGGAACCCCTTCAATCAAGGGGTCCCCCCCCCCCAGCCACCCAAGGGCCAGGGGTGAAGCCCGAGGCTGTCCCCCCCCATCCAATGGGCTGCGGATGGGAGGGCTGATAGCCTTTGTTGTAAAATAAAAGATATTGTTTTTAGTAGCAGTACTACAAGTCCCAGCAAGCCTCCCCCGCATGCTGGTACTTGGAGAACCACAAGTACCAGCATGCGGCGGAAAAACGGGCCCGCTGGTACCTGTAGTACTACCACTAAAAAAATACCCAAAAAAACACAAGACACACACACCGTGAAAGTATAATTTTATTACATACATACACACATACATACATACTTACCTTATGTTCCCACGCAGGTCGGTCCTCTTCTCCAGTAGAATCCAAGGGGTACCTGTTGAAGAAATTCTACTCACCAGATCCAGTGGTCCAGGCTCCTCGGATAATCCAGGGTTAATCCACGTACTTGAATAAAACAAAAAAACGGTTGCCCGACCACGAACTGAAAGGTGACCCATGTTTGCACATGGGTCACCTTCCCACGAATGCCAGAAACCCACTTTGCCTTCTGGCTAAGTGGGTTTCTTCAGCCAATCAGGGAGCGCCACGTTGTAGCACTCTCCTGATCAGCTGTGTGCTCCTGTCTTCACTGACAGGCAGCACGCGGCAGTGTTACAATGTAGCGCCTATGCGCTACATTGTAACCAATGATGGGAACTTTCTGCTCAGCGGTGACGTCACTTTAGGTCAACCGCAGGGCACAAAGTTCCCATCATTGGTTACAATGTAGCGCATAGGCGCTACATTGTAACACTGCCGTGTGCCGCCTGTCAGTGAGGACAGGAGCACACAGCTGATCAGTAGAGTGCTACAACGTGGCACTCCCTGATTGGCTGAAGAAACCCACTTAGCCAGAAGGCAAAGTGGGTTTCTGGCATTCGTGGGAAGGTGACCCATGTGCAAACATGGGTCACCTTTCAGTTCGTGGTCGGGCAACCGTTTTTTTGTTTTATTCAAGTACGTGGATTAACCCTGGATTATCCGAGGAGCCTGGACCACTGGATCTGGTGAGTAGAATTTCTTCAACAGGTACCCCTTGGATTCTACTGGAGAAGAGGACCGACCTGCGTGGGAACTTAAGGTAAGTATGTATGTATGTGTGTATGTATGTAATAAAATTATACTTTCACGGTGTGTGTGTCTTGTGTTTTTTTGGGTATTTTTTTAGTGGTAGTACTACAGGTACCAGCGGGCCCGTTTTTCCGCCGCATGCTGGTACTTGTGGTTCTCCAAGTACCAGCATGCGGGGGAGGCTTGCTGGGACTTGTAGTACTGCTACTAAAAACAATATCTTTTATTTTACAACAAAGGCTATCAGCCCTCCCATCCGCAGCCCATTGGATGGGGGGGGACAGCCTCGGGCTTCACCCCTGGCCCTTGGGTGGCTGGGGGGGGGGGACCCCTTGATTGAAGGGGTTCCCACTCCCCCAGGGTACCCCGGCCAGGGGTGACTAGTTGGATTTTTGATGCCACGGCCGCAGGGCACTATATAAAAGTGACCCCCGGCTGTGGCATTATCTGTCCAGCTAGTGGAGCCCGGTGCTGGTTTTAAAAATACGGGGGACCCCTACTCTTTTTGTCCCCCGTATTTTTGGGACCAGGACCAGGCGCAGAGCCCGATGCTGGTTGCTTAAATATGGGGGAACCCCTGTCATTTTTTTCACCATATTTCTGCAACCAGGATCGGCTCAAAGAGCCCGAGGCTGGTTATGCTTAGGAGGGGGGACCCTACGCAATTTTTTATGTAAAAATAAGCACTTTCCCACCCCTTCCCACTGATATACATGCACGGATCTCATGGATCCGTGCATGCCTATCCAAACACGAATAAAAAAAAAAGTTCTGTTTTTTTTTAGCACTTTTTTACGAGTTGTAATTTTTCACGGCAGTGTTTGTTCTTTTTTTGCTTTGCACTTCTTAGTAAATGACCGAGATTCATACTTAAACAGCCGCGTTTTGACCGATGGTGTATTCATTCGTAATTTTTTACCTGAACTAGCAAAAAATTACGAATGCCCTCATCACTGCCGTGATTAGTGTTTAGTAAATGACCGAGATTAACCGAGATGACACTTTGAAGAAAAAACGGCATCTCGGTCAAAATCGGGAGCTTAGTAAATATACCCCGCTGTCTTTTCTACTTCAAGCACAAGCCTCAGGGGCATAACCAGAACTTTGCGGGCCCCATTGCAACATTTTGAAGGGGCCCCTACCCAAATTCTTCTAGAGAGACACCTCTCCACAGCAGTTGCTAATTCTATGCCATAGTTAATTTTCTGGACCATAGTAGTGCCCTGGTTTATATTATGCCCCATAGCAGTGATTTAATTCATTTCTGAACCATAGTAGCGCTCTAATTCACATTATAGGGCTGCCAGTACACATTATGCCACCAGTGTCGGACTGGGGCATGTAGGGCCCACCGGGGGGATGCAGTGGTAGGGGCCCATGTTTAGGGGTGTGGTAAGTCTGCAGAGGGGGTGTGGCCTGCTACCTCATTGGTTTTACTAACCATTAGAGAGTGCAATGTCTGGGCCCCTTCATAAATATATACGGTAAATTAAGATGCTGCATGCATGATAATGTACCAGATTAATAACAGATTAATAACAACAATGCACTGTAGAAAATACACCATAGTCCAGTATAAAGTAAGATATATATATAATGTATAATTCAAGTGCATAGTCTGGAACCTAATCCTTAGAGCAGGAGGTGGGTCCCCAGGCAGTGGGGCCCACCGGTGGTCTCCCCTGACCCCTGTGGGCATCCAAGCCTGTATGCCACACAGTATCAATTCACATTATGACATACAGCACAGTGTCCCCAGCTCATATTATGCCCCAATACAGTGCCTTCACTTCATATTGTGCCACATTTCAGGGCACCAGTTCATATTATGCAACATTATAATTCCCCTCCAGTTCATTTTATACCACATTACAATTAACAGGTCAAGTTGCGTAATTAGAAAGATTACAGGCTCCAAGTCAAATATTTGTAAGTGCCCCTATTTACCACCAAATGATGAATTTGTATATAACACATGTAACTTTGACAGATAAAGGGGGCCCCTCTCAACCCTGGGCCCCATAGCAGCTGCACTGCCTGCACCTATGGTAGCTACGCCCTTGCCAAGACTACATCTATACATGAAAGATCCATAAGGCTACAGGATTTACATTTACATTTTTTTATTTTTATTACGCGGCAAGAAGAGTGCCGTACATTATTGCCCAACTTTGAATTTCAAGCCTGGTTCTGCCAATAATCAGTAGCCACATTACTTACATCCAGATGAGTTGCTATGGCTTGAATTAGTGGTGATTTCCCGTTAGGCATGTGAGGCACAGGCCTAGGGGCGCCACTTGTTGGGATGCGTGTTTTATCACTGTCAGTCTGAAATTTACCAGTGACCACAAATAATTTCCATTGTACCACATTGTGCAAGATCTTGAGTCCAGTCTGGATGGGTAAGACATGAGCAAACGGCCCCTGTAAACTGTCCTTATTGTTTTATTATTATTATCATATTATATTAAACTGCCAATCGCCGAATGAGGGCTAATAACTGGACTATGAAAATAAAAAAACGAGGCAATGGTAAAAAAAAAGTTGACATTCAGAGTGTTGATGCAAGAATGTCGACATTGGGAATTGTTGTCAGTTGGCATGATGACAATGCGAATTTCCATTCACTTTGAACGTAAACTTAGGGGTCTATTTACTAAGTCTTGGATGGAGATAAAGTTGCTGGAGATAAAGTACCAGCCAATCAGCTCCTAACTGTCATTTTTCAAACACAGCCTGTGACATGTCAGTTAGGAGCTGATTGGCTGATAATCCTTAATCCTAACCCTATCAGCAACCTAAAGATGGCCATGCACCTTAAGATTTTATGTCCAACCAACCAACCAACCAACCAACCAACCAACCAACCAACCAACCAATGCCAAAAAACAGCCAAAAACGGTTGTTCAGACAAATTGGTTAAATCAAACGGATTTAACCAGTTTGTATCAACGACTGTTTTTGCCTATTTTCCAGTGTTTCAAAGCAAATGGCCAATTGACATTTCCCCGTATCCATTACTGGAATTTCAAACCAGTGAATTAGTTAGTTGGTTGGACAGAAGATCTTAACATGTATGGCCAGCTTAACTCTAGCCCTAACCTTAACTACAACCTAACCCTTACCGCAGTCTAACCCTAGCACCAAAATCAGCTGTCAGCTTTATGGTATTCAGACAATGTTGACATTCTGTTCATGTCGGCTTTCCGAATGTAGGCATTCTCAATGTCGGCTTTATGACTGTACAACTAGCGGTGGCCATTACTGTTGGGACTTGGGTCACCATGAAACCTCAATCCATCCCTGGCTTGAAAATCACCATAAAACAGAACAGAATCATATCTGTACGTCTCAACAAATTTCAAGCCATCATATTGCGCCCTACTGCTATTCCGCATCTCTCCCGGTACAGACATCTGCTTGTACGTTTTCTGGGACTAACAAATGAACCTGAAATAGGTGTTCTATGCAAAGCGAGACCATCGTGAGTAGTTCATTGCATTCATCTAAAGCGGAGCATGATTGCGTGGTTGAATCAATCTGTACTGTAGCCCTTTGGTTTAAATATGTATTTTTAGTGCATGTAATTAAGTGCTAGTTATCGTGTAGTTGTGCCAAAACGACATCATCACACTTTAATTAACGGCTTCTCTTGTGTCTTTTATACATTTTCTGTCTTGCAACTTCTCCCCTACTGTCTCGCCATTGTCTATAGCTCACATACAACTCTTGTGCACAAATCCATGTATATAATTACTTCCAGTACGGGATATTTCAACCAGTAATCAGTTCGGATGAGCTGAGGCCTCCGTGAGTCAATAGTTCACTCTGTATTATAAATAAAACGCACTGCAATTTTTTGTTGTTGTTTGTTTTTACTATTATTTCTATATCACTTTTTGATTTGTTAAACAACCAAATTTCACCTCATATTTGTGAAAGTTACCAGTCCGGCAGTAAAAACTCGCTATTCTGAAGACCGCACTCAACCATTGTTGGTAAAACGTTTTACAATGCATCTAGAAGTAAAAGAGATTATAGTTCTAATCGACAAGTGAACTATTTTAATTGCCGTGATTTGCATCTGCTAAAATGTTAAAATCAAGACACTTAGGGGTAATTTACTAAAACTTCTAAAAATGAAAAGAGGCGATGTTGCCCCTAGCAACTAATCAGGTTCTGTCTATCCTTTTCTAGAATGCAATAAAGAAATGATAGATAGAATCTGATTGGTTGCTAGGGACATCAACACTTCTCTCCATTTTTAGAAGCTTTAGTAAATTTATGCCTTAAAATCTGCAAATGTTAGAGAGCTTTAAATATTTAAGACATCAAACTGATTATCATCAGGCGGCTTGACACGGACAATGTTTCTTTGTATTAAAGTATCTATTTTTTTATTTATGTTTTTTTGTAATGTAAATGACTCAGAATTTTGTTATAAAACTAATCTAGTGTAGAATGTACGCACGGTATCACTTAAATAGCCATAAATGAAATTTAATATTATCAAAAGCGAATGGATCCATAAGTTAAAGACTTTAGTCCCAGGAGGTTTACATTTTTAACTTCTCTATTATTCATTCTTACTGCCTTTTATTTTCCCAATATCCGCTATTGTTATTATTGAATATATTCCTTGTATGTGCTTATTAATAATGTATTTTATATTAGAGATGAGCGGGTTCGGTTCCTCGGAATCCGAACCCGCCCGAACTTCAGCTTTTTTTACACGGATCCGAGCGACTCGGATCTTCCCGCCTTGCTCGGTTAACCCGAGCGCGCCCGAACGTCATCATGACGCTGTCGGATTCTCGCGAGGCTCGGATTCTATCGCGAGACTCGGATTCTATATAAGGAGCCGCGCGTCGCCGCCATTTTCACACGTGCATTGAGATTGATAGGGAGAGGACGTGGCTGGCGTCCTCTCCATTTAGATTAGAAGAGAGAGAGTGAGATTGAGACAGAGACACTTGATTTACTGGAGCTTAGGAGTACTAGAGAGTGCAGAGTTTACTAGTGACTGACCACTGACCAGTGACCACCAGTGCAGTTTTATTTAATATAATCCGTCTCTGCCTGAAAAAAACGATACACAGTGACTCAGTCACATACCATATCTGTGCTCAGCCCAGTGTGCTGCATCATCTATGTATAATATCTGACTGTGCTCACACAGCTTAATTGTGGGGGAGACTGGGGAGCAGTTATAGGTTATAGCAGGAGCCAGGAGTACATATTATTAAAATTAAACAGTGCACACTTTTGCTGCAGGAGTGCCACTGCCAGTGTGACTGACCAGTGACCTGACCACACTGACCACCAGTATAGTATACTATATTGTGATTGCCTGAAAAAGTTAAACACTCGTCGTGTGACTTGTGTGGTGTTTTTTTATTCTATAAAAAACTCATTCTGCTGACAGACAGTGTCCAGCAGGTCCGTCATTATATAATATATACCTGTCCGGCTGCAGTAGTGATATATATATTTTTTATATCATTATTTATCATCCAGTCGCAGCAGACACAGTACGGTAGTTCACGGCTGTAGCTACCTCTGTGTCGGCACTCGGCAGTCCATCCATAATTGTATACCACCTACCCGTGGTTTTTTTTCTTTTTCTTCTTTATACATACTACATCTCATTATCATCCAGTCTATATTAGCAGCAGACACAGTACAGTACGGTAGTCCACGGCTGTAGCTACCTCTGTGTCGGCACTCGGCAGTCCATCCATAATTGTATACCACCTACCCGTGGTTTTTTTTTTCTTCTTTATACATACTACATCTCATTATCATCCAGTCTATATTAGCAGCAGACACAGTACAGTACGGTAGTCCACGGCTGTAGCTACCTCTGTGTCGGCACTCGGCAGTCCATCCATAATTGTATACCACCTACCCGTGGTTTTTTTTTCTTTCTTCTTTATACATACTACATCTCATTATCAACCAGTCTATATTAGCAGCAGACACAGTACAGTACGGTAGTCCACGGCTGTAGCTACCTCTGTGTCGGCACTCGGCAGTCCGTCCATAATTGTATACCACCTACCCGTGGTTTTTTTTTCTTTCTTCTTTATACATACTACATCTCATTATCATCCAGTCTATATTAGCAGCAGACACAGTACAGTACGGTAGTCCACGGCTGTAGCTACCTCTGTGTCGGCACTCGGCAGTCCATCCATAATTGTATACCACCTACCCGTGGTTTTTTTCTTCTTCTTTATACATACTACATCTCATTATCATCCAGTCTATATTAGCAGCAGACACAGTACAGTACGGTAGTCCACGGCTGTAGCTACCTCTGTGTTGGCACTCGGCAGTCCATCCATAATTGTATACCACCTACCCGTGGTTTTTCTTTCTTTCTTCTTTATACATACTACATCTCATTATCATCCAGTCTATATTAGCAGCAGACACAGTACAGTACGGTAGTCCACGGCTGTAGCTACCTCTGTGTCGGCACTCGGCAGTCCGTCCATAATTGTATACCACCTACCCGTGGTTTTTTTTCTTTCTTCTTTATACATACTACATCTCATTATCGTCCAGTCTATATTAGCAGCAGACACAGTACAGTACGGTAGTCCACGGCTGTAGCTACCTCTGTGTCGGCACTCGGCAGTCCATCCATAATTGTATACCACCTACCCGTGGTTTTTTTCTTCTTCTTTATACATACTACATCTCATTATCATCCAGTCTATATTAGCAGCAGACACAGTACAGTACGGTAGTCCACGGCTGTAGCTACCTCTGTGTCGGCACTCGGCAGTCCATCCATAATTGTATACCACCTACCCGTGGTTTTTCTTTCTTTCTTCTTTATACATACTACATCTCATTATCATCCAGTCTATATTAGCAGCAGACACAGTACAGTACGGTAGTCCACGGCTGTAGCTACCTCTGTGTCGGCACTCGGCAGTCCGTCCATAATTGTATACCACCTACCCGTGGTTTTTTTTCTTTCTTCTTTATACATACTACATCTCATTATCGTCCAGTCTATATTAGCAGCAGACACAGTACAGTACGGTAGTCCACGGCTGTAGCTACCTCTGTGTCGGCACTCGGCAGTCCATCCATAATTGTATACCACCTACCCGTGGTTTTTTTTTCTTCTTTATACATACTACATCTCATTATCATCCGGTCTATATTAGCAGCAGACACAGTACAGTACGGTAGTCCACGGCTGTAGCTACCTCTGTGTCGGCACTCGGCAGTCCATCCATAATTGTATACCACCTACCCGTGGTTTTTTTTTCTTTCTTCTTTATACATACTACATCTCATTATCATCCAGTCTATATTAGCAGCAGACACAGTACAGTACGGTAGTCCACGGCTGTAGCTACCTCTGTGTCGGCACTCGGCAGTCCGTCCATAATTGTATACCACCTACCCGTGGTTTTTTTTTCTTTCTTCTTTATACATACATACTACATCTCTTTATCAACCAGTCTATATTAGCAGCAGACACAGTACGGTAGTCCACGGCTGTAGCTACCTCTGTGTCGGCACTCGGCAGTCCGTCCATAATTGTATACCACCTACCCGTGGTTTTTTTTTCTTTCTTCTTTATACATACATACTACATCTCTTTATCAACCAGTCTATATTAGCAGCAGACACAGTACGGTAGTCCACGGCTGTAGCTACCTCTGTGTCGGCACTCGGCAGTCCGTCCATAATTGTATACCACCTACCCGTGGTTTTTTTTTCTTTCTTCTTTATACATACATACTACATCTCTTTATCAACCAGTCTATGTTAGCAGCAGACACAGTACAGTACGGTAGTCCACGGCTGTAGCTACCTCTGTGACGGCACTCGGCAGTCCATCCATAATTGTATACTAGTATCCATCCATCTCCATTGTTTACCTGAGGTGCCTTTTAGTTGTGCCTATTAAAATATGGAGAACAAAAATGTTGAGGTTCCAAAATTAGGGAAAGATCAAGATCCACTTCCACCTCGTGCTGAAGCTGCTGCCACTAGTCATGGCCGAGACGATGAAATGCCAGCAACGTCGTCTGCCAAGGCCGATGCCCAATGTCATAGTACAGAGCATGTCAAATCCAAAACACCAAATATCAGTAAAAAAAGGACTCCGAAACCTAAAATAAAATTGTCGGAGGAGAAGCGTAAACTTGCCAATATGCCATTTACCACACGGAGTGGCAAGGAACGGCTGAGGCCCTGGCCTATGTTCATGGCTAGTGGTTCAGCTTCACATGAGGATGGAAGCACTCAGCCTCTCGCTAGAAAAATGAAAAGACTCAAGCTGGAAAAAGCACAGCAAAGAACTGTGCGTTCTTCGAAATCCCAAATCCACAAGGAGAGTCCAATTGTGTCGGTTGCGATGCCTGACCTTCCCAACACTGGACGTGAAGAGCATGCGCCTTCCACCATTTGCACGCCCCCTGCAAGTGCTGGAAGGAGCACCCGCAGTCCAGTTCCTGATAGTCAGATTGAAGATGTCAGTGTTGAAGTACACCAGGATGAGGAGGATATGGGTGTTGTTGGCGCTGGGGAGGAAATTGACCAGGAGGATTCTGATGGTGAGGTGGTTTGTTTAAGTCAGGCACCCGGGGAGACACCTGTTGTCCGTGGGAGGAATATGGCCGTTGACATGCCTGGTGAAAATACCAAAAAAATCAGCTCTTCGGTGTGGAAGTATTTCACCTGAAATGCGGACAACATTTGTCAAGCCGTGTGTTCCCTTTGTCAAGCTGTAATAAGTAGGGGTAAGGACGTTAACCACCTCGGAACATCCTCCCTTATACGTCACCTGCAGCGCATTCATAATAAGTCAGTGACAAGTTCAAAAACTTTGGCCGACAGCAGAAGCAGTCCACTGACCAGTAAATCCCTTCCTCTTGTAACCAAGCTCACGCAAACCACCCCACCAACTCCCTCAGTGTCAATTTCCTCCTTCCCCAGGAATGCCAATAGTCCTGCAGGCCATGTCACTGGCAATTCTGATGATTCCTCTCCTGCCTGGGATTCCTCCGATGCATCCTTGCGTGTAACGCCTAATGCTGCTGGCGCTGCTGTTGTTGCTGCTGGGAGTCGATGGTCATCCCAGAGGGGAAGTCGTAAGCCCACTTGTACTACTTCCAGTAAGCAATTGACTGTTCAACAGTCCTTTGCGAGGAAGATGAAATATCACAGCAGTCATCCTGCTGCAAAGCGGATAACTGAGGCCTTGACAACTATGTTGGTGTTAGACGTGCGTCCGGTATCCGCCGTTAGTTCACAGGGAACTAGACAATTTATTGAGGCAGTGTGCCCCCGTTACCAAATACCATCTAGGTTCCACTTCTCTAGGCAGGCGATACCGAGAATGTACACGGACGTCAGAAAAAGACTCACCAGTGTCCTAAAAAATGCAGTTGTACCCAATGTCCACTTAACCACGGACATGTGGACAAGTGGAGCAGGGCAGGGTCAGGACTATATGACTGTGACAGCCCACTGGGTAGATGTATGGACTCCCGCCGCAAGAACAGCAGCGGCGGCACCAGTAGCAGCATCTCGCAAACGCCAACTCTTTCCTAGGCAGGCTACGCTTTGTATCACCGCTTTCCAGAATATGCACACAGCTGAAAACCTCTTACGGCAACTGAGGAAGATCATCGCGGAATGGCTTACCCCAATTGGACTCTCCTGTGGATTTGTGGCATCGGACAACGCCAGCAATATTGTGTGTGCATTAAATATGGGCAAATTCCAGCACGTCCCATGTTTTGCACATACCTTGAATTTGGTGGTGCAGAATTTTAAAAAAAACGACAGGGGCGTGCAAGAGATGCTGTCGGTGGCCAGAAGAATTGCGGGACACTTTCGGCGTACAGGCACCACGTACAGAAGACTGGAGCACCACCAAAAACTACTGAACCTGCCCTGCCATCATCTGAAGCAAGAAGTGGTAACGAGGTGGAATTCAACCCTCTATATGCTTCAGAGGTTGGAGGAGCAGCAAAAGGCCATTCAAGCCTATACAATTGAGCACGATATAGGAGGTGGAATGCACCTGTCTCAAGCGCAGTGGAGAATGATTTCAACGTTGTGCAAGGTTCTGATGCCCTTTGAACTTGCCACACGTGAAGTCAGTTCAGACACTGCCAGCCTGAGTCAGGTCATTCCCCTCATCAGGCTTTTGCAGAAGAAGCTGGAGACATTGAAGGAGGAGCTAACACGGAGCGATTCCGCTAGGCATGTGGGACTTGTGGATGGAGCCCTTAATTCGCTTAACAAGGATTCACGGGTGGTCAATCTGTTAAAATCAGAGCACTACATTTTGGCCACCATGCTCGATCCTAGATTTAAAGCCTACCTTGGATCTCTCTTTCCGGCAGACACAAGTCTGCTGGGGTTGAAAGACCTGCTGGTGAGAAAATTGTCAAGTCAAGCGGAACGCGACCTGTCAACATCTCCTCCTTCACATTCTCCCGCAACTGGGGGTGCGAGGAAAAGGCTCAGAATTCCGAGCCCACCCGCTGGCGGTGATGCAGGGCAGTCTGGAGCGACTGCTGATGCTGACATCTGGTCCGGACTGAAGGACCTGACAACGATTACGGACATGTCGTCTACTGTCACTGCATATGATTCTCTCAACATTGAAAGAATGGTGGAGGATTATATGAGTGACCGCATCCAAGTAGGCACGTCACACAGTCCGTACTTATACTGGCAGGAAAAAGAGGCAATTTGGAGGCCCTTGCACAAACTGGCTTTATTCTACCTAAGTTGCCCTCCCACAAGTGTGTACTCCGAAAGAGTGTTTAGTGCCGCCGCTCACCTTGTCAGCAATCGGCGTACGAGGTTACATCCAGAAAATGTGGAGAAGATGATGTTCATTAAAATGAATTATAATCAATTCCTCCGCGGAGACATTGACCAGCAGCAATTGCCTCCACAAAGTACACAGGGAGCTGAGATGGTGGATTCCTGTGGGGACGAATTGATAATCTGTGAGGAGGGGGATGTACACGGTGATATATCGGAGGATGATGATGAGGTGGACATCTTGCCTCTGTAGAGCCAGTTTGTGCAAGGAGAGATTAATTGCTTCTTTTTTGGGGGGGGTCCAAACCAACCCGTCATATCAGTCACAGTCGTGTGGCAGACCCTGTCACTGAAATGATGGGTTGGTTAAAGTGTGCATGTCCTGTTTTGTTTATACAACATAAGGGTGGGTGGGAGGGCCCAAGGACAATTCCATCTTGCACCTCTTTTTTCTTTTATTTTTCTTTGCGTCATGTGCTGTTTGGGGAGGGTTTTTTGAAAGGGCCATCCTGCGTGACACTGCAGTGCCACTCCTAGATGGGCCCGGTGTTTGTGTCGGCCACTAGGGTCGCTTATCTTACTCACACAGTCAGCTACCTCATTGCGCCTCTTTTTTTCTTTGCGTCATGTGCTGTTTGGGGAGGGTTTTTTGGAAGGGACATCCTGCGTGACACTGCAGTGCCACTCCTAGATGGGCCCGGTGTTTGTGTCGGCCACTAGGGTCGCTTATCTTACTCACACAGTCAGCTACCTCATTGCGCCTCTTTTTTTCTTTGCGTCATGTGCTGTTTGGGGAGGGTTTTTTGGAAGGGACATCCTGCGTGACACTGCAGTGCCACTCCTAGATGGTCCCGGTGTTTGTGTCGGCCACTAGGGTCGCTTATCTTACTCACACAGCTACCTCATTGCGCCTCTTTTTTTCTTTGCGTCATGTGCTGTTTGGGGAGGGTTTTTTGGAAGGGACATCCTGCGTGACACTGCAGTGCCACTCCTAGATGGGCCCGGTGTTTGTGTCGGCCACTAGGGTCGCTTATCTTACTCACACAGCGACCTCGGTGCAAATTTTAGGACTAAAAATAATATTGTGAGGTGTGAGGTATTCAGAATAGACTGAAAATGAGTGGAAATTATGGTTTTTGAGGTTAATAATACTTTGGGATCAAAATGACCCCCAAATTCTATGATTTAAGCTGTTTTTTAGGGTTTTTTGAAAAAAACACCCGAATCCAAAACACACCCGATTCCGACAAAAAAAAATTCGGTGAGGTTTTGCCAAAACGCGGTCGAACCCAAAACACGGCCGCGGAACCGAACCCAAAACCAAAACACAAAACCCGAAAAATTTCCGGCGCTCATCTCTATTTTATATCTCTGTTTACTTTTTATACAATATGGACTTTTTTTGGACATTAAAATGCTGTGATCCATCAAAATATTAAATCCTCTGGAAAGAAACCAGTGGAACGCATTAAGTTCTGTGTGAAACACAATCGCGGGGTGCAGAACTTCTGTTTTCTGTTTGGGAACACCAGGAACGCAAAGCAGAACGCAGGAGGACCATCTATTTCCTGCATTTGCCACCATGTCAATAGGAAACTTACGTAGATGGCGGGAAATGTGATCACCGCCTAGGGGAGTGTCTTTGTTTGCTATATAGGTATAAATAGGGATTCCAGAAGACATGCCACCATGCTCCTGATGAAGGATTTATCAATCTGAAACGCATTAAGCATTTGGTGGATGCGACTTTTTTGGGCTGTCCATTCTTCAAATTTGCTTGTGGGAACGCTGGTGGAATCTATCTTATAGGACAATCCAGGACGGTTCAGAGGTTTGAAGAAAGAGGAACCCCTTGACCACCACTGCTTGGTGATATGCTTTTGTTTTCTGTTTCTATGTGAGTGTGATGCACTAATAAATTGTCTTTTAATCCTGACAATACTGCACTATGGTCCTTTTCTCCCCATTTGTCTTTGAGGTTTGCCTACACCACTACCACAACCTACACTGCTTGTGAAGAAAGAGACATAAGCCAGGATTTTTTTAAGTGAATATCTTCTTAAAAAGAAAGTAAGCTCTATGTTGACCTTTTCTTAAAATATTTGGTGAGGCTTTTTTTGGCGCCAGAGTGGATCTGTTTTGAAGTAAAAGCGAATGTAACAAAACGCCTCATTTTCAGGACTTGCTCCATAGCTACACCACTATAATAACAAGTTTTGGCTGGTATTTTAAGCTGGCGCAATAAAGAACGTTCAGCTCACTGCAGTTACATTTTTAAAAGAAAAATTGAATCTGCGTTTTTAAAGTACGACATCCAGTGGTGCTAGAAAATGTACGACCCCTTTCTGCACAAATGTTTCCTCAAATGTGTGACGTTTCTAACATGTTCATAAACGTTGAATCTCGTTGAACTTGTGAAGTCACTTTCGTGTCACAGACCAGCCATGGCACATGTGATGCCATGACCCAGTAGAGAACAAGCGCTGGGAGCAGATAGATGGGTCTTGGGCATGTCCTAAAACTAAAAGGTTGCCATTAGGGAAACCCTTTGTGCCGCACACCATGACCTTGCGCCTGGGGCAGGGGCACAGTTTTATGACAGAGTAAGGCATTGTCTTAAACAACAGATGACTGCTGGAATATGTACATATCAACATTTTACAGTCTATCGATGGTTTGAATCAGGATAAAACCAAAAATAGATCTGATCTGTTGTAGAGATGAGCGGGTTCGGTTCCTCGGAATCCGAACCCCCCCGAACTTCAGCCTTTTTACACGGGTCCGAGGCAGACTCGGATCTTCCCGCCTTGCTCGGTTAACCCGAGCGCGCCCGAACGTCATCATCCCGCTGTCGGATTCTCGCGAGACTCGGATTCTATATAAGGAGCCGCGCGTCGCCGCCATTTTCACACGTGCATTGAGATTGATAGGGAGAGGACGTGGCTGGCGTCCTCTCCGTGTAGAATAGATTAGAGAGACACTTGATTTACTACTTGGGGAGCATTAGGAGTACTCAGTACAGTGCAGAGTTTTGCTGATAGTGACCAGTGACCACCAGTTTTATTTATAATCCGTTCTCTGCCTGAAAAAAAACGATACACAGTCACATACCATATCTGTGCTCAGCCTCAGTGTGCTGCATGATAATATCATCTATGTATATCTGATTGTGCTGAGTGCTCACTGCTCACACAGCTGAATTGTGGGGGAGACTGGGGTGCAGTTAATAGCAGGAGTACAGTGCACACTTTTGCTGCCAGTGTGACTGACCAGTGACCACCAGTATATTGTCTGCCTGAAAAAGTTAAACAAACACTCCTGTGGTGTTTTTTTTATTTATTCTATAAACGCATTCTGCTGACAGTGTCCAGCAGGTCCGTCATTCATTATATTATATAAATATTTACCTGCAGTAGTGTTATATTTTTTTTGTTCATCTCTATCATCTTTATCATCTCTATATTAGCAGACGCAGTACGGTAGTCCCCGGCTGTGGCTACCTCTGTGTCGTCAGTGCTCGTCCATAATTGTATACCTACCTGTGGTGGGGTTTTTTTTTCTATCTTCTTCATACTAGTAGTTTAGGAGTCTGCTGACAGTGTCCAGCAGGTCCGTCATTATATTATATATACTAGTGATGAGCGGGTTCGGTTTCTCGGAAACCGAACCCCCCCGAACTTCACGCTTTTTACACGGGTCCGAGGCAGACTCGGATCTTCCCGCCTTGCTCGGTTAACCCGAGCGCGCCCGAACGTCATCATCCCGCTGTCGGATTCTCGCGAGGCACGGATTCTATCGCAAGACTCGGATTCTATATAAGGAGCCGCGCGTCACCGCCATTTTCACACGTGCATTGAGATTGATAGGGAGAGGACGTGGCTGGCGTCCTCTCCGTTTAGAGTAGACTAGAGAGTAGTAGAGACACTTGATTTACTAATTTTGGGGAGCATATTAGGAGTACTACTTGCTGATAGTGTGACCAGTGACCACCAGTTTAATTAATCCGTTCTCTGCCTGAAAAAAAACGATACACAGTGTGACACAGTCACATACCATATCTGTGCTCAGCCTCAGTGTGCTGCATCATCTATGTAATACTGTATATCTGACTGTGCTGAGTGCTCACTGCTCACACAGCTTAATTGTGGGGGAGACTGGGGAGCAGTTATAGCAGGAGTACATATTTTAACAGTGCACACTTTTGCTGCCAGAGTGCCACTGCCAGTGTGACTGACCAGTGACCACTGACCACCAGTATATTGTGATTGTCTGCCTGAAAAAGTTAAACACTCGTCGTGTGGTGTTTTTATTCTATAAACGCATTCTGCTGACAGTGTCCAGCAGGTCCGTCATTATATAATATATACCTGTCCGGCTGCAGTAGTGATATATATATATTTTTTATATCATTATCATCCAGTCTATATTAGCACTGCAGCAGACGCAGTACGGTAGTCCACGGCTGTAGCTACCTCTGTGTCGGCAGTCGCTCGTCCATCCATAATTGTATACCACCTACCTGTGGTGTTTTTTTTTTCTTTCTATCTTCTTGATACTAGTAGCTTACTTTAGGAGTCTGCAGTGCTGAGCTGACAGTATCCAGCAGGTCCGTCATTATATAATATATACCTGTCCGGCTGCAGTAGTGATATATATATATTTTTTTATATCATTATCATCCAGTCTATATTAGCAGCAGACGCAGTACGGTAGTCCACGGCTGTAGCTACCTCTGTGTCGGCAGTCGCTCGTCCATCCATAATTGTATACCACCTACCCGTGGTGTTTTTTTTCTTTCTATCTTCTTGATACTAGTAGCTTACTTTAGGAGTCTGCAGTGCTGAGCTGACAGTGTCCAGCAGGTCCGTCATTATATAATATATACCTGTCCGGCTGCAGTAGTGATATATATATATTTTTTATATCATTATCATCCAGTCTATATTAGCAGCAGACGCAGTACGGTAGTCCACGGCTGTAGCTACCTCTGTGTCGGCAGTCGCTCGTCCATCCATAATTGTATACCACCTACCCGTGGTGTTTTTTTTTTCTATCTTCTTGATACTAGTAGCTTACTTTAGGAGTCTGCAGTGCTGAGCTGACAGTGTCCAGCAGGTCCGTCATTATATAATATATACCTGTCCGGCTGCAGTAGTGATATATATATATATTTTATATCTCATTATCATCCAGTCTATATTAGCAGCAGACGCAGTACGGTAGTCCACGGCTGTAGCTACCTCTGTGTCGGCAGTCGCTCGTCCATCCATAATTGTATACCACCTACCCGTGGTGTTTTTTTTTTTTCTATCTTCTTGATACTAGTAGCTTACTTTAGGAGTCTGCAGTGCTGAGCTGACAGTGTCCAGCAGGTCCGTCATTATATAATATATACCTGTCCGGCTGCAGTAGTGATATATATATATTTTTTATATCATTATCATCCAGTCTATATTAGCACTGCAGCAGATGCAGTACGGTAGTCCACGGCTGTAGCTACCTCTGTGTCGGCAGTCGCTCGTCCATCCATAATTGTATACCACCTACCCGTGGTGTTTTTTTTTTTCTATCTTCTTGATACTACTAGTAGCTTACTTTAGGAGTCTGCAGTGCTGAGCTGACAGTGTCCAGCAGGTCCGTCATTATATAATATATACCTGTCCGGCTGCAGTAGTGATATATATATATTTTATATCTCATTATCATCCAGTCTATATTAGCAGCAGACGCAGTACGGTAGTCCACGGCTGTAGCTACCTCTGTGTCGGCAGTCGCTCGTCCATCCATAATTGTATACCACCTACCCGTGGTGGTTTTTTTTTTTTATATCTTCTTGATACTAGTAGCTTACTTTAGGAGTCTGCAGTGCTGAGCTGACAGTGTCCAGCAGGTCCGTCATTATATAATATATACCTGTCCGGCTGCAGTAAAGATATATATATATATTTTTATATCATTATCATCCAGTCTATATTAGCAGCAGATGCAGTACGGTAGTCCACGGCTGTAGCTACCTCTGTGTCGGCAGTCGCTCGTCCATCCATAATTGTATACCACCTACCCGTGGTGTTTTTTTTCTATCTATCTTCTTGATACTAGTAGCTTACTTTAGGAGTCTGCAGTGCTGAGCTGACAGTGTCCAGCAGGTCCGTCATTATATAATATATACCTGTCCGGCTGCAGTAGTGATATATATATATTTTTTATATCATTATCATCCAGTCTATATTAGCAGCAGACGCAGTACGGTAGTCCACGGCTGTAGCTACCTCTGTGTCGGCAGTCGCTCGTCCATCCATAATTGTATACCACCTACCCGTGGTGTTTTTTTTTTCTATCTTCTTGATACTAGTAGCTTACTTTAGGAGTCTGCAGTGCTGAGCTGACAGTGTCCAGCAGGTCCGTCATTATATAATATATACCTGTCCGGCTGCAGTAGTGATATATATATATATTTTATATCTCATTATCATCCAGTCTATATTAGCAGCAGACGCAGTACGGTAGTCCACGGCTGTAGCTACCTCTGTGTCGGCAGTCGCTCGTCCATCCATAATTGTATACCACCTACCCGTGGTGTTTTTTTTTTTTCTATCTTCTTGATACTAGTAGCTTACTTTAGGAGTCTGCAGTGCTGAGCTGACAGTGTCCAGCAGGTCCGTCATTATATAATATATACCTGTCCGGCTGCAGTAGTGATATATATATATTTTTTATATCATTATCATCCAGTCTATATTAGCACTGCAGCAGACGCAGTACGGTAGTCCACGGCTGTAGCTACCTCTGTGTCGGCAGTCGCTCGTCCATCCATAATTGTATACCACCTACCCGTGGTGTTTTTTTTTTTTTTCTATCTTCTTGATACTACTAGTAGCTTACTTTAGGAGTCTGCAGTGCTGAGCTGACAGTGTCCAGCAGGTCCGTCATTATATAATATATACCTGTCCGGCTGCAGTAGTGATATATATATATTTTATATCTCATTATCATCCAGTCTATATTAGCAGCAGACGCAGTACGGTAGTCCACGGCTGTAGCTACCTCTGTGTCGGCAGTCGCTCGTCCATCCATAATTGTATACCACCTACCCGTGGTGTTTTTTTTTTTTTTATATCTTCTTGATACTAGTAGCTTACTTTAGGAGTCTGCAGTGCTGAGCTGACAGTGTCCAGCAGGTCCGTCATTATATAATATATACCTGTCCGGCTGCAGTAAAGATATATATATATATTTTTATATCATTATCATCCAGTCTATATTAGCAGCAGACGCAGTACGGTAGTCCACGGCTGTAGCTACCTCTGTGTCGGCAGTCGCTCGTCCATCCATAATTGTATACCACCTACCTGTGGTGTTTTTTTTTTTCTATCTTCTTGATACTAGTAGCTTACTTTAGGAGTCTGCAGTGCTGACAGTGTCCAGCAGGTCCGTCATTATATAATATATACCTGTCCGGCTGCAGTAGTGATATATATATATATATTTTATATCATTATCATCCAGTCTATATTAGCAGCAGACGCAGTACGGTAGTCCACGGCTGTAGCTACCTCTGTGTCGGCAGTCGCTCGTCCATCCATAAGTATACTAGTATCCATCCATCTCCATTGTTTACCTGAGGTGCCTTTTAGTTGTGCCTATTAAAATATGGAGAACAAAAATGTTGAGGTTCCAAAAATAGGGAAAGATCAAGATCGACTTCCACCTCGTGCTGAAGCTGCTGCCACTAGTCATGGCCGAGACGATGAAATGCCAGCAACGTCGTCTGCCAAGGCCGATGCCCAATGTCATAGTACAGAGCATGTAAAATCCAAAACACCAAATATCAGTAAAAAAAGGACTCAAAAATCTAAAATAAAATTGTCAGAGGAGACGCGTAAACTTGCCAATATGCCATTTACCACACGGAGTGTCAAGGAACGGCTGAGGCCCTGGCCTATGTTCATGGCTAGTGGTTCAGCTTCACATGAGGATGGAAGCACTCAGCCTCTCGCTAGAAAAATGAAAAGACTCAAGCTGGCAAAAGCACAGCAAAGAACTGTGCGTTCTTCGAAATCACAAATCCACAAGGAGAGTCCAATTGTGTCGTTTGCGATGCCTGACCTTCCCAACACTGGACGTGAAGAGCATGCGCCTTCCACCATTTGCACGCCCCCTGCAAGTGCTGGAAGGAGCACCCGCAGTCCAGTTCCTGATAGTCAGATTGAAGATGTCAGTGTTGAAATACACCAGGATGAGGAGGACATGGGTGTTGCTGGCGCTGGGGAGGAAATTGACCAGGAGGATTCTGATGGTGAGGTGGTTTGTTTAAGTCAGGCACCCGGGGAGACACCTGTTGTCCATGGGAGGAATAGGGCCATTGACATGCCTGGTGAAAATACCAAAAAAATCAGCTCTTCGGTGTGGAAGTATTTCAACAGAAATGCGGACAACATTTGTCAAGCCGTGTGTTGCCTTTGTCAAGCTGTAATAAGTAGGGGTAAGGACGTTAACCACCTCGGAACATCCTCCCTTATACGTCACCTGCAGCGCATTCATCATAAGTCAGTGACAAGTTCAAAAACTTTGGGCGACAGCGGAAGCAGTCCACTGACCAGTAAATCCCTTCCTCTTGTAACCAAGCTCACGCAAACCACCCCACCAACTCCCTCAGTGTCAATTTCCTCCTTCCCCAGGAATTCCAATAGTCCTGCAGGCCATGTCACTGGCAATTCTGACGAGTCCTCTCCTGCCTGGGATTCCTCCGATGCATCCTTGCGTGTAACGCCTACTGCTGCTGGCGCTGCTGTTGTTGCTGCTGGGAGTCGATGGTCATCCCAGAGGGGAAGTCGTACTCGTAAGACCACTTTTACTACTTCCACCAAGCAATTGACTGTCCAACAGTCCTTTGCGAGGAAGATGAAATATCACAGCAGTCATCCTGCTGCAAAGCGGATAACTGAGGCCTTGGCATCCTGGGCGGTGAGAAACGTGGTTCCGGTATCCATCATTACTGCAGAGCCAACTAGAGACTTGTTGGAGGTACTGTGTCCCCGGTACCAAATACCATCTAGGTTCCATTTCTCTAGGCAGGCGATACCGAAAATGTACACAGACCTCAGAAAAAGACTCACCAGTGTCCTAAAAAATGCAGTTGTACACAATGTCCACTTAACCACGGACATGTGGACAAGTGGAGCAGGGCAGGCTCAGGACTATATGACTGTGACAGCCCACTGGGTAGATGTATGGACTCCCGCCGCAAGAACAGCAGCGGCGGCACCAGTAGCAGCATCTCGCAAATGCCAACTCTTTCCTAGGCAGGCTACGCTTTGTATCACCGCTTTCCAGAATACGCACACAGCTAAAAACCTCTTACGGCAACTGAGGAAGATCATCGCAGAATGGCTTACCCCAATTGGACTCTCCTGTGGATTTGTGGCATCGGACAACGCCAGCAATATTGTGTGTGCATTAAATCTGGGCAAATTCCAGCACGTCCCATGTTTTGCACATACCTTGAATTTGGTGGTGCAGAATTATTTAAAAAACGAGAGGGGCGTGCAAGAGATGCTGTCGGTGGCCAGAAGAATTGCGGGACACTTTCGGCGTACAGGCACCACGTACAGAAGACTGGAGCACCACCAAAAACGCCTGAACCTGCCCTGCCATCATCTGAAGCAAGAAGTGGTAACGAGGTGAAATTCAACCCTCTATATGCTTCAGAGGTTGGAGGAGCAGCAAAAGGCCATTCAAGCCTATACAACTGAGCACGATATAGGAGGTGGAATGCACCTGTCTCAAGCGCAGTGGAGAATGATTTCAACGTTGTGCAAGGTTCTGCAACCTTTTGAACTTGCCACACGTGAAGTCAGTTCAGACACTGCCAGCCTGAGTCAGGTCATTCCCCTCATCAGGCTTTTGCAGAAGAAGCTGGAGACATTGAAGGAGGAGCTAACACAGAGCGATTCCGCTAGGCATGTGGGACTTGTTGATGGAGCCCTTAATTCGCTTAACAAGGATTCACGGGTGGTCAATCTGTTGAAATCAGAGCACTACATTTTGGCCACCGTGCTCGATCCTAGATTTAAAACCTACCTTGGATCTCTCTTTCCGGCAGACACAAGTCTGCTGGGGTTCAAAGAACTGCTGGTGAGAAAATTGTCAAGTCAAGCAGAACGCGACCTGTCAACATCTCCTCCTTCACATTCTCCCGCAACTGGGGGTGCGAGGAAAAGGCTTAGAATTCCGAGCCCACCCGCTGGCGGTGATGCAGGGCAGTCTGGAGCGACTGCTGATGCTGACATCTGGTCCGGACTGAAGGACCTGACAACGATTACGGACATGTCGTCTACTGTCACTGCATGTGATTCTCTCCCCATTGAAAGAATGGTGGAGGATTATATGAGTGACCGCATCCAAGTAGGCACGTCAGACAGTCCGTACTTATACTGGCAGGAAAAAGAGGCAATTTGGAGGCCCTTGCACAAACTGGCTTTATTCTACCTAAGTTGCCCTCCCACAAGTGTGTACTCCGAAAGAGTGTTTAGTGCCGCCGCTCACCTTGTCAGCAATCGGCGTACGAGGTTACATCCAGAAAATGTGGAGAAGATGATGTTCATTAAAATGAATTATAATCAATTCCTCCGTGGAGACATTCACCAGCAGCAATTGCCTCCACAAAGTACACAGGGAGCTGAGATGGTGGATTCCAGTGGGGACGAATTGATAATCTGTGAGGAGGGGGATGTACACGGTGATATATCGGAGGATGATGATGAGGTGGACATCTTGCCTCTGTAGAGCCAGTTTGTGCAAGGAGAGATTAATTGCTTCTTTTTTGGTGGGGGTCCAAACCAACCCGTCATTTCAGTCACAGTCGTGTGGCAGACCCTGTCACTGAAATGATGGATTGGTTAAAGTGTGCATGTCCTGTTTATACAACATAAGGGTGGGTGGGAGGGCCCAAGGACAATTCCATCTTGCACCTCTTTTTTCTTTCATTTTTCTTTGCGTCATGTGCTGTTTGGGGAGTAGTTTTTTGAAGGGCCAGCCTGCGTGACACTGCAGTGCCACTCCTAGATGGGCCAGGTGTTTGTGTCGGCCACTAGGGTCGCTTAGCTTACTCACACAGTTACCTCATTGCGCCTCTTTTTTTTCTTCTTTGCGTCATGTGCTGTTTGGGGAGTAGTTTTTTGGAAGGGCCATCCTGCGTGACACTGCAGTGCCACTCCTAGATGTGCCCGGTGTTTGTGTCGGCCACTAGGGTCGCTAATCTTACTCACACAGCTACCTCATTGCGCCTCTTTTTTTCTTTGCGTCATGTGCTGTTTGGGGAGGGTTTTTTGGAAGGGCCATCCTGCGTGACACTGCAGTGCCACTCCTAGATGGGCCCGGTGTTTGTGTCGGCCACTAGGGTCGCTAATCTTACTCACACAGCTACCTCATTGCGCCTCTTTTTTTCTTTGCGTCATGTGCTGTTTGGGGAGGGTTTTTTGGAAGGGCCATCCTGCGTGACACTGCAGTGCCACTCCTAGATGGGCCAGGTGTTTGTGTCGGCCACTAGGGTCGCTTAGCTTACTCACACAGCTACCTCATTGCGCTTCTTTTTTTCTTTGCGTCATGTGCTGTTTGGGGAGTGTTTTTTGGAAGGGCCATCCTGCGTGACACTGCAGTGCCACTCCTAGATGGGCCAGGTGTTTGTGTCGGCCACTAGGGTCGCTTAGCTTACTCACACAGCTACCTCATTGCGCCTCTTTTTTTCTTTGCGTCATGTGCTGTTTGGGGAGTGTTTTTTGGAAGGGCCATCCTGCGTGACACTGCAGTGCCACTCCTAGATGGGCCAGGTGTTTGTGTCGGCCACTAGGGTCGCTTAGCTTACTCACACAGCTACCTCATTGCGCCTCTTTTTTTCTTTGCGTCATGTGCTGTTTGGGGAGTGTTTTTTGGAAGGGCCATCCTGCGTGACACTGCAGTGCCACTCCTAGATGGGCCAGGTGTTTGTGTCGGCCACTTGGGTCGCTTAGCTTAGCCATCCAGCGACCTCAGTGCAAATTTTAGGACTAAAAATAATATTGTGAGGTGTGAGGTGTTCAGAATAGACTGAAAATGAGTCGAAATTATGGTTATTGAGGTTAATAATACTTTGGGATCAAAATGACCCCCAAATTCTATGATTTAAGCTGTTTTTTAGGGTTTTTTGAAAAAAACACCCGAATCCAAAACACACCCGAATCCGACAAAAAAAATTCGGTGAGGTTTTGCCAAAACGCGTTCGAACCCAAAACACGGCTGCGGAACCGAACCCAAAACCAAAACACAAAACCCGAAAAATTTCCGGTGCTCATCACTAATATATACCTGCAGTAGTGATATATATATTTTTTTTATATCATTATCATCTCTATACTAGCAGACGCAGTACGGTAGTCCACGGCTGTAGCTACCTCTGTGTCGTCAGTGCTCGTCCATAATTGTATACCTACCTGTGGTGGTTTTTTTTTTTCTATCTTCTTCATACTAGTAGTTTAGGAGTCTGCTGACAGTGTCCAGCAGGTCCGTCATTATATTATATATACCTGCAGTAGTGATATATATATATTTTTTATATCATTATCATCTCTATACTAGCAGACGCAGTATGGTAGTCCACGGCTGTAGCTACCTCTGTGTCGTCAGTGCTCGTCCATAATTGTATACCTACCTGTGGTGGGGTTTTTTTTTCTATCTTCTTCATACTAGTAGTTTAGGAGTCTGCTGACAGTGTCCAGCAGGTCCGTCATTATATTATATATACCTGCAGTAGTGATATATATATATTTTTAATATCATTATCATCTCTATACTAGCAGACGCAGTACGGTAGTCCACGGCTGTAGCTACCTCTGTGTCGTCAGTGCTCGTCCATAATTGTATACCTACCTGTGGTGGGTTTTTTTTTCTATCTTCTTCATACTAGTAGTTTAGGAGTCTGCTGACAGTGTCCAGCAGGTCCGTCATTATATTATATATACCTGCAGTAGTGATATATATATATTTTTTATATCATTATCATCTCTATACTAGCAGACGCAGTACGGTAGTCCACGGCTGTAGCTACCTCTGTGTCGTCAGTGCTCGTCCATAATTGTATACCTACCTGTGGTGGGTTTTTTTTTTCTATCTTCTTCATACTAGTAGTTTAGGAGTCTGCTGACAGTGTCCAGCAGGTCCGTCATTATATTATATATACCTGCAGTAGTAATATATATATATATTTTATATCATTATCAACTCTATACTAGCAGACGCAGTACGGTAGTCCACGGCTGTAGCTACCTCTGTGTCGTCAGTGCTCGTCCATAATTGTATACCTACCTGTGGTGGTTTTTTTTTTTCTATCTTCTTCATACTAGTAGTTTAGGAGTCTGCTGACAGTGTCCAGCAGGTCCGTCATTATATTATATATACCTGCAGTAGTGATATATATATATTTTTTATATCATTATCATCTCTATACTAGCAGACGCAGTACGGTAGTCCACGGCTGTAGCTACCTCTGTGTCGTCAGTGCTCGTCCATAATTTATACCTACCTGTGGTGGTTTTTTTTTTCTATCTTCTTCATACTAGTAGTTTAGGAGTCTGCTGACAGTGTCCAGCAGGTCCGTCATTATATTATATATACCTGCAGTAGTGATATATATATATATATTTTATATCATTATCATCTCTATACTAGCAGACGCAGTACGGTAGTCCACGGCTGTAGCTACCTCTGTGTCGTCAGTCACTCGTCATCCATAAGTATACTAGTATCCATCCATCTCCATTGTTTACCTGAGGTGCCTTTTAGTTGTGCCTATTAAAATATGGAGAACAAAAATGTTGAGGTTCCAAAAATAGGGAAAGATCAAGATCCACTTCCACCTCGTGCTGAAGCTGCTGCCACTAGGCATGGCCGAGACGATGAAATTCCATCAACGTCGTCTGCCAAGGCCGATGCCCAATGTCATAGTACAGAGCATGTAAAATCCAAAACACAAAAGATCAGTAAAAAAAGGACTCAAAAATCTAAAATAAAATCGTCGGAGGAGAAGCGTAAACTTGCCAATATGCCATTTACCACACGGAGTGGCAAGGAACGGCTGAGGCCCTGGCCTATGTTCATGGCTAGTGGTTCAGCTTCACATGAGGATGGAAGCACTCAGCCTCTCGCTAGAAAAATGAAAAGACTTAAGCTGGCAAAAGCACAGCAAAGAACTGTGCGTTCTTCGAAATCACAAATCCACAAGGAGAGTCCAATTGTGTCGGTTGCGATGCCTGACCTTCCCAACACTGGACGTGAAGAGCATGCGCCTTCCACCATTTGCACGCCCCCTGCAAGTGCTGGAAGGAGCACCCGCAGTCCAGTTCCTGATAGTCAGATTGAAGATGTCAGTGTTGAAGTACACCAGGATGAGGAGGATATGGGTGTTGCTGGCGCTGGGGAGGAAATTGACAAGGAGGATTCTGATGGTGAGGTGGTTTGTTTAAGTCAGGCACCCGGGGAGACACCTGTTGTCCGTGGGAGGAATATGGCCATTGACATGCCTGGTGAAAATACCAAAAAAATCAGCTCTTTGGTGTGGAAGTATTTCAACAGAAATGCGGACAACAGGTGTCAAGCCGTGTGTTGCTTTTGTCAAGCTGTAATAAGTAGGGGTAAGGACGTTAACCACCTCGGAACATCCTCCCTTATACGTCACCTGCAGCGCATTCATCATAAGTCAGTGACAAGTTCAAAAACTTTGGGCGACAGCGGAAGCAGTCCACTGACCAGTAAATCCCTTCCTCTTGTAACCAAGCTCACGCAAACCACCCCACCAACTCCCTCAGTGTCAATTTCCTCCTTCCCCAGGAATGCCAATAGTCCTGCAGGCCATGTCACTGGCAATTCTGACGAGTCCTCTCCTGCCTGGGATTCCTCCGATGCATCCTTGCGTGTAACGCCTACTGCTGCTGGCGCTGCTGTTGCTGCTGCTGGGAGTCGATGGTCATCCCAGAGGGGAAGTCGTAAGACCACTTTTACTACTTCCACCAAGCAATTGACTGTCCAACAGTCCTTTGCGAGGAAGATGAAATATCACAGCAGTCATCCTGCTGCAAAGCGGATAACTGAGGCCTTGGCATCCTGGGCAGTGAGAAACGTGGTTCCGGTATCCATCATTACTGCAGAGCCAACTATAGACTTGTTTGAGGTACTGTGTCCCCGGTACCAAATACCATCTAGGTTCCATTTCTCTAGGCAGGCGATACCGAAAATGTACACAGACCTCAGAAAAAGACTCACCAGTGTCCTAAAAAATGCAGTTGTACCCAATGTCCACTTAACCACGGACATGTAGACAAGTGGAGCAGGGCAGACTCAGGACTACATGACTGTGACAGCCCACTGGGTAGATGTATTGCCTCCCGCTGCAAGAACAGCAGCGGCGGCACCAGTAGCAGCATCTCGCAAACGCCAACTCGTTCCTAGGCAGGCTACGTTTTGTATCACCGCTTTCCAGAATACGCACACAGCTGAAAACCTCTTACGGCAACTGAGGAAGATCATCGCAGAATGGCTTACCCCAATTGGACTCTCCTGTGGATTTGTGGCATCGGACAATGCCAGCAATATTGTGTGTGCATTAAATATGGGCAAATTCCAGCACGTCCCATGTTTTGCACATACCTTGAATTTGGTGGTGCAGAATTATTTAAAAAACGAGAGGGGCGTGCAAGAGATGCTGTCGGTGGCCAGAAGAATTGCGGGACACTTTCGGCGTACAGGCACCACGTACAGAAGACTGGAGCAACACCAAAAACGCCTGAACCTGCCCTGCCATCATCTGAAGCAAGAAGTGGTAACGAGGTGGAATTCAACTCTCTATATGCTTCAGAGGTTGGAGGAGCAGCAAAAGGCCATTCAAGCCTATACAACTGAGCACGATATAGGAGGTGGAATGCACCTGTCTCAAGCGCAGTGGAGAATGATTTCAACGTTGTGCAAGGTTCTGCAACCTTTTGAACTTGCCACACGTGAAGTCAGTTCAGACACTGCCAGCCTGAGTCAGGTCATTCCCCTCATCAGACTTTTGCAGAAGAAGCTGGAGACATTGAAGGAGGAGCTAACACTGAGCGATTCCGCTAGGCATGTGGGACTTGTGGATGGAGCCCTTAATTCGCTTAACAAGGATTCACGGGTGGTCAATCTGTTGAAATCAGAGCACTACATTTTGGCCACCGTGCTCGATCCTAGATTTAAAACCTACGTTGTATCTCTCTTTCCGGCAGACACAAGTCTGCAGGGGTTCAAAGAACTGCTGGTGAGAAAATTGTCAAGTCAAGCGGAACGCGACCTGTCAACATCTCCTCCTTCACAGTCTCCCGCAACTGGGGTGCGAGGAAAAGGCTCAGAATTCCGAGCCCACCCGCTGGCGGTGATGCAGGGCAGTCTGGAGCGACTGCTGATGCTGACATCTGGTCCGGACTGAAGGACCTGACAACGATTACGGACATGTCGTCTACTGTCACTGCATATGATTCTCTCACCATTGAAAGAATGGTGGAGGATTATATGAGTGACCGCATCCAAGTAGGCACGTCAGACAGTCCGTACGTATACTGGCAGGAAAAAGAGGCAATTTGGAGGCCCTTGCACAAACTGGCTTTATTCTACCTAAGTTGCCCTCCCACAAGTGTGTACTCCGAAAGAGTGTTTAGTGCCGCCGCTCACCTTGTCAGCAATCGGCGTACGAGGTTACTTCCAGAAAATGTGGAGAAGATGATGTTCATTAAAATGAATTATAATCAATTCCTCCATGGAGACATTCACCAGCAGCAATTGCCTCCACAAAGTACACAGGGAGCTGTGATGGTGGATTCCAGTGGGGACGAATTGATAATCTGTGAGGAGGGGGATGTACACGGTGATGAATTTGAGGATGATGATGAGGTGGACATCTTGCCTCTGTAGAGCCAGTTTGTGCAAGGAGAGATTAATTGCTTCTTTTTTGGTGGGGGTCCAAACCAACCCGTCATTTCAGTCACAGTCGAGTGGCAGACCCTGTCACTGAAATGATGGGTTGGTTAAAGTGTGCATGTCCTGTTTATACAACATAAGGGTGGGTGGGAGGGCCCAAGGACAATTCCATCTTGCACCTCTTTTTTCTTTCATTTTTCTTTGCGTCATGTGCTGTTTGGGGAGTGTTTTTTGGAAGGGCCATCCTGCGTGACACTGCAGTGCCACTCCTAGATGGGCCAGGTGTTTGTGTCGGCCACTAGGGTCGCTTATCTTAGTCACACAGCTACCTCATTGCGCCTCTTTTTTTTCTTCTTTGCGTCATGTGCTGTTTGGGGAGTGTTTTTTGGAAGGGCCATCCTGCGTGACACTGCAGTGCCACTCCTAGATGGGCCAGGTGTTTGTGTCGGCCACTAGGGTCACTTATCTTAGTCACACAGCTACCTCATTGCGCCTCTTTTTTTTCTTCTTTGCGTCATGTGCTGTTTGGGGAGTATTTTTTGGAAGGGCCATCCGGCCTGACACTGCAGTGCCACTCCTAGATGGGCCAGGTGTTTGTGTCGGCCACTAGGGTCGCTTAGCTTACTCACACAGCTACCTCATTGCGCCTCTTTTTTTCTTTGCGTCATGTGCTGTTTGGGGAGTGTTTTTTGGAAGGGCCATCCTGCGTGACACTGCAGTGCCACTCCTAGATGGGCCAGGTGTTTGTGTCGGCCACTTGGGTCGCTGAGCTTAGTCACACAGCTACCTCATTGCGCCTCTTTTTTTCTTTGCGTCATGTGCTGTTTGGGGAGTGTTTTTTGGAAGGGCCATCCTGCGTGACACTGCAGTGCCACTCCTAGATGGGCCAGGTGTTTGTGTCGGCCACTTGGGTCGCTTAGCTTAGTCACACAGCTACCTCGGTGCAAATTTTAGGACTAAAAATAATATTGTGAGGTGTGAGGTGTTCAGAATAGACTGAAAATGAGTGGAAATTATGGTTATTGAGGTTAATAATACTTTGGGATCAAAATGACCCCCAAATTCTATGATTTAAGCTGTTTTTTAGGGTTTTTTGAAAAAAACACCCGAATCCAAAACACACCCGAATCCGACAAAAAAAATTCGGTGAGGTTTTGCCAAAACGCGTTCGAACCCAAAACACGGCCACGGAACCGAACCCAAAACCAAAACCCGAAAAATTTCCGGTGCACATCTCTAATCTGTTGGCCAAACTTTAAAGTTAGCTGGCATATCAAGTAGAAAAGAAGATGTAGAGTGAACACAGCCGGAAGCAATGGTGGTCCTGATATTGTATGGGCAAGCCATATGCACTGATGTGCTCAACAGAGGCTCCATCATAGAGGTTCTTGCCCTATCCAGAATCATATTGGGAGCCCATGTTGCCCCCTGCACTGTAAAATGTGCCCATTCTATCCTAGAAATAAGGATCAAACAAGGTTAGAAATAAAATAATGTTAAAAAAAAAAAGGGACAGACTAGATGGGCCAAGTGGTTCTTATCTGCCGTCACATTCTATGTTTCTATCCTTCTGTATTGTTATTGAGAACACGAGGTGGTACGTGAAGAAGAGAAAAAGGAAACGGATCAGGAGACTCGTGCTGTTACCTGAACAGCGCGGCACTAGGTTTGTGTTGGGTTCAGTTGTGTGATAATTACAGACCTCCTGCTATCATTCCACCTCATTTGTCTAAATGTCCAGATAAAGCGCCACATGGAATTACTGCGAACTGGAGACATTGATGGTGACAGCGATCATGGAGTATAGATCAGCTGAGAAATGATAGACATAGCAGGGGTATTTGGGTGGGGGGCATAGTACTCCTTCCATGGGAAGAACTATCGCTACTGCAACAAAGACAAGCCAGTGCTGCATTCTTAAGATAAGGGCACTTCCCTGCATGTAGACACAAGACTTACACTGAACATGGCAGTCAATTGGATACTAGTTTTTATTGCTTAATGTGCACTAGAGAGAAAGATAAAAGCTGTGTTTGCAGTGGCTCATCTATAATGGGTGCATGGTGGCCAGTGCACATGGGCTCCTGACTCAGAAAGGCCCTGGACCAGCATCTTGACTCATGGCACATGTATCATTGAGGCCTCTTTCTAGGTCTTTAACTCATGGACTCACCTTGCATACATTGGGTGGGCCTGTCGCCACATGTTGTCTAATTTAACGCAGCACAGCTCCCAGTCACTGATAGGCTGGCAGGGAAAATATACTACAGTGGTGATTGTATTTATGTATGTATGTATATTGTAACACCGGTCCTGGAAATGGTGAGAGGGCTTGTGTCTCACCACAAATGTACACATTTCTGTGGGATCAGCTCCCTCCAAGAGAGAGGTAAACAAGACCTGCACATTCTGCACCTGCAGTAGTAATTTGGAACTCTGGGCTTTCGGGGCTGCGAAGCTTAAGGTGGAAAAATAAAGTTCCGGGTTTTCCAGCTCACCCAGAGCCAGCAGGAAGTCAGAAGCAGGAGACAGGTTTAAAACTCCCATACACCCACTGCACAGGATGCTGAGGCCTGCTAGAGGCCAGTTAGTACGCCAGAGTTTTGCAGTGCCAACGACTGTGAATGTTGGCTACGCCAAGAAGAGCATGGCAGATGGTGGCTGCAGGTCATTGCAGCAGAATGACTGTTAAGCACGGGGAGTGCAAAGCCATTTACCTTTCATTTGTTCTTTTTAAGTTATGTACCTGTGTGACCAGGCCCAAACCTGTGTATACTATACTCAGTGTCTGATGCCAGTAAAGACAAAAAAATAAAACAGCCTAAAATCAATTTTTAATCGAACCCAAACAATTGAGGGTGCTTTTGCCAAAACCAAAACACAATGATGAATTAGAACCAAAACCAAAACATGGAGAGTCTTCCCCATCTGGTCAGTCCTACTCTATCACCTATAAACATTGCAGTTGCTATCACGTTAGTCAATAATGTGATAGCAATTGCCATGTTTATGATTCTGAGCAATAGGGGAGGACTGACCTGATGGGTGGGACTTTGGCACAGCTAGTTGGCTAAACAGATGTTGCCGCAATTGAAACTAGCATTCCCTGTTTATAAATCATAGAGAATGCAACAATGCAACTTCTCCGCTTTACCCCTCCCCCAACATTTAAATATGTAAAGTGAAGCTGAATGGACAAACGGCAGTGGCCATCCAATGAATGCAATGAAGTGTTCTCTCTCCAGCTCTGGCTGTCATCCTACTGGTGGCAGAAGAATGTTCCACTTGAGCCACAAAGTTCCCAGGTGTAAGTTCTGCCTTTGGGGAGTATTACCAAGATATTATTATATGTTATGTTAAATAAAAAACAAAAATATCAAAGGATTTTATATTCCGCTGTCAGTTCACACACAGGTCATTTTCATTATCATACCTCTTCATTTATCAATCCATTTTTCATGCTCTGTATAAATACAATGTGTTCGTCTTAGCAACTGTTACCATGTGAAGCTGTCAACCACGTTCCATCTACCCCCCCATCCATCCTGCCCCCTCCCCATACTCATGAATGTTGTGAATAGCAATATGTAAGTAACATAAAATATCTCCCCACTCACTTTGTGTTTGTCAATTCTTTCCTTTTATCTCACAAGTTGAATGATAATCACCGTAGTCAACAATTAAAGTCTCTACGCTCTCAGCAATCACTTTGACATACGTGCCTGAACTCTTTAAAGTGGACCTGTCATCTTCATAAAAAAAAGAAAAAGAAAAAACTACATCGGTGTCTTCAAAACATCGAATGAGGATTGATCTTGATGTCAGCGAGTGACAAATGGAACTAAAAATCAAATGCACTTTTAGTAATCACAAATCATTGGAGTCACGTACTTTGGGTAAATGTTAATGCGGGACTGTTGAAGAGAAATGTACTGTATGTATATACGGTATGTACGAAGCTGTGTGTGCCCGCTCATAAATTTAGATCACAGTCCAGCTTCTGTCGTCCAACTCCCACTGGAGGGAGATGAATCAAACTTTGGAGAGAGATAAAGTACCAACAAATCAGCTTCTGTCATTTCTGAAACAGCCTATAAAATGAAGCTGGTTGGTACTTTATCGATCTCTACCTTTCTCCGAGGTTTACTACATCTTCCCCACAGTCATGGACTGGAGTGGAGCTCTAGAGGATAATAGACTTTATTATGGGCCTTTTCAGAGAACATGCTCAGGTTTGCCCATAGCAGATATGGCCGTTGGAGCATGTGTTTTACAAGGGGCAGTACAATAAGAATTTTTGGGGAAAACTATACATGCTACAATGACCAGGTGTCACCTCTTACAGTCACTATGGAGAACACTATGAAATAATTTAATGAAGAAGACAAAGAGAGCACAGTACATTTTATATATGGTGTATCAAATTGGGGGGGTGGGGGGGGGGAATCCCATATATAAAGAACCCTAAATGAGAAGCATTTCAGATAATAAATCTCATATCAATATAATAATTTCAGGAGTCCTCTCCCGTCTCCTCAATGTGCATGCTCCAATGGCTCCCGCTGCCATGCCTCAGGAGCAACAACACATATTAACACTTATTTTCATATTTACTTTCATCCCTATCGTGTGTTTTGTTTCAATGTAGTTCATTTCCTACCTTCACTTTTCACTAGTTTATCTCTCACTACTTTATCTCTCACTTCATTACCTCTCACTAATTTACCCCTGCTCTTTTCAGCAGCCTCTCTCACTAACCTATTTTCACTTTTTCACTATATATTTTTTCACTTTTGTGTTGCCCTGGGTTCACTCAGCTGCTTCATTTTTGGGGGTCCCGCGCCCAGGATTTGTACCCCCCAAAATGTTAGTCACTTGCCCGACTAATGAGGTCACCTGGATGCGGTGGGCAAGCCGTTACTTATGGCCATAACTATGCGAAGAACCTCACTCAAAATGCAAAATTTTATTGCAATGATTATCATTAATAAATTGGTAATGTTTGAATTGTGCACCTGCAACCTTTTTCTTTGTATGCAGTTCTACTGAAAGGTCTCCACAGGGTCGCACCTCAGGACCGCTCTCCTGTATCTCGCTGCGAATGGGACAGGATAGACTCTAGCCGGCTAGTACCTACCGCCTGAATGGGGTAAGTATGGGAGCAGGAGCAGGGGGGATTGTTCAGGAAGGATTGCAGGTGCAGAGCGGGGGAGAGGGGAGGGGGGCAGTGAGGGGGGGTCAGAACAGCAGAAGGTGGAGGTTAACACAGCGGATGGCGAGATCCATAAATATTTGTTTTACACAAGGATCTGAAAATACAATAAAAGAGAAATCGCACTTATAATTATAAGCCTTGAGCTGGAGTGTAAGTACTATACACATTTTGGTGTTTACATATGCGAACGTTATCCTTATACAGTATACTGTGCTGGACAGGAAATAACTAGTAACAACCTAGATAAAAAATATTCAGTAGCTTTGGTTACTTATACATATAATGGAGGGAATGAAATAGAGTGCGAGAACCAGGAACTATGGAACTTTGTCCGAGTTCTCACAAAGTTTTAAAGCAGAAATCAGTTACACAGCAAAACCAACCTTGTTTTGCCATGTAACTGATTGCCGCTTTAAAAGTACGTGCAAGCTCGGAAGAAGTCCCACACCCCCCCCCAATATATATTCCAATGTACAAGACTTTTCCTCATGATATATGTTTCCATTTGTTAACCTAAAAACTTCAGTTAATTTCCTGAAAACGTCAGAGGATTGATGCATTTTAGACTATCAGGACTATATAACAAGGGGGTAACGCAGCAGACATATGCTATGGGCCTTGTGTTTTCATTTGCAAAAACATTCCCGATAGGTTTCCAGAGGAACTGGAATGTGCTCCATTTACCAAGCTTCTAAATGCATTCATAGGGCACCCTGTGTTGACCCCACACCCAAATAAGTCATGTCATGATATCAAATAAAGGTGCCAATTGCTGGTACCATGGGGCAGTGATGGTACTGCCCCCAAGGCTCTGTGCCTTGGTTGATGGCACCATTTGCCCAACCCTAGTTACGGCCCTGCTTTTGCGAGCTAGGCCTATAGTCTCCATTTTTTTTTCTTTTGTTTTGAAGAGCGGATCACTCTTAAGTTACCTACACAAGCATACATTCAGCCCAAACCCTACGTTTGTGTGGTACCTCAGCCAGGCCTCAATCCTGCAGTAAAGTGATAACTGAGCCCGTGTACTGGAAACAAATTGTAATGAATTGCAAACTAAAATATATTTTTATTTTATGAAGTAATAAATTATATGTAATGGGAGCACTTGGAGAACATTGATAAATCAGCACCCAAATGTGATAAGTAAAGATGAATTAAGTCATTTGAAAAGTTTCAGCATGTTTTAGATTTTGGTCAATTTGAAGGGTCTGGATCAGACTGTAGAAGGTTCTAGATTAGACTGGAGGAGGTTCTGGATCAGCTAATGAAGACCGTCAGCTTCTGTTTTATCAGCAGTATCTGTTTTATCAAATATGGCCGAAGTCTGCACAATCTCTTCCACATGGAAATTGCACATTCCCAGCATGAAGCTCATTGTTCCATTTTGAACTATAAAAATATTTTAGTACAATTAGAAATAGAACTATTATAACAGTTTATAAAATGTATTTGCAATATTAAATCCAACTCTTCTCTTTCTCTCCTCTTTAATTCTTTCGGACAATGACTGACTGATCTCAAATATCTGAAGAGCTGCTGGAATGATTGCGTACAGAATACATTAGGAATACCAGCAATCCCTGCCTATAGTTACTGTGATATGAGGTAAAGCATTTTAGCTAAGATGTGGGAAAAATGAATAAAGATTTTCTGTAAGAGATATTAAAATGAGAAGCCGCATTAAGCGAAGACTTATTATGAAGGAGTGTTACATGAAAGGACGCGAGTCAGGGTGGAAGCGCGGTGAGTGCCTTAGGGGGAAGACATCGGAAAGATGTGTCTGTAAATGGGAATTGTAGGGGAGTAGCACAAATGGGAACAGGGAAGGGAGCGACAAGTGAAGGGTGACAGCACAAACAACACATTATTTCACAGTTGTCATTGAGGATTATCATAAAAGTGACCAATTCCCACTCCTGTCCCAAGTCTTACTAAGGAGTGGAGTAATCTATAGAACAATGTAAATTATCAGACGTATTAATAATGTTTCCTTTTTACACATTATAAACTTCCATCCCCATTGTCCTAATGTAAATCAAGTTATATAATATTCAGGGGAAAAACAGCAAATGAGGTGAAAACACGGAGGCTGCGCTGGCAGAGGAAAGAATAATATAGACCACTCAATGTGTAATTAAATTTTTTTATTAAAAGACAATAATTCTTTAAAAAAACACTACTTCTGTGCAAGATAATGTGCCAAATATAAGCAGAGTAAATGGATTTTACCAATTAAATGCAAAAATTGGAGTTTACCCAAGGTTTTAGTACAGGATTAATGCGATATATTCTCTGGAATCCGTTCCATATTTTGCCCATAAGTATTGTATCCAGTTATAATCCAATAATGAGAGTCCCTTTTAGATGTTACTGGAGAGAGTCCATGGAATAATTCCATATACCGCTAGAGGGTTAGTGCAATGTGACACCTTTGAAAAAGCTGCAAGGTCTATGCAGTGAAAAGCGTCAGGTACTCACCCGGTGGACCAGGATATCTCTGAATTAGACCCGAACCAGCCCATACCACCGACCAGCTATCCAGAGAAGTCCGAGAGAGGCACCAGCTCTTTTCCGCATTGCATGATGTACTCACCATCTATGGGACATTGCACTAACCCTCTAGCGGTATATGGAATTATTCCATGGACTCTCTCCAGTAACATCTAAAAGGGACTCTCATTATTGGATTATAACTGGATACAATACGTATGGGCAAAATATGGAACGGATTCCAGAGAATATATCGCATTAATCCTGTACTAAAACCTTGGGTAAACTCCAATTTTTGCATTTAATTGGTAAAATCCATTTACTCTGCTTATATTTGGCACATTATCTTGCACAGAAGTAGTGTTTTTTTAAAGAATTATTGTCTTTTAATAATTTTTTTTAATTACACATTTAGTGGTCTATATTGTTCTTTCCTCTGCCAGCGCAGCCTCCCTCTTTCTCGTAATCTCCTTCCAGGGAGTGACTTTGCCGTATCACTGGCTGCTGCTTAGCTAATCAGCTCGCCTCACAGCGCCCGAACACCTTTGGGTATTTTTTACCTTATTTCTGCAATGAGGTGAAAACAATTCATGTTTTCCAATATTGTAATGTTCGTACAGTATATTAGGCAGGCAGATTTTGGCAATCTACTCTAATACCCGGGGAACCTTAACAGTGCATGTCTTCCAAGTCTCCCTAGAGAATCACACGTGTCAGTCAGGGGATGTAGTTATATGACCGGCGGTCACAAGACCTCCCCCTACATCCCGTGCCCTGTAAACCACGACAGTCCGCGTGCTGACTAGCAGGGACTATTCCCACTCGTGGGAGTCCACGACACTCATAGGGGGTAATTCCAAGTTGATCGCAGCAGGACATTTTTTAGCAGTTGGGCAAAACCATGTGCACTGCAGGGGGGGGCAGATATAACATTTGCAGAGAGAGTTAGATTTGGGTGGGTTATTTTGTTTCTGTGCAGGGTAAATACTGGCTGCTTTATTTTTACACTGCAATATAGATTGCAGATTGAACTCACCACACCCAAATCTCTCTCTCTCTGCACATGTTATATCTGCCTCCCCTGCAGTGCACATGGTTTTGCCCAACTGCTAAAATATTTCCTGCTGCGATCAACTTGTAATTACCCCCATAGAGTGGGAATAGAACCTGTGGCAAGCACAGCTTGTCACCAAGCCCACAAGGGGCTTGTTGCGCTCGAACCCCCTCCCCCATCGGCCATCTCGATGCCAGTCATGCATGCCCATCCCGTCAGTCAGTAATAAATACACCTATGCTAGAGCAGGAGTTTGGAAATCATGAAGTTAGGTCCTCTTGCCAACTTCTGGTCTCCCCCCTCCAGCAGAGGGCAGCCAGGCTTGCAAGGTATAGGTTGTGGTGCTGCAGAAGTGGGCAGTGCAGGGTCGTGATGGTGTGATTATGGCATGGAGGACCCACCACCATTTACACCAGTAGTGGCTCCAGGTGGGGGTGCAGCACAGTCAAAAATTCAATAGGAGAGCCACACCAACTGCCACCCCAAACGCTGCCACACATCACCAGCCAGGACTCACTGGCAGTTGGTGTGCCTCCCCTATTTGAGTTTTGGACTACGTGGCAACCCCATCTGTGGAGTTGCCGCTGATTACCAGTATTATAAAGCCGGGGGGCGGGGCCAAATTCAGCGTGAATCACGTCATCGGCTGTCAATCATTTGGGAAGCTGGTGGCCGCATACAGGCTGCAGGAGACTTGACTACTCTTCTGGGTGACCAGAAGAGCCATCCACGATTTGGGAGCCTCCCAGTCATTCCGAGAGAGTAGGCAAGTATGCTGTTAGGATTCCCTAATGACAAGAGTTGGGAAATACCGATCAACCACATACAGTAATTATTTAATGTACAATATTATTTGAGGAAGATATCCATTGTTCTACTGTCGTCTCAACTGATAACATGAAATCTCCACTTTAAAAACAGAAACAACTTTATTATGTGCATATATACCACCACAAAACATGGTGAAGTCACATAATGAGCGACTCCACCCATAAAGTAAAATATAACTGTTGTTTGATAATAATAATAATAATAATAATAATAATAATAATAATAATAAATAGCAAATCAGGTGTTTGTTTGTATAACATTAGTTTTTATTATCATATGAATGTTTGCCATGAAGTGAAGTTATTGTCCATAGCAGCCAATCAGATTCTAGGAATCATTTATGTAGTACATTCTAGAAAATGATAGGTAGAATCTGATTGATTGATTGATTGATTGATTGGTTGCCTCCATGTTTCCTGTTTAGAAGATTTAGTAAATCTACCGCTTTGTTCTTTAAATTAATAATTGGAGGTTATATAATACAATTGTATAAAGAGCAGTGATGTGTAGAAAGCACCAGGCAGGTATGTGTATTGTAATTAGCCTAATAATAACAACAACAACAACAACAACTACTAATATCTGATTGCGGCTGCATAACACACCACTGCATTCTCCGTGCACCATTTCATTGAAGAGATCCCTTTATGTCAAGAATTTAATTTTTATGAAGGTCAGTAATCACCACAAGTGAGTTTATGGAGGTTCAGATGCCAGGAATAGCTGAAGTCAAGAAATAGTGTCTACATACAAGCTGATTGTGCAGATCCCTGCCTTTCAGCCATTGATAGAAATCGGTCCCATCACTCATCAGTCAGGGGAAGCAGCCGACTTAGACGCAGCCCAGTTTGAGCGGTTGGGTAATGCATTCTAGCTCACTAGATCTGCCAGCAGGTCTGATCTGTCCCAATGACTTTAGGTATTAATTGGGATAGATATTTTTTTTGGAACTATACATGGTATCATGCTTGGACTAAAACAGTGGTAGCCAACCCTGGTCCTCGAGAGCTACCATCAGTTAACGTTTTCCAGGTCTCCTCACAGAATCACAAGTTAAGTAATTAGCTCCACCTGTGGATCTTTTAAAATATGTCAGTGAGTAATGACTGCGCCTGCTAGGTGCACCTGCTAGGTGAGCTGGAAAATGTGAACTGTTGGTAGCTCTCGAGGACCAGGGTTGGCTACCACTGGTCTAAAATTATTAAATAAGTTTAGATTTAAAGGTTCCCGGCAAGTCTGGTCGATGTTTTAAAGGGGCAATCATTTAAAAGGCGAAACACCCTAGTTTTGCCTTTTAAATGTATGCCCCTTTAAAACATCATCCAGACTCACCAGGAACTCACCGATGTCTGCAAGTCAAAGACTATAGAGGTCTATTCATGAAGCAGTGAAAAGTGTGGAGAAGTGAGCATGTGGAGAAGTCGCCCATGGCAACCAATCAGCATTGAAGTAACATTTCTAATTTCCATATTATAAAATTATACAGAGCAGCCTGATTGATTGGTTGCAATGGACCCCATATACATACCTCCCAACATGACCTTCTCCAGGAGGGACACAATGCTCTGCTCCTGGACTTTTCTCTTAATTTATAATTGCCGGCAACTGTGCTGAACAGGTTAATGGACAAGAAAGGTGTTTCAGCACAGGTGAGGGCAATCATAGATTAACAGGGAAGTCCAGGAGCAAAGCATTCTGTCCCTCCTGGAGAGGGTCATGTTGGGAGGTATGCATATATGTTTACTTTTAAGTTGCCCCAAGTGATGCAATATACAGTACGGAAGCTCAGTCTTCCACCAGCTTTTTTATGATTTTCAAAGGATTAGTCCACTTTTTATTACTTTCTTTGAATGCCTATATTGTTTATAGTCTCAAAGGGTCATATTTATAACTTACACCACATGCTTATCTTATACTGTTTGCAACAGTCCCCTGCAATAGTAGGTGGAGTGATACAGTGCTCTGGGGTAGATGTATGAAAGGGCATTATGGGGGGGGAAGTGGTATCTGGGCACATTATGTATGCTTGTACCGCTTCTCTTCCATGTATTATGGAGGAAATGTGTGGCACATGACAGGGGCGGCCATAATCCACACTGCTACCTTTACGCGCTAATGTATGAATGGTCAGTAGCACTGACCGTTCCGACATTTGTGGCTATCGATTTTGCGATAGGAGCAAGATCTTGCGCATGCTCAGTGGAGCTGGCCGGGGGGCGAGACACAGCGCATCAGTACTAGGCTGATTCGCTGTGGGATATTAGCGCTTGTTGGTCACAAATGCAAGGGTGTGTCACAATTAAATCACAATTTATTAAAGGAATATAGATCTAGGTATATTTACTAAAAACTTAAATGCAATGCACAATAGTGGTTAATACCACATAAAAACACTGAGAAAAAGTAGATAGTGTTACTCACATTGTTGTATCATCCTATTTAAGAACTTATCAGAGGATGGACCTGTTCCTATAAGAGTCCCCTTGGTTAATAAGGTTCAGTGTCCTATCCGTGGGTTTATAGTTACCACCAACGTCTCTCGAGGTAATTAGGCGAATCTGCGTCCGCAAAAGTGCTGTTCCTCGGCGGGTGGTGGATATTGGCTTTCCACGGTAAAATAAGAATGTCCTTGTAAATCCAATAGGAATATCCAACGAGGGCTTGGTCCAGGTCCAATAGTTCCAAAAGGTGAGGGAGTAAAACACTAGCAGGCAGGTCTCACCGACGCGTTTCGTTGCAATACAAGCAACTTTTTTCACCTTGAAAAAGTTGCTTGTATTGCAACGAAACGTGTCGGTGAGACCTGCCTGCTAGTGTTTTACTTCCTCACCTTTTGGAACTATTGGACCTGGACCAAGCCCTCGTTGGATATTCCTATTGGATTTACAAGGACATTCCTATTTTACCGTGGAAAGCCAATATCCACCACCCGCCGAGGAACAGCACTTTTGCGGACGCAGATTCGCCTATACCTCGAGAGACGTTGGTGGTAACTATAAACCCACGGATAGGACACTGAACCTTATTAACCAAGGGGACTCTTATAGGAACAGGTCCATCCTCTGATAAGTTCTTAAATAGGATGATACAACAATGGGAGTAACACTATCTACTTTTTCTCAGTGTTTTTATGTGGTATTAACCACTATTGTGCATTGCATTTAAGTTTTTAGTAAATATACCTAGATCTATATTCCTTTAATAAATTGTGATTTAATTGTGACACACCCTTGCATTTGTGACCAACAAGCGCTAATATCTTCCTTACTTGTTCACATTATTAGGGGTCTGACCAACCCCTTATATATATAGCTGCTGTGGGGAACCTCGCATCAAGCGCCTGGGAGTAGCAATACCTTAGGGTATTTCTTTTCCTATGATTCGCTGTGGGCACTGGCAGGGATCGTTGGACTGGTAATACATCTCGTATACATCTCGTAGAGGTGAAGCAGGAAGAGCTAGTACATCTACCCCTCTTTGTGTGGTTTGCTAGTGGTGGAGTGATACAGCTTAGTGTGATTCGTCCTGTCACAGAAAGAGTAGCTGAGTGATGCAGCTCTGTGTGATTTGTCCTGTTAGAGAAAGATGGGAAGGGTGAGATACATAGCTATGGTGTGGGGATGGCCATCGATGGGTTAACCTTGATGGCATGAAACCATTGACAGTGAACCATTTATGGTTTGCATCCATAAATGATCTTCCCGGCTGGGGAGCACCGTGGTTTGAGGCCAAACAAGTTCAGGGCTTAGTGTTGCAATGCAGGGTGGGGCTTAGAAAAGTGGGGGCAGGGCTAAGCTTTGTGCCACCTGCATTGGGGGAAAATACATCGCTGATAGGCAGACATCACTGTCAAAATGGTTGACCATCAGTGGCAAACCATCAATGGTTGCAAGCCATGGATGGTGATGGCAATCCATACTATGGTGATCCCTGTCAGTGAGAAGAACAGAGGGACATCTCAGCCAGGGCTGCACAGAGGAGGATAGGAGGAGTGCTTGGGGTTCCTCAGCTTCCTGAAATGTTGAAGAGAGAAGTCACTCTCAATTAAGTTGTGAGGAGAATTACCACACAAAGCAGGGGCACTGCAGAGACAGCATGGCTAAACTAAAGAGAAAGCTGGAAGCCCCATAATAGAGGAAAAGAGGGGATGAAGCCCTAAGTGAGAGAGCGCAGAGGCAGCGGAGTAGCTCTGAAATGTTAGGAGAAATGACTCAGAGTTATGATAGAGATGCAGAGCTGTAATAAAGAGATGCAGTTGTGATAAATAGATACGGGGCTGTGATATGTAAACAGATGCAGGGCTATGATACATAAATAGATGCAGAGCTGTGATACATAAGAGAGGCAGACTTATAAGCCGCTCATAACTTTATTGTGATTACATAAACCTTTTACTTAAGCTAGCTTATCACTAAATAAAACCACACCACACACTGAAATAAAGACACGGACACAGTAGCTGGAGTTAAAGGTCAGACGATGTTTATTAATCGCTGACCAACTCTTTAAACTAATAATTGAGGCCGAATTAGAATTGAATTGAATATATATTAACTTTAGTTTGGAGGATGGCAAACAGAAAACCGCTGCCAAACACCAGCACCCGTCACCTAGATGACAAACCACCAAACCAAGGAGGGGAGTACACATACCCCGCCTCCTTCCCGCATAACCCGCATTGTGCTGGCCTTACCCCTCTTTCTCTGGCAAACGTTCGGTTCCCGCAGGGGAACGTCTAAATGTCCAACCGCAAGAAAAGGACACACCTGCCGTCCATTTAAAGAGGGAGCCCCACAATGACCACTTATGCCTGCGTGACAGCTGGTTGGCAGCGATTTCCCGCCAATCTGGCTTTCAATAGCCCACAGCAAGAACAAAAAACGTAGACGCATTCTGGGAGGGCGGGCGGGCATAAACTGAAAGGCAAGAGGGAGTCTAGCAAGATGGCCACCCCCTATATACTAACCTAAGACCCTCCTCTTCATCCTGATGCACAACCCCTTAAACCAATAGGAAAAAACCAACCGGGAAAACTGATCTGCCTAGCAACTGCTTAGTCATTTAACAACCAATCACAAAAAGTTGATCGCTTATATGGCCTCAGGCTTATGCAGCCTTCAGCTTATCTAAAAACCTCTATGAGGAGAGCTGCAGAGTGAGCATGAGTGACAGCTCAGAGTAACACTTGTGGAGTGTAGTAACTGTATATGTACACCTAGTGCCTGTAAATCATTGGGCATAATTCAGACCTATTCGCTCGCTAGGGTTTTTTTTTGCAGTCCTGCGTTCGCATAGTCGCCGACCATAGGGGAGTGTATTTCCGCTGTGCAAGTGTGTGATCGCATGTGTAGCAGAGCTGTACAAACAGATTTTGTGCTCTGAGTAGCCCAGGACTTACTCAGCCCCTGTGAACACTTCAGCCTGTCCGGGACCGGGACTGACGTCAGGAACCCTCCCTGCAAACGCATGGACACGCCTGCGTTTTTCCAGACACTCCCTGAAAACGGTCAGTTGCCACCCACAAACGCCCTCTTCCTGTCAATCTCCTTGCAATCGCCCATGCGAACGGATCCGTCGCACAAAGCCATCGCTGAGCGGTAATCCGCTTTGTACCAGAGCGATGCGCCTGCGCATTGCGGTGCATACGCGTGCGCAGTTTGGACCTGATCAGGTCTGAATTACCCCATTTATCATTCAGTACTAAATCCCGCTGGACGGGATCCCGGAGGTCAAAATACCGACGGCGGTATCCCGACCACACAATCCCTACAGGGGTGGCGAGCGGAATGCAGCCCCTTGCGGGCTCGCTTTGCTCGCCGCGCTGCGGGCACGGTGCCTCGCTACGCTCGGCACACTAATTTATTCTCCCTCTATGGGTGTCGTGGACACCCATGGAGGGAGAATATGTCAGGATTGTGCCGGTCGGGATTCCGGCGTCGGTATTTCGACCGCCGGGATTCCGTCCGACGGGATGTTGACCGCATCCCCTGTCACCTGTGTCCTGCACAGCCAACACATAACATCACTTATGTCCACACAAGAAAACACCTTGCTGTAAAGCCGGCGTGAGCAAGGGACCCTCAGTCCCTAACTGCCACACACATAAGCCAGCCAGGGTAGAGGCGTGCAATAAACTCATGCTCCTCATACCAGCTACACAGCGACACCAGTCACATGTTCATTATATATACTGTCATTGCATGTGTGTCATACCCTACAACATTTTCTCTGACGTCCTAGTGGATGCTGGGGACTCCGTAAGGACCATGGGGAATAGCGGCTCCGCAGGAGACTGGGCACAAAAGTAAAGCTTTAGAACTACCTGGTGTGCACTGGCTCCTCCCCCTATGACCCTCCTCCAAGCCTCAGTTAGATCTCTGTGCCCGAACGAGAAGGGTGCACACTAGGTGGCTCTCCTGAGCTGCTTAGTGAAAAGTTTAGTTTTAGGTTTTTTATGTTCAGTGAGACCTGCTGGCAACAGGCTCACTGCATCGAGGGACTAAGGGGAGAAGAAGCGAACTCACCTGCGTGCAGAGTGGATTGGGCTTCTTAGGCTACTGGACATTAGCTCCAGAGGGACCGATCACAGGCCCAGCCATGGATAGGTCCCGGAGCCGCGCCGCCGGCCCCCTTACAGAGCCAGAAGACAGAAGAGGTCCGGAAAATCGGCGGCAGAAGACGTCCTGTCTTCAACAAGGTAGCGCACAGCACTGCAGCTGTGCGCCATTGCTCTCAGCACACTTCACACTCCGGTCACTGAGGGTGCAGGGCGCTGGGGGGGGGCGCCCTGAGAAGCAATAAAAACACCTTGGATGGCAAAAAATGCATCACATATAGCTCCTGGGCTATATGGATGAATTTAACCCCTGCCAGAATACACAGAAAAACGGGAGATAAGGCCGCCGAGAAGGGGGCGGAGCCTATCTCCTCAGCACACTGGCGCCATTTTCCCTCACAGCTCCGTTGGAGGGAAGCTCCCTGGCTCTCCCCTGCAGTCACTACACTACAGAAAGGGTTAAAAAAGAGAGGGGGGCACTAATTACGCGCAGTATTAAAAATACAGCAGCTATAAGGGGAAAAACACTTATATAAGGTTATCCCTGTATATATATAGCGCTCTGGTGTGTGCTGGCAAACTCTCCCTCTGTCTCCCCAAAGGGCTAGTGGGGTCCTGTCCTCTATCAGAGCATTCCCTGTGTGTGTACTGTGTGTCGGTACGTTTGTGTCGACATGTATGAGGAGAAAAATGATGTGGAGACGGAGCAGATTGCCTGTAATAGTGATGTCACCCCCTAGGGGGTCGACACCTGAGTGGATGAACTGTTGGAAGGAATTACGTGACAGTGTCAGCTCTGTATAAAAGACAGTGGTTGACATGAGACAGCCGGCTACTCAGCTTGTGCCTGTCCAGACGTCTCATAGGCCGTCAGGGGCTCTAAAGCGCCCGTTACCTCAGATGGCAGATATAGACGCCGACACGGATACTGACTCCAGTGTCGACGGTGAAGAGACAAATGTGACTTCCAGTAGGGCCACACGTTACATGATTGAGGCAATGAAAAATGTTTTACACATTTCTGATAATACGAGTACCACCAAAAAGGGGTATTATGTTCGGTGAGGAAAAACTACCGGTAGTTTTCCTGAATCTGAGAAATTAAATGAGGTGTGTGATGATGCGTGGGTTTCCCCCCATAACAACTGATAATTTCTAAAATGTTATTGGCATTATATCCTTTCCCGCAGAGGTTAGGGTGCGTTGGGAAACACCCCCTAGGGTGGATAAAGCCCTCACACGCTTGTAAGAACAAGGGCTCTACCCTCTCCTGAGATGGCCGCCCTTAAGGATCCTGCTGATAGAAAGCAGGAGGGTATCCTAAAATGTATTTACACACATACTGGTGTTATACTGCGACCAGCAATCGCCTCAGCCTGGATGTGCAGTGCTGGGTTGGCGTGGTCGGATTCCCTGACTGAAAATATTGATACCCTAGATAGGGACAGTATATTATTGCCTATAGAGCATTTAAAAGATGCATTTCTATATATGCGTGATGCACAGCGGAATATTTGCCGACTGGCATCAAGTCTAAGTGCGTTGTCCATTTCTGCCAGAAGAGGGTTATGGACACGACAGTGTGGTCAGGTGATGCGGATTCCAAACGGCATTTGGAAGTATTGCCTTATTAAGGGGAGGAGTTATTTGGGGTCGGTCTTTCAGACCTGGTGGCCACGGCAACAGCTGGGAAATCCACGTTTGTACCCCAGGTCGCCTCTCAACATAAGAAGATGCCGTATTATCAGGCGCAGTCTTTTCGTGGGCAAGCGGGCAAAAGGTTCCTCATTTCTGCCCCGTGACAGAGGGAGAGGAAAAAGGCTGCAGAAATCAGCCAGTTCCCAGGAACAGAAGCCCTCTCCCGCCTCTGCCAAGCCCTCAGTATGACGCTGGGGCTTTACAAGCAGAATCAGGCACGGTGGGGGCCCGTCTCAATGAATTTCAGCGCGCAGTGGGCTCACTCGCAAGTAGACCCCTGGATCCTTCAGGTGATATCTCAGGGGTACAAATTGGAATTCGAGACGTCTCCCCCTCGCCGTTTCCTAAAGTCGGCTTTACCGATGTCTCCTTCTGACAGGGAGGCAGTTTTGGAAGCCATTCACAAGCTGTATTACCAGCAGGTGATAATCAAGGTACCCCTCCTGCAACAGGGAACGGGGTATTATTCCACACTGTTGTGGTACCGAAGCCGGACGGCTCGGTGAGACCGATTCTAAATCTAAAATCTTGAACACTTACATACGGAGGTTCAAATTCAAGATTGAGTCACTCAGAGCAGTGATTGCGAACCTGGAAGAAGGGGACTACATGATGTCTCGGGACATCAAGGATGCTTACCTTCATGTCCCAATTTACCCTTCTCACCAAGGGTACCTCAGGTTTATGGTACAGAACTGTCACTATCAGTTTCAGACGCTGCCGTATGGATGGTCCACGGCACCCCGGGTCTTTACCAAGGTAATGGCCGAAATGATGATACTCCTTCGAAGGAAGGGAATTTTAGTTATCCCTTACTTGGACGATTCCCTGATAAGGGTAAGATCCAGGGAACAGTTGGAGGTCGGTGTAGCACTATCTCAGGTAGTGTTGCGGCAGCACGATTGGATTCTCAATATTCCAAAATCGCAGCTGATTCCGACGACTCGTCGTCTGTTCCTAGGGATGATCCTGGACACAGTCCAGAAAAAGGTGTTTCTCCCGGAAGAGAAAGTCAGGGAGTTATCCGAGCTAGTCGGGAACCTCCTATAACCGAGCCAAGTCTCAGTACATCAATGAAAGGGTTCTGGGAAAATGGTGGCTTCCTACGAAGCAATCCCATTCGGCAGATTCCACGCAAGAACTTTCCAGTGGGACCTGCTGGACAAATGGTCCGGGTCGCATCTTCAGATGCATCAGCGGATAACCCTGTCACCAAGCACAAGGGTGTCTCTCCTGTGGTGGTTGCAGAGTGCTCATCTTCTAGAGGGTCGCAGATTCGACATTCAGGACTGGGTCCTGGTGACCACGGATGCCAGCCTGCGAGGCTGGGGAGCAGTCACACAGGGAAGGAATTTCCAGAGCTTATGGTCAAGCCTGGAGACATCACTTCACATAAATATCCTGAAGCTAAGGGCCATTTACAATGCTCTAAGCTCAGCAAGACCTCTGCTTCAAGGTCACCCGGAGTTGATCCATTCGGACAACATCACGGCAGTCACCCACGTAAACAGACAGGGTGACACAAGAAGCAGGAGGGCAATGGCAGAAGCTGCAAGGATTCTTCGCTGGGCGGAAAATCAGGTGATAGCACTGTCAGCAAGTGGGGACTTCACCCAGAAGTCTTCCACGTGTTTATAAAACTCGACAAGTATTGCGCCGGGTCAAGGGACCCTCCGGCAATAGCTGTAGACGCTCTGGTAACACAGTGGGTGTACCAGTCAGTGTATGTGTTCCCTACTCTGCCTCTCATACCCAAGGTACTGAGAATTATAAGATGGAGAGGAGTAAGCACTATATTCGGGCTCCGGATTGGCCAAGAAGGACTTGGTAACCGGAACTTCAAGAGATGCTCACGGAGGATCCGTGGCCTCTACCTCTAAGAAGGGACCTGCTCCAGCAAGGACCCTGTCTGTTCCAAGACTTACCGCGACTGCGTTTGACGGCATGGCGGTTGAACACCGGATCCTGAAGGAGAAAGGCATTCCGGATGAAGTCATTCCTATCCTGATCAAAGCCAGGAAAGATATAACCGCAAAACATTATCACCGCATTTGGCGAAAATATGTTGCGTGGTGCGAGGCCAGTAAGGCCCCGACGGAGGAATTTTCAACTAGGTCGATTCCTACATTTCCTGCAAACAGGAGTGTCTATGGGCCTGAAATGGGGGTCCATTAAGGTTCAAATTTCGGCCCTGTCAATTTTCTTCCAGAAAGAACTTGCTTCAGTCCCTGAAGTTTAGACGTTTGTGAAAGGGGTACTGTATATACAGCCTCCTTTTGTGCCTCCAGTGGCACCTTGGGATCTAAATGTAGTTTTTGGGTTCCAAAAGTCACATTGGTTTGAACCACTTAAATATGTGGAGTTAAAATATCTCACATGGAAAGTGGTCATGCTGTTGGCCCTGGCCTGGGCCAGGTGCGTGTCAGAATTGGCGGCTTTATCCTGTAAAAGCCCTCATCTGATTTTCCATTCGGACAGGGCGGAATTGAGGACTTGTCCTCAGTTTCTCCCTAAGGTGGTTTTCAGCGTTTCACCTGAATCAACCTATTGTGGTGCCTGCGGCTACTAGGGACTTGGAGGACTCCAAGTTGCTAGACGTTGTCAGGGCCCTGGAAATATAGGTTTCCAGGATGGCTGGAGTCAGAAAATCTGACTCGTTGTTTATTCTGTATGCACCCAACAAGCTGGGTGCTCCTGCTTCTAAGCAGACTATTGCTCGTTGGATTTGTAGTACAATTCAGCTTGCACATTCTGTGGCAGGCCTACCACAGACAAAATCTGTAAAAGCCCATTCCACAAGGAAGGTGGGCTCATCTTGGGCGACTGCCCGAGGGGTCTCGGCTTTACAACTTTGCCGAGCAGTTACTTGGTCAGGAGCAAATACGTTTGTAAAATTCTACAAATTTGATACCCTGGCTGAGGAGGACCTGGAGTTCTCTCATTTGGTGCTGCAGAGTCATCCGCACTCTCCCGCCCGTTTGGGAGCTTTGGTATAATCCCCATGGTCCTTACGGAGTCCCCAGCATCCACTAGGACGTCAGAGAAAATAAGAATTTACTTACCGATAATTCTATTTCTCGTAGTCCGTAGTGGATGCTGGGCGCCCATCCCAAGTGCGGATTGTCTGCAATACTGGTACATAGTTATTGTTACCAAAAAAATCGGGTTATTGCTGTAGTGAGCCATCTTTTCTAGAGGCTCCTCTGTTATCATGCTGTTAACTGGGTTTAGATCACAAGTTATATGGTGTGATTGGTGTGGCTGGTATGAGTCTTACCCGGGATTCAAAATCCTTCCTTATTGTGTACGCTCGTCCGGGCACAGTATCCTAACTGAGGCTTGGAGGAGGGTCATGGGGGGAGGAGCCAGTGCACACCAGGTAGTTCTAAAGCTTTACTTTTGTGCCCCGTCTCCTGCGGAGCCGCTATTCCCCATGGTCCTTACGGAGTCCCCAGCATCCACTACGGACTACGAGAAATAGAATTATCGGTAAGTAAATTCTTATTATACACATAAAAATTAGTGATGAGCGGGTTCGGTTCCTCGGAATCCGAACCTCCCGAACTTCACCCATTTTACACGGTTCCGAGGCAGACTCAAATCTTCCCGCCTTGCTCGGTTAACCCGAGTGCGCCTGAACGTCATCATCCCGCTGTCGGATTCTCGCGAGATTCGTATTCTATATAAGGAGCCGCGCGTCGCCGCCATTTTCACTTGTGCATTGGAGATGATAGGGAGAGGACGTGCAGCGTTCTCTCAGTTTCTGTGCTCAGTGTGCTTGCAAATATCTGTGCTCAGTGTGCTGCAAATATCTGTGCTCAGTGTGCTGCAAATATCTACGTTCTCTGCCTGAAAAACGCTCCATATCTGTGCTGCATTGTAGTATATAGTAGGACAGTGCAGAATTTTGCTGACCAGTGACTACCAGTATTATATAGCAGTACGGTACAGTAGTCCACTGCTCTACCTACCTCTGTGTCGTCAAGTATACTATCCATCTATACCTGTGGTGCATTTTAGTTGTGCGCAGTGTATATAGTAGGAGGACAGTGCAGAATTTTGCTGACCACCAGTATATAATATATAGCAGTACGGTACAGTAGTCAACTGCTCTACCTACCTCTGTGTCGTCAAGTATACTATCCATCCATACCTGTGGTGCATTTTAGTTGTGCGCAGTATATATAGTAGGAGGACAGTGCAGAATTTTGCTGACCACCAGTATATAATATATAGCAGTACAGTACAGTAGTCCACTGCTCTACCTACCTCTGTGTCATCAAGTATACTATCCATCCATACCTGTGGTGCATTTTAGTTGTGCGCAGTATATATAGTAGCAGGACAGTGCAGAATTTTGCTGACCACCAGTATATAATATATAGCAGTACGGTACAGTAGGCCACTGCTCTACCTACCTCTGTGTCGTCAAGTATACTATCCATCCATACCTGTGGTGCATTTTAGTTGTGCGCAGTATATATAGTAGGAGGACAGTGCAGAATTTTGCTGACCACCAGTATATAATATATAGCAGTACGGTACAGTAGTCCACTGCTCTACCTCTGTGTCGTCAAGTATACTACAAAAGTTCAGTAAAATGACCCAAAAATCAAAATTAAAAGCGTCTGTTGAGAAGCGTAAACTTGCCAATATGCCATTTACGACACGGAGTGGCAAGGAACGGCTGAGGCCCTGGCCTATGTTCATGGCTAGTGGTTCAGATTCACATGAGGATGGAAGCACTCATCCTCTCGCTAGAAAACTGCAGTGCCACTCCTAGATGGGCCAAGTGTTTGTGTCGGCCACTTGGGTCGCTTAGCTTAGTCACACAGCTACCTCATTGCACCTCTTTTTTTCTTTGCATTATGTGCTGTTTGGGGACTATTTTTTAAATCTGCCATCCTGTCTGACACTGCAGTGCCACTCCTAGATGGGCCAGGTGTTTGTGTCGGCCACTTGGGTCGCTTAGCTTAGCGAGCCATCCAGCGACCTTGGTGCACCTCTTTTTTTCTTTGCATCATGTGCTGTTTGAGGACTATTTTTTTAAAATCTGCCATCCTGTCTGACACTGCAGTGCCACTCCTAGATGGGCCAGGTGTTTGTGTCGGCCACTTTGGTCGCTTAGCTTAGCCATCCAGCGACCTTGGTGCACCTCTTTTTTTCTTTGCATCATGTGCTGTTTGGGGACTATTTTTTTAAATCTGCCATCCTGTCTGACACTGCAGAGCCACTCCTAGATGGGCCAGGTGTTTGTGTCGGCCACTTGAGTCGCTTAGCTTAGCCACACAGCTACCTCATTGCACCTTTTTTTTCTCTTTGCATCATGTGCTGTTTGGGGACTATTTTTTAAATCGGCCATCCTGTCTGACATTGGAGTGCCACTCCTAGATGGGCCAGGTGTTTGTGTCGGCCACTAGGGTCGCTTAGCTTAGTCACACAGCTACCTCATTGCACCTCTTTTTTTCTTTGTATCATGTGCTGTTTGGGGACTATTTTTTAAATTGGCCATCCTGTCTGAGACTGCAGTGCCACTCCTAGATGGGCCAGGTGTTTGTGTCGTCCACTTGGGTCGCTTAGCTTAGTCACACAGCTACCTCATTGCACCTCTTTTTTTCTTTGCATAATGTGCTGTTTGGGGACTATTTTTTAAATCTGCCATCCTGTCTGACACTGCAGTGCCACTCCTAGATGGGCCAGGTGTTTGTGTCGGCCACTTGGGTCGCTTAGCTTAGCCATCCAGCGACCTTGGTGCACCTCTTTTTTTCTTTGCATCATGTGCTGTTTGGGGACTATTTTTTTTAAATCTACCATCCTGTCTGACACTGCAGTGCCACTCCTAGATGGGCCAGGTGTTTGTGTCGGCCACTTGGGTCACTTAGCTTAGCCACACAGCTACCTCATTGCACCTCTTTTTTTCTTTGCATCATGTGCTGTTTGGGGACTATTTTTTAAATCGGCCATCCTGTCTGACACTGCAGTGCAACTCCTAGATGGGGCAGGTGTTTGTGTCAGCCACTTGGGTCGCTTAGCTTAGTCATCCAGCGACCACGGTGCAAATTTTAGGACTAAAAATAATATTGTGAGGTGTTCAGAATAGACTGGAAATGAGTGGAAATTATGGTTATTGAGGTTAATAATACTATGGGATCAAAATGACCCCCAAATTCTATGATTTAAGCTGTTTTTGAGGGTTTTTTGTAAAAAAAACACCCAAATCCGACAAAAAAATTTCAGGGAGGTTTTGCCAAAACGCGGCCGCGGAACCGAATCCAAAACCAAAACACAAAACCCGAAAAATTTCCGGTGCACATCACTAATAAAAATTGGTACAAATTAGAAAAGGGGGCGTGGCCACGGGTAAAGGGTGTGAACACGCCCCTTTTTCTAAACTTTCAATGGAAGTTTGGAGAGCCAAGGGGGGGTTATTCCGAGTTGAGCGCACGCTGCAACTTTTTGCTGCTCGTGTGATCAACTAGACGCCGCCTATGGGGGAGTGTATTTCTGCAGAGCAAGGCTGCGATCGCTTGTGCAGCCCTGCTATGCAAAAAAAGTTTTGTGTAAAACAAGACCAGGGTAAGAGTTACTTACCCTGTGTGATGAATCCAGCATTGCAGGTCCCGGAATTGAAGTCAGACATCCGCCCTCCAAACGCCTCAACGCTCCTGCGTTTGGATCTCCACGCTCAGAAAACGGTGAGTTGCCATCCGGTTCCGCCTTCCTCCTGTCAATCTTCTTGCAGTCGCCGCTGCGACCGCTTTCGTCGCTAGCGACATCGCTGCCCCACAACAGCTGTCACCGGGCAATTCCATAAATATTGGTTCATGTTCATGTGGAGACCATTCTGAAACATTAAAGTAATGAAACATTAATGCATTAGTCTAATTGGAGGGGGGCTTGCTCCTCACTAGTATATTCTGATATCACTATGGGCGGTATGCATCAAACATTGCATTGTGAATGCGAGATAACCCACCACTCATCGCAAACATAACAACGTTTACTAATGCCATATGCTCGAATAAAAATCAGAAAGGACAGCACTCCCGGTAAGATCTCTCCTTTGCGATAGAAGGACTTCTGTGTTTACCAGGGAGTCCTTCTGCACATGCATTGAGTAACGCATGCACCATGAGGGTTGCTGGGTAGGATCCAATTGGTTGCCCACTGAATGCAAACTCCGGAAAACATGGAATTCCAGAGTTTAGTGCATATGTGGTAAGTTGCCCAACTTCCGAAATCTGCATTTTTACAGGTTTGGTTGCATTTTTAGCATTGCTGCATCCCACCTGTGTTTTATAATTGCACTGGCTGCTTACACACATCTGAGACGGCCATTTTGTAGGCTGAACCAATGCCTTCATTAATTCATCCTATCATTTCACTAAGAAGCAACAGCCATGGGTGTGTTACATATAGTGCTGAGCAGATATTAGAAGGCAGACTTTCAATTCACGTGGTACTAGTGACATCACCGTGGGATTTTCTAAACCATAGGTTCTCAAACTTGGTCCTCAGGACCCCACACAGTGCATATTTGCAGGTCACCCAGCAGGTGCACAGGTGTATTAATTACTCACTGACACATTTTAAAAGGTCCACAGGTGGAGTTAATTATTTCACTTGTGATTCTGTGAGGAGACCTGCAAAACATGCACTGTGTGGGGTCCTGAGGACCGAGTTTGAGAACCTGTGTTCTAAACCACTTGGAACTTCTATGATGCCACTAATTAGCGCATAATGAATTGGGGTGTGGTGTATGTCAACAGTAGTCATGTCAACATATGAAGGTCGACATAAACCGGCGGTGACTTGCTTGCTTCTGATGGCTGCAGAGAAGAACATGTGACATCACTTCAGGTTCAGACCTCTGACCCTCCCGTGTTCTGGTAAGTATTATTACCCTAACCTTAACCCCCCCTCCCCCCGCCTTACATTAACCTGCCCCTGCAGCCTAAACCTAACCTCCCTCCCTCTCCCAGCCTCACCCTAACCCTCTCGCCCGTAGCCTAACCCTAATGTCACCATTCTGACAATGTCAGCATCATAACTATCAACTATCAACATTGTGGTGTTGACATTATAAAGGTGCACATTTTGACTGTACCCCAATTAATTGGCTGCATCCAGCGTGCGGAGGGGGCTGGTGCACTACAAATGATAGCATTTGGTTTATAATGCAAGCTCTCATCCAGGGAATACTCACTATATAGACAATATCAGAAGCCTATAAGACAATGGTGGTATTGAATCAATGTTCTAACCTAAACGATTACATAACGTATACCCAGTGTAAGAGATGAGCGTGCTAGGAGCGATATATGAGCCTCGGTGGCAGTTGCTAGCGCACTGTACAATGCTGTATGCTGCACCATGAGACTCACAGCTAGATTCATTCTTCAGTTGTGAGGAGATAGACTGAGTTGCCAGAGGGGACATGTGCGGGAGACACTCAGGCGGAGACTGAAGCCAGATTTAGTTCTTCAAAAGACAGTTTGTCTAGCACTAAGCTGTTTGTTTGGTACATATACGGCGCTCGTTTAGGATTACAGCTTCCTTAGAAGATTTCAGCTACAGGGTTAGTTTTTTTCCCCCAGTAGATATTATAAAATATCATTAATAAATATGGCTGAATGGTGCAATGGTGGAGGAATGTGAGAGCAACTGATGACAATAAGAGAAGCAGTTAGTACTGTAGTTTGGGAAGGGGTTTCCTTTTCTCGTTTCTTTATGTATAGATTGTAAGCTTGCGCTATAGATTGTAAGCTTGGCCTCAGGGTAATTTTAAGAGAGGAGGGGGCCCGCATGCAGATTTCGGGTGCCCCTCACCCCTCCATGGCTCCGTAGGCTTCGGCACTGTGCTAGAGTCCACTGCGCATGCGCAGATCTACGAAAACATGGCACCCGCCGTGGTCCGGAGTCAAATTTCGTACTGCGCATGCGCGGTAGACGTTTTTGGTGTGATTTTTGCTGCTGCTGCAGCACCCGCCGCGGGACTCCAGATAGGTAAGCATTACAACAACATGGGTGTAGTGTGTGCGGTGTGGGCCCCTCCTGGACCCAGGGGCCCGTGTGCACCGCGGTTCAGGTATGAATGGTCGACCATGTTATGGTCGACAGTCATTAGGTCGACCACTATTGGCCGACATTGACATGGTCGACATGGACACATGGTCGACACATGAAAATGGTAGACACATGAAAGGTCGACACATGAAAAGGTCGACATGAGTTTTTTAACTTTTTTGGGTGTTGTTTTTTGCGTGAAGTGACTGGGAACCCCAATTAGTGCACCGCGTCCCCTCGCATGGCTCGCTTCGCTCGCCATGCTTCGGGCATGGTGCCTTCGCTCCGCTACCGCTTCGCTTGGCACACTTTACCGTTCCAATCGTAGTCCATGTGGATCGTAAAGTATGGAAAAGTTCCCCAAAAGAAAAAAAAGTTAAAAAACTCACGTCGACCTTTTCATGCGTCGACCTTTCATGTGTCGACCATTTTAATGTGTCGACCATGTGTCCATGTCGACCATGTCAATGTTGACCAATAGTGGTCGACCTAATGACTGTCGACCATAACATGGTCGACCATGTGAACGGATACCGTGCACCGCACACACTGCACCCATAATAGAAACGTCTATGCTTGCCTTATAGGTTGTAAGCTTTTTAAGCAGGGCCCTCTTACCTCTTTGTCTGTCTGTTATTATTACCCGGTCTTGTTTTATTACTGTTTATTGCCAATTGTATAGAGCAATGGAATATGCTGCTGCTACAGTATAAAAGTAACTGTTATTCGCCCGACGCGCCAGATGCTGGCTGAACTCGTCTAAGTTCGACCGGCATCCGGCACGTCAGGCGACCTCGGACTCCATTAAATCTGGCCCATTATGTCTATTGTAGTGGTATTTCATTACCACTTATGCTTTCTATCATAGAAGACTTTAGAAAGGAGTGATGGAACCATGTGGGCGGAGCTTAGTTATTTAGTACCAATTTACAAGAGAGAAGGTGAAGAAAAGGATTTTTTTTTTTTTGCTGAATAATAACAGGTGAGGTCTCATAACTACGTCCCAATTTCAATAAATGAATTTTGATTATAGAAACTAAATGAAAACCACGGAATATTTTGGTATGCGGAAGTGGGATCACACAAGTGTGTCCACGATCCACCCAATCCCTGACTCCGATCCCAAAAAACTCTGGCCCATTCCATCCACACTGCCATTCATAAATGTGCCCACCAAATTCAGGACAATTGCGGGAATATGCTGCAGTTATAACATGGGGGCTTTGGTGTTATGTCATTATTATAAACAATCCAGCACGTTACCAATGGTTTCCATCTATATCGCAGTCAGTTCCTCGTTTACTATGGGGTCATTCCGAGTTGATCGCTAGCTGCCATTGTTCGCAGCGCAGCGATCAGGCTAAAAAAAAAATCAGCATTTCTGCGCATGCGTACGGGCCGCAGTGCGCACGCGCGACGTACTTTCACAAAAACTATGCAGTTTCACACAAGGTCGAGCGCCTCTTCCGTCGCTCTGTTGATCGATGAATGATTGACAGGAAGTGGGTGTTTCTGGGTGGTAACTGACCGTTTTCCGGGAGTGTGCTAAAAAACGCAGGAGTGTCAGGTGAAAGCGCAGGCGTGCCGTGGGAAACGGGGGAGTGGCTGGCCGAACGCAGGGCGTGTTTGTGACGTCAAAGCAGGAACTAAACAGACTGAAGTGATCGCAAGGTAGGAGTAGGTCTGGAGCTACTCTGAAACTGCTTGAATAAATTTCAGCACTGTTCTGCTAACCTTTCGGTCGCACTTCTGCTAAGCTAAGATACACTCCCAGAGGGCGGCGGCTTAGCGTTTGCACTGCTGCTAAAAGCAGCTAGCGAGCGATCAACTCGGAATGAGGGCCAATGTGCACCTGTTGTGCAGCACAAATGTCTGGCATTATTCTTATGTATGGTGTAAAGGACTAATAAGGGGAAATTGGACTGTCTGTATTGCAAGTGTCATTTTTCTGTACAGTCTAGGACAGAGGTTCCCAAACTGTGTGTCGTGGCTCCCTGGGGTGCCTCGGGACACTTGCAGGGGTGCCCTGTATTGGTGGTCCAGGACCAATTCAAATTATTCATGGTCAATATAATAGGCAAAACGAGTGCTGGTGGCTGCCAGTCATAAAATATGTGGCCAAACAGAAGCAAATCTTGTCCCTCACCACACAACTGACCCTAAGGATGACATATAAACGCGATCTACTTAATGTAATATTTCTTTCTAAATTTCTCAATAAGAAATTTTTGGCCTAGGGGTGCCGTGAAAACAATTCTGATATTCTAGGGCGCCGTGATTCCAAAAAGTTTGGTAACCACTGGTCTAGGATGACATCAGAGTTCAGCAGGGGTGCAGAATTGGTGGAATCGCAGACTATGTAGGGTTCTGCATACACGGAATTCTGACAATCTTTAGCACTAGTGATAGTGCTGGTGCAAATGTAAACCGATAACTAAACCTACAGATAGGGGTGGTGCAACTGCAGAGATGTGTAGCATGTATGGGTGAATATACACATTTGGTTCTGTGCATGTATGTGGGTAATTATGGCCAACTTGTGTTCAACTTTGCATCAGCAACCCTGTGTGAAGATCCTCACCCGCCTCCTCCACCATCAGCCAAGCAACCTTCTGCTCCTTTGTAAACAACACCATTTTGCTTCATAATAAGTTACTAGTAAAGGGACCCAGCATATGCCACACCATCCCATCCCCTCACTGTCTGCAGCTCTGCTCCATCCCGCCCCTGCTGATCGGTCTGCATGGTCATGGAGAGCCACCTGGGGCTGCACTGAGCTGGGGCTGTAGCAGTGTCTGACTGGGGCATGAAGGGCCCACCAGGGAATGCCGTTATAGGGGCCCAGGGTCGGACTGGCCCACAGGGGTACCAGGGAAACCATCGGTAGGCCCCACTGCCTGAGGTCCACTCCTTCCTCTAGGGATCAGGTTCCAGACTATGCACTTGTATTATACATGGTAGATATGTTGCATTACACTGCACTAAACTATTGTGTATTTCAATCCTCTGTGGAGGCTGGCCACACCCCCTTTGTAGGCTGGCCACACCCCTAAGTATGGGCCCCTATCACTGCATTCCCCCGGTGGGCCCTTCATGCCCCAATCCGACACTGTAGGTTCCTAGGTTTGGGTAGGGGGGGGGGGGGGGGGCAGTCTTCAGAGGGGGCGTGGCCAGCTGCTGCAAAGGTTTGGCTGATCATTAGAGAGTAAATAGTATAGTAAAGTATAGTAAATACTGCTAGTGAATGCATGATAATGTACCAGATTAATAATGGCAATGCACTGCAGAAACTACACCATAGTCCTGTGCAATATGAGGTAACATATGTATAATGTATAATACAAATGCACAGTATGGAACCTGATCCCTAGAAGAGGCGGTGGGGCCCCAGGCAGCGGGGCCTACCGGGGGTTTCCCCAGTACCCCTGTGGGCCAGTCCAACCCTGGGCTGTAGGATAACCCCCTCCTGTAGCCCATCTGGCAGGAGGCTGCTGGCGAGAAGTTGCAGGGGCAACTGAGGAGCAGGCCAGGTGGGCTGAGCTCGGCAGCTGCTGGAAGATCGGCTTCCAGCAGCCTACAGTAGCAGCCTTCTCTGATGCGACCATGCCAGGGAAAGCCGGCATCTTATGTGACCAAGCCAGGCAAGTGGTTAAGCTGCAGCTGTCTTTTTGAGCTTTGTAAATGAGGCCCATTGATGTAAGATAAGTATCATGTGTTCAGTGACCCATTTACTGTATATGGGGGGTCATTCCGAGTTGTTCGCTCGCAAGCCGTTTTTAGCAGCTTTGCACACGCTAAGCCTACGCCTACTGGGAGTGAATCTTAGCATAGTAAAATTGCGAACGAAAGATTCGCAATATTGCGAAAAGACATCTCGGTGCAGTTTCTGAGTAGCTCCAGACTTACTCGGCATCTGCGATCAGTTCAGTGCTTGTCGTTCCTGGTTTGACGTCACAAACACACCCAGCGTTCGCCCAGACACTCCTCCGTTTCTCCAGCCACTCCCGCGTTTTTCCCAGAAACGGTAGCGTTTTTTCCCACACGCCCATAAAACGGCCAGTTTCCGCCCAGAAACACCCACTTCCTGTCAATCACATTACGATCGCCTGAACGAAGAAAAAGCCGTGAGTAAAATACCTAACTTCATAGCAAATTTACTTGGCGCAGTCGCAGTGCGAACATTGCGCATGCGCACTAAGCGGAAAATCGCTGCGATGCGATGAAATTTACCGAGCGAACAACTCGGAATGACCCCCCTGGTAAATTAGAACCAAAACAAATATATAGACTAGAATTCCAAAATGTGAAAGTTACCTGAGCACTGTATGTATGACATATATATATTTATTTATTACCAGTTATTTATATAGAGCACACATATTCCGCAGCGCTTTACAGAGAGTATTTGGCCATTTACATCAGTCCCTGCCCCAGTGGAGCTTACAATCTATGGGGGTCATTCCGAGTTGATCGTAGCTGTGATAAATTTAGCACAGCTACGATCATCTTCCCTGACATGCTGGGGGACACCCAGCACAGGGCTAGCCCGTCCCGCATGTTAGTGCCGCCCCCCCGCACAAATACAAAAGCATCGCACAGCGGCGATGCCTTTGTATTTGAGGAGTAGCTCCCGGCCAGCGCAGCTCCTGCGGCTGGCCGGGAGTTAATTGTTGCTGCCGCTGGCTGCAGTAGCTGCGTGAGCTGTCACGCAGCCGCCGCGGCCCACCCCCCCAATGGTCCGTCCACGCCTGCGTTGGCCGGACCGCTCCTCCTAAATGGCGGCTTAACACCGCCATTCAGCCCCCTCCCGCCCAGCGACCGCCTCTGTCTCAGAGGCGATCGCTAGGCAACGAAAGCTGCCATTTGCCGGCGCACTGCGGCGCTGGCGCATGTGCAGTTCCGACCCGATCGCTGTGCTGCGACAAACTGCAGCGAGCGATCGGGTCGGAATGGCCCCCAATATACCTACCACACATACACGCACACACATTCACGCTAAGGTTAATTTGTATGGAGCCAATTAATCTACCAGTATATTTTGGGATTGTGGGAGGAAACCGGAGTACTCGGGGGAAACCCACGCAAGCACAGGGAGAACATACAAACTCCACACAGTTAGGGCCATGGTGGGAATCGAACCCATGACCTCAGTGCTGTGAGGCAGTAATGCTAACCATTATATGAAGATAACAGAGCAAACTAAACCAGATCTATCATTATGCAGTCACTAAATAAATCACCAGGTCTTACAGGCGCACATTATTAATGCCACTCCATCAGAGGAGTCAGACCTGGCGCTTATTCATGATTTAAGGGATCCTCTGTAAGGTGGGGTTGAAAGTTTTACAAGTCAGTGTAATCGCAGGCTGAGTCCTTGTTTATTGTATAATGCTATACAGCTAATCCTGCAATAGTCATGTCACATTCACAGTGATGTCTTTACAGTGTTTCATATGTCTCGTTCCAAGAGGAAAGGCTGAGGGAGTGCTGAAAGCTTGGCTGGTAATAGCTCGAACAATGTGGTTTATTTATCCATTTAGGTGGAAACTTGTACAGAGCAGAACCCTGCAGCCACCAAACATCCAAATTAGATTTAAGCAAATTAGTGATTGGATGATGAAGGTTAACGCATGATAGAAGTTTTCACTTGCTTTAATGGGTTATTCAGGTTTATTATCAAACCAAAAAAGCACACTAATGGGTAACACCGTGTTGCACTGCAGGTGGGGCAGATGTAACATGTGCAGAGAGAGTTAGATTTGGGTGGCTTATATTGTTTTTGTGCATGGTAAATACTGTCGGGGTGCGGTCAAGATACCGGCTGTTGGGATCCCAGTAGTTTAAATATCTATGCCGACGCCCTTTAGAATCCCGATGTTGGAACTCCAAAAGGGCCAGGAGTCTGACGCCGGAATTCTGACAGCCAGCATCACGACCGCAAGTATAGCCGGAGGATTAGGTTTAGGGTAGGGGGAGCGGGGGGGGGGTCAGGTTAAGGCGCCACACGAAGGGTTAGGGTTAGGCTGCAAGGGGGGGGGGTTAGGGTTAGGATAAGGGAAGGGAGGGTTAGGCTATTTTAGGCAGCGGGTCTGGGGGGGTTTGGTTTAGGTACCTCCAGGGCAGGCCCGGCGCTACCCGCTCAGTGAAGGGATGCAGTGCAGGGAGGTGCTGGCATGGAGAGGCGCTCCCGCTGCTCTGGCATCCCTTCCCTGCTGCTGCGCCGTCCTGTCCTCCCTGCTGCTGCTGCCAGCTGCTGTGCCTGTCACTATATGACAGGCAGTGGTGCCGGCAGCATGAAATGCCTACTCCCCTCCCCTCACCTGTGTGACAGCAGCTGTATGGATCAGAGGAGGGGGCTAAACGGGACAGAAGGGGGCGGAGCTACACAGACCAGGCTGCTGTAGAGAGAGGGACAGCAATTACAGTGGCGGCCAGCCAGACTTAGGTAAGTGGAGGGTGAGAAAGAAATGTTTGTGTTTGTGTGTGTGTGTGTATGTGTGTGTATATATGTGTGAATTGTGTGTGTGAGGTATGTCTGTGTGCGTACGCATTATGGATGCTACTACTGGGGGGGGCATTACATGTAAGGACGCTACTACTACTTGGAGGGGCATTACGTATAATGACGCTACTACTGGAGGGGGCATTACATGTAGGTACGCTACTACTACAGGGGGGCATTACGTATAACAACGCTACTACTGGGGGGGCATTACATGTAAGTACGCTACTACTACTGGGGGGGCATTACGTATAAGGATGCTACTACTGGGGGAGGGGGCATTATGTATAAGGATGCTACTATTACTGGGGGGACATTACGTATAATGATGCTACTACTACTGGGGGTGCACTATGTATAAGGACGCTACTACTACTGGGGCGGGCTTTACGTATAAGGATGATACTACTACTGGGGGTGCATTACATATAAGGACGCTACTACTACTGGGGGGCATTATGTATAAGATGAATAAGATTGTGCTACTGTGTGGGGTAAATTTAAATGGGGGTACTATTGTGTGGACATGCCCCTTACTTGTGAGACCACACCCCTTTTTTACTGGCGTGCGCCAAAGGCGCGCACTGACCCTTTGTTGAATATGGGAGGGCGCAAATTTATAGTTTGCAGGGGGGCGCCGAACACCCTAGCACCGGCCCTGCTCCAGGGGGTGGTTAGGGTCAGGCACTTAGGGGGAGGTTAGTGTTAGGCTGCAGGAACAGTGGGTTAGGGTTAGGGGGTAGGGGAGAAGGGAAAACCGTCAGCACTCCCTGGGGGTCATTCCGAGTTGTTCGCTCGTTGCAACGGAGCGATTAAGGCAAAAATGCGCATGGCACGCAGCGCGCATGCGCTAAGTATTTTAGCACAAAACTTAGTAGATTTACTCACGTCCGAACGAAGAATTTTCATTGTTGAAGTGATCGGAGTGTGATTGATTGACAGGAAGTGGGTGTTTCTGGGCGGAAACTGACCGTTTTCTGGGAGTGTGCGGAAAAACGCAGGCGTGCCAGGATAAAACGCGGGAGTGTCTGGAGAAACGGGGGAGTGGCTGGCCGAACAAAACGGCCTGAGCTGATCGCAGTGTAGGAGAAAGTCTGGAGCTACTCAGAAACTGCTAAGAATTATTTATTCGTAATTCTTCTAATCTTTCGTTCGCTATTCTGCTATGCAAAGATACACTCCCAGAGGGCGGCGGCCTAGCGTGTGCAATGCTGCTAAAAGCAGCTAGCGAGCGAACAACTCGGAATGAGGGCCCCGGTCAGCCTATTACTCATCAGGATATCAGCGTCAGTATTATGACAGCCGGGATCCCGCAAGCCGACATTCATACTGAACCTATACGGGCTGTTTTATATTTTACATTGCAATTTACATTTCAGTTTGAACACACCCCACCCAAATCTAACTCTCTCTGCACATGTTACATCTGCCCCCCCTGCAGTGCATATGGGCCCTCATTCCGAGTTGTTCGCTCGGTATTTTTCATCGCATCGCAATGAAAATCCGCTTAGTACGCATGCGCAATGTTCGCACTGCGACTGCGCCAAGTAACTTTGCTATGTAGAAAGTAATTTTACTCACGGCTTTTTCATCGCTCCGGCGATCGTAATGTGATTGACAGGAAATGGGTGTTACTGGGCGGAAACACGGCGTTTCAGGGGCGTGTGGCTGAAAACGCTACCGTTTCCGGAAAAAACGCAGGAGTGGCCGGAGAAACGGTGGGAGTGCCTGGGCGAACGCTGGGTGTGTTTGTGACGTCAACCAGGAACGACAAGCACTGAACTGATCGCACAGGCAGAGTAAGTCTGAAGCTACTCCAAAACTGCTACGAGGTTTGTGATCGCAATATTGCGATTACTTCGGTCGCACTTTTAAGAAGCTAAGATACACTCCCAGTAGGCGGCGGCTTAGCGTGTGTAACTCTGCTACATTCGCATTGCGACCGATCAACTCGGAATGAGGGCCATGGTTTTGCCCATTAGTGTGCTTTTGTGGTTTGCTAACAAACCTGAATAAGGCCTAGTACAGTGGTTCTCAATCTCGGTACACAGGACCCCACGCAGTGCATGTTTTCCAGGTCTCTTCACAGAATCACAAGTTAAATAATTAGCTAGACCTGTGGATCTTTTATAATGTGAACAAGAGAAATTGATTCCGCACAGGATCCTTGGATTGTGTGTAACAGAACTGTCTTTTTCATTTACATTTGGACAAACCAATGGTAAATGGGTAATTGTCCCTGACTTGGGAACATTCCACTATGGTGCACCCAGAGTCACTTTACACATACAAATGAAATGAATACAAAGAGAGAAGAAAGAAGGAACTCTTTAATAATAATAATAATAATAATAAACTTCTAAAATATTACTTTTATTTCATAGGTTAAAATGAGTAACTACCAATATCCAAAGAACATGACACAATTTCTGAGCTATATCCCATTGCTTGGTACCATGCAGGGTCGTAACTAGGTGTGTGTGGAGGGGGAACTGCACATAGCGCTGCAAGGTAGGGGGCGCTGTTGGCAGCACTTGTCAATTACCTGTTTTAATTACTTTCACTTGCAGCTTCCCCCCTTTTTGAAACCCAGCTTCTCCTGACCGTCCCTGTCTCCTACCCTCACCCCTTCTGTCACTAATAACTATACAGCAGGGGTGTTAAACTTGCGGCCCACGGGCTGCATGCGGCTCCTACCGCATACTTTTGCGGCCCCTGCCCAGGGGTCCTTATGTGGTCCGTTGGCAGGAAATTGAGCCAGAACGCTGCCCAGGTTAGAGGTGTCCGTCCGGCTACGGTCCCCGCTCCGGGGTGTAGCCCATCTCGTCCGAGCTCCGTAGGATGACCAGAGGCAGGCAGCACCTGCGGGCAGGAACGGGCTCCAGACATCAGCAGAGAGCAAGGATGGGAGTGGGCTGGAGCGGGGCAGCAGACTGAGGCTGAGGAGCCAGAGCAGCGAGCAGGGGAGCAACTCCATCACCTCCTGCCCAGAATCTCACCTACAGCACGATGCTGCTCTGCTCACCTGCCTGGCCTCTTATATCACCGGGCCCCACTCCTGGCAACCCAGTGGTGTCCCTGTCACACAGCAGCACACTGTACACACACACTCACACAGCAGCACACTGTACACACACACTCACACAGCAGCACACTCTACACACACACACACTCACACAGCAGCACACTGTACACACACACTCACATAGCAGCACACTGTACACACACTCACACAGCAGCACATTGTACACACACACACACACTCACACAGCAGCACACTGTACACACACTCTCACACAGCAGCACACTGTACACACACACCACATAGATGTAGGAGAAAATACAGTAGTGCCACTGCCATTACCACAGTAGGGTGCCTGACTTCTGTTGGGGCAGCCAGTGAGCGGGGGCAGGGTGTCTCTGCACTCTGAGCTCCTCTGTCTTGCTGACCTGACCATGCTGTCTGTGCTGGCTGGAGCTGAGGACAGATCGCGCTGCTGGAAGGACAGAGCTGGTGTTCCGCTCTCCTCACCTAGATGCAAGTACTCTAATGTTCAAGCGGGGGCCGCAGCGCTGTTCGCGTCTGACTGCTTTCAAACTACTGAAAACGACCCTCCAAAAATGGCTGCCGCCTTAGAGTAGAAAGTTATGAGATCTTCTCTAGAATCTTTAATAACTGTCTCCTCTGAGACGGTGGCCATCTTGGGAGGGACATTTTCAATAGAACATTGCGGGTAGGGTTGCCACATCATCCCTTTAATTCTGGAACATATTAATTACACAGGTTCTGTGGCTGGCTGACTTCAAGACTCCATTTCACTAATCAGCCACAGAACCTGTGTAATTAATATGTGTCCAGAATGAAAAGGATGAGGTGGAAACCCTAACTGCGGGTGTACGGTGTACGGCGGAGGACAGACGGAGCACGGTGGTGGGCAGACAGCGGCATGAGCTGCCCAGGCCTTCCCCTCTCTAGCAGAGAGGCTGGGCCCAGGACTGCTGTGCGCCCAGTCCCCCCTGATGGCGGCCCTGGCGGCAGGTGACTGGGTGAGGGGGAAGGTGAATTGGGGAGGGTGGCAGGGGGTAGGTAATTGGGTGAGGATGGCAGGGGCACTATACTGGGGTCATTACTTGTATCTGGCATTATAGTGGGGGCAATTTTTTATAAATATTCCGAAATCCATTATCCAAAATGTGTGGCAGGATAGGTACTTTGCCACCTGTAAGCTACACACAGGGTCCTGGGGGTGGATGGGAAGTGTGGATGGACCGGGTTCCCATCCATTTGGCCCAGACCAGGTTTTTTAGGCTTTCTAGCCCAAGAAGCTGCTTCATCAGCCAGCACCTGGCTGCTGGGTTCAAAGCAGAGTCTCTCCCATGAGACAGGGCTCCTGAAGGCAGTTAGTGTCCAGGTGATAGGCCTGCTAGGGACAGTGGGATCCGGAAGACTGGGGCACTAGTGTCAGGATGCCGGGACCTGAACGCTTCCTTATTAAGTAAGAGGGAGTGAGGCAGGGCCTAACCTCCCTGGTAGTTTCTACTAAAGACAGTGATCTTTGTTTTATGTATATCTTTGTTTTTGAGTAAACTGAATAAAAGGTATTTGTTGTTTTTGAACAAGCCTGGAGTCGGTCGTTGGTGGAATTTTTGTAGCAGAGCGCATTCTAGCAAGGCTCCTGTTACAAATGCTTCTTGGATAAGGGATACTCGACCTAATATACAGTATATTGGTCCCAATCATCTTCAGTAGTTTCCATTATAGTGCTGTTAATTCTTTATTTAGCCTTTGTACTAATGAGACTCAAGTGCATGATTAGTATTAAACTGTAGTTGCCACATTCTTGACCGTCTACCTAGACCTCCTACAAACCCCTCCCGGTGTGTGTACCCTGTTGCATACCTTTGGGTCATCTGCAAAAAGGCATACTTTCTCTTGAGAAATGAAATGTAAAAGATGAGTGATTCCTTAGATGGCGCTAGGATCAAATATAGGGGGTCATTCCGAGTTGATCGCACGTAGCAACTTTTTGCTGCCCGTGCGATCAACTAGACGCTGCCTATGGGGGAGTGTATTTCTGCATAGCAGGGCTGCGAACGCTTGTGCAGCCCTGCTATGCAAAACAAGTTTGTGTAGAACTAGAGATGAGCGGGTTCGGTTCCTCGGGATCCGAACCCCCCCGAACTTCACCCATTTTACACGGTTTCCGAGGCAGCCTCGCATCCTCCCGCCTTGCTCGGTTAACACGAATGTGCCCGAACGTCATCATCCCGCTGTCGAATTCTCGCAAGATTCGTATTGCATATAAAGAGCCGCGCGTCGCCGCCATTTTCACTCGTGCATTGGAGATGATAGCGAGAGGACATGGCTGCGTTCTCTCAGTTTCTGTGTTCAGTGTGCTGCAAATATCTGTGCTCAGTGTGCTGCAAATATCTGTGCTCAGTGTGCTGCAAATATCTACGTTCTCTGCCTGAAAACGCTCCATACCTGTGCTGGATTGTACTTGTGCGCAGTATATAGTAGGAGGACAGTGCAGAATTTTGCTGACCACCAGTATATATATATAGCAGTACGGTACAATAGTCTATTGCTCTACCTCTGTGTCGTCAAGTATACAATCCATACCTGAGCTGCATTGTAGTTGTGCGCAGTATATAGTAGGAGGACAGTGCAGAATTTTGCTGACCACCAGTATATATATATATATAGCAGTACGGTATAGTAGTCCATTGCTCTACCTCTGTGTCGTCAAGTATACAATCCATACCTGTGCTGCATTGTAGTTGTGCGCAGTATATAGTAGGAGGACAGTGCAGAATTTTGCTGACCACCAGTATATATATAGCAGTACGGTACAGTAGTCCATTGCTCTACCTCTGTGTCGTCAAGTATACAATCCATACCTGTACTGCATTGTAGTTGTGCGCAGTATATAGTAGGAGGACAGTGCAGAATTTTGCTGACCACCAGTATATATATAGCAGTATGGTACAGTAGTCCATTGCTCTACCTCTGTGTCATCAAGTATACAATCCATACATGTGCTGCATTGTAGTTGTGCGCAGTATATAGTAGGAGGACAGTGCAGAATTTTGCTGACCACCAGTATATATATAGCAGTACGGTACAGTAGTCCATTGCTCTACCTCTGTGTGTCGTCAAGTATACTATCCATATCTGTGCTGCATTGTAGTTGTGCACAGTATATAGTAGGAGGACAGTGCAGAATTTTGCTGACCACCATTATATATATATAATATATATATAGCAGTACGGTACAGTAGGCCATTGCTATTGATATATTACTGGCATATAATTCCACACATTAAAAAATGGAGAACAAAAATGTGGAGGGTAAAATAGGGAAAGATCAAGATCCACTTCCACCTCGTGCTGAAGCTGCTGCCACTAGTCATGGCCGAGACGATCAAATGCCATCAACGTCGTCTGCCAAGGCCGATGTCCAATGTCATAGTAGAGAGCATGTAAAATCCAAAAAACAAAAGTTCAGTAAAATGACCCAACAATCAAAATTAAAAGCGTCTGATGAGAAGCGTAAACTTGACAATATGCCATTTACGACACGGAGTGGCAAGGAACGGCTGAGGCCCTGGCCTATGTTCATGGCTAGTGGTTCAGCTGCACATGAGGATGGGAGCACTCATCCTCCCTCTAGAAAAATGAAAAGACTTAAGCTGGCAAAAGCACAGCAAAGAACTGTACGTTCTTCTAAATCACAAATCCCCAAGGAGAGTCCAATTGTGTCGGTTGCGATACCTGACCTACCCAACACTGGACGGGAAGAGGTGGCACATTCCACCATTTGCACGCCCCCTGCAAGTGCTGGAAGGAGCACCCGCAGTCCAGTTCCTGATAGTCAAATTGAAGATGTCTCTGTTGAAGTACACCAGGATGAGGATATGGGTGTTGCTGGCGCTGAGGAGGAAATTGACAAGGAGGATTCTGATGGTGAGGTGATTTGTTTAAGTCAGGCACCCGCGGAGACACCTGTTGTCCGTGGGACGAATATGGCCATTGACATGCCTGGTCAAATTACAAAAAAAGCACCTCTTCGGTGGGGAATTATTTTAACAGAAATGCGGACAACAGGTGTCAAGCCATGTGTTGCCTTTGTCAAGCTGTAATAAGTAGGGGTAAGGACGTTAACCACCTAGGAACATCCTCCCTTATACATCACCTGGAGCGCATTCATCAGAAGTCAGTGACAAGTTCAAAAACTTTGGGTGACAACGGAAGCAGTCCACTGACAACTAAATCCCTTCCTCTTGTAACCAAGCTCCTGCAAACCACACCACCAACTCCCTCAGTGTCAATTTCCTCCTTAGACAGGAAAGCCAATAGTCCTGCAGGCCATGTCACTGGCAAGTCTGACGAGTCCTCTCCTGCCTGGGATTCCTCCAATGCATCCTTGAGTGTAACACCTACTGCTGCTGGTGCTGCTGTTGTTGCTGCTTGGAGTCGATCGTCATCCCAGAGGGGAAGTCGGAAGACCACTTGTACTACTTCCAGTAAGCAATTGACTGTCCAACAGTCCTTTGCGGGGAAGATGAAATATCACAGCAGTCATCCTGCTGCAAAGCGGATAACTCAGGTCTTGGCAGCTGCGGTGGTGTTAAACGTGTGTCCGGTATCCACCGTTAATTCACAGGGAATTAGAGAATTGATTGAGGTACTGTGTCCCCAGTACCAAATACCATCTAGGTTCCATTTCTCTAGGCAGGCAATACCGAGAATGTACACAGACCTCAGAAAAAGAGTCACCAGTGTCCTAAAAAATACAGTTGTACCCAATGTCCACTTAACCACGGACATGTGGACAAGTGGAGCAGGGCAGACTCAGGGCTATATGACTGTGACAGCCCACTGGGTAGATGTATTGCCTCCCGCAGCAAGAACAGCAGCGGCGGCACCAGTAGCAGCATTTCGCAAACGCCAACTCGTTCCTAGGCAGGCTACGCTTTGCATCACCGCTTTCCATAAGAGGCACACAGCTGACAACCTCTTACGGAAACTGAGGAACATCATCGCAGAATGGCTTACTCCAATTGGACTCTCCTGGGGATTTGTGACATCGGACAACGCCACCAATATTGTGCGTGCATTACATGTGGGCAATTTCCAGCACGTCCCGTGTTTTGCACATACGTTGAATTTGGTGGTGCAGAATTTTTTTAAAAACGTCAGGGGTGTGCAAGAGATGCTGTCGGTGGCCCGAAGAATTGCGGGCCACTTTCGGCATTCAGCCACCGCGTGCCGAAGACTGGAGCACCAGCAAACATTCCTGAACTTGCCCCGCCATCATCTGAAGCAAGAGGTGGTAACGAGGTGGAATTCAACCCTCTATATGCTTCAGAGGATGGAGGAGCAGAAAAAGGCCATTAAAGCCTATACAGCTGCCTACGATATAGGCAAAGGAGGGGGAATGCACCTGACTCAAGCGCAGTGGAGAATGATTTCAACGTTGTGCAAGGTTCTGCAACCCTTTGAACTTGCCACACTTGAAGTCAGTTCAGACACTGCCAGCCTGAGTCAGGTCATTCCCCTCATCAGGCTTTTGCAGAAGAAGCTGGAGAGATTGAAGGAGGAGCTAAAACGGAGCGATTATGCTAGGCATGTAGGACTTGTGGATGGAGCCCTTAATTCGCTTAACCAGGATTCACGGGTGGTCAATCTGTTGAAATCAGAGCACTACATTTTGGCCACCGTGCTCGATCCTAGGTTTAAAGCCTACGTTGTATCTCTCTTTCCGGCAGACACAAGTCTGCAGAGGTGCAAAGACCTGCTGGTGAGACACTTGTCAAGTCAAGTGGTACGTGACCCGTCAACAGCTCCTCCTTCACATTCTCCTGCAACTGGGGCTGCGAGGAAAAGGCTAAGAATTCCGAGCCCACCCGCTGGCGGTGATGCAGGGCAGTCTGGAGCGAGTGCTGACATCTGGTCCGGACTGAAGGACCTGCCAACGATTACTGACATGTCGTCTACTGTCACTGCATATGATTCTGTCACCATTGAAAGAATGGTGGAGGATTATATGAGTGACCGCATCCAAGTAGGCACGTCAGACAGTCCATACGTATACTGGCAGGAAAAAGAGGCAATTTGGAGGCCCTTGCACAAACTGGCTTTATTTTACCTAAGTTGCCCCCTCCAGTTTGTACTCCGAAAGAGTGTTTAGTGCAGCCGCTCACCTTGTCAGCAATCGGCGTACGAGGTTACTTCCAGAAAATGTGGAGAAGATGATGTTCATCAAAATGAATTATAATCAATTCCTCCGTGGAGACATTCACCAGCAATTGCCTCCAGAAAGTACACAGGGACCTGAGATGATGAATTCCAGTGGGGACGAATTAATAATCTGTGAGGAGGGGGATGTACACAGTGAAAGGGGTGAGCAATCGGACGATGAGGAGGAGGTGGACATCTTGCCTCTGTAGAGCCAATTTGTGCAAGGAGAGATTGATTGCTTCTTTTTTGGTGGGGGCCCAAACCAAGCAGTCATTTCAGTCACAGTCGTGTGGCAGACCCTGTCGCTGAAATGATGGGTTTGTTAAAGTGTGCATGTCCTGTTTATACAACATAAGGGTGGATGGGAGGGCCCAAGGACAATTCCATCTTGCACCTCTTTTTTCTTTAATTTATCTTTGCATCATGTGATGTTTGGGGCCAATTTTTTTTAAGTGCCATCCTGTCTGACACTGCAGTGCCACTCCTAGATGGGCCAGGTGTTTGTGTCGGCCACTTGGTCGCTTAGCTTAGTCATCCAGCGACCTCGGTGCAAATTTTAGGACTAAAAATAATATTGTGAGGTGTGAGGTGTTCAGAATAGACTGGAAATGAGTAGAAATTATGGTTATTGAGGTTAATAATATTATGGGATCAAAATGACCCCCAAATTCTATGATTTAGGCTGTTTTTGAGGGGTTTTTGAAAACAAAACACCCGACTCCAAAACACACCCGAATCCGACAAAAAAATTTCAGGGAGGTTTTGCCAAAACGCGTCCGAATCCAAAACACGGCCGCGGAACCGAATCCAAAACCAAAACACAAAACCCGAAAAATGTCCGGTGCACATCACTATTTTAATCAGTTCCAAAAAGTTATAGGGAGGATGATATATCACCATGCGGTATCCCGGGAAGACTTGCAGGACCTCCGCTTCTTAAAGTAGTGTCCTCCTTGCACTCTCCAGTTGCCTGATCCCCACTATCGCGTTCAACTTTCAACCCCCTCTGGGGTCTTTTTCAAGGTAATGAGCGTTGCTAGTCCATCCAAACAATCCTTATATACCCATAATATCCAATCCCTTCACTTCCCCCTACTGAAAAATACATAACTGCTGATGGGGTGTGGTATGCAAGGTCGACATTAACTAGGTCGACCACTATTGGTCGACATAAATTAGGTCGACATGGAGTAGGTCGACAGGTCAAAAGGTCGCTATGAGTTTTTTTGGTGTCGTTTTCTCTGTACAGTACCGGGAACCACAATTAGTGCACCGTGTCCCCTCTCATGGATCACTTCGCCATGCTTCGGGCAAGGTGCCTCGCACTATTCTCAGTCGTAGTACGTGTGGATCGTTAAGTATGAAAAAGGTCAAAAAAAGTCAAAACTCATGTCGACCTTTTGTTCTGCCGACCTAGATCATGTCGACTTAGAGACCCTGGCGACGTAGTTACTATCAACCAATAGTGGTTGACCTAGTTACTGTCGACCTAGAGAACTGGGACGGGATGTAACATACATCGCCACCGCTCGCAGCGATACTGATCGCATATGTACTAACATATTCGATCAACATCACAATGCGGTAACGGAGGCCCCCCGCGATACCTGTGAGGTGGTGTAAAGGGGGTCTCTGTCATCTCCCAGGGGTCTCCACACTCCCCGAACACCGGGAAGCAGTAGCAGGATATCCCCGTAGCCTCCTCTTCCCCCCTGCAACCAGAAGGACATCCGGCTGCGCTGCTAGGGGGAGGAGGAGTTTACCTTCTGGGTCCAGGCTGCCTGAAGGAAGGTATGCCGGGCGGAAGGGGGGTCAGCATCTGCGGAGGGGGGCGGCGGAGGTGGCGGGTTGTGGTGGCCAACGAAAAGAAGCCCATAGGCTTCTATAGGGTATCGCCATACAAAGATGGCGATACCCTGGGCGGTGAAAACCCGGCGGCAGGGTCTTAGTACATTTGAAAAAGCAGTAAAACCCCCCAAAATGGGGGTTGTACTGCATTTTTCTGTTAGTACATCCAGCCCCGGATCCTCTGCTGAGGCTGGTCTCCAATCATAGATCTCCTCTAAATCATATGACCATAAACAGTTCCCGTCTCCAGGGCAACAGTGTGTTTTTCTATTAACACTGATGTCACTTGATATTGGTCATGTTCTGGCCCGGCGTCTATCTGCTGCCATATTTTATGCTTCCGTAATCTCCATCACTGCATTTCCATTCCCATGGAGATGGGAGTGTGACTGTTTCATTTCCTCCCCTGTCTTGGTGACGTGTCGGGAACTTTGTATTTCCGGATTCGGGACAGGTGTGTGCATGTTGTTATGGTAACAGAAGCGGCCTGTCATCACTTCCTTAAAACTTTGGATTTTATATGAATTTTATCTGGGCATATATTATATATGCAGAATTGCCTACATTGTTCATTTATTCATTTTTTTTTCCAGTTTTTTCTTTTATTGCATGTTGCAATTACCTCTCTATCTTTCCCTACACCCCTGCTGTCTCACTCTCTCTGTTTCTATGCCCGTGTTGCCTCTTTCTGTCCCTAAGATCCTGCTGCTTTACTCTGTCATTGCCTGCACTCTCTCTCTGTGTCCCTGCTGCCACTCTCTCTCTGTGTCCCTGCTGCCACTCTCTCTGTCTCTGTGTCCCTGCTGTCAAGCTCTCTGTCTCTATTTTCCCGCTGCCTCTATCTGTTCCTACATCCCCGCTGCCTCTCTCTTCATCCCAACTGCATCTCCCTAAGTCCCTGCTGCCTCTCTCTGTCCCTATGTCTTTGTTTGCCAGCACCCTCTATGTGTCCCTGCCACCACTCTCTGTCTCTATGTCCCTGCTGCCATTCTCTCTCTGGAGACCTGAGTTGGGGGGGGGGGGGGGGGGGGGGCTTAAAAATGTTGCTATGGCAGTAGCGCACGCAGGGGGGGTTTCTGGTAGCACAGAAACCCCCCCTGATGGACTGATTTTGCTTTTTAGAGACGGAGACAGCTGTGTCTCCGTCGCAAGAAAAGCCGTGACCGCGATCGCGTTAGCAGGGAGCTCTTACAAGCAAAGTCTCCCTACAGCGTATTTCAGTGAGTGGGAGCTGCTGCTCATACACAGCATCTCCCACATGTCCTCCACACCAGAGCTGGATAAACCCCTGCCCCCCCCCCCCCCCCCCCCCGTCCACCCAGTGGCGGAACAACCTTGGAGATTAAAGGGCCCACGGCAGCCACTTCCAGTTACCTTCAAGGCATGCATACTCGGCCACAACCCAGTATACTCACAAGGCCCATGATCAGGGCCACTCCCAAGCCCCCAGCCGCCACCTCCGTTGCCACGCACTTCCTAGAAGCTGGCTGACTTGCTTGCCTCACAGCACTGCCCCCCAGGCTCAGTGGTTCAATCACGGTTGATGCTAGATCCAAGTGGCCTAAGGACCTTTTCCGCCAGGGGGAGGAGCCACAACATAAGGGGGAGGAGCTAGGCCAGCGGGATAGTTCCTCTACTATCCACGCCACCAACTATTACCTTCGAGCCCGAAGCGCGGCGAGCGAAGCGAGCCCGCGAGGGTACTTTTCGGGTACCCTGTTCGGGTGTAGCTCCTCCCCCTGGTGACGTGTCTCCTCCCCTAGATACGTCGGAAGGTCCCTTCTCCCACTCCGATATAGAATCAACCGTTCAATCACCGGGGACCGGAGCGCCAGCTAGCCACAGCCCTTTCTGCGCTGCTGCTCAGCGTGCCCATATGTATTGCAACATGCGGCTCCTACCCGGTGACTGACAGCACGCTGACTGTTCTCCTGTGGTGACCACTGACTGCCTGTCTGTGCGATCCGCTCTTCCAGCATGAGGCATAACATCAGGGGATCACATATGTAAGTGTTATTAATAGAGATGTGCACTTGAAATTTTTCGGGTTTTGTGTTTTGGTTTTGGGTTCGGTACCGCGGCCGTGTTTTGGGTTCGACCGCGTTTTGGCAAAACCTCACCGAATTTTTTTTGTCGGATTCGGGTGTGTTTTGGATTCAGGTGTTTTTTTCAAAAAACACTAAAAAACAGCTTAAATCATAGAATTTGGGGGTCATTTTGATCCCAAAGTATTATTAACCTCAAAAACCATAATTTCCACTCATTTTCAGTCTATTCTGAACACCTCACACCTCACAATATTATTTTTAGTCCTAAAATTTGCACCGAGGTCGCTGGATGACTAAGCTAAGCGACCCTAGTGGCCGACACAAACACCTGGCCCATCTAGGAGTGGCACTGCAGTGTCACACAGGATGGCCCTTCCAAAAAACACTCCCCAAACAGCACATGACGCAAAGAAAAAAAGAGGCGCAATGAGGTAGCTGTGTGAGTAAGATAAGCGACCCTAGTGGCCGACACAAACACCTGGCCCATCTAGGAGTGGCACTGCAGTGTCACGCAGGATGGCCCTTCCAAAAAACACTCCCCAAACAGCACATGACGCAAAGAAAAAAAGAGGCGCAATGAGGTAGCTGTGTGAGTAAGATAAGCGACCCTAGTGGCCGACACAAACACCTGGCCCATCTAGGAGTGGCACTGCAGTGTCACGCAGGATGGCCCTTCAAAAAAATACTCCCCAAACAGCACATGACGCAAAGAAAAATTAAAGAAAAAAGAGGTGCAAGATGGAATTGTCCTTGGGCCCTCCCACCCACCCTTATGTTGTATAAACAGGACATGCACACTTTAACCAACCCATCATTTCAGTGACAGGGTCTGCCACACGACTGTGACTGAAATGACGGGTTGGTTTGGACCCCCACCAAAAAAGAAGCAATTAATCTCTCCTTGCACAAACTGGCTCTACAGAGGCAAGATGTCCACCTCATCATCATCCTCCGATATATCACCATGTACATCCCCCTCCTCACAGATTATCAATTCGTCCCCACTGGAATCCACCATCTCAGCTCCCTGTGTACTTTGTGGAGGCAATTGCTGCTGGTCAATGTCTCCACGGAGGAATTGATTATAATTCATTTTAATGAACATAATCTTCTCCACATTTTCTGGAAGTAACCTCGTACGCCGATTGCTGACAAGGTGAGCGGCGGCACTAAACACTCTTTCGGATTACACACTTGTGGGAGGGCAACTTAGGTAGAATAAAGCCAGTTTGTGCAAGGGCCTCCAAATTGCCTCTTTTTCCTGCCAGTATAAGTACGGACTGTCTGACGTGCCTACTTGGATGCGGTCACTCATATAATCCTCCACCATTCTTTCAATGGGGAGAGAATCATATGCAGTGCCAGTAGACGACATGTCCGTAATCGTTGTCAGGTCCTTCAGTCCGGACCAGATGTCAGCATCAGCAGTCGCTCCAGACTGCCCTGCATCACCGCCAGCGGGTGGGCTCGGAATTCTGAGCCTTTTCCTCGCACCCCCAGTTGCGGGAGAATGTGAAGGAGGAGATGTTGACAGGTCGCGTTCCGCTTGACTTGACAATTTTCTCACCAGCAGGTCTTTGAACCCCAGCAGACTTGTGTGTGCCGGAAAGAGAGATCCAAGGTAGGTTTTAAATCTAGGATCGAGCACGGTGGCCAAAATGTAGTGCTCTGATTTCAACAGATTGACCACCCGTGAATCCTTGTTAAGCGAATTAAGGGCTCCATCCACAAGTCCCACATGCCTAGCGGAATCGCTCTGTGTTAGCTCCTCCTTCAATGTCTCCAGCTTCTTCTGCAAAAGCCTGATGAGGGGAATGACCTGACTCAGGCTGGCAGTGTCTGAACTGACTTCACGTGTGGCAAGTTCAAAGGGCAGCAGAACCTTGCACAATGTTGAAATCATTCTCCACTGCGCTTGAGACAGGTGCATTCCACCTCCTATATCGTGCTCAATTGTATAGGCTTGAATGGCCTTTTGCTGCTCCTCCAACCTCTGAAGCATATATAGGGTTGAATTCCACCTCGTTACCACTTCTTGCTTCAGATGATGGCAGGGCAGGTTCAGGCGTTTTTGGTGGTGCTCCAGTCTTCTGTACGTGGTGCCTGTACGCCGAAAGTGTCCCGCAATTCTTCTGGCCACCGACAGCATCTCTTGCACGCCCCTCTCGTTTTTTAAATAATTCTGCACCACCAAATTCAAGGTATGTGCAAAACATGGGACGTGCTGGAATTTGCCCATATTTAATGCACACACAATATTGCTGGCGTTGTCCGATGCCACAAATCCACAGGAGAGTCCAATTGGGGTAAGCCATTCCGCGATGATCTTCCTCAATTGCCGTAAGAGGTTTTCAGCTGTGTGCGTATTCTGGAAACCGGTGATACAAAGCGTAGCCTGCCTAGGAAAGAGTTGGCGATTGCGAGATGCTGCAAATGGTGCCGCCGCTGCTGTTCTTGCGGCGGGAGTCCATACATCTACCCAGTGGGCTGTCACAGTCATATAGTCCTGACCCTGCCCTGCTCCACTTGTCCACATGTCCGTGGTTAAGTGGACATTGGGTACAACTGCATTTTTTAGGACACTGGTGAGTCTTTTTCTGACGTCCGTGTACATTCTCGGTATCGCCTGCCTAGAGAAGTGGAACCTAGATGGTATTTGGTAACGGGGGCACACTACCTCAACAAATTGTCTAGTTCCCTGTGAACTAACGGCGGATACCGGACGCACGTCTAACACCAACACAGTTGTCAAGGCCTCAGTTATCCGCTTTGCAACAGGATGACTGCTGTGATATTTCATCTTCCTCGCAAAGGACTGTTGGACAGTCAATTGCTTGGTGGAAGTAGTAAAAGTGGGCTTACGACTTCCCCTCTGGGATGACCATCGACTCCCAGCAGCAACAACAGCAGCGCCAGCAGCAGTAGGCGTTACACGCAAGGATGCATTGGAGGAATCCCAGGCAGGAGAGGACTCGTCAGAATTGCCAGTGACATGGCCTGCAGGACTATTGGCATTCCTGGGGAAGGAGGAAATTGACACTGAGGGAGTTGGTGGGGTGGTTTGCGTGAGCTTGGTTACAAGAGGAAGGGATTTACTGGTCAGTGGACTGCTTCCGCTGTCGCCCAAAGTTTTTGAACTTGTCACTGACTTATTATGAATGCGCTGCAGGTGATGTATAAGGGAGGATGTTCCGAGGTGGTTAACGTCCTTACCCCTACTTATTACAGCTTGACAAAGGCAACACACGGCTTGACAAATGTTGTCCGCATTTCTGTTGAAATACTTCCACACCGAAGAGCTGATTTTTTTGGTATTTTCACAAGGCATGTCAATGGCCATATTCCTCCCACGGACAACAGGTGTCTCCCCGGGTGCCTGACTTAAACAAACCATCTCACCATCAGAATCATCCTTGTCAATTTCCTCCCCAGCGCCAGCAACACCCATATCCTCCTCATCCTGGTGTACTTCAACACTGACATCTTCAATCTGACTATCAGGAACTGGACTGCGGGTGCTCCTTCCAGCACTTGCAGGGGGCGTGCAAATGGTGGAAGGCGCATGCTCTTCACGTCCAGTGTTGGGAAGGTCAGGCATCGCAACCGACACAATTGGACTCTCCTTGTGGATTTGGGATTTCGAAGAATGCACAGTTCTTTGCTGTGCTTTTGCCAGCTTGAGTCTTTTCATTTTTCTAGCGAGAGGCTGAGTGCTTCCATCCTCATGTGAAGCTGAACCACTAGCCATGAACATAGGCCAGGGCCTCAGCCGTTCCTTGCCACTACGTGTGGTAAATGGCATATTGGCAAGTTTACGCTTCTCCTCCGACAATTTTATTTTAGATTTTTGAGTCCTTTTTTTTACTGATATTTGGTGTTTTGGATTTTACATGCTCTGTACTATGACATTGGGCATCGGCCTTGGCAGACGACGTTGCTGGCATTTCATCGTCTCGGCCATGACTAGTGGCAGCAGCTTCAGCACGAGGTGGAAGTCGATCTTGATCTTTCCCTATTTTTGGAACCTCAACATTTTTGTTCTCCATATTTTAATAGGCACAACTAAAAGGCACCTCAGGTAAACAATGGAGATGAATGGATACTAGTATACTTATGGATGACGAGCGACTGCCGACACAGAGGTAGCTACAGCCGTGGACTACCGTACTGTGTCTGCTGCTAATATAGACTGGATGATAATGAGATAAAATTAAAATATATATATATATCACACTAGTACTGCAGCCGGACAGGTATATATTATGTAATGACGGACCTGCTGGACACTGTCTGTCAGCACTGTGCAGACTCCTAAAGTAAGCTACTAGTATCAAGAAGATAGAAAAAAAAAAACACGGGTAGGTGGTATACAATTATGGATGGACGAGCGACTGCCGACACAGAGGTAGCTACAGCCGTGGACTACCGTACTGTGTCTGCTGCTAATATAGACTGGATGATAATGAGATAAAATTCAAATATATATATATATCACACTAGTACTGCAGCCGGACAGGTATATATTATGTAATGACGGACCTGCTGGACACTGTCTGTCAGACTCAGCACTGCAGACTCCTAAAGTAAGCTACTAGTATCAAGAAGATAGAAAAAAAAAAAACACGGGTAGGTGGTATACAATTATGGATGGACGAGCGACTGCCGACACAGAGGTAGCTACAGCCGTGGACTACCGTACTGTGTCTGCTGCTAATATAGACTGGATGATAATGAGATAAAATTAAAATATATATATATATCACACTAGTACTGCAGCCGGACAGGTATATATTATGTAATGACGGACCTGCTGGACACTGTCTGTCAGCACTGTGCAGACTCCTAAAGTAAGCTACTAGTATCAAGAAGATAGAAAAAAAAACCCACGGGTAGGTGGTATACAATTATGGATGGACGAGCGACTGCCGACACAGAGGTAGCTACAGCCGTGGACTACCGTACTGTGTCTGCTGCTAATATAGACTGGATGATAATGAGATAAAATTAAAATATATATATATATCACACTAGTACTGCAGCCGGACAGGTATATATTATGTAATGACGGACCTGCTGGACACTGTCTGTCAGCACTGTGCAGACTCCTAAAGTAAGCTACTAGTATCAAGAAGATAGAAAAAAAAAAACCACGGGTAGGTGGTATACAATTATGGATGGACGAGCGACTGCCGACACAGAGGTAGCTACAGCCGTGGACTACCGTACTGTGTCTGCTGCTAATATAGACTGGATGATAATGAGATAAAATTCAAATATATATATATATCACACTAGTACTGCAGCCGGACAGGTATATATTATGTAATGACGGACCTGCTGGACACTGTCTGTCAGACTCAGCACTGCAGACTCCTAAAGTAAGCTACTAGTATCAAGAAGATAGAAAAAAAAAAAACACGGGTAGGTGGTATACAATTATGGATGGACGAGCGACTGCCGACACAGAGGTAGCTACAGCCGTGGACTACCGTACTGTGTCTGCTGCTAATATAGACTGGATGATAATGAGATAAAATTAAAATATATATATATATCACACTAGTACTGCAGCCGGACAGGTATATATTATGTAATGACGGACCTGCTGGACACTGTCTGTCAGACTCAGCACTGCAGACTCCTAAAGTAAGCTACTAGTACCAAGAAGATAGAAAAAAAAAAACACGGGTAGGTGGTATACAATTATGGATGGACGAGCGACTGCCGACACAGAGGTAGCTACAGCCGTGGACTACCGTACTGTGTCTGCTGCTAATATAGACTGGATGATAATGAGATAAAATTAAAATATATATATATATCACACTAGTACTGCAGCCGGACAGGTATATATTATGTAATGACGGACCTGCTGGACACTGTCTGTCAGCACTGTGCAGACTCCTAAAGTAAGCTACTAGTATCAAGAAGATAGAAAAAAAAACCCACGGGTAGGTGGTATACAATTATGGATGGACGAGCGACTGCCGACACAGAGGTAGCTACAGCCGTGGACTACCGTACTGTGTCTGCTGCTAATATAGACTGGATGATAATGAGATAAAATTAAAATATATATATATATCACACTAGTACTGCAGCCGGACAGGTATATATTATGTAATGACGGACCTGCTGGACACTGTCTGTCAGCACTGTGCAGACTCCTAAAGTAAGCTACTAGTATCAAGAAGATAGAAAAAAAAAAACCACGGGTAGGTGGTATACAATTATGGATGGACGAGCGACTGCCGACACAGAGGTAGCTACAGCCGTGGACTACCGTACTGTGTCTGCTGCTAATATAGACTGGATGATAATGAGATAAAATTCAAATATATATATATATATCACACTAGTACTGCAGCCGGACAGGTATATATTATGTAATGACGGACCTGCTGGACACTGTCTGTCAGACTCAGCACTGCAGACTCCTAAAGTAAGCTACTAGTATCAAGAAGATAGAAAAAAAAACCCACGGGTAGGTGGTATACAATTATGGATGGACGAGCGACTGCCGACACAGAGGTAGCTACAGCCGTGGACTACCGTACTGTGTCTGCTGCTAATATAGACTGGATGATAATGAGATAAAATTAAAATATATATATATATATCACACTAGTACTGCAGCCGGACAGGTATATATTATGTAATGACGGACCTGCTGGACACTGTCTGTCAGCACTGTGCAGACTCCTAAAGTAAGCTACTAGTATCAAGAAGATAGAAAAAAAAAAAAACACGGGTAGGTGGTATACAATTATGGATGGACGAGCGACTGCCGACACAGAGGTAGCTACAGCCGTGGACTACCGTACTGTGTCTGCTGCTAATATAGACTGGATGATAATGAGATAAAATTAAAATATATATATATATCACACTAGTACTGCAGCCAGACAGGTATATATTATGTAATGACGGACCTGCTGGACACTGTCTGTCAGACTCAGCACTGCAGACTCCTAAAGTAAGCTACTAGTATCAAGAAGATAGAAAAAAAAAACCACGGGTAGGTGGTATACAATTATGGATGGACGAGCGACTGCCGACACAGAGGTAGCTACAGCCGTGGACTACCATACTGTGTCTGCTGCTAATATAGACTGGATGATAATGAGATAAAATTAAAATATATATATATCACACTAGTACTGCAGCTGGACAGGTATATATTATGTAATGACGGACCTGCTGGACACTGTCTGCAGAATGCGTTTATAAAAACACCACACGACGAGTGTTTAACTTTTTCAGGCAGACAATCACAATATACTGGTGGTCAGCAGACAATCACAATACTGGTGGTCAGTGGTCACTGGTCAGTCACACTGGCAGTGGCACTCTGGCAGCAAAAGTGTGCACTGTACTTAAAATATGTACTCCTGCTATAACTGCTCCCCAGTCTCCCCCACAATTAAGCTGTGTGAGCAGTGAGCACTCAGCACAGTCAGATAATGATATACAGTATTACATATGATGCAGCACACTGGGCTGAGCACAGATATGGTATGTGACTGTGTCACACTGTGTATCGTTTTTTTTCAGGCAGAGAACGGATTAATTAAACTGGTGGTCACTGGTCACACTATCAGCAGCAAGTAGTACTCCTCCTAATAATATGCTCCCCAAAATTTGTGTCTCTCTCTAGTACTCTAGTCTAAACGGAGCAGACGCCAGCCACGTCCTCTCCCTATCAATCTCAATGCACGTGTGAAAATGGCGGCGACGCGCGGCTCCTTATATAGAATCCGAGTCTCGCGATAGAATACGAGCCTCGCGAGAATCCGACAGCGGGATGATGACGTTCGGGCGCGCTCGGGTTAACCGAGCAAGGCGGGAAGATCCGAGTCGCTCGGCCCCGTGTAAAAAAACCTGAAGTTCGGGCGGGTTCGGATTCCGAGGAACCGAACCCGCTCATCTCTAGTTCTTATGTGTTTGTATGTGCAGTATGTATGTGTTTGTGTGTATACTATATGTAGGTGTGTTTGTATACTGTATATGGATGTGTGCATGTGTATATGTTTGTGTTCTATATGTGTGTATACGTATGTGTTCTAAGGGTGTGTATGTATGTGTGTGTGGAACCCACCCTTTCCCACCTTTAAATCCTGTGTTTGCCTCTGACAAACATCTGGAACCCCCCCCCAGGAAAATCCTGCGTTTGCCCCTGCTATGGGGCCCACAAAGTTCTAGTTAAGCCCCTGCCTCTATATAATTATGGGGCTGATTCAGAGGTGGACGCTAATGGCACCTCTGCACTTGTACAGAATTATGCAAAAGCTACATGAGGTGTATTAAGTAAAGAAGTAGCCCAGGATTCTGTAATGTGCTGCTGCATCTGAAGGGACAGCACGGGATCATCTGCGTGCACATAGGACATCTAGTAACTCTGAGGTTACTCAGGATGTCGCGGGACCAGATCTGCGCATCTGCAGTACGGTGCCCACTCATGCGCAGATCATTAAACATCAGAGATTTATTTAAATCCCAGAATCAGGCCCTATATCTATAACCAATGTCTCCCCCTATTAGCTAATAACACTGTTCTGTAACATGACTTTTTCTTTTATCTTTGGCCTAATCTGAGCCGGACAGGGCCATGCCAGTTCAGGAGCTCCAACGGCACATCTTGTCCTACCGGCATTACAATATGGATGGGCGAGAGAAAACCTGAGATTTGGGCACTACCATAAGTTGCTATGGACAACAAACTCTTTAGAAGGTTTTCTACATCTCTCCCTTGGGTATTGCCACAATGCCCGATATGTGCTCAGCTGGGCATTGTGGCAATACCCAAGGGAGAGATGTAGAAAACCTTCTAAAGAGTTTGTTGTCCATAGCAACCAATGAGCTTTTAGCTATCATTTATCAAATATATTCTATAAAATGATAGCTAGAAGTTAGAACCTGGTTTGTTGCTATGGGCACTGTACGGGGGTCACTGGGATGCTCCTTGTATTGAATATCTGTCACTGGAATGGTAGACAGAGGCATTGTGATTTATTTTCTCTTTTACACTGCAAGGAAAAATGTGAGACCAGTGGGTGTTTAGCAATGGATGAGACCCCAGTAAGAATTATCTATTTTATAATGACCTTTTACCAAGTTGGTGCTAATCTTTGTAATTCCCTGTTGTTGGATTAAGTAGTAGTAATCATTTAATGTGTGTACTTGTCACCCTGGTGTGCTGCTTACCAGTGCAATACCTCACCCACTGGTGTGATCTCCACCTCCTGTGACAGGATCCTCCTGCTGGTGCTGTGACTGACTACCAGTGCAATACCTCACCCACTGGTGTGATCTCCACCTCCTGTGACAGGATCCTCCTGCTGGTGCTGTGACTGCCTACCAGTGCAATACCTCACCCACTGGTGTGATCTCCACCTCCTGTGACAGGATCCTCCTGCTGGTGCTGTGACTGCTTACCAGTACAATACCTCACCCACTGGTGTGATCTCCACCTCCTGTGACAGGATCCTCCTGCTGGTGCTGTGACTGCCTACCAGTGCAATACCTCACCCACTGGTGTGATCTCCAATTCCTGTGACAGGATCTTCCTGCTGGTGCTGTGACTGCCTACCAGTGCAATACCTCACCCACTGGTGTGATCTCCACCTCCTGTGACAGGATCCTCCTGCTGGTGCTGTGACTGCCTACCAGTGCTATACCTCACCCACTGGTGTGATCTCCACCTCCTGTGACAGGATCCTCCTGCTGGCGCTGTGACTGCCTACCAGTGCAATACCTCACCCACTGGTGTGATCTCCACCTCCTGTGACAGGATCCTCCTGCTGGTGCTGTGACTGCCTACCAGTGCAATACCTCACCCACTGGTGTGATCTCCACCTCCTGTGACAGGATCCTCCTGCTGGTGCTGTGACTGCTTACCAGTACAATACCTCACCCACTGGTGTGATCTCCACCTCCTGTGACAGGATCCTCCTGCTGGCGCTGTGACTGCCTACCAGTGCAATACCTCACCCACTGGTGTGATCTCCACCTCCTGTGACAGGATCCTCCTGCTGGCGCTGTGACTGCCTACCAGTGCAATACCTCACCCACTGGTGTGATCTCCACCTCCTGTGACAGGATCCTCCTGCTGGTGCTGTGACTGCTTACCAGTGCAATACCTCACCCACTGGTGTGATCTCCAGCTCCTGTGACAGGATCCTCCTGCTGGTGCTGTGACTGCCTACCAGTGCAATACCTCACCCACTGGTGTGATCTCCACCTCCTGTGACAGGATCCTCCTGCTGGTGCTGTGACTGCCTACCAGTGCAATACCTCACCCACTGGTGTGATCTCCACCTCCTGTGACAGGATCCTCCTGCTGGTGCTGTGACTGCCTACCAGTGCAATACCTCACCCACTGGTGTGATCTCCAACTCCTGTGACAGGATCTTCCTGCTGGTGCTGTGACTGCCTACCAGTGCAATACCTCACCCACTGGTGTGATCTCCACCTCCTGTGACAGGATCCTCCTGCTGGTGCTGTGACTGCCTACCAGTACAATACCTCACCCACTGGTGTGATCTCCACCTCCTGTGACAGGATCCTCCTGCTGGTGCTGTGACTGCCTACCAGTACAATACCTCACCCACTGGTGTGATCTCCACCTCCTGTGACAGGATCCTCCTGCTGGTGCTGTGACTGCCTACCAGTACAATACCTCACCCACTGGTGTGATCTCCACTTCCTGTGACAGGATCCTCCTGCTGGTGCTGTGACTGCCTACCAGTGCAATACCTCACCCACTGGTGTGATCACCTCCTGTGACAGGATCTTCCTGCTGGTGCTGTGACTGCCTACCAGTCCAATACCTCACCCACTGGTGTGATCTCCACCTCCTGTGGCAGGATCCTCCTGCTGGCGCTGTGACTGCCTACCAGTACAATACCTCACACCCACTGGTGTGATCTCCACCTCCTGTGACAGGATCCTCCTGCTGGTGCTGTGACTGCCTACCAGTACAATACCTCACCCACTGGTGTGATCTCCACTTCCTGTGACAGGATCCTCCTGCTGGTGCTGTGACTGCCTACCAGTCCAATACCTCACCCACTGGTGTGATCTCCACCTCCTGTGACAGGATCCTCCTGCTGGTGCTGTGACTGCCTACCAGTGTAATACCTCACCCACTGGTGTGATCTCCACCTCCTGTGACAGGATCCTCCTGCTGGTGCTGTGACTGCCTACCAGCACAATACCTCACCCACTGGTGTGATCTCCACCTCATGTGACAGGATCCTCCTGCTGGTGCTGTGACTGCCTAGCAGTGCAATACCTCACCCACTGGTGTGATCTCCACCTCCTGTGACAGGATCCTCCTGCTGGTGCTGTGACTGCCTACCAGTGCAATACCTCACCCACTGGTGTGATCTCCACCTCCTGTGACAGGATCCTCCTGCTGGTGCTGTGACTGCCTACCAGTGCAATACCTCACCCACTGGTGTGATCTCCACCTCCTGTGACAGGATCCTTCTGCTGGTGCTGTGACTGCCTACCAGTACAATACCTCACCCACTGGTGTGATCTCCACCTCCTGTGACAGGATCCTCCTGCTGGTGCTGTGACTGCCTACCAGTACAATACCTCACCCACTGGTGTGATCTCCACCTCCTGTGACAGGATCCTCCTGCTGGCGCTGTGACTGCCTACCAGTACAATACCTCACCCACTGGTGTGATCTCCACCTCCTGTGACAGGATACTCCTGCTGGTGCTGTGACTGCCTACCAGTGCAATACCTCACCCACTGGTGTGATCTCCACCTCCTGTGACAGGATCCTCCTGCTGGTGCTGTGACTGCCTACCAGTGCAATACCTCACCCACTGGTGTGATCTCCACCTCCTGTGACAGGATCCTCCTGCTGGTGCTGTGACTGCCTACCAGTGCAATACCTCACCCACTGGTGTGATCTCCTCCTCCTGTGACAGGATCCTTCTGCTGGTGCTGTGACTGCCTACCAGTACAATACCTCACCCACTGGTGTGATCTCCACCTCCTGTGACAGGATCCTCCTGCTGGTGCTGTGACTGCCTACCAGTACAATTCCTCACCCACTGGTGTGATCTCCACCTCCTGTGACAGGATCCTCCTGCTGGTGCTGTGACTGCCTACCAGTACAATACCTCACCCAGTGGTGTGATCTCCACCTCCTGTGACAGGATCCTCCTGCTGGTGCTGTGACTGCCTACCAGTGCAATACCTCACCCACTGGTGTGATCTCCACCTCCTGTGACAGGATCCTCCTGCTGGTGCTGTGACTGCCTACCAGTGCAATACCTCACCCACTGGTGTGATCTCCACCTCCTGTGACAGGATCCTCCTGCTGGTGCTGTGACTGCCTACCAGTGCAATACCTCACCCACTGGTGTGATCTCCACCTCCTGTGACAGGATCCTTCTGCTGGTGCTGTGACTGCCTACCAGTACAATACCTCACCCACTGGTGTGATCTCCACCTCCTGTGACAGGATCCTCCTGCTGGTGCTGTGACTGCCTACCAGTACAATACCTCACCCACTGGTGTGATCTCCACCTCCTGTGACAGGATCCTCCTGCTGGTGCTGTGACTGCCTATCAGTACAATACCTCACCCACTGGTGTGATCTCCACCTCCTGTGACAGGATCCTCCTGCTGGTGCTGTGACTGCCTACCAGTGCAATACCTCACCCACTGGTGTGATCTCCACCTCCTGTGACAGGATCCTCCTGCTGGTGCTGTGACTGCCTACCATGCTGCTTTGGCCTTGCTTACTACCATTATGGCTAATGCTAACAATTTGCTATTCCCCAGTTTGTGTTGGGCCCCGCTTATAGCTGACTTACTCCAACCTACATGAGGCCACTTTTCATATATTTCCAGGGCCACGTTAAGTTCCCAATTCGCCCCTGACTGGCATGGAAAAAATGTGAATAATAAATCAGAGTAAATGTACCAGGAGGGTATTGACAAGGCATTAGAATGTTATCGGAAGATGGAAACCCTTTTTTAACATTCTCTTATAGTGGGAATTTCTTACCCTGTTTCTAAGAAAAATACATTGTCAATTGTTATTTTAACTTGTTAATTAAGTGAAAGGGAGACATAATATTGTCCAGGAGATGTATCAAGCCGCGGAGAGAGATAAATTTGGTTATTTGCCCAAAATCAAATGATGTTTCTAACTACAGGTATAATTTCATGTACTGTGCTAGATAAGTGACAGAAGATGATTGGATGCTTTGGGCATCTCCACTTTATCTCTCTCCAAGGCTTGATACATATCCCCAAGAGTGCTGTATATAAAATATGTCTCGCTGCTATACAGCAGTCCAGGAGCACCAGCAGGACAGTACAGTTACAGTCATATCAGTAATAATTTGCGGACTCTGTGAAATTAGCATTCAGTAAAGAACGGAGACTCAGTCAACGAATACATAAAACATTTTTTAGTTTATGCTAAAATATAAAAAGTTTATTATGAAGAATATTTATCAAATAATATTTGCGAGACATCTCCGAAAACAGTCAGTCAATAAGTTGCTAAACATTCTTATACATATATGGACTTGGGCAGAGTGATTTGAGAAAAGTGATTGGAGTTTTTTTTGGATAAGAACTCAGCACAATGAGAATCTAAGTACTTAGGATTTGTTTTTTGAAAGCAAGTTTATGAATATATAATAGTATCTTTTATATTACATTGGAAATAAGTTTTTTATGTAGCCGGCCGGCAGATATTATATTATATAAATTGTGTGTATACAATAATAATTTTTAAAAATTTTTTAATATAATAAAATCTACATTGGATTTGAAAAGCGCACTCTCATATTGTATTTTTTCTGGTCTATATTGGGGTAAATGACCTAGTACCCCAGAGAGAGCTGCTTTCAAAACCGACAATTGCAGCGCCAGGAATATTGTGTTGTTAGTTTTGGAGACTGCCCACAAATATTAAACAGACCCTGAATGTATGTATTGGGGACTGCAATGGATATTGGAGATATCTATTGCATTCCTCCTATTGTGATCACAAAGGCAGCCACCAAAAGTTTCTATGGCAGTTGGTAAACTGCAAAACTCACCAATCTCCAGAATGCAAAGTATTTCTGAGCTTGTCCCGGCAGCTAATGCCATTTCTAAATTGGGATCCTTGGGATCCCTCTGCATTACTGTCTGCTCTCACATACGCAGTCTGACGAATGCACATGTGAAGTATCGCAGCCGGGGTCTAAACTCAGAAGTAAAGTGATCGCATTTTACTTATTATACATTGCAGGGACGGACATGAGATTGATATTGATTATGGCATAAAAGCTACACCTCTGGACTCACGAAGAGTCATCCTTCAGCACTCAGGAGAGGAAAACCCCCCTTGGGGGAAACCTCTGGGGAACCATGGCCTCAGGATCACCCTTCCCTCTGGGCATTAAGAGGTGTACTAATAGGGGGATCAGTATGATATCCCAGCGCATGGGATCCCGGTGATCGTAATACTGACGCTGGGATACTGGTGCAAAAAAGGCCGACAGGGGTGAGCAGGGGCGTCAGAACATTTATGGGCTGGGAGGGCAAGATAGATCCTCATTTGGCGCCCCCTGGGGGTGGAGCCACCGGGGAGGAGGAGGCCGTACTATGGGGACAAAATGGAGACAGCACCTTGGTGGGGAGGAGGTGGGAAGAGAGAGGGTGTCTGTCAGGGAAAGAAAAAGGGAGAGAGACTAAGTGTCAGGGAGAGTGAGGGATAGAAAAGGACAGTGGCCCTCATTCCGAGTTGTTCGCTCGCAAGCTGCTTTTAGCAGCTTTGCACACGCTAAGCCGCCGCCTACTGGGAGTGAATCTTAGCTTATCAAAATTGCGAATGAAAGATTCGCAATATTGTGAAAAGACTTCTCTGTGCAGTTTCTGAGTAGCTCGAGACTTACTCTTCCAGTGCGATCAGTTCAGTGCTTGTCGTTCCTGGTTTGACGTCACAAACACACCCAACGTTCGCCCAGGCACTCCTCCGTTTCTCCAGCCACTCCCGCGTTTTTCCCAGAAATTGTAGCGTTTTTTCAAACACTCCCATAAAACGGCCAGTTTCCGCCCAGAAACACCCACTTCCTGTCAATCACATTACGATCACCAGAACGAAGAAAAAACCTTGTAATGCCGTGAGTAAAATACCTAACTGCATAGCAAATTTACTTGGCGCAGTCGCAGTGTGAACATTGCGCATGCGCATTTAGCGGAAAATCGCTGCGATGCGAAGAAAATTACCGAGCGAACAACTCGGAATGACCACCAGTGTCAGGTAGAGAAACAGAGACAAGGAGAGAGAGGAGCAAGAGGAGAGAGAATGTTAGGGAGAGAGAGAGTGAGAGAGAGGAGAGAGTGTTAGGGAGAGAGAGAGAGTGGGGACAGAGAGTGTTAGGGAGAGAGAGCAGAGAGAGTGTTAGGGAGAGAGAGAGGAGCAAGAGTGTTAGGGAGAGTGGAGAGAGTGTAAGGGAGAAAGAGAGGGAGGAGAGAGTGTTAGGGAGAGAGAGAGAGGAGTGAGTGTTAGGGAGAGAGAGAGAGAAAAGAGAGTGTTAGGGAGAGAGAGAGAGGAAAGAGAGTGTTTGGGAGAGAGAGAGAGAGAGAGAGAGAGACAGACAGAGGAGAGAGTGTTAGGGAGAGAGAGAAAGAAGGGGGTGTTAGGAAGAGAGAGAGGTGGGAGAGTGTTAGGGAGAGAGAGAGAGGAAAGAGAGAGAGAGTGTTAGGGAGAGAGAGAGGGGAGGGTGTTAGAAAGAGAGAGCGAGGAGAGAGTGTTAGGGAGGGAGAAAGAGAGAGTGTTAGGGAGAGAGAGAGGAGAGAGAGAGTTAGGATGAGAGGAGAGAGAGTGTTAAGGAGAGTGATGGAGTGAGAGAGACACTATTGTACCTCCCCTGATTACACAGCAGTACAGGAGGCGGGCACTCCTCAGCATTAGGCCATGCCCCCAAAACACCCACGATTCGCGGCAGTTAGGCACTGCTCTGCTGGGAGTGTGGGGTGGGGGAGCGCCGTTGCCTAGTCCCTGTGCTGTACGGAGGTTTGTGATGTGCGGTTTTTAAACTGACCGCACATCGCTCCTCCTGTGTACATTGGCCGGCGCCTCTCATGTTTGGGGGGCGAGCTGCCCCCTTGCCCCACCCATTCCGACACCTCTGGGGGTGAGTAAAGGGGTGTTTTCCCCTCTCCCCATCCCCTTAACCCTCCCTGTCCACAGCCTAACCCTAACCTCGCCCCTTTGTGTCTGACTTTAACCGCAGAGGTGCCTAATCCTAACCTCCGATCCCGCTGCCTAAATCTAACCCCCTCCAGGAGCTATAGGTAATGGGAGGGGTACAATACTTACCTATACCTGCCTGTACTTGCCAAAGGTCAACTGCGTGTAGGCTAAGAGGAAAAGATGAAATAACAGGGGTCTCATTCCGAGTTGTTCGCTCGGTAAAAATCTTCGCATCGCAGCGATTTTCCGCTTAATGCGCATGCGCAATGTCCGCACTGCGACTGTGCCAAGTAAATTTGCTATGCACTTAGGAATTTTACTCACGGCATTTTCATCGTTCTGGCGATCGTAATGTGATTGACAGGAAATGGGTGTTACTGGGCGGAAACAGGCCGTTTTATGGGCGTGTGGGAAAAAACGCTACAGTTTCCGGAAAAAACGCGGGAGTGGCTGGAGAAACGGGGGAGTGTCTGGGCGAACGCTGGGTGTGTTTGTGACGTCAAACCAGGAACGACAAGCAGTGAAATGATCGCAGATGCCGAGTAAGTCTGAAGCTACTCAGAAACTGCTACGAGGTGTGTAATCGCAATATTGCGAATACATCGTTCGCAATTTTAAGATGCTAAGATTCACTCCCAGTAGGCGGCGGCTTAGCATGAGCAAATCTGCTAAAATTCACTTGCGAGCGAACAACTCGGAATGACCCCCAACATTGTTAGTGGATGAACAAGCAGAGAGACAAACTGCAGACAGTGGTGTGGTTGTGTAGAGAGAAATATCTCTCTATGTAACTATGTTACTGTAACTATTAAGGACATGGAAAATGCCTAAAATAAGGACAGTTATCCCAAAGGGCCCATTGTTTTTTTATACAATACACACATTGGGGGGATAAGTTCTTTCTTATAGTAATAAGTGGGCACCTTCAGAAAAGTAATTTGACCAATAAATAATAAAAGCTATAAATTGCTAACATTTAGGGGTTAGGTTTGAGTTGCCATTGCTGCAACATTTCAACACTGGTAACGGCACCGAAACTCACAGCCTTTTTGGCCAGATAGGGCTGCGGGCACTTTTGAGCGAGTTTGGGCTATTGTAAAGTGCGGCTGTTGTAAGACAAACTCGCACCTAATTAAATTGACCACTTAGTTGTTAAATGCGATAAAATAGTAAAATATAATGGTGTAATTGTGGGCCTGATTCAGTTGTGGTTGTTAAAGCGATTGTTGCTGCAATCTTTTGCCATTCCCAATTGCATCGCAGTCCACCCTGAGTGAGTCTGAGCAGTCCTAGGCTGAGCAAGTCTCCTAGACACAGAGGACTCTCCAGCAGATACACAGGTCACAATGGGTAATTTATACACGTGCACGGAAAGGTGGTTGAACAGAACTGACATGCCTGTGTACAGTTAGCCACCCCCTTTACCACCCCGAATGCTGACTTCCTGTCAGTCACTTTGCGATGGAATCCTCTATGTGAGTTTGATCGCATCTTGGGGGTAAATCAGAGTTGATCGCAGCAGCATATTTGTTAGCCGTTGGGCAAAACCATGGGGGTAATTCAGATCTAATCGCTCGCTAGCTGTTTTTGGCAGTCCTGCATTCACATAGTCACCGCCCACAGGGTAGTGTATTTTAGCTGTGCAAGTGTGCGATTGCATCGTGCAGCCGAGCGGTACAAAAAGATTTTGTGCAGTTTCTGAGTAGCCCAGGACTTACTCAGCCGCTGCGTTCACTTCAGCCTGTCCGAGACCGGAATTGATGTCAGACACCTGCCTAGCAAACACTTGGGAACGCCACAGTTTTTCCAACCACTCCCAGAAAACGGTCAGTTGACACCCACAAACGCCTTCTTCCTGTCAATCACCTTGCGATCGCCCATGCGAATGGATTCTTTGCACAAACCCATTGCAGAGCAACAAACCACTTTGTACCTGTGTGACGCGCCTGTGCATTGCGGTGCATATGCATGCGCAGTTCTGACCTGATCACAGCGCTGCAAAAAATTCTAGCGAGTGATCAGGTCTGAACTACCCCCCATGTGCACTGCAGGTGTGGCAGATTTAACATGTGCAGAGAGATTTAGATTTGGGTGGGTTATATTGTTTCTGTGCAGTGTAAATACTGGCTGCTTTATTTTTACACTATAATTTAGATTTCAGTTTGAACACACCCCACCCAAATCTAACTCTCTCTGCACATGTTATATCTATGTCCCCCTGCAGTGCACATGGGCCCTCATTCCGAGTTGTTCGCTCGCAAGGCGATTTTAGCAGAGTTGCTCACGCTAAGCCACCGCCTACTGGGAGTGAATCTTAGCATCTTAAAATTGCGAATGATGTATTCGCAATATTGCGATTACACACCTCGTAGCAGTTTCTGAGTAGCTTCAGACTTACTCTGCATCTGCGATCAGTTCAGTGCTTGTCGTTCCTGGTTTGACGTCACAAACACTCCCAGCGTTCGCCCAGACACTCCCCCGTTTCTCCAGCCACTCCTGCGTTTTTTCCGGAAACGGTAGTGTTTTTTCCCGCACGCCCATAAAACGGCCTGTTTCCGCCCAGAAACACCCACTTCCTGTCAATCACACTACGATCGCCTGAGCGAAGAAAAAGCCGTGAGTAAAAATCCTAACTTCATAGCAAATTTACTTGGCGCAGTCGCAGTGCGGACATTGCGCATGCGCACTAAGCGGAAAATCGCTGCGATGCGATGAAATTTACCGAGCGAACAACTCGGAATGAGGGCCATGGTTTTGCCCAACTGCTAACAAATTTGCTGCTACGATCAACTCTGAATTAGGCCCCTTGTGCGCAGTGCAGCTTACACATATGCGCAGTGAAAAAGCATTGAGCCACTTGCATGCAACAGCAGCTTTGCATCCACATCTGGATCAGGCCCCCTGTGCGGTAAGGAAAAGGACTCTAGGAAAAAGGGCCATGTCACCTTTATTATATGCAAAGATAGGGAAATAGTCACTTATTACAGCTCCAATTCACATCATTTATACCATATTGTTCCATGTCATCATTTGGTTATTCTATGGAGGAGATGTATTAAGCTGTGTAGAGTGATAAAGTTGAGAGAGATAATGTACCAGCCAATCAGCTCCTAACTGCCATGTTACAGGCTGTGTTTGAAAAATGACAAATAATAACTGATTGGTTGTTAGTTATTCTTTCTCCACTTTATCATTCTTCCAGGATTAGTATATCTGCCCCCAGTTAATTGATAAAAAGGTCAGCCATTCCACTATCTCCAGAGGAGCGGCTTATCCAGTTTTGACATTAGGGGAAATGAACAGAGAAAAATAGGCTCCCCACTACTACTGTGCACATCATGTGTATAAGGGGCATTACTACTGTTGACATTATGCATATAAGGGGCACTACTGTGGGCATAATATGTATAAGCAGCACTACTGCCGCAGCATTATTTGTAAGGGCCATTGCTACGGTAGGCATTATGTGTATAATGGGCACTACTGTGTAGCGTAACATGACTAGGGGGCGCTACTGTGTGATGTAATGTGAAAAAGGGACACTACTATGTGGCGTACTAAGAATCAGGGGCACTATGTGTGGTGTAATGTGAATAAGATTGCGCTATTGTGTGGAGTAATTTGAATTGGGAGTACTATTGTGTGGCCATGCCCCTTTAATTTTGAGACCACACTCCTTTTTTCATGCAGCTCGCTGTCACTTTAGAAAGTATGGGAGGGATCAAATTTATAGTTTGCAGGGGGGCGTCAAACACCCTAGCACCGCCCATGCCCCCACACCATCTGTATGTCTTATACTGAGTTGCCCCCTTCTGCTTGTTTTGTATTGTCCACTCTCCACCACCAAAGTCTCTGTTTTGTACTGTGCTCTCAATACCCCCCACCACACACACAATTACACAAGTATGGTAACTTACCTCCTACATGTTATCCTCCAGTCCTTACTTCCTCTGTGACCCCTCCCGCCATCTTCAACTGACACTTTACAAATCTCTTTGCCGGTCACCCGACACTCTGCAAATCTCTTTGCCAGAACTTTGCCAGATGATGTTCTAAACACCCAGAATTTCTTGGTCAGACATACTATGTGTATAATTGTACTACTACATTTTGTTGTGTACTTTCATTTTTATTAATTTGCAATTTATCTATTTTATTGACTTTTTCATCTAAATTCAAGATCCTGTCTCATAGAGACCCAAATCATCTGCTCCAGATTTTTTCTTCCCTATGGTTAGGACCATGTTAGTATCATACAATACCCACAGTGTGCAGGTTACAGTCATATTGATAGAGCTACTGTAACTATCCTTTATATTACAACTGAAATTATGTGTAGAAGGGACACTACTACTGTAGGCATTATGTATATAAGGGGCCCTACTGCTGTGTGTATTATGTGTAAGGGCCACTACTACTGTGGGCATTATGTGTATTATGGGTACTACTACTGTGGGCATTATGTCTAAAGTACACTACTACTACTGTGGGCATTATGTGTATAAGGGGCACTACTGCTGTGCACATTGGCCCTCATTCCGAGTTGTTCGCTCGCAAGCTGCTTTTAGCAGCTTTGCACACGCTAAGCCGCCGCCTACTGGGAGTGAATCTTAGCTTATCAAAATTGCGAACGAAAGATTAGCAAAATTGCGAATAGACACTTCTTAGCAGTTTCTGAGTAGCTCCACACTTACTCGGCAACTGCGATCAGTTCAGTCAGTTTTGTTCCTGGTTTGATGTCACAAACACTCCCAGCGTTCGGCCAGACACTCCTCCGTTTCTCCAGCCACTCCCGCGTTTTTCCCAGAAACGGTAGCGTTTTTTCGCACACACCCATAAAATGGTGACAGATATGTAAATTTTACCACTCGCCGCTCCGGGAGGCTCCCGTGAACAAGCCCAGCGGTGAAACGTACGTCGGGACTGACGTCATTAAGGACGTCATGCGGCCACGCCCCCTATCCACGGGCAGGGTAGCCGCTGCACCTCGGAGCGTGTGAGAGGTGTTTGAGGACGGTGGGAAGCAGGCCATGCTGAAGGAGCCGACGAGACCAACAAACGCCGGCATCCAAACGGGTTCGGAGCGGCGAGTGGTAAAATTTACATATCTGTCACCATCCAGTACTCGTACATGGCTCCTGTACCCTCCTCCTTTACCTTTTTTGCCCAGGACCAGCATTGATATTCATACCTAGGTGCACACATTATCACCGAGGTACTTCATTAATACATATGTTGTTCCTTGCGGCTATGCCCTTTCTTTTTGCTTTGGGCAGCCGCTGCACCATTATATGTATAAAAGGCATGTGAGGTCAGGTGGAAGCTGGCAACACTGAACGAGGGGAGGAGTTTGATAAATGCCGGCATCCAAATGGTTTTTGAAGCAGTGAGTGATAAAGTATTATACATATGTCACTCCCCAGTATACATATACAGCTATCTTTTCCTCTGCCTTCTCCTCTGCTTTTTCCTCCCTCCTTTTACATTAAATACCCAGGACCATTAGTTGGGTCCAAGGTTCACTTTTATACATCTCTCATTACTAGTGAGGTGCCTTACCACATTGTTGCATATGTTGCACTTGTCTTATTAAATGAACTGTTCTAGGACTGCCCATTCTTATATTGATATATATGCTGCATTCTTTCTTGCAATCTTATTAAAGAATTTGCTCTAGGACAGCTTATTTTTATATATTGATACATATGCTGCACTTGTCTTGAAAAAGACGATGTTTTAGGACTGCCCATTTTTGCTGACCAGCATTGTTTTAGTGACAATTTCCCTATAAGATCTACTTTATGATCTGATGAATATCAATCAGTATAATGTGTTACATATGTTGCATTTGTCTTGAAAAAATTATTTTGTGTTAGGACTATCCATTTTGTGCTACATATGTTGCATTTTGTCTTGTAAAAGACTCTGTCTTAGAATTGTTCATTTTGCTGATTAGCACTTTTTGAATAGTGTCAAAATTCCTCATAAGATCTAATTTATGATTGATTGATTGATATTAAATCAGCCTAATGACCTTGAAATTGACACTGACCTACTGCAGGTGATCTAATGAATCATTTTGTCTGCAGACTAGATGCCTGAGGATATTCCTTCCTGATCTATTATTTAAATGAAATGCAGGTGAAATCCTATTTTGCATGTCTCTACATTAACTATTACTATAACTGCTAATTTCTGTTTGACTAGTCGATGAGATTACCAATATCATATGGATGATACAATAGTAATTAACAGCGACCCTTTTTGAAACACCAGCATCTTAGTTTTCTTTCTTATCTTTTTCCCCTCTTTATCTTTCTCCTTGTTTCTTTGTCTTTTTCTATCACTCTCTCATCTGGTTGACAGCAGTGCTGGAAAGGGCCTTGTCCTCTCCAAGCGTACAATTTGCTGTCACAACAGAAAGCAGAAGTGCTCCTGTCTTCTTTCCTTTTTTCTCCCCCACCCCTAGGGGGAAGAAAAATTTCTGCATCTAATCTCTGCATTTAATTCCACTTCACTTCTAAGACAGCTCTGGGTTCTCCTTTCCAACACTCTCTCATCTGGAAAAGCCTGGGGGCAATTTTTTCCAGTGACGTTAGCAGGCTCAGTACAGACAGCAGAAGTGGGTTCTTCTTCCTTCATATATCATCTTTTACTATTCAAGGTCGTACTATCCTGAAAGTAGCCCGATCTTCAACCTCGGAAGCTGATAGGATAGACCTGGTTAGTACTTTGAAGGGGGACCGCTTGGGAATACCAGGCACTGTGGATATCACCAAGATGATCACCGTAATGCTCATTTAACACTGGTGGAGCAGTCCTTTACTACTCACTCTTACTTATATTTTCACCTTTCTATTTGTGTATTGTATTATAGATAGAAATATTTGGACCATAATTGGTCGATATTTTAAGGAACAGAATAAATGTTAAGTTTTAGATTATCCATTTTCACATCATCATACTGTACATCATGATCTAATATCATTAGAATTTTCAGTATTGAGTGCTCCCAAAAAAGATTTCTTTTGTCTTTTCTTTCCCCTTTTTGTGGGGAAAGGATACTGCCTGAGAATTCTTTGTGGGAAACTGCAGTCTCTTGTCTGGAGATTCCCGCTCTTTTTCTTCATGAGAGGAGGGAAATTTACCTCAGCTTTCTTCCCCTTAAACATGTGTACCCTTGTGTCAGGGACAGATGAGTCATCAGTGATATGCAAATCATCTTTTATTACAATAATCATATATTGAATACTTTTCTGCCATTTTGGCTGTAACTTTGCATTATCGTAGTCGACACTGGAGTCAACCTCTGTGTCGATATCAGTGTCTATTATTTTGGATAGTGAGCATTGTGAGACTCTGAAAGTCTCTGTGACATAGTGACAGACATGGGTAGATTTCCTGTCTGCTCTCTAATCTTTTGTGCAATAAATTTACCTCAGCACTTTATTTCACATATCCAATCAGGTGTCGGCGTTGTCGACAGAGACACCCCTCACACACACATTTGCTCCATCTCCTCCTTAGGGGAGCCTTTTACCTCAGACATGTCGACACACACGTACCGACACACCACACACTCAGGGAATGCTCATCTGAAGACAATTCCCCCATAAGGCCCTTTGGAGAGACAGAGAGAGAGTATGCCAGCACACACCCCAGCGCTATTATCCCAGGAATAACACAGTAACTTAATGTTAACCCAGTAGCTGGTGTTTATATAGATTTAGCCTAATTATGTGCCCCCCCTCTCTTTTTACCCTCTTCTACCGTGTAACTGCAGGGGAGAGGCTGGGGAACTTCCTCTCAGCGGTGCTGTGGAGAAAAAACATGGCGCTGGTGAGTGCTGAGGAAGAAGCCCCGTCCCCTCGACGGCGGGCTTCTGTCCCGCTTTCATGTACAATTTTGGCGGGGGCTCATGCATATATACAGTGCCCAACTGTATATTATGCAACTTTTGCCAAAGAGGTCTCTAATTGCTGCCCAGGGCGCCCCCCCCCCCCTGCGCCCTGCACCCTTACAGTGACCGGAGTATGTGGGTGTAGTGTGGGAGCAATGGCGCACAGCTGCAGTGCTGTGTGCTACCTCATATGAAGACTGGAGTCTTCTGCCGCCGTTTTCGAAGTCTTCTTGCTTCTGTCACCGGCTTCTGTCTTCTGGCTCTGCGAGGGGGACGGCGGCGCGGCTCTGGGATCGGACGACCAAGGGTGCGATCCTGTGTACGATCCCTCTGGAGCTAATGGTGTCCAGTAGCCTAAGAAGCAGGACCTATCTTCAGTGCGTAGGGCTGCTTCTCTCCCCTCAGTCCGACGTAGCAGAGAGCCTGTTGCCAGCAGATCTCTCTGAAAATAAAAAACCTAACAAAATACTTTCTTTTTAGCAAGCTCAGGAGAGCTCACTAAGTAGCACCCAGCTCGTCCGGGCACAGATTCAAACTGGGGTCTGGAGGAGGGACATAGAGGGAGGAGCCAGAGCACACCAGTATCCAAATTCTTTCTTAAAGTGCCCTGTCTCCTGCGGAGCCCGTCTATTCCCCATGGTCCTTACGGAGTCCCCAGCATCCACTAGGACGTTAGAGAAAACAAAAAAGACTATCCTTAAGCATAGTACTAGTTTAAGTACAATAACATGTCCATGAGTCAACCACTTTTCCAATTTTCCTTAAACCAAATACTTTAAAATGTATCAATTTACCATTTGTCTATTTTATTTACTTTTTCATCCCAAAGCCACGATCCTGCCTCATAGAGACGTATCTGCATCCCCTGTATGTGTGCTTATCCTCCATACTGCCCTCTTTATTCCTGTAATGCTACATTTTTATTCCTAAATATGTCATTCCTTCCTGAACTTCTCCTAATTATGTGTCCTTGTACCTGTATTCCCTGTTCTGTCTATCTTGTCTTGCCTTTCAGCGGACTATACTGCACTCTGTCTTCCTTACCCCCCTCCATCATACCCTGCTATGTAGGACTCACCTCCTCCTACCTGTCTTCCTGCATGGTGACTGGAAACTTCAGTAGCTGTAGATAGAAAGTTACAGGAAGAAGCATTGTGATGTCACTGGCTAGTGATGTCACAGGCTAGTTGTGATGTCACAGTAACAGCAGCAAAGCTACCAAGTTACAGCTATCTTACATATACATTTTATACATCAATTACAACTGGATTTACATGAATTTCTAGTTTAAAAAAAATGAGACTAGTGTAGAAAATGAAGTATAAGGCAATGTTGTACAGAGTGCCTCAATATATAGGTAAAGGGGAAATATAAGTGACAGGAATTTCTAGACTAAATCACCACTTATATTTTATAGGGAAATAAAGCTCTTTAACTAAAGGTGTGTACACACGGTGAGATTTTTTCTTAAGATTTTGACTATATAGTCAAAATCGTAAGAAAAGTTAGTGCAGATCGCAAGGTGAAAGTCACCTTGCGATCCCGATGCGCGGTCCCGCCAGGTCGGCATCGCAAGAAAAGATAGGCTGTGCAGGCAAGTCAATCCTTGCTAGATCGGTGTACTATCTAGTTCTTCTCACATGTCAATGACATCTCACATAAGCCAAAATCTCACATAAGCCAAAATCGTAAGCACACATAGTCCATATCTCAAGAAAAGTTAGTCAAAATCTGTCCTATCTGGCCTCCGGGGAGTTCAAGGAAAATCGCAAGTAAAAATAGGACATAGCAAGGATCTCACCGTGTGTACACACCTTTACAGGCTGAATTAATCATTTTCGGGGATTGAGGGATCAGCGTTGAGCGGCCACAGGACGCTCAGACGCTGGCCGGATTACTTCTTCCGGCACCCCAGCACAGCGTGAGAGGTCACTCTGCACCGTCAGTCGCCGCTGTGAGCCACCAGGAGAGAGTGGAGGATGTTCCCCAAACAACCACCCACCCCTGGTATATGGTGAGTTATGTGTGCGGGGCGGGCAGGCAGGGCAGGGTGAGGGGGCGGCCACATAGTTAAAAGCCAATCCCAGGGTTCCTGGGATTGGCCATTTTTAAATCCCGATATCCATGATTGAAAAAATGGCCCGAGATTGGCTTCCCTAGTCGACAGTAGATAGGTCAACAGTCATTAGGTCGACCACTATTGGTTGACAGTGACTAGATCAACACCTGAAATAGGTCAACATGGTCATTAGGTCAACATGGAATAGGTCGACTTGGAAAAAGGTCGACATGAGGTTTCATTTTTATTTTTGTGTTTCTTCGTAAAGTGAATAGGAACCCCAAATAATGCACCGTATCCACTTGCCGTGCTTCGGGCAAGGTGCCTCGCTGCGCTTGGCACACGTTACTATTCCCAATCGTAGTCCATGTGGATCGTAAAGTATAAAATAAAAATTAAAAAAGGGAAAAACTCATGTTGACCTTTTCATGTGTCGACCTTTGTCATGTCAACCTAATGCATGTCGACTAATAGTGGTCGACCTAATGAGTGTCAACCTAAAGACCGGATCCCATATATCAGCAGATACATAAATAACGCAGGTATATATTTTAGCACAAGACGATCCCATATTATCTCTTATATAATAGCCCTTCTGTGCCTGGCCCTCTAACGCTGGGTGGAGTCACAGCACTGGGCGGAGTCAGCTGCACAGGGAGTCACACCATGGCCTGTGCCAGTAGACCACTACCTACAGTTTGAGAGGTACCCCTCCCTCCTGCAACCTCAGCGCCACCTAACACATCCAGCCAGTGGGGGGGTCATGTTGTCCGGGAGCTGGCGTCTGCACATACGGAGAACCCTGACACTGCAAGCACCACGCTCCACTATGCCTGCCGCCTGACATCCTCACAGCGGGGCTGCGGGCACGAGCGGCTCCTTCCCCGGGAACACCCACACCTGACTTACACCCGCAGCCCACACCCGGGACCCCTCCCTCCTGCAACCCGTCACCTGATAACACATCCAGCCGGTGGGGGGTCATGCTGGCCGGGAGGCGGCATCTGCGGAACGGTACACGACCACACACTGCCCAAGCCTGACACTGCAAGCACCGCGCTCCTTACTGTGTGCCTGCGTTACGTGTATAGAATCTGGATTAGACGCTCGGGTCCCCAGCCCCGCGGTGTGGATGTCAGGTGCGAGCAGGCGTCAGACATGCACACCGCAGGGCTGGGGACACGAGCGGCTAATCCAGAATCTATACACCGAACCCAGGCACACAGTGTGTAGGCATGCCGGGGCTCACAAAGGGTAGCAACAAGTGCAGCGGGACGGGGCCAGCGCAGGGCAATGCTCACTTTACAGCTACCACTCACCACCCTCCCGCTCCAAACGTCTCTAGAGCTCCAGGCAGCAGGCAGGGAGATAGCATAGGCTACTGTTACACCCACAAAAAGCACACCTCCCGCATCTGCCACGCCTGAGCCTACACCAAACACCTTACCAGCCCACCCTATTCTCCCTCACACCCAGGAACACTCCAGCTCCAAACTCGCCCAACATGCACGCAGCACGCTCCCTCCCACCCCTTGCACACGCAAAACCCCTTCCCCATCCTTGCAAACCCCCGACCCAACACCAACGCCTCATGACCGCCTACCCCTCACAACACAGCAACAAACACAACTTGCACACACCCACAACTCCAAAGGACTACAAACCCCACCCACCACAACAACGCACCCGCCTGTCCAACACCTGCCGACCCACGCAAGCCCATCCCCCAACCAAACTAGCCCCATGCCTGCCACCCACCCTCCACAAATACACCACCCCTCCAACACCTCCTGTACCACAACACAACCTTCCCCATCTGCCTAACCCACTCCCCCCCTCCTCTACACACACCACAACCCCCAAAACCCTCCACCATTACCCGCCCCTCCTCCACTCGCAGTACCTCCAGACCCTATCCACGGCACCCCCACACCCCCCCCTCCACCACAACCCACCCCACCCGCGACACCCCCACACCCACTCCTCCTTCACCTGCAGTGGCTCCAGAGTCCAGACCCCACCTGCGGTACCACCACACCAGCCCCTCCCCCACCCGCAGCACCACCGCACCAAACCCTCCCACAGCCGCTGCACCCCCGCAACCCCCCCTCCACCACCCGCAGAACCCCGGACCCCATCTGCTTCTCCCTCGCACCCACCACTCCCCCAACCACAGCACCTACTAGGTGATTCATCAGGCCCTGCGTGCGCTGTTCACACCATTGCAAGGGGTTTCGACCCCTTAACCATTGCACGCCCTTTGTCCGTGCAATATTTAACCACTCACACAATTATGATTGGAGGTAATACTCCATATAATAAGGGCGTGCAAGGGTTAAGGGGGCGTAGCCCTTACGACGGTGTGAAGAGCGCCCGTAGGGCGCGATGAATCACCTAGTTGATGATAATTGCTGCAAAATGCGATATTGATGATTTTAAAATGTATAAAAAAACTGAACATAAAAATAAACAACTTCAGCACACGTATGATGTTTTATTTGTTTGCGTTCCATAGTCATTTTTATAATAACAATTATTATTTTTCTCGGGGTTGCTGCCAAAAGACAACTAATAAATGCTTAGAATAAGAGAAGAGAAAAGGACTGTCCTTCACATGGCACATGGGGGGCCATTCCGAGTTGTTCGCTCGTTGCCGATTTTCGCTATGTTGCATTTTGCTGGTAAATGCGCATGCGCATGGTACGCAGCGCGCATGCGCTTAGTTATTTAACTAAAAACTTAGCAGTTTTGCTGGTGTTCGTGCGGCGCTTTTCAGTCGCACTGCTGATCGGTGAGTGATTGACAGGAAAGGGGCGTTTCTGGGAGGTAACTGAGCGTTTTCCGGGAGTGTGCTAAAAAACGCAGGCGTGTCAGGGAAAAACGTGGGAGTGTCTGGAGAAACGCAAGAGTGGCTGGCCGAACGCAGGGCGTGTTTGTGACATCAAATCAGGAACTAAACGGACTGAGGTGATCGCAATCTAGGAGTAGGTCTGTAGCTACTCAGAAACTGCAAGAAAATATTTAGTAGCAATTCTGCTAATCTTTCGTTCGCTATCCTGCTAAGCTAAGATACACTCCCAGAGGGCGGCGGCCTAGCGTGTGCAATGTTGCTAAAAGCAGCTAGCGAGCGAACAACTCGGAATGAGGGCCATGATTTTAAAATGTGTCAGGGGGAGATGAATCAAGCTTTGGAGAGAGATAACGTGGAGTAGTCGTGCAAAGGAACCAACAAGCACCTTCTGCCCTTTGATGTAGCACAGTCTTTGAAATGAAGGTTAGATGCCTACTGGTTGCTTCGGGTAACTACTCCATGCTATCTCTATCCAAGGCTTGATACATCGCCTCGTCCGGTAGTAATGAGTACACCTGTGCACCTGCTGGTGACCTGGACAACATTAACTAATTTGTTAGCAGATGGGCAAAACCATGGTGGTCATTCCGAGTTGATAGCTCGTTATTTTTTTTCGCAACGAAGCGATTAGTCGCTAATGCACATGCGCAATGTCCGCAGTGCGACTGCGCCAAGTAAATTTGCTATGCAGTTAGGTATTTTACTCACGGCATTACGAGGTTTTTTCTTCGTTCTGGTGATCGTAATGTGATAGACAGGAAGTGGGTGTTTCTGGACGGAAACAGGCCGTTTTATGGGTGTGTGTGAAAAACCGCTGCCGTTTCTGGGAAAAATGCGGGAGTGTCTGAATAAATGGGGAGTGTCTGGGCGAACGCTGGGAGTGTTTGGGACGTCAAACCAGGAACGAAACTGACTGAACTGATCGCAGTTGCTGAGTAAGTGTGGAGCTACTCAGAAACTGCTAAGAAGTGTCTATTCGCAATTCTGCTAATCTTTCGTTCGCAATTTTACTATACTAAGATTCACTCCCAGTAGGCGGCGGCTTAGCGTGTGCAAAGCTGCTAAAAGCAGCTTGCGAGCGAACAACTTGGAATGACCACCCATGTGCACTGCAGGGGGGGGGGGCAAATATAACATCATACCTCCCAACATGACCCTCTCCAGGAGGGACACAATGCTCTGCTCTTTGACTTTTTTCTTAATTTGTGATTGCCATCACCTGTGTTGAACAGGTTCATGTATAAGAAAGTTGTTTCAACAAGGGAGAGGGTCATGTTGGGAGGTACGCATAGGTGTGCGCAGGGGGGGTGCCTGGTGCGCACAGGCACCCCCTAATGTCTGGCACCCCGATCTCACATGCCTGATGCAGCGATCGCCGAGCAGGCTGATTACTGTCCTCTCTGCGCTGCAGGACCTCATTACCGACCGGACGCCTGGGTAAATCAAGGGTGCCGGCTTTCAAATTCCCAACTCCACCTCCACCTCCATATACAAAAACAGTGTGATGTAACGTTATTACGTCATGCTGCTCGCATGCCCACCCGTCACACCCACACCTCCCTCTTTCTATGCTGTGCCAACGCCAGCCACTGATGAGGAGCAGCATGCAGCCAGCGTTCCTCTTAGGAAGACAAATTCAATACTGGCAGGCAGTCGGCAGCAACATTGACACGTCACTCGTTTTTCCAGCAGCGGCAATACTAGTCTGCGACTGTCATTGTCAGTGAGTGACTGACTTGTAAGTAAGCTGTTGCAGCTTGCAGGGGAAAGAGAGGGGAAGCCAGACCAGGCTGAGTAGGAGCACTGTAATTGCAGTGAGTGCCATCAGGGGTGTTTGTTTGGTGCACACCGCAACATCTGACAATGTATCTGCTTTATTAGGATTGGTACAAAGGTGGATATTTTATATGCGTTGACCATCAATAGATGGTGCTAGACACGCCCAAAAGGCGGTGCTAGACACACCCCTCCGACGGTGCACCCCCTAATAAAATGTGCTGCGCACGCCAGTGGAGGTATGTATAGCATGTGCAGAGAGAGTTAGATTTGAATGGGTTATTTCTGTGCAGGGTAAATACTGCCTGCTTTATTTCTACTCTGCAATTTAGATTTCAGTTTGAACACACCCCAACCAAATCTAACTCTCTCTGCACATGTTACATCTGCCCAGTGACATGCGGTGAGGTCATAGGCTGGGGAGGCACTGGAAAAAAAAAAAAAATATATATATATATATATATATATATATACTGTGTGTGTGTATATATATATATATATATATATATACTAGGTGATTCATCGCGCCCTACGGGCGCTCTTCACACCGTCGTAAGGGGCTACGCCCCCTTAACCCTTGCACGCCCTTATTATATGGAGTATTACCTCCAATCATAATTGTGTGAGTGGTTAAATATTGCACGGACAAAGGGCGTGCAATGGTTAAGGTGTCGAAGCCCCTTGCAATAGTGTGAACAGCGCACGCAGGGCCTGATGAATCACCTAGTAGGTGCTGTGGTTGGGGGAGTGGTGGGTGCGAGGGAGAAGCAGATGGGGTCCGGGGTTCTGCGGGTGGTGGAGGGGGGGTTGCGGGGGTGCAGCGGGTGTGGGAGGGTTTGGTGCGGTGGTGCCGTGGGTGGGGGAGGAGCTGGTGTGGTGGTACCGCAGGTGGGGTCTGGAGCCACTGCAGGTGAAGGAGGAGTGGGTGCGGGGGTGTTGCGGATTTGGGGGGGGGGGGTTGTGGTGGAGGGGGGGGGGGTTGGGGTGCCGTGGATAGGGTCTGGAGGTACTGCGAGTGGAGGAGGGGCGGGTAATGGTGGAGGGTTTTGGGGGTTGTGGTGTGTGTAGAGGAGGGGGGGAGTGGGTTAGGCAGATGGGAAAGGTTGTGTTGTGGTGCAGGGGGTGTTGGAGGGGTGGTGTATTTGTGGAGGGTGGGTGGCAGGCATGGGGCTAATTTGGTTGGGGGATGGGCTTGCGTGGGTCGGCAGGTGTTGGACAGGCGGGTGCGTTGTTGTGGTGGGTGGGGTTTGTAGTCCTTTGGAGTTGTGGGTGTGTGTGGGTTGTGTTTGTTGCTGTGTTGTGAGGGGTAGGTGGTCATGAGGCGTTGGTGTTGGGTCGGGGGTTTGCAAGGATGGGGAAGGGGTTTTGCGTGTGCAGGGGGGTGGGAGGGAGCGTGCTGCGTGCATGTTGGGCGAGTTTGGAGCTGGAGTGTTCCTGGGTGTGAGGGAGAATAGGGTGGGCTGGTAAGGTGTTTGGTGTAGGCTCAGGCGTGGCAGATGCGGGAGGTGTGCTTTTTGTGGGTGTAACAGTAGCCTATGCTATCTCCCTGCCTGCTGCCTGGAGCTCTAGAGACGTTTGGAGCGGGAGGGTGGTGAGTGGTTGCTGTAAAGTGAGCATTGCCCTGCGCTGGCCCCGTCCCGCTGCACTTGTTGCTGCCCTTTGTGAGCCCCGGCATGCCTACACACTGTGTGCCTGGGTTCGGTGTATAGAATCTGGATTAGCCGCTTGTGTCCCCAGCCCTGCGGTGTGCATGTCTGACGCCTGCTCGCACCTGACATCCACACCGCGGGGCTGGGGACCCGAGCGTCTAATCCAGATTCTATACACGTAACGCAGGCACACAGTAAGGAGCGCGGTGCTTGCAGTGTCAGGCTTGGGCAGTGTGTGGTGGTGTACCGTTCCGCAGGTGCCGCCTCCCGGCCAGCATGACCCCCACCGGCTGGATGTGTTATCAGATGACGGGTTGCAGGAGGGAGGGGTCCCGGGTGTGGGCTGCGGGTGTAAGTCAGGTGTGGGTGTTCCCGGGGAAGGAGCCGCTCGTGCCCGCAGCCCCGCTGTGAGGATGTCAGGCGGCAGGCATAGTGGAGCGTGGTGCTTGCAGTGTCAGGGTTCTCCGTATGTGCAGACGCCAGCTCCCGGACAACATGACCCCCCCACTGGCTGGATGTGTTAGGTGGCGCTGAGGTTGCAGGAGGGAGGGGTACCTCTCAAACTGTAGGTAGTGGTCTACTGGCACAGGCCATGGTGTGACTCCCTGTGCAGCTGACTCCGCCCAGTGCTGTGACTCCACCCAGCGTTAGAGGGCCAGGCACAGAAGGGCTATTATATAGGAGATATATATATATATATATATATATATATATCTATATATACTGTGTGTGTGTGTGTGTGTGTGTGTGTATATATATATATATATATATATATATATATATATATAAAAGTCCAGAAATGAATCGCACACACTTAGCAAATTTCCAGGGGTGCCGTGTCAATACTTTGAAATACACTCATTCCTTGTGTTTACCATAACGGTCAGACACAGGGAGACAAGCACACCACCAAGTAGCAAAGTGAAAAAAACATTTAATTTGATAGCAGCATTATCAGGCCTTTGAAAAAACGTTTTGTACTCATCAATATTCAGTGGAGAAAGTCCATGGTTAAACAAACAGCCATCCCAACGGCCCGTTTAGGTTGTCACACCTTCATCATGGGGTCAGCTACAACATAATGCTCAAACATAAAACCTTATAAAGCAGCAGAATCAGTGTGAATGAAGTACACCTGCTCAACCCTGTCTGCAGGTAATGGAAAGCACCTCCCAATCAATGTGGCAAGCCGAAGTGGAACCAAAGCACCGGGACATAGTTCCCAGTGGCACTGACACTGGTTCCGCTGTACCGGAAGTGACGTCGCGCGATCGCGGCTGTCTACTTCCGCCAGGCTAGAAATCAGTCTCAGGTCATGGGCAATGTCCCAGCACCTAGGCTCGGAGACACAAGGCCCGTCACATGACTTAGGAGGAACGAATCAACACATATAGACAGCTCATAAGTTGTACAGGTCAAAACATGCAAAATAATAACAAAATAAAGTATACTATACAATATATGTTGTGCAGCCTTAGCGTCTACATACACATAAATAAAAAATGAAAAATAATAAAAATAAGAAATAATAATTAGCAAACACTGTCAAAAGATTAACTTCATCATAAGTAAAAAAAAATGTGTTTGCAGATGTCGACGCGTGGGCAAAATGTCAACAATCATATATTGTAAAGGTACTAATACATAATGATAGTAACACATATATGGATGTTTCCAAAAGAGGAAAAAGTAACTCGGAAGATAATATGCTAACAAAAACTAATGCTAATATCATCATAAACAACAAAAATTTCAAATAAATGGGGTCATAATCAGTTCTTCATTTAGACCATCTGGAGCAGTAGAATTAAGTTTGTATATCCATTCGCATTCACGTTGCAGAAGTATGCAGTGTCTATCACCTCCCCTATGCAGTGGAGGAACGTGGTCAATTGGCATACATCTGAAATCCGACATTGTATGACCACACGTTGCAAAATGTCTAGCTACTGGTGGTGTACTGGAATCTAGAACATTAAAGGCCTTCTTTATTGAACTCCTATGCATGGATATACGTTCTTTCATCATACGGATAGTTTTACCCACATAGAGTTTGTTGCATGGACATTGGATGATATAAACCACATAGCGTGATTCACAAGTCAATCGATGTCTTAGAGCAGTGTTTCCCAACCTCGGTCCTCAAGACACACTAACAGTCCTGGTTTTAGTGATATCCAGGCTCCAACACAGGTGACTTAATTAGTACCTTAGTTATTTAGATTTAACCATCTGTGCTGCAGGCTGGATATCACTAAAACCTGCACTGTTGGTGTGCCTTGAGGACCGCGGTTGGGAATGCCTGTCTTAGAGTGTAATTTCTATTGGTAACTGGATGTTTAAATGTTTTTCCTAATAAAAGAAATCTGCAGTTGGCACAACCCGTACACTTATAGGCTCCTTTTTGCAGGGAAAGCCAGTGCGAATTAGTGTTTACACCAGGACTAATGTCAGAAAAGGTAATGCGTTCCTTTAAGTTGCGGCTTCTCTTATAACTGAAGAGAGGTAAATTCTTGCAACTTGGTCCAAGGGTCGGGTCCGCTTGCAGAATGTGCCAATGTTTTACAATGGTCTTCCTAATGAGACCAGAGGTAATGCAGTAAGTTGTAGGAAAAACCAACCTAGTAGAGGTGACATCCTTACATTGTGGAACCAGCAGGCCATCTTGTTTCAGTGATAGACATTTATTAATTGCTTCTGCAACTTCATCTTTACTGTATCCCCGCTGGATAAAATTATCACCCATTTTGTGCAAGGCTGCAGATAGTTTTGAAGGATCAGAAGTAGTTCTCACAACTCTAACAAGTTGTGAATACGGAAGTCCTTTTTTCAGGGGCCGAGGATGAAAACTATCTGCAAATAGTAGTGTGTTTTTATCCGTGGGTTTTTTAAAAAGTTCCGTATGGAAAGTATTATTCTCAAAAGATACCAGGACATCCAAAAATTTAATGCTGATTGCACTGCTTCTGCACGTGAAGGTTATGTTATCAACTTTGTGATTTAATTGCTCCACAAAGGTTTCCAATTCTACTGCTGTCCCTGACCAAACAAAAAACAAATCATCTATATAACGAAAATAACAACTAATAAATTTAGAAAAAAGCGGATCCGACACAATGTGTATAGTCTCAAAATCATACATAAATATATTGGCATAGGAAGGCGCCATGTTTGAACCCATGGCGGTTCCTTGAAGTTGTAGATAAAATGCGTTATTAAACAAAAAATAATTTTTATGTAAAATAATTTCCATAAGCAAAATGAAATAATCAACAGGTGGACCCTTGTAATTAGAGCTAGATGTCACTGCTCTATGCACTGCATTAATACCTTCAGTATGTGTAATATTCGTGTACAAGCTGGTAATGTCCAAAGAGACCAAAAGGCAGTTCACTGGAGGGACCCCAAACTGTTTTAATTTTAACAGAAAATCAGTAGTATCTTTAAGATGGTAAGGATTCTCTAGTACCACAGGTTGTAAAAAGTAATCACAGAACAGTGAAAGAGTTTGACACAAAGAACCTCGTGCCGAGATTATAGGTCTGCCAGGCGGAGAACGGATGGACTTGTGTATCTTAGGTAAAATATACAAAAGAGGGATTTTGGAAAAATCTTGTATCATAAAATTTCTAGTGTGTTCATCTATCCAACCATTGGTATAACCAAGCTCAATGATAGAGTCAATTTCCCTTTTTATATAGACCAGTAGGATCGAAAGACAATTTCTTGTAACATGATTCATTGGACAATTGTCTATCCACCTCCCTGATGTAATCATTCTTGTTAAGTATAACAATACCCCCACCTTTATCAGCGGGGCGTATTACAATTTGTTGGTTATTTTTTAAAGACTGTATTGCCTTGATTTCATCAGTATGTAAATTTTGATAATGTTTTTTCTTACATCTAATTTTGGGTATGGTGTCTCTCTTTACTAGACGTATGAAGGTTTCTATAGCAGAATTGTTGCTTGGTGGGTCAAATGTACTTTTGGCTGAGAAGGGTAATTGTCTAGTGGTATTCGGTATATTACATTGTTTAGAAAAAAAATCCCTAAGTCTAAGTTGTCTATGAAATCTATATAGCTCAGTCTCCCATTGGAAGTCTGATTGTTGGAAAGTCTGCACAAAAGTCAGTCCCTTAGATAACACAGCCTTTTCAGACTCACTAAAATCATAGTCTGAAAGATTAAAGACAACTACTTCCTCTGAGTTTTCGGAAGTCTGTCTGGGCCCCTTCTTATGTTTGGCCCCCCTCGTCTGCAAGGTCCCGTTCTGTGTTGTTTTTGTTGCGTGTGGATGTATGTTCCTTTAAAAAAGACCTTTTGGATGAGGATGACTGATCAGAGTCACTAAGTGAGGTGTGTGACTCTATGTCAGTGAAAGTCTGATTCCGTCTGTATCTATTAAATTGACCACCTCTCCAAACTCTTCTGGTACTTTGATTCAAAAGCCAAGGGTAAACTCGTGAATCCTTGTAGTCATCTTTGACTTTTCTATATTTGATTTTTTTTAAAAGCAATTAATTCACTTTTAAATTTGGATACATTCTCATTCAGTTTGGTGTACCAATCAGTGCTACTGTCTTTTCTCATTGTGTCAGATCCGCCTACCTCACAAGCACTAATATCCAATTTCAGACTATCCATCTCTGTGTTCACTTGCTGTATAACTAATATCATCAAATCAAAGCTGCATTGATTCAGGCTAAGGCACCATTGACGGCAAAATTCTTTGTTATTACGACCAATAGTCGGTTGGTTTTTGATGCGGAAGCCACGTGGAATTAATTTATCCTTATGATATTGTGAAAGTGTCAAGCCATGGAGTTCTAACTCTACAAGACGTTTATTTAATTTCAATAAATCAGAATATATATCATTGGGGCTATCCACCTCAAAAGCCAGTTGTTCTGTGTCTTTAAAGAGTATTTTAGATATATCTTTTTCCAAGAATCGCTTAGTGCCGGTAAGGTCACCCAAATCTGAATCCATGACAGCTGATACAGAGAGGAGATAGTGTAGTACTCACTCAAAAATTAAATAAAAAAACAAAAAAAACAAAATATAACTATATATCAATTTAAACCTTGTGGTGCAATTCATAAAACCAAGCCATATGGTAAAAATAAAAGTCCAGAAATGAATCGCACACACTTAGCAAATTTCCAGGGGTGCCGTGTCAATACTTTGAAATACACTCATTCCTTGTGTTTACTATAACGGTCAGACACAGGGAGACCAGCACACCACCAAGTAGCAAAGTGAAAAAAACATTTAATTTGATAGCAGCATTATCAGGCCTTTGAAAAACGGGTTGCAGGAGGGAGGGGTCCCGGGTGTGGGCTGCGGGTGTAAGTCAGGTGAGGGTGTTCCCGGGGAAGGAGCTTCTCGTGCCCGCAGCCCCGCTGTGAGGATGTCAGGCGGCAGGCATAGTGGAGCGTGGTGCTTGCAGTGTCAGGGTTCTCCGTATGTGCAGACGCCAGCTCCCGGACAACATGACCCCCCCACTGGCTGGATGTGTTAGGTGGTGCTGAGGTTGCAGGAGGGAGGGGTACCTCTCAAACTGTAGGTAGTGGTCTACTGGCACAGGCCATGGTGTGACTCCCTGTGCAGCTGACTCCGCCCAGTGCTGTCACTCCACCCAGCGTTAGAGGGCCAGGCACAGAAGGGCTATTATATAGGATATATATATATATATATATATATATATATATAGATATATATAGATATATATAGATATATATATATCTATATATATATATATATAGTGTGTGTGTGTGTGTGTGTGTGTGTGTGTGTGTATATATATATATATATATATATATATTGCGAAAAACTCCTGCACTCGCATATAAAACAAACAATGGTGGGGTGCTCCTAGTGGGAATCTGTCTCGGCGGGCAGACCCACAATGTATACACAAAGTCAGGGCCGGACTGGCCATCTGGCACTTCTGGCAAATGCCAGAAGGGCCGATGGCCACGTGGGCCGGTCCAGCCGACCCCCTCTTGTGTCACTGAGACACGCTGCCGCTCAGTCCGGCGGCAGCGTGTCTCAGCTGTCAGAAGCTCAGAGCGCGCCAGCGCGGCTATGTCTGGCAGCGTGTAGCGGACTTCAAACCAGCCGCCGGTTCGTGAGCCAATCAGAGCTCGCGGACCGGCAGCCAATCAGGAGCCGCCGCTGCCGATCCGCGAGCTCTGATTGGCTCACGAACCAGCGGCTGGTTTGAAGTCCGCTACACGCCGCCAGACATAGCTGCTGCCTCCCTGCAACACCACAGACCTGCCAACACGCAGCAGCGTGTGCTGACTGTAGCACAATGCTTCTGCTGTTGCTGGCAGGACGGGGGAGCTTCAGAGCTGGGACATCTGTCTGTCACCACTGTTTTGTCCCTAATACCAATCTCTCCCGTGTCCTGTGTTCTGTCATGTCCCTGTCACCCCTGACCTTGCCCTGTCACCCCTGGCCTTGCCCTGTCACTCTTATCCTGGCCCTTTCACCCTTATCCTGGCCCTGTCACCCTTATCCTGGCCCTGTCAACCCTATCCTGGCCCTGTCAACCCTGTGCTTGCCCTGTCAACCCTATCCTGGCCCTGTCACCCCTGTCCTGGTCCTGCCGCCCCTACCCTGGCCCTGTCACCCCCTATCCTGTCGCTGTCATTTCTGTCCTGGCCCCGTCACCCCTGTCCTGGCCCCGTCACCCCTGTCCTGGCCCCGTCACCCCTGACCTGGCCCCGTCACCCCTGTTCTGACCCTGTCACCCCTGTCCTGGCCCTGTTACTGCATACCCCCCAACTACCTTTTGGCAGGTACAGTACCTGCAGTGCCTCCAGACCCCTTCCCAATGCACCACACCTCCGCACCTTCCCCTCCACCACATGCGGCACTCCACCCCTCCCCCACACGCTGTGCCGCCACACACCCCTACACCACCCGCGGCTCCCACTCCCCCGCCCCTCCACCACCCACAGCACCTCCAGACCCCCTCCACCATTCACCCCCCCTAAATGTCTCCCCCCACACCTGCCCCCCCTCCACCCACAGCATCTGCAGACACCCTCCTCCATCCGCGGTCCCCCCCTCCCCCACCCCTCCCCCACCCACGGCACCCCTGCACCTGCTCCTCCGCCACCTGCAGCGCCTCCAGACCCCCTTCCCCATCCGCCGCACCACCCGCACCTGTCCCTCCCCCACCTGCAGTGCCTCTGGACCCCCTACCCCACCCCTGGCACCCCCGCCCCTTCCCATCCCACAGCACCTCCGGAGCCCTTCACCCATCCGCAACATCCCCGCACCTGCCACTCCCCCACCCGTGGCACCTCTGCCCCTCCCCCACCTGCAGTGCCTCCAGATCCCCCCCCATCTGCAGCCCCCACTCCTCTGCCCCTCCCCCACCCGCAGCACTTCCCGACCCTTCCCCATCCGTTCCCCCTCCCGCGCATCCGCTCCCCCCTCCACCCGCAGCATCTACAGACACCCTCCCCCATCCGCAGTCCCCCCGCACCCGCTACATACTGTACATCGTGCCCTGCAGGCGCTGTTCACACCGTCGCAAGGGGCTGCGCCTCCTTCACCATCGCACACTCTTTCATCATGCAATATTTAATCACTAACAAAGGAATGCAGGTAATACTCCATATAATACAATATTGAACCCCAGAAAGGCATGCAAGGGTTAAGGGGGCATAGCCCCTTGCGACGGCGTGAAGAGCGCCCGTAGGGCTTGATGAAGCACCTAGTATATAACAATTCCAAGTGTATTAAATCCAATCTCAGCCAATTAGTCAACCAGAGGATGGGAACAAGACATCGCTGCACAGGGTGTCTCGTCAACCTCACGAAATCACTACAGCCACAGTAGTAGTTGGGGCAGTGCACATGGTTTTGCCCAACTGCTAACAAATTTGCTGCTACGATCAATTCTGAATTACCCCCCATGTGCACTGCAGGAGGGGCAGATATAACATTTGCAGAGAGAGTTAAGGTGCATACACACTGAGCGCTTTTCCCCGCTGCTCAGCGATGTCAGCGGGGGTGAGCGGCGCTCACCCCGCCGTTCATCTACTGTTAATACCAGTAGATAAACGGCGGCTGCCAGCGATGAAGCGGGAGCGTGCATCAGCGCTAACCGCTCATCGTTGGCAGAGCCAACCATAGGCATACGCAAATCAGGCAATTGCCTAGGGCATTTGATATGCCTAGGGACATCAGAAGCTTCTGCTGATTAATGCGGCATGCCTATATTCTGTATGTTGCATTTCATATGCAGATACAGCCACAGTCTCACACAGTATATTGGCATGCTGCATATCAGTTTAATCAGCAGAAGCTGCTTGTGCATCCTAGCCACATAGCAATGCAAATAAGATGCATTTTCATTAAAAAAAAAGGTGCCCGACGTTAGCATTGATGCAAGATTTGTGAGGATACATCTGTATCCAAGCAGAGGCAGATGTCACAGTGTTAGTGGCAGGGTGAGTGCTGTGTGCATGTGAGTGGGTTGGTTGTGCAGTAGTGTTCGGAATATGTGTAAGGAGCATTATGTGTGTCATGTAAAAATGCATTAATAATGTGCAACATATGTGTAAGGGGCACTATGTGTGTCATTATGTGTATAAGGGCATTAATAAAGTGCGGCATATGTGTAGCAGGGTACTACTGTATGTGTGTCATTATGTGTATAGGGGCACTAATAATGTGCAGCAAATGTGTAGGGGGCACTATGTGTGTCATTATGTGTATAAGGACATTAATGTGTCTCATATGTGTAAGGGGCATTACTGTGTGGAATTGTGTATAAATGCATTACTAAAGTGTGGCATTATGTGTATAAGGTGCTCTACTATGTGGCGTTGCAGATAGAAAGGGCACTACTGTGTCGTCTAATGTCAATAAAGAGCAATAAGGTGTGGTGTAATGTGAATAAGGAGCAATTCAGTGTGATGTAATGTGAATAAGGGGCTCTACTGTGAGGAGTAACGTTTATAAGGTAAAGTGATACTACTGTGCGATGTATTATGAATTATGGACACTATCGCAAGATAAAATCTGAATAAAGTTGCAGTACTGTGTGGCGTAATTGGAATTGGGGTTACTATTGTGTGGCCATGCCCCTTCCCAGCAAGAAGATGCCCCTTTTTGGGCTGTGCGTCAAATGTGCGAACTGTTCTTATTTAAAATATAGGGGGTACAAGGACTGCTATGGGTGAGGGGTGATGGTGCTGGGAAAGAAGTGCAAGGTCAGAGGCAGAACCAGCGGTGGTGCTAGGGGGCACCAGCCAAAATCTTGCCTAGGGCATCATATTGGTTAGGGCCGGCTCTGATCGCTGGGGCATACACACTGGGCGGCTTTGAGCTGAAAGCAGCTCCACACACCAAAAGTGACCTACTCTCAGCTCAATACTGGCTGCTTTATTTTTATACTGCAATTTAGATTTCAGTTTGAACACACCCCACCCAAATCTAACTCTCTCTACACATGTTACATCGGCCCCCCTGCAGTGCACATGGATTTGCCCATTAGCTAACAAATTTACTGCTGCAATCAGATCTAAGGGGGTCATTCAGATCTGATTGTAGATGTGTAGGCGAGTAGCTCCCTGGCAGGCCGCTGCTCACTGCGTGCGACATCACGCAGCCGCCACGGCCCACCCCCTCAACGGTCCGGACACGCCCCGTTGTCCGGACCACGCCTCGCCAGCAGCATTCTAACACCATTGGCATGCCCCCTTCCACCCCGCGACCGCCTCTGCCTGTCAATCAGGCAGAGACAATTGCAGCCCTGAGATGCTGATAGCATCTCACTGGGCTCCCGGGGTGCGCACACGCAGTGCAGCCGCTGTGCATGCGCACTCCACAAAGTAATTCAGAATTGCGATCGCTGCCGCTGCAGCGACTCAGTCTGAATTCCCCCTAAATTGGGCCCATTGTTAGGGCTGTGCAAGAAGTGTCAATAGTGATACTGAATGGAACACATATGGCGTCCACTGAACACAGACACTCCGTCACCGGTACTGGCCACATTTTGGGGATGGGAGTTTGGCCACTGTCTTAAGCTTGTGGCTGTAAGCTCCTATGACCACATGTGGATGCAGCATATGTCAGTAAGGCATGAGGGAACCAGGGCCGGATCTAGGGGGGGGGGGGGGGGGGGGGGCGAAGGGGGCGACCGCCCCCCCTAACACAGTCATAGCCACGCCCACTTTTGAGCAGAAGAGAGCTCTCCGAGCCTGAGGCAGAACAATGTGCTGCAGCTTATACCACAGCAGCACAGAGGAGCCAGGAGAGCAAGGTTACAGAGCATTTGCCCCTCACTTGCTGGTGTGTGGGTACTAGGGCTAATAAATACAATTACCCCATAGCACAGTCACATGTACATAGAACAATCACAAAGCTCTATCTCAGTCTCACTCAAAAAGTTCAGTCAGAATTGAGAGAGGAGGAGTTAGGATTGCAGATGGGAGGAGTTGGGACTGTAGAGGGAGGAGTCAAGATTAAACAGTAAACCGCCTCCCCTAAAGAAAAGTCTAGATCCATCCCTGGAGGGAACCCATGTGCAACATATTTTACACACACTCACTAGTATGGAGCTGGTGACTGTGCAGAAGATGGAAAATTCTCCAGAACAGTAGCACAGTCTTTGCTATCTTATAAGCAGGCACCAGCGCCATGTTTTGGGTGTTCTTCATGGAAGCAGACAGGTCACTAATAGGTAAATGTATGAAATGTTGATATGGGGGGAAGCGGTATCAGCGCACGTTATTTGCGCTATACCACTTCCCTCTCCATGTATGATGGTAGCGGTGCCGCCTGTCCATATCGGCGCTGCTGTCTAAAAGATGTATGTATGAACATCGCTGTTCGCTGACCGTTTTGACAGCTGCATGGTGGCGATGCCCATTCACTACAGCAGGGACAGAGCTGACCCTGGCTGTGGTGGCCGTCCCAGCACTAAGCTGGCGCGCTGTGAGCTCAGGGGGACATCGCCGGCCCGCTTCGGCAGACAAGATGTTAGTAGTCTTGTCGATGTCGCTTCCTGCTTCGCCTCGGTAATGTGTGCCGCTATAATACATTTACCTGTAAGTGCTATTACCACCTTGAGGAATGCACCAAAGATATGCTGCCAGAGCCACATGGGTCCCATGTGTACCGCGCACACCCTGTACTCATTATAGATACGCCACTGAAAACCACATTTGCGCTGTTTATTCCAGGCACCTCAGGAGCACGTTTTTGCATCTTCACTAAGGACACTGTTATAACTGGCAGCAGCGAGCGAAGCGAGCCCGCAAGGGGCCGCGTTCCGCTCGCCACCCCTGTCGGGATTGTGTGGTCGGGATTCCAGCGTCGGGATTCCAGCTTCGGGATTTCAACCGCCGGGATCCCGTCCAGCGGGATTTAGTACTGATCCCGAGGAAAGGGTCGGCACTTGTGTGCAGTGCAGAAATCACCAGTAAAATGGTGCTGCGCCCATTTTCCCAGTGATTCATGCATGCACAGTAAGAAAATCACTGGGAAAATGGCCATTGCACCATTTTCCCAGAGTCCTGCGCATGTACAGTAGACTCTGGGACATTGCTAGGGTCCCCTAGTGACCCTAGTGCCCAGAGTCTACGTCACTGCCAGCTAGAGAGGAGGGGGCCCAGTCTGCACACAGGCCTCCTTTTCTCTAAAAGCGTCCCTGGTAACTAGGTGTGTGCCATTGGTGCCTTGCCCACAGCGCAAATGCAGCACACCCGGCATGGCCTTTACACTATGCACTCACTCCAGCCGCCCGCTGCATTCCGCTTCTCGTCTGCCATTCGGCCGCCTCTGTTACAAGTGAGCGCTACCGCTGCCGTCCCCTTCTGGGACTGCAAGGCAGGATCCAATGATCCGCGGCCGCCCCCACTGTGTCTCCAAGGACTCGGGACGGGAGAGACGTGATGACAGCTGTTTCCCATACTGCCCTGTGCCGAGAGGAGCTGCTGCTGCTGTAGTTGGGGGAGGAGGAGCAGACAGTACATGTCAGTCAAGTCAGCCACTGCTGCCTCACACACTCGTACCCTGCAGCAGCAGCCTCTGCGCAGCACACAGGCACAGGGTGTGCTGCAAAAAGGTGCTCAGGTGACTTTTCCCTCACATGCCTTCACTTGAGGATGGTGAGTGTAATATAAAATAAATTGTTACTGCATAGAAATATAATTATAAGTAGAGATTGGTGGGGGAGGTAGAAGTATCAAGAAAGGAAGGTTACGTTATAAATGAAAGAAATTGAAACTGAAGTTGGCATAGGGAGGGTTTTTTTTAATGGGAAGGTAAAGTTATAAATTTAGATAGAGTGAGGCATAGAGAGGGAGCTTGAGGATGGGGGGGGGAGTATAAACCCCTTCTCTATGCCTCACTCCCTCTAAATTTATAATATTTATAAAAACTTCACCCAGGGCCATAACTAGCTATACAATAGTATAATACTTTCTCTCTCTCTCTTGGACTCTGCCTGCCTAATGTGTAAAAAGGGGACTCTGCCAGTCTGCCTACTGTAATGTGTAAAAAGGGGGACTCTGCCTGCCGTAATGTGTAAAGAGGGGGACTCTGCCTGCCGTAATGTGTAAAAAGGAGGACTCTGCTGCTGTAATCTGTAAAAAGGGGGACTCTGCTGCCATAATGTGTAAAAAGGGGACTCTGCCTGCCCTGCCGTAAGGTGTAAACTGGAGCTCTGTGGCCACGTCCCTTCCCCATGAAGCCACGCCCCTATATGTTTGCCACGCGCCTGCAACGCGCAATGACACTGTTTTGTATATTGGGGGGTGGGGGGGGGCGGCGCCAGTGCTGTTTCTATACACACAGCGCTAAAATGTCTAGTTACGGCACTGTCAGATTTCATGCAACTGCGTCGTCCCACCCTGTCCCCCCCATTTTTGATGAGGAGATCCGTTCTGCAGACGTGCATACAGGGCCGGCTCAGGATCTTTGAGCGCCCCGGGCGGCCATAGGGGGCGTGGCTTCATACAGGGGGCGTAGTCAGTTACGCCCCCTGTACAGTAGTAGCGCCGCTGAAACGATGTGCGGTGCGCGATGATGTCATCGCGCACAGCACCGCACCGCACATCATTACAGAAAAGGTCCTCTCCACGAAGGGAAACTAGACGCGTACAGCGGGACAGCGGGCAGCGGGGACAGCAGGCAGCGGGGACAGCGGGCAGCGGCAGCAGGGGGCACAGCAGCAGCGGATCTTGCCGTGGTGCGGCGCCCTCCGGAAGGCGGCGCCCCGGGCAAAAGTCCTGCTTGCTCGTGGCAAGATCCGCTACTGCATGCATAATATAATGTTTAAGTATTTTAAAAAAGACTTTTTCAACTTTATTAAATAAAATAAATTTTAAAAAACAATGTTGTTAACGCTTTGAAGGGAAAATCATCAGTTAAGTGGTTAAGGCACCACTGCGTTTTTGTCCATAGTCCTTATCCAACAACATACAGTACTTAACTACTCTGTTCTCACAAAGGGGAGATGCAGCTGACCAGTGTTAGGGGCGGAGCTACCGAAGACAATGGAGTCAGTTGCTGCCTGGCTCCTGCCCTGAAGGAGTCACCTCCTCCATTGAGTGATAAAACTGGTTGGGAATTATAAATGGTGCTCCAGCCAATCAGCTCCCAACTTCATTTTTAAACACATGACCGTTGGGAGCTGATTGGCTGGATCACCATTATATCATACGCAACGAGTTTGACATTAAAAATGAGTTTTATGGCTTGTTGATAAATTATCCTCACAGCCTGTAAAATGACAGGAGCTAATAGGTTGGATCTCCCCTCTTATTGGGGGAGATGTCCTTCATATCGCCCTCCTAATGTACCCAAAGTAACAAAGTTCATGGAGTTGGGGATTGTTTCCTGTCACAGTTTTACCTTATTTGACACAGAAAGTAGATATGGGTGGATTTTATGAGCTTCAGGTCACATGGGTGCCTTATTTTTGTTTGTTTTTTAAATACAACAAAAGTCCTATCCATGCTTTACATGACATATCAATTATCAGCAGGTTAATGTGCTGTCACCCTGCCCTGGAGAGGATGCATCCCCTCTGCTCACAATTGGTGATTTACCTTGGGTGGGTAACGTTCTAAGGGATTAGCTTCTGTTTGCACAGGAAGGATCTGTAGGAAAGGAGATGACATATTGACATGAATCACATCTGTCATTTCACTGGATCAGGTGATTGAAAGTTTCCTATTCTGACTGGATTTATAAATGATGCAGGTGATGCACCGGTAAGCCTCCTGTATACATGTATCCATAAAGGATGGAAGTGCTCATTGGTGGGAGTGCTGAATGGGGGACTAAGGGCGGCCCCATATCCTTCCCACTCTTTGCCAAAGTTCCACAGGTTTATAATATAATTACACAGGAACAACAGGACTTAACTGCATCAACACAGCCGCACTGGAGTTTGCTTACGCTGCTACGGTTGTAAGTGTGGATGCAATAGACATATATCACCCTCACTTATGTGCGCCTTTTTTCTGAGCATGTGCATGCAAATTCATGGGCCACGGGCACCAGGTGTGGTAGGGTGCCCAGAAGGGTGAGGTGGGTACAAGGGTGACATCAAGGGGGGACTGGCAGCTATCAATGTCAAGTGGCCACATTACAGAAGTTGAGGGGTGTGTGGGGTGGGAGTGTTGTCAGTATTGTGATTGAACTAGTGTCGGACTGGGGCATGAAGGGCTCACCGAGGAATGCCGTGGTAGGGGCCCATGTTTAGGGGTTTGGCCGGCCTCCAGAGCGGGTGTGGCCAGCTGCCTCATTGGTTTGTCTAATCATGAGAGAGTGCATGGGCTGGACCAGTGCCGTAACTAGACGTTTTTTCGCTGTATGCAAGAAACAGGATTGGCGCACCCGCCCTCCCCACACACACACACACACACACACACACACACACACACACACACAATATTTAAAATAGGGCCAGTACGCACAACAAATATATAGGGCCCTGGCTTCATAGGGAAGGGGCATGGCCACAAAACAGTAGTCTCCCTTATTCAAATTGCGCAGCACAGTAGCGCCACTTACACACTTTACACTAGATAGAGCTCCTTTTACACATTACGCCAGGTAGAGCCCCTGTCGCACATTATGCCAGGTAGAGCCCCTGTCACACATTACGCCAGGTAGAGCCCCTGTCACACAGTACGCCAGGTAGAGCCCCTGTCACACATTACGCCAGGTAGAGCCCCTGTCACACAGTACGCCAGGTAGATCCCCTGTCACACATTACGCCAGGTAGAGCCCCTGTCACACATTACGCCAGGTAGAGCCCCTGTCACACATTACGCCAGGTAGAGCCCCTGTCACACAGTACGCCAGGTAGAGCCCCTGTCACACAGTACTCCAGGTAGAGCCCCTGTCACACATTACGGCAGGTATATCCCCTGTCACACATTACGCCAGGTAGAGCCCATGTCACACATTACGCCAGGTAGAGCCCCTGTCACACATCACGCCAGGTAGAGCCCCTGTCACACATTAAGCCAGGCAGAGGCCTCTTTTACACATTACGGTTAATACAGTCCTCTTTAACACAGTATGGCAGATAGAGCCTCCTTTTACACAGTACAGCAGGTAGAGTCCCATTTTACATATTACGGCAGGTAGAGTCACGAGAGATAGGGAGGGAGGGAGGGAGGGAGGGAAAGAGAGATAGGGTTGGGAGAAAGGGAGAAAGAAAGAAAGAAAGAAAGAAAGAAAGAAAGAAAGAAAGAAAGAAAGAAAGAAAGAAAGAAAGAAAGAAAGAAAGATGGCAGGTGAGAGAGAAGAGAGAGGGGGCAGAGACAAACAGAGTGTATGTGTGTGTTTTTTTCTACCTTGCAGGGAGCCCTGCTTCTCAATGAGGGACTACGGAAACCAGTCATCCAGCTGCGGAGGAGGAGGAGGTGGCGACGCCAAGCTGCCTGGGAAGGAGGGAGTGCTGCAGATCTCGACTTGCGGCCGGAGACATACAGCCGCAGCGCCACCCGCTGTAATGGATGCGGCCGGCTGTGGATGAGAGAGGCGGGAGGGGGCTGAGAATGCGGGCACACAGCCGCAACGCTGCCCGCGGTAATAGATGCTGCTGGCGGCTGGAGGTGGATGAGTGAGCCGGGAGGGGGCGGAGAATGTAAGGTAATGTATGTAGTGGTGTGCAGAGCAGAGACGAAGCTGAGCGCACAGCTACATACATTACCGTACATTACATATGATACTGTAGATGCGGCTGCTCTGTAGCAATTTCAGAATGGTTATCTGACAACTTATATAAGGAACAGTGAGAATATGCTCTAATAGCATTCATCTGAATGAATGCCTAATTGCTATAGCCCTATTCATTACAGCAGAGGTGTAGCTAGAACTTTGCAGGCTCATTGACATCTTTTTGAAGGGGCCCCTGTTTCAATGTTTCTAAAGAGACACCTCTGCACAGCAGTTGCTAATTTTATGCCCCATAGAAGTGCGTTAGTTTATTTTATGCCCCATAGTAGTGTCCTAGTTTATTTTATGCCCCATAGTAGTGCCCTAGTTTACGTTATGCCCCATAGTAGTGTCCTAGTTTACTTTATGCCCCATAGTAGTGTCCTAGTTTATTTTATGCCCCATAGTAGTGCCCTAGTTTACTTTATGCCCTATAGTAGTGCCCTAGTTTACTTTATGCCCCATAGTAGTGCCCTAGTTTACTTTATGCCCCATAGTAGTGTCCTAGTTTATTTTATGCCCCATAGTAGTGTCCTAGTTTATTTTATGCCCCATAGTAGTGCCCTAGTTTACTTTATGCCCTATAGTAGTGCCCTAGTTTACTTTATGCCCCATAGTAGTGCCCTAGTTTACTTTATGCCCCATAGTAGTGTCCTAGTTTATTTTATGCCCCATAGTAGTGTCCTAGTTTATTTTATGCCCCATAGTAGTGCCCTAGTTTACGTTATGCCCCATAGTAGTGTCCTAGTTTACTTTATGCCCCATAGTAGTGTCCTAGTTTATTTTATGCCCCATAGTAGTGCCCTAGTTTACTTTATGCCCTATAGTAGTGCCCTAGTTTACTTTATGCCCCATAGTAGTGCCCTAGTTTACTTTATGCCCCATAGTAGTGTCCTAGTTTATTTTATGCCCCATAGTAGTGTCCTAGTTTATTTTATGCCCCATAGTAGTGCCCTAGTTTACTTTATGACCCATAGTAGTGTCCTAGTTTACTTTATGCCCCATAGTAGTGTCCTAGTTTATTTTATGCCCCATAGTAGTGTCCTAGTTTATTTTATGCCCCATAGTAGTGCCCTAGTTTACTTTATGCCCCATAGTAGTGCCCTAGTTTACTTTATGCCCCATAGTAGTGTCCTAGTTTATTTTATGCCCCATAGTAGTGTCCTAGTAGTGTCCTAGTTTATTTTATGCCCCATAGTAGTGCCCTAGTTTACTTTATGCCCCATAGTAGTATCCTAGTTTACTTTATGCCCCATAGTAGTGTCCTAGTTTATTTTATGCCCCATAGTAGAGTCCTAGTTTATTTTATGCCCCATAGTAGTGTCCTAGTTTACTTTATGCCCCATAGTAGTGTCCTAGTTTATTTTATGCCCCATAGTAGTGCCCTAGTTTACTTTATGCCCCATAGTAGTGCCCTAGTTTATTTAATGCCCCATAGTAGTACGTTAGTTTATTTTATGCCCCATAGTAATGCACTGGTTTATTTTATGCCCCATCATAGTGCCATTTTTCATATTATGTCACATCATAGGGCTGCCAGTACACATTTTACAACACAGTTCCCTCAATTCACATTAAGACATATAGTGTCCCCAGTTCATATTATGTCACACTATAGTGGTTCCACTTCATATTATGTAACATTATAATGCCCTCTAGTTATTGTATACCACATTGCAATGAGCAGGTCCAGGGGCATAACTAGATATATTGTAGGTCCCAAAGCAAACGTTTGTAAGGGCCCCTATATATCACCCAATGGTGAAAAATTTATAAAAACACATGTAACTGTGACAGGGAAGATGGCCCCTCCCAGCACTGGGCCCCACAGTAGCTGCACTCGCTGCACATATAGTAGCTACATCCTTGTATATAACACATGTAACTGACAGGAAGGGGCCCCACTTAGCTCTGGGCCCCATAGCAGCTGCACTCCCTGCACCTAGGGCAGCTACGCCCTTGTATGCGTTTTTCAAGTGCCAAGTCCAAAACTCAGGAGTGATTACAGGGTCTACTGTATTCATGAAACAGTGAAAAGTGTGGAGAAGTGAGCCCATGGCAACCAATCAGCTGCTGCGTATAATTGTATAGAATGCATTTTATAAATATTACCTCAACACTGATTGGTTTCCATGGGCAACTTCTCCACTGGCTCACTTCTCCACACATTTCACTGCTTCATGAATAGACCCCTAAATCACTGGAAAAGCTACATTTTGGAAAAGCTGCCCCAGCCATAAGGTAATAATTAGAGATGAGCGCCGGAAATTTTTCGGGTTTTGTGTTTTGGTTTTGGGTTCGGTTCCGCGGCCGTGTTTTGGGTTCGACCGCGTTTTGGCAAAACCTCACCGAATTTTTTTTGTCGGATTCGGGTGTGTTTTGGATTCGGGTGTTTTTTTCAAAAAACCCTAAAAAACAGCTTAAATCATAGAATTTGGGGGTCATTTTGATCCCAAAGTATTATTAACCTCAAAAACCATAATTTACACTCATTTTCAGTCTATTCTGAACACCTCACAATATTATTTTTAGTCCTAAAATTTGCACCGAGGTCGCTGTGTGAGTAAGATAAGCGACCCTAGTGGCCGACACAAACACCGGGCCCATCTAGGAGTGGCACTGCAGTGTCACGCAGGATGGCCCTTCCAAAAAACCCTCCCCAAACAGCACATGACGCAAAGAAAAAAAGAGGCGCAATGAGGTAGCTGACTGTGTGAGTAAGATAAGCGACCCTAGTGGCCGACACAAACACCGGGCCCATCTAGGAGTGGCACTGCAGTGTCACGCAGGATGGCCCTTCCAAAAAACCCTCCCCAAACAGCACATGACGCAAAGAAAAAAAGAGGCGCAATGAGGTAGCTGACTGTGTGAGTAAGATAAGCGACCCTAGTGGCCGACACAAACACCGGGCCCATCTAGGAGTGGCACTGCAGTGTCACGCAGGATGGCCCTTCCAAAAAACCCTCCCCAAACAGCACATGACGCAAAGAAAAAAAGAGGCGCAATGAGGTAGCTGACTGTGTGAGTAAGATAAGCGACCCTAGTGGCCGACACAAACACCGGGCCCATCTAGGAGTGGCACTGCAGTGTCATGCAGGATGGCCCTTCCAAAAAACCCTCCCCAAACAGCACATGACGCAAAGAAAAAAAGAGGCGCAATGAGGTAGCTGACTGTGTGAGTAAGATAAGCGACCCTAGTGGCCGACACAAACACCGGGCCCATCTAGGAGTGGCACTGCAGTGTCACGCAGGATGGCCCTTCCAAAAAACCCTCCCCAAACAGCACATGACGCAAAGAAAAATTAAAGAAAAAAGAGGTGCAAGATGGAATTGTCCTTGGGCCCTCCCACCCACCCTTATGTTGTATAAACAGGACATGCACACTTTAACCAACCCATCATTTCAGTGACAGGGTCTGCCACACGACTGTGACTGAAATGACGGGTTGGTTTGGACCCCCACCAAAAAAGAAGCAATTAATCTCTCCTTGCACAAACTGGCTCTACAGAGGCAAGATGTCCACCTCATCATCATCCTCCAATATATCACCGTGTACATCCCCCTCCTCACAGATTATCAATTCGTCCCCACTGGAATCCACCATCTCAGCTCCCTGTGTACTTTGTGGAGGCAATTGCTGCTGGTCAATGTCTCCACGGAGGAATTGATTATAATTCATTTTAATGAACATCATCTTCTCCACATTTTCTGGATGTAACCTCGTACGCCGATTGCTGACAAGGTGAGCGGCGGCACTAAACACTCTTTCGGAGTACACACTTGTGGGAGGGCAACTTAGGTAGAATAAAGCCAGTTTGTGCAAGGGCCTCCAAATTGCCTCTTTTTCCTGCCAGTATAAGTACGGACTGTGTGACGTGCCTACTTGAATGCGGTCACTCATATAATCCTCCACCATTCTTTCAATGGTGAGAGAATCATATGCAGTGACAGTAGACGACATGTCCGTAATCGTTGTCAGGTCCTTCAGTCCGGACCAGATGTCAGCATCAGCAGTCGCTCCAGACTGCCCTGCATCACCGCCAGCGGGTGGGCTCGGAATTCTGAGCCTTTTCCTCGCACCCCCAGTTGCGGGAGAATGTGAAGGAGGAGATGTTGACAGGTCGCGTTCCGCTTGACTTGACAATTTTCTCACCAGCAGGTCTTTCAACCCCAGCAGACTTGTGTCTGCCGGAAAGAGAGATCCAAGGTAGGCTTTAAATCTAGGATCGAGCACGGTGGCCAAAATGTAGTGCTCTGATTTCAACAGATTGACCACCCGTGAATCCTTGTTAAGCGAATTAAGGGCTCCATCCACAAGTCCCACATGCCTAGCGGAATCGCTCCGTGTTAGCTCTTCCTTCAATGTCTCCAGCTTCTTCTGCAAAAGCCTGATGAGGGGAATGACCTGACTCAGGCTGGCAGTGTCTGAACTGACTTCACGTGTGGCAAGTTCAAAGGGCATCAGAACCTTGCACAACGTTGAAATCATTCTCCACTGCGCTTGAGACTGGTGCATTCCACCTCCTATATCGTGCTCAATTGTATAGGCTTGAATGGCCTTTTGCTGCTCCTCCAACCTCTGAAGCATATAGAGGGTTGAATTCCACCTTACCACTTCTTGCTTCAGATGATGGCAGGGCAGGTTCAGTAGTTTTTGGTGGTGCTCCAGTCTTCTGTACGTGGTGCCTGTACGCCGAAAGTGTCCCGCAATTCTTCTGGCCACCGACAGCATCTCTTGCACGCCCCTGTCGTTTTTTAAAAAATTCTGCACCACCAAATTCAAGGTATGTGCAAAACATGGGACGTGCTGGAATTTGCCCATATTTAATGCACACACAATATTGCTGGCGTTGTCCGATGCCACAAATCCACAGGAGAGTCCAATTGGGGTAAGCCATTCCGCGATGATCTTCCTCAGTTGCCGTAAGAGGTTTTCAGCTGTGTGCGTATTCTGGAAAGCAGTGATACAAAGCGTAGCCTGCCTAGGAAAGAGTTGGCGTTTGCAAGATGCTGCTACTGGTGCCGCCGCTGCTGTTCTTGCGGCGGGAGTCCATACATCTACCCAGTGGGCTGTCACAGTCATATAGTCCTGACCCTGCCCTGCTCCACTTATCCACATGTCCGTGGTTAAGTGGACATTGGGTACAACTGCATTTTTTAGGACACTGGTGAGTCTTTTTCTGACGTCCGTGTACATTCTCGGTATCGCCTGCCTAGAGAAGTGGAACCTAGATGGTATTTGGTAACGGGGGCACACTGCCTCAATAAATTGTCTAGTTCCCTGTGAACTAACGGCGGATACCGGACACACGTCTAACACCAACATAGTTGTCAAGGCCTCAGTTATCCGCTTTGCAGCAGGATGACTGCTGTGATATTTCATCTTCCTCGCAAAGGACTGTTGGACAGTCAATTGCTTACTGGAAGTAGTACAAGTGGGCTTACGACTTCCCCTCTGGGATGACCATCGACTCCCAGCAGCAACAACAGCAGCGCCAGCAGCAGTAGGCGTTACACGCAAGGATGCATCGGAGGAATCCCAGGCAGGAGAGGACTCGTCAGAATTGCCAGTGACATGGCCTGCAGGACTATTGGCATTCCTGGGGAAGGAGGAAATTGACACTGAGGGAGTTGGTGGGGTGGTTTGCGTGAGCTTGGTTACAAGAGGAAGGGATTTACTGGTCAGTGGACTGCTTCCGCTGTCGCCCAAAGTTTTTGAACTTGTCACTGACTTATTATGAATGCGCTGCAGGTGACGTATAAGGGAGGATGTTCCGAGGTGGTTAACGTCCTTACCCCTACTTATTACAGCTTGACAAAGGCAACACACGGCTTGACACCTGTTGTCCGCTTTTCTGTTGAAATACCTCCACACTGAAGAGCTGATTTTTTTTGGTATTTTCACCAGGCATGTCAACGGCCATATTCCTCCCACGGACAACAGGTGTCTCCCCGGGTGCCTGACTTAAACAAACCACCTCACCATCAGAATCCTCCTGTCAATTTCCTCCCCAGCGCCAGCAACACCCATATCCTCCTCATCCTGGTGTACTTCAACATCTTCATCTTCAATCTGACTATCAGGAACTGGACTGCGGGTGCTCCTTCCAGCACTTGCAGGGGGCGTGCAAATGGTGGAAGGCGCATGCTCTTCACGTCCAGTGTTGGGAAGGTCAGGCATCGCAACCGACACAATTGGACTCTCCTTGTGGATTTGGGATTTCGAAGAACGCACAGTTCTTTGCGGTGCTTTTGCCAGCTTGAGTCTTTTCAGTTTTCTAGCGAGAGGCTGAGTGCTTCCATCCTCATGTGAAGCTGAACCACTAGCCATGAACATAGGCCAGGGCCTCAGCCGTTCCTTGCCACTCCGTGTGGTAAATGGCATATTGGCAAGTTTACGCTTCTCCTCCGACAATTTTATTTTAGGTTTTGGAGTCCTTTTTTTACTGATATTTGGTGTTTTGGATTTGACATGCTCTGTACTATGACATTGGGCATCGGCCTTGGCAGACGACGTTGCTGGCATTTCATCGTCTCGGCCATGACTAGTGGCAGCAGCTTCAGCACGAGGTGGAAGTGGATCTTGATCTTTCCCTAATTTTGGAACCTCAACATTTTTGTTCTCCATATTTTAATAGGCACAACTAAAAGGCACCTCAGGTAAACAATGGAGATGGATGGATACTAGTATACAATTATGGATGGACTGCCGAGTGCCGACACAGAGGTAGCTACAGCCGTGGACTATTGTACTGTACTGTGTCTGCTGCTAATATAGACTGGATGATAATGAGATGTAGTATGTATAAAGAAGAAAGAAAAAAAAACCACGGGTAGGTGGTATACAATTATGGACGGACTGCCGAGTGCCGACACAGAGGTAGCTACAGCCGTGGACTACCGTACTGTACTGTGTCTGCTGCTAATATAGACTGGATGATAATGAGATGTAGTATGTATAAAGAAGAAAGAAAAAAAAACCACGGGTAGGTGGTATACAATTATGGATGGACTGCCGAGTGCCGACACAGAGGTAGCTACAGCCGTGGACTACCGTACTGTGTCTGCTGCTAATATAGACTGGTTGATAATGAGATGTAGTATGTATAAAGAAGAAAGAAAAAAAAAAACACAGGTAGGTGGTATACAATTATGGACGGACTGCCGAGTGCCGACACAGAGGTAGCTACAGCCGTGGACTACCGTACTGTACTGTGTCTGCTGCTAATATAGACTGGATGATAATGAGATGTAGTATGTATAAAGAAGAAAGAAAAAAAAAAAACCACGGGTAGGTGGTATACAATTATGGATGGACTGCCGAGTGCCGACACAGAGGTAGCTACAGCCGTGGACTACCGTACTGTGTCTGCTGCGACTGGATGATAAATAATGATATAAAAAATATATATATATCACTACTGCAGCCGGACAGGTATATATTATATAATGACGGACCTGCTGGACACTGTCTGTCAGCAGAATGAGTTTTTTATTTTATAGAATAAAAAAACACCACACAAGTCACACGACGTGTGTTTAACTTTTACAGGCAGACATTCACAATACAATATAGTATACTATATACTGGTGGTCAGGTCACTGGTCAGTCACACTGGCAGTGGCACTCCTGCAGAAAAAAAGTGTGCACTGTTTAATTTTTTAATATGTACTCCTGGCTCCTGCTATAACCTAACTGCTCCCCAGTCTCCCCCACAATTAAGCTGTGTGAGCACAGTCAGATATTATACATAGATGATGCAGCAGCACACTGGGCTGAGCACAGATATGGTATGTGACTGAGTCACTGTGTATCGTTTTTTCAGGCAGAGAACGGATTATGGCCCTCATTCCGAGTTGTTCGCTCGGTATTTTTCATCGCATCGCAGTGAAAATCCGCTTAGTACGCATGCGCAATGTTCGCACTGCGACTGCGCCAAGTAACTTTACTATGAAGAAAGTAATTTTACTCACGGCTTTTTCTTCGCTCCGGCGATCGTAATGTGATTGACAGGAAATGGGTGTTACTGGGCGGAAACACGGCGTTTCAGGGGCGTGTGGCTGAAAACGCTACCGTTTCCGGAAAAAACGCAGGAGTGGCCGGGGAAACGGTGGGAGTGCCTGGGCGAACGCTGGGTGTGTTTGTGATGTCAACCAGGAACGACAAGCACTGAAATGATCGCACAGGCAGAGTAAGTCTGGAGCTACTCAGAAACTGCTAAGTAGTTAGTAATCGCAATATTGCGAATACATCGGTCGCAATTTTAAGAAGCTAAGATTCACTCCCAGTAGGCGGCGGCTTAGCGTGTGTAACTCTGCTAAATTCGCAATGCGACCGATCAACTCGGAATGAGGGCCTATATTAAATAATATAAAACTGCACTGGTGGTCATACTGGTGGTCAGGTCACTGGTCAGTCACACTGGCAGTGGCACTCCTGCAGAAAAAAAGTGTGCACTGTTTAATTTTTTAATATGTACTCCTGGCTCCTGCTATAACCTAACTGCTCCCCAGTCTCCCCCACAATTAAGCTGTGTGAGCACAGTCAGATATTATACATAGATGATGCAGCAGCACACTGGGCTGAGCACAGATATGGTATGTGACTGAGTCACTGTGTATCGTTTTTTCAGGCAGAGAACGGATTATATTAAATAATATAAAACTGCACTGGTGGTCACTGGTCAGTCACTAGTATAACTAACTAATACTATCAGCAAAATTCTGCACTCTCTGTCAGAGTACTCCTCCTAAGCTCCAGTAAATGAAGTGTCACTGTCTCACTCTGTCACTAGTATAACTAACTAATACTATCAGCAAAATTCTGCACTCTCTGTCTGAGTACTCCTCCTAAGCTCCAGTAAATAAAGTGTCACTGTCTCACTCTCACTCTCCTATCTATTTCTTCTCTAAACGGAGAGGACGCCAGCCACGTCCTCTCACTATCAATCTCAATGCACGTGTAAAATGGCGGCGACGCGCGGCTCCTTATATAGAATCCGAGTCTCGCGATAGAATCCGAGCCTCGCGAGAATCCGACAGCGTCATGATGACGTTCGGGCGCGCTCGGGTTAACCGAGCAAGGCGGGAAGATCCGAGTCGCTCGGATCCGTGTAAAAAAAGCTGAAGTTCGGGCGGGTTCGGATTCCGAGGAACCGAACCCGCTCATCTCTAGTAATAATGCATATTGGCGATCATAATTGCCGGTACGCTTACAGAGATGGGGGGAGGCCTTTGAAAGATAAAGGGGGACATGTACTAAGCAGTGCTAGAAGTGGAGAAGTGAGCCAGTGGAGATGTTGCCCATAGCAACCAATCAGCATTGACGTAACATTTATCATTTGCATACTATGAAAGTATACAGAACAGCTGATTGGTTGGGCAACTTCTCCACTGGCTCACTTCTCCACTTTTATCACTGCTTAATACATGTATCCCAAAATGTAAAGAGATATAGAGGTCTATTTATTAACATTATATTTACTAAAATATTGTTTAAAAGGGTGTTTTCTGTTTTCACACCCTTTCCACATTATTTTAGTATCACCTGAATGTATTAAAGGGTATTTGGAGCAGTTTTCATGAAAAACTGCTCCAAACCCTTTAATTCACTTTTTTTTTTAGTAAGCCACATCGCATTCCCCATACTTATAATGGGAAATGCGATCTGACCAGATTTACTAAAGAAAATGTGAAAAAATACCACAGTGTGCCCTGTGATAATCTCGCCAGCTCAGGCTGGCGAGTTCACAGGGCAGCACTGCAACCTGCACCCTTTTGACCAGCTTTCTCTGCCCATGGCAGAGAAAGCTGTGCAGGACCCGGCTCCAGTTATCAGCTATGTGTGTCCGATAGACAAACAAGCTGATCAAAGTGTTAAAAAAAGAAAAAAAAAGTAAAACAAAAACAACCATACTCACCTGTCCAGGGAGCCGGTGTCCGCTGCTCCAGTGAGCGCTGCCGGGCGCCAGGTCCCCCATGTTCTGCAATGTGACCCCGGTGCAGTAAAAAGATGCTGCAAATCGGCAGCGGACTTTACAGCACCAGGGGTCACCGCAGCACGCAGGATACGGCGCCCGGCAGCGCAGCTGAAGCAGCGCGGACTGGCTCCTTGGACAGGTGAGTATATTGTCCTGCTCGGGAAAGTCCGCGGCGCGCGGGTGTAGTCGCAACAGGGGGGTGGTCGACCGGGCGGCAGTGGTAGCGGCGATGCCAGCGGTGGAGCATGCGCAGCAGGACATCGGGGTATTTTTTTTAACGAAAAATACCCTTGTGATGCTGCGAAGAGGCATCGCAGGGACAGAGCTTGAACACAAGCTCTGTCCCTGCATGCGATAAGTGATACATCCCTGTGCGAGTTTGGGCGATTTTATCACATGACATCCGCATCCAAGATGGTGGGATAGTAACAACCAACCAGCTCCTGGCTGTCATTTTTCAAACTCACTCTGTAAACCGCCAATTAGGAGCTCATTGGTTAGTACTTCATCTCTCTCCACTTTATTTCCACACAAGGCTTGATACATCTCCTCCCGGGAGAGATAATCTCGATATATTTGCGAGGAACGATACAGCTCCTCCTGTGGGATTGATGCAGAGTTAATCATATTCCTGTCTGCGTGGCGTGTCTTGCATATCTTTGCACTGCGCCTGCTCCGGAACAGTGCACACACAAGTAAGGGCAACGCAGTGTCTTACGCAAGTGAAACTGGGCTGTAATGAAGCATTCTCATGTAGGCAAAGTTCACTAGGGGGCGCAATGACGGCGCAAATGTGGGCTGTACAGAGGCAGACGTAAGCATAGTCTGCCTGTTTCCTGATGCACCAAGTAAAGCCTAGGGCAGCAGCACACTGACAATGATGACTAGTACCAAGCAGGTGTAAAAATAGGGGGCTGACACACAGAGGAACATTTACTAAGCAGTGATAAGAGCGGAGAAGTGAGCCAGTGGAGAAGTTGCCCCATCAACCAATCAGCAACTGGTATGCAAATTATAGATGTTACTTCAGTGCTGATTGGTTGCCATGGGCAACTTCTCCACTAGCTCACTTCTCCGCTCTTATCACTGCTTAGTAAGGGGTCTATTCATGAAGCAGTGAAAACTGTGGAGAAGTGAGCCAATGGTGAAGAACCAATCAGCATTGAAGTAACATTTATAATTTGCATACTATAAAATCATACAGAGCAGCTGATTGGTTGCCATGGGCAACTTCTCCACTGGCTCACTTCTCCACTCTTTTCACTGCTTCATGAATAGACCCCTAAATGTCCCCCACAGAGAGATACGTAAATCTCCGCACACTGCCGGCATATGCATTTCTGTCCATCTGGGTATCAGACCCCCATTAGTCCGCTCAGCCCACAGGGTGGCTGCCTGGTCCATGTTTAGGTGCTGGTTACACAAAAAATCCAGTTGGCAACATCGGGCACCGAAATTTATACTACACTTACTGTATACATGTATTGCCACTGCATGTATGTATGTACTGCATACCACATAGTGGTGTATTTATCCGAAATGGACGTTTAGTACAGAAACTGGATGTATATTTTGGTTGAACAATGCTGTGTATTCATGTGTGGTAACATCTGTCATAATCAGGGCTGAATAAGATGCTTTAACCTCGGCGGCTGACTCAGTCAGAAATGATGAAAGGATTTTTCAGTCCTGAATAGACAGATCATACCCCCACCCCCCAAGCTTGGGCCTGGGAGGGGGTGAAACTGCTTTCGCTCTGAAGTTTGGCTTGCTCAGCCAGCGGCAGGTGCCTCCGTACCTCTCACACATGTGTTTACATTTTACTCCTGCGTTTAGGAAGATACAACTATTTAAATATCTGAGCTAATAAATTATACGCTACGTCCATTGCACCTAATAGACAGGATCTAAGTTGTCTGACTTTACTTGGAAAAACCGCTGAAGGATGAGGGACAAAGACAGAATTGAAGACAATGGATAAACTTAAAAGGAAGTTTGGGAAACTTATACATTTCGTTCTCCTCTTTAAATATTAATTTTGTTGTTTCCTCTTGTAAATGTAATAAAAAATGTCTTTGGTCTTCAATTTTATACAAAATAGTTTTGTAGAAAAGGGACACCATGCGCTCGTTTTAATTGTTCCAGTGATTTCCTCTTGGCTCAGGCTGCCAGGAACTGCTTTACACTACTGGGGGGGTGGGGTAGGCCTTTCCATGCAGGTCTCCGCTCAGCTTTGTTTTTTACACACCTCCTATCTTGTAGGTCCCTTGGCATAACCAGCCGGCACTAGTTCAGCCTCTGCCACCTCTGGTTCTTTTGGGATAAAACAATCAAACAGCTCTGTCCCTGCACATATAATTCTGACATTAGACCATGGTGGTCATTCCGAGTTGATCGCTTGCTAGCTGTTTTTAGCAGCCGTGCAAACGCTATGCCGCCTCCCACTGGGAGTGTATTTTAGCTTAGCAGAAGTGCGAACGAAAGAATCGCAGAGCGGCTACAAAGTTTTTTTGGCAGTTTTAGAGTAGCTCAATACCTACTCAGCGCTTGCGATGACTTCAGACTGTTCAGTTCCTGTTTTGACGTCACAAACACGCCCTGCGTTAGCCCAGCCACGCCTGCGTTTTTCCTGGCACGCCTGCGTTTTTTGAACACTCCCTGAAAACCGTCGGTTGACACCCAGAAACGCCCACTTCATATCAATCACTCTGCGGCCAGCAGTGCGACTGAAAAGCTTCGCTAGACCTTGTGTGAAACTACATCGTTCGTTGTAACAGTACATCGCACGTGTGCATTGCGCCGCATACACATGCGCAGAAGTGCCTGTTTTTTGCCTCATCGCTGCACAACGAACGAATGCAGCTAGCGATCAACTCGGAATGACCACCCATGTGTAGAGAGGGCCAAAACTAGGGGTGTGTGACCAGCTACGTTGCCCAGGACACAAGGCCGAGGTGGCGGTATGGTTACTGTCCTGGTGACACCTGTCTTTGACTTGCAGGGTGCCCCGACCAAGTTTCTGGTCCCGGCCTCCTTTGCCATGACAGCATGACGACACCTGCTTGGGCAGTGAGACGGCATGGCTGGCCCGTGGTGTCTTGGTTTCCTGCTATGGTCTTGGGCGAAGTGCAGAAGAACATAGCTCTAACAAAAATGTCACTAACAGGGAGATGTACTAAACAGTGAAAAGAGTGGAGAAGTTGCCTATGGCAACCAATCAGCATTGACATAACATTTATAATTCATACTTGCCTACTTTTGAAATAGTATTCCAGGGAAACCAAAAAAATGAGAAAGCGCTATTCACATTTGATGTGGATTTTATTTTTCCTTAATTAACAATTTTCGCTAAAAGCACATTATATATATTCAACTGCCGGCCGGCAATGCACAGACAATAATAATAAATATAAAAATATTACAATAAACTCAGTAATAATGTTCTGGATATATCCTTTCACCTGTGTATTATGAGTACAATGACTCTGATTTATGATCTGTCTATATTATGACAAAATGTATCAACCTTGTAATCTTCTCATATTAGTATAACCAGGCAAATGTTGGACGTGTGCCTTTGTAACAATATTAGACCATGCTGATCTCCATGAATCCCGTGTTAATGGAGTGCATGTGTTCACAGACAAGCTTGTGGTGGGTTTGTTTAAAGGTGTTAAATGCAGTTCATAAATAAAGTTAATACATGTATGGTGATTATACCACTGTGTGGATATTGAATGAAAGTACCGTGCAGGTGCTTCTGTTAAACCGCAATGATTGTAATGCTCCTCCTGGCTGGTGTTCCGCAAATGCCTTTGGTTGGAGTTGAACGGCTTTTATCCACGGTATGCTCTCTTTTTCCTCCCGGCCGGTAAGCACTATCCTCGGCCTTATCCGGAGTCCGTGAGCGGGTGATGTTAAGAGTTTCTCCTCTCCACAAGGACTGTGCTCAAGTTTGTCCTCCCGGCCGGTAAGCACTCCCCTCGGCCTTATCCGGAGTCCGTGAGCGGGTGATGGTGAAAGTTTCTCCTCTCCACAAGTACTGTGCTCAGCTGGCTGGCTGGTGAACTCGGTCTATACTGCAGTGTGACCGGAGATGCTGACAGACGCGTTTCTCTGCCTACTTGCAGGTAGGCGGAGAAACGCGTCTGTCAGCATCTCCGGTCACACTGCAGTATAGACCGAGTTCACCAGCCAGCCAGCTGAGCACAGTACTTGTGGAGAGGAGAAACTTTCACCATCACCCGCTCACGGACTCCGGATAAGGCCGAGGGGAGTGCTTACCGGCAGGGAGGACAAACTTGAGCACAGTCCTTGTGGAGAGGAGAAACTCTTAACATCACCCGCTCACGGACTCCGGATAAGGCCGAGGATAGTGCTTACCGGCCGGGAGGAAAAAGAGAGCATACCGTGGATAAAAGCCGTTCAACTCCAACCAAAGGCATTTGCGGAACACCAGCCAGGAGGAGCATTACAATCATTGCGGTTTAACAGAAGCACCTGCACGGTACTTTCATTCAATATCCACACAGTGGTATAATCACCATACATGTATTAACTTTATTTATGAACTGCATTTAACACCTTTAAACAAACCCACCACAAGCTTGTCTGTGAACACATGCACTCCATTAACATGGGATTCATGGAGATCAGCATGGTCTAATATTGTTACAAAGGCACACGTCCAACATTTGCCTGGTTATACTAATATGAGAAGATTACAAGGTTGATACATTTTGTCATAATATAGACAGATCATAAATCAGAGTCATTGTACTCATAATACACAGGTGAAAGGATATATCCAGAACATTATTACTGAGTTTATTGTAATATTTTTATATTTATTATTATTGTCTGTGCATTGCCGGCCGGCAGTTGAATATATATAATGTGCTTTTAGCGAAAATTGTTAATTAAGGAAAAATAAAATCCACATCAAATGTGAATAGCGCTTTCTCATTTTTTTGGTTTTTCTGTTTCTATTTCAGGGGCGAAATACCAATTGCCCCTGAGAGAGCTGCTTACGCACTTGTTTAAATCATAGCGCCTGGAATTTTTTCTTGTTTCAGTATTTCAGGGAGATTGTGAAAGTAACACCTATAAGCGCGGACGTGTACTGCTACATCTGAGAGGTGTTTCATGAAAACGACTTATAGCCAACTGTAAATGAGCCCCAAAGTTAGTAAGATCTACTTGTTGAAGAAAATAAGATTTTACTTATCGGTAAATCTATTTCTCGTAGTCCGTAGTGGATGCTGGGGACTCCGTAAGGACCATGGGGATAGACGGGCTCCGCAGGAGACATGGGCACTTTAAGAAAGAATTTAGGTTCTGGTGTGCACTGGCTCCTCCATCTATGCCACTCCTCCAGACCTCAGTTAGAGAAACTGTGCCCAGAAGAGCTGACAGTACAAGGAAAGGATTTTGGTAATTCAGGGCAAGTTTCATACCAGCCACACCAATCACACCGTATAACATGTGATAACAACCAGTTAACAGTATGACAAATAACAGAGCATCAGGTCCAACCCTGATGCAACCATAACTTAACCCTTATTGAAGCAATAACTATATACAAGTATTGCAGAAGAAGTCCGCACTTGGGAGGGGCGCCCAGCATCCACTACGGACTACGAGAAATAGATTTACCGGTAAGTAAAATCTTATTTTCTCTAACGTCCTAGTGGATGCTGGGGACTCCGTAAGGACCATGGGGATTATACCAAAGATCCCAAACGGGCGGGAGAGTGCGGATGACTCTGCAGCACCGATTGAGCAAACACAAGGTCCACATCAGCCAGGGTATCAAACTTGTAGAACTTTGCAAAAGTGTTTGAACCTGACTAAGTAGCCGCTCGGCAAAGCTGTAATGCCGAGACCCCTCGGGCAGCCGCCCAAGAAGAGCCCACCTTCCTAGTGGAATGGGCCTTAACTGATTTTGGCAGCGGCAATCCAGCCGCAGAATGAGCCTGCTGAATCGTGTTACAGATCCAGCGAGCAATAGTTTGCTTTGAAGCAGGAGCACCAAGCTTGTTGGAAGCATACAGGATAAACAAAGACTCTGTTTTCCTGACCCTAGCCGTTCTGGCTACATAAACCTTCAAAGCCCTGATCACATCAAATAACTCAGAATCCTCCAAGTCAGTAGTAGCCACAGGCACCACAATAGGTTGGTTTATATGAAAGGATGAAACCACTTTTGGCAGAAATTGTGGATGGGTCCGCAATTCTGCTTTATCCGCATGGAAAACCAGATAGGGGCTTTTATGTGACAAAGCCGCCAACTCTGACACATGCCTAGCCGAAGCCAAGGCTAATAGCATGACCACCTTCCACGTGAGATATTTCAACTCCACCGTTTTGAGTGGATCAAACCAGTGGGATTTCAGGAAACTCAACACCACGTTAAGATTCCAAGGTGCCACTGGAGGCACAAAAGGGGGCTGAATATGCAGCACTCCCTTTACAACCGTCTGAACTTCAGGTAGAGAGGCCAACTCTTTTTGAAAGAAAATGGATAGGGCCGAAATCTGGACCTTAATGGAACCCAATTTTAGGCCCAAATTCACTCCGGACTGTAGGAAGTGAAGGAAACGGCCCAGCTGGAATTCCTCCGTAGGAGCATTCCTGGCCTCACACCAAGCAACATATGTTCGCCATATACGGTGATAATGTTGAGCTGTCACGTCCTTCCTAGCCTTTATCAGCGTAGGAATGACCTCATCCGGAATGCCTTTCTCTGCTAGGATCCGGCGTTCAACCGCCATGCCGTCAAACGCAGCCGCGGTAAGTCTTGGAACAGACAGGGCCCCTGTTGCAACAAGTCCTGTCTTAGAGGAAGAGGCCACGGGTCCTCTGTGAGCATTTCTTGCAGATCTGGATAACAAGTCCTTCGTGGCCAATCTGGAACAATGAGTATTGTTCTCACTCCTCTTTGTCTTATTATCCTCAGCACCTTGGGTATGAGAGGAAGAGGAGGAAACACATAGACCGACTGGAACACCCACGGTGTCACCAGGGCGTCTACAGCTATCGCCTGAGGGTCTCTCGACCCGGCGTCAGTATTACGATCACCAGGATCCCATGCGCTGGGATATCATACTGATCCCCCTATTAATACACCTCTTAATACCCAGAGGGAAGGGCGATCCTGAGGCCATGGTTCCCCAGAGGTTTCTCCCCAAGGGGTTTTTTCCTCTCCTGAGTGCTGAAGGATGACGCTTTGTGAGTCCAGAGGTGTAACTTTTATGCCATAATGAGTGCCAATCTCATGCCCGTCCCTGCAATGTATAAGAAGTAAAATAATCGTTAATGCGATCACTTTACGTCTGGGTTTAGACCCCGGCTGCGCTACTTCACATGTGCATTCGTCAGACTGCATATGTGAGAGCAGACAGTAATGCAGAGGGATCCCAAGGATCCTTCTCCAGGGAAGAATTGCATAATGTAGCCTACGGGCTACAAACGCCATTTAGAAATGGCATTAGCTGCCGGGCCAAGCTCAGAAAAGCTTGGTGAGTTTTGCAGTTTACCAACTGCCATAGAAACTTTTGGTGGCTGCCTTTGTGATCACAATAGGAGGAACGCAATAGATAGCTCCAAAATCCATTGCAGTCCCCAATACATACATTCAGGGCCTGTTTAATATTTGTGGGCAGTCTCCAAAACTGTTTTCGGAGATGTCTCACAAATATTATTTGATAAATATTCTTCATAATAAACTTTTTATATTTTAGCATAAACTAAAAAATGTTTAATGTATTCATTGACTGAGTCTCTGTTCTTTACTGAATGCTAATTTCACAGGGTCCGCAAATTATTACTGATATGACTGTTACTCTACTGTCCTGCTGGTGCTCCTGACCTGCTGCATAGCAGCGAGACATATTTTATATATAGCACTCTTGTGGAGATGTATCAAGCTTTGGAGAGAGATGTCCAAGCACCCAATCATCTTCTGTCACTTATCCAACACAGTACATGAAATGATACCTGTAGTTAATACCCAAATTTATCTCTCTCTGTGTCTTGATACATCTCCCGGAAAATATCATTTCTTCTTTTTATTAATGAACAAGTTAAATTAATAACTGACAATGGGGGTGATTCCGAGTTGTTCGCTCGCTAGCTGCTTTTAGCAGCATTGCGCATGCTAAGCCGCCGCCCTCTGGGAGTGTATCCTAGCTTAGCAGAATTGCGAACGAAAGATTAGCAGAATTGCGAATAGAAATTTCTTAGCAGTTTCCGAGTAGCTCGAGACTTACTCAAAAATAGCGATCAGTTCAGTCAGTTTCGTTCCTGGTTTGACATCACACACACGCCCAGCGTTCGCCAAGCCACTCCCCCATTTCTCCAGACACTCCCGGGTTTTCCCTGACACGCTTGCTTTTTTCCGCACACTCCCAGAAAACGGCCAGTTCCCGCCCAGAAACACCCACTTCCTGTCAATCACACTACGATCACTTCAACGATGAAAAATCTTAGTTCGGACGTGAGTAAATCTACTAAGTTTTGTGCTAAAATACTAACCGCATGCGCACTGCGAACCATGCGCATGTGCATTTTTGCCTTAATAGCAACGAGCGAACAACTCCGAATGAACCACAATGTCTTTGTCTTGAAAACAGGGTAAGAAATTCACAGTATAAGATAATGTTAAAACTGGTTTCCCTCTTCCGATAACTTTCTAATGACTTGTCTATACCCTCCTGGTACATTTACTTTGATTTATCATTCACGTTTCTCTTATTCCAGTCAGGGGCGGATTGAGAACTTAACGTGGCCCTGGAAATATATGAAAAGTGGCCTCATGTAGGTTGGAGTAAGTCAGCTGTAAGCGGGCCCAACACAAACTGGGGATTAGCAAATTGTTAGCATTAGCCACAATGGTAGCAAACAAGGCCAATGCAGCATGGTAGGCAGTCACAGCACCAGCAGGAGGATCTTGTCACAGGAGGTGGAGATCACACCAGTGGGTGAGTATTGTACTGGTAGGCAGTCACAGCACCAGCAGGAGGATCCTGTCACAGTATGTGGAGATCACACCAGTTGGCGAGGTATTGTACTGGTAGGCAGTCACAGCACCAGCAGGAGGATCCTGTCACAGGAGGTGGAGATCACACCAGTTGGCGAGGTATTGTACTGGTAGGCAGTCACAGCACCAGCAGGAAGATCCTGTCACAGGAGGTGGAGATCACACCAGTGGGTGAGGTATTGCACTGGTAGACAGTCACAGCACCAGCAGGAGGATCCTGTCACAGGAGGTGGAGATCACACCAGTTGGCGAGGTATTACACTGGTAGGCAGTCACAGCACCAGAAGGAAGATCCTGTCACAGGAGGTGGAGATCACACCAGTGGGTGAGGTATTGTGCTGGTAGGCAGTCACAGCACCAGCAGGAGGATCCTGTCACAGGAGGTGGAGATCACACCAGTTGGCGAGGTATTGTACTGGTAGGCAGTCACAGCACCAGCAGGAGGATCCTGTCACAGTAGGTGGAGATCACACCAGTTGGCGAGGTATTGTACTGGTAGGCAGTCACAGCACCAGCAGGAGGATCCTGTCACAGGAGGTGGAGATCACACCAGTGGGTGAGGTATTGTACTGGTAGGCAGTCACAGCACCAGCAGGAGTATCCTGTCACAGTAGGTGGAGATCACACCAGTGGGTGAGGTATTGCACTGGTAGGCAGTCACAGCACCAGCAGGAGGATCTTGTCACATGAGGTGGAGATCACACCAGTGGGTGAGGTAATGCACTGGTAGGCAGTCACAGCACCAGCAGGAGGATCCTGTCACAGGAGGTGGAGATCACACCAGTGGGTGAGGTATTGCAATGGTAGGCAGTCGCAGCACCAGCAGGAGGATCCTGTCACAGTAGGTGGAGATCACACCAGTTGGCGAGGTATTGTACTGGTAGGCAGTCAGAGCACCAGCAGGAGGATCCTGTCACAGGAGGTGGAGATCACACCAGAGGGTGAGGTATTGCACTGGTAGGCAGTCACAGCACCAGCAGGAGGATCCTGTCACAGTAGGTGGAGATCACACCAGTTGGCGAGGTATTTTACTGGTAGGCAGTCACAGCACCAGCAGGAGGATCCTGTCACAGTAGGTGGAGATCACACCAGTTGGCGAGGTATTGTACTGGTAGGCAGTCAGAGCACCAGCAGGAGTATCCTGTCACAGGAGGTGGAGATCACACCAGAGGGTGAGGTATTGCACTGGTAGGCAGTCACAGCACCAGCAGGAGGATCCTGTCACAGGAGGTGGAGATCACACCAGTGGGTGAGGTATTGCACTGGTAGACAGTCACAGCACCAGCAGGAGGATCCTGTCACAGGAGGTGGAGATCACACCAGTTGGCGAGGTATTACACTGGTAGGCAGTCACAGCACCAGAAGGAAGATCCTGTCACAGGAGGTGGAGATCACACCAGTGGGTGAGGTATTGTGCTGGTAGGCAGTCACAGCACCAGCAGGAGGATCCTGTCACAGGAGGTGGAGATCACACCAGTTGGCGAGGTATTGTACTGGTAGGCAGTCACAGCACCAGCAGGAGGATCCTGTCACAGTAGGTGGAGATCACACCAGTTGGCGAGGTATTGTACTGGTAGGCAGTCACAGCACCAGCAGGAGGATCCTGTCACAGGAGGTGGAGATCACACCAGTGGGTGAGGTATTGTACTGGTAGGCAGTCACAGCACCAGCAGGAGTATCCTGTCACAGTAGGTGGAGATCACACCAGTGGGTGAGGTATTGCACTGGTAGGCAGTCACAGCACCAGCAGGAGGATCTTGTCACATGAGGTGGAGATCACACCAGTGGGTGAGGTATTGCACTGGTAGGCAGTCACAGCACCAGCAGGAGGATCCTGTCACAGGAGGTGGAGATCACACCAGTGGGTGAGGTATTGCAATGGTAGGCAGTCGCAGCACCAGAAGGAGGATTCTGTCACAGGAGGTGGAGATCACACCAGTTGGCGAGGTATTGTACTGGTAGGCAGTCACAGCACCAGCAGGAGGATCCTGTCACAGTAGGTGGAGATCACACCAGTTGGCGAGGTATTGTACTGGTAGGCAGTCAGAGCACCAGCAGGAGGATCCTGTCACAGGAGGTGGAGATCACACCAGAGGGTGAGGTATTGCACTGGTAGGCAGTCACAGCACCAGCAGGAGGATCCTGTCACAGTAGGTGGAGATCACACCAGTTGGCGAGGTATTTTACTGGTAGGCAGTCACAGCACCAGCAGGAGGATCCTGTCACAGTAGGTGGAGATCACACCAGTTGGCGAGGTATTGTACTGGTAGGCAGTCAGAGCACCAGCAGGAGTATCCTGTCACAGGAGGTGGAGATCACACCAGAGGGTGAGGTATTGCACTGGTAGGCAGTCACAGCACCAGCAGGAGGATCCTGTCACAGGAGGTGGAGATCACACCAGTGGGTGAGGTATTGCACTGGTAGACAGTCACAGCACCAGCAGGAGGATCCTGTCACAGGAGGTGGAGATCACACCAGTTGGCGAGGTATTGTACTGGTAGGCAGTCACAGCACCAGCAGGAGGATCCTGTCACAGTAGGTGGAGATCACACCAGTTGGCGAGGTATTGTACTGGTAGGCAGTCGCAGCACCAGAAGGAAGATCCTGTCACAGGAGGTGGAGATCACACCAGTTGGCGAGGTATTGTACTGGTAGGCAGTCACAGCACCAGCAGGAGGATCCTGTCACAGTAGGTGGAGATCACACCAGTTGGCGAGGTATTGCAATGGTAGGCAGTCACAGCACCAGCAGGAGGATCCTGTCACAGGAGGTGGAGATCACACCAGTGGGTGAGGTATTGTACTGGTAGGCAGTCACAGCACCAGCAGGAGGATCCTGTCACAGTAGGTGGAGATCACACCAGTGGGTGAGGTATTGCACTGGTAGGCAGTCACAGCACCAGCAGGAGGATCCTGTCACATGAGGTGGAGATCACACCAGTGGGTGAGGAATTGCACTGGTAGGCAGTCACAGCACCAGCAGGAGGATCCTGTCACAGGAGGTGGAGATCACACCAGTGGGTGAGGTATTGCAATGGTAGGCAGTCGCAGCACCAGAAGGAGGATTCTGTCACAGGAGGTGGAGATCACACCAGTTGGCGAGGTATTGTTCTGGTAGGCAGTCACAGCACCAGCAGGAGGATCCTGTCACAGCAGGTGGAGATCACACCAGTTGGCGAGGTATTTTACTGGTAGGCAGTCACAGCACCAGCAGGAGGATCCTGTCACAGTAGGTGGAGATCACACCAGTTGGCGAGGTATTGTACTGGTAGGCAGTCAGAGCACCAGCAGGAGTATCCTGTCACAGGAGGTGGAGATCACACCAGTGGGTGAGGTATTGCACTGGTAGGCAGTCACAGCACCAGCAGGAGGATCCTGTCACAGGAGGTGGAGATCACACCAGTGGGTGAGGTATTGTACTGGTAGGCAGTCGCAGCACCAGAAGGAAGATCCTGTCACAGGAGGTGGAGATCACACCAGTGGGTGAGGTATTGTGCTGGTAGGCAGTCACAGCACCAGCAGGAGGATCCTGACACAGGAGGTGGAGATCACACCAGTTGGCGAGGTATTGTACTGGTAGGCAGTCACAGCACCAGCAGGAGGATCCTGTCACAGTAGGTGGAGATCACCCCAGTTGGCGAGGTATTGTACTGGTAGGCAGTCACAGCACCAGCAGGAGGATCCTGTCACAGGAGGTGGAGATCACACCAGTGGGTGAGGTATTGTACTGGTAGGCAGTCACAGCACCAGAAGGAGGATCCTGTCACAGGAGGTGGAGATCACACCAGTTGGCGAGGTATTGTACTGGTAGGCAGTCACAGCACCAGCAGGAAGATCCTGTCACAGGAGGTGGAGATCACACCAGTGGGTGAGGTATTACACTGATAGGCAGTCACAGCACCAGCAGGAGGATCCTGTCACAGTAGGTGGAGATCACACCAGTTGGCGAGGTATTGTACTGGTAGGCAGTCGCAGCACCAGAAGGAGGATCCTGTCACAGGAGGTGGAGATCACACCAGTGGGTGAGGTATTGCACTGGTAGACAGTCACAGCACCAGCAGGAGGATCCTGTCACAGGAGGTGGAGATCACACCAGTTGGCGAGGTATTGTACTGGTAGGCAGTCAAAGCACCAGCAGGAGGATCCTGTCACAGTAGGTGGAGATCACACCAGTTGGCGAGGTATTGTACTGGTAGGCAGTCGCAGCACCAGAAGGAAGATCCTGTCACAGGAGGTGGAGATCACACCAGTGGGTGAGGTATTGTGCTGGTAGGCAATCACAGCACCAGCAGGAGGATCCTGACACAGGAGGTGGAGATCACACCAGTTGGCGAGGTATTGTACTGGTAGGCAGTCACAGCACCAGCAGGAGGATCCTGTCACAGTAGGTGGAGATCACCCCAGTTGGCGAGGTATTGTACTGGTAGGCAGTCACAGCACCAGCAGGAGGATCCTGTCACAGAAGGTGGAGATCACACCAGTGGGTGAGGTATTGTACTGGTAGGCAGTCACAGCACCAGCAGGAGTATCCTGTCACAGTAGGTGGAGATCACACCAGTGGGTGAGGTATTGCACTGGTAGGCAGTCACAGCACCAGCAGGAGGCTCCTGTCACATGAGGTGGAGATCACACCAGTGGGTGAGGTATTGCACTGGTAGGCAGTCACAGCACCAGCAGGAGGATCCTGTCACAGGAGGTGGAGATCACACCAGTGGGTGAGGTATTGCAATGGTAGGCAGTCGCAGCACCAGAAGGAGGACTCTGTCACAGGAGGTGGAGATCACACCAGTTGGCGAGGTATTGTACTGGTAGGCAGTCACAGCACCAGCAGGAGGATCATGTCACAGTAGGTGGAGATCACACCAGTTGGCGAGGTATTTTACTGGTAGGCAGTCACAGCACCAGCAGGAGGATCCTGTCACAGTAGGTGGAGATCACACCAGTTGGCGAGGTATTGTACTGGTAGGCAGTCACAGCACCAGCAGGAGGATCCTGTCACAGTAGGTGGAGATCACACCAGTTGGCGAGGTATTGCAATGGTAGGCAGTCACAGCACCAGCAGGAGGATCCTGTCACAGGAGGTGGAGATCACACCAGTGGGTGAGGAATTGCACTGGTAGGCAGTCACAGCACCAGCAGGAGGATCCTGTCACAGGAGGTGGAGATCACACCAGTGGGTGAGGTATTGCAATGGTAGGCAGTCGCAGCACCAGAAGGAGGATTCTGTCACAGGAGGTGGAGATCACACCAGTTGGCGAGGTATTGTTCTGGTAGGCAGTCACAGCACCAGCAGGAGGATCCTGTCACAGCAGGTGGAGATCACACCAGTTGGCGAGGTATTTTACTGGTAGGCAGTCACAGCACCAGCAGGAGGATCCTGTCACAGTAGGTGGAGATCACACCAGTTGGCGAGGTATTGTACTGGTAGGCAGTCAGAGCACCAGCAGGAGTATCCTGTCACAGGAGGTGGAGATCACACCAGTGGGTGAGGTATTGCACTGGTAGGCAGTCACAGCACCAGCAGGAGGATCCTGTCACAGGAGGTGAAGATCACACCAGTGGGTGAGGTATTGCACTGGTAGGCAGTCACAGCACCAGAAGGAGGATCCTGTCACAGGAGGTGGAGATCACACCAGTTGGCGAGGTATTGTACTGGTAGGCAATCACAGCACCAGCAGGAAGATCCTGTCACAGGAGGTGGAGATCACACCAGTGGGTGAGGTATTACACTGATAGGCAGTCACAGCACCAGCAGGAGGATCCTGTCACAGTAGGTGGAGATCACACCAGTTGGCGAGGTATTGTACTGGTAGGCAGTCGCAGCACCAGAAGGAGGATCCTGTCACAGGAGGTGGAGATCACACCAGTGGGTGAGGTATTGCACTGGTAGACAGTCACAGCACCAGCAGGAGGATCCTGTCACAGGAGGTGGAGATCACACCAGTTGGCGAGGTATTGTACTGGTAGGCAGTCAAAGCACCAGCAGGAGGATCCTGTCACAGTAGGTGGAGATCACACCAGTTGGCGAGGTATTGTACTGGTAGGCAGTCGCAGCACCAGAAGGAAGATCCTGTCACAGGAGGTGGAGATCACACCAGTGGGTGAGGTATTGTGCTGGTAGGCAGTCACAGCACCAGCAGGAGGATCCTGACACAGGAGGTGGAGATCACACCAGTTGGCGAGGTATTGTACTGGTAGGCAGTCACAGCACCAGCAGGAGGATCCTGTCACAGTAGGTGGAGATCACCCCAGTTGGCGAGGTATTGTACTGGTAGGCAGTCACAGCACCAGCAGGAGGATCCTGTCACAGGAGGTGGAGATCACACCAGTGGGTGAGGTATTGTACTGGTAGGCAGTCACAGCACCAGAAGGAGGATCCTGTCACAGGAGGTGGAGATCACACCAGTTGGCGAGGTATTGTACTGGTAGGCAGTCACAGCACCAGCAGGAAGATCCTGTCACAGGAGGTGGAGATCACACCAGTGGGTGAGGTATTACACTGATAGGCAGTCACAGCACCAGCAGGAGGATCCTGTCACAGTAGGTGGAGATCACACCAGTTGGCGAGGTATTGTACTGGTAGGCAGTCGCAGCACCAGAAGGAGGATCCTGTCACAGGAGGTGGAGATCACACCAGTGGGTGAGGTATTGCACTGGTAGACAGTCACAGCACCAGCAGGAGGATCCTGTCACAGGAGGTGGAGATCACACCAGTTGGCGAGGTATTGTACTGGTAGGCAGTCAAAGCACCAGCAGGAGGATCCTGTCACAGTAGGTGGAGATCACACCAGTTGGCGAGGTATTGTACTGGTAGGCAGTCGCAGCACCAGAAGGAAGATCCTGTCACAGGAGGTGGAGATCACACCAGTGGGTGAGGTATTGTGCTGGTAGGCAATCACAGCACCAGCAGGAGGATCCTGACACAGGAGGTGGAGATCACACCAGTTGGCGAGGTATTGTACTGGTAGGCAGTCACAGCACCAGCAGGAGGATCCTGTCACAGTAGGTGGAGATCACCCCAGTTGGCGAGGTATTGTACTGGTAGGCAGTCACAGCACCAGCAGGAGGATCCTGTCACAGGAGGTGGAGATCACACCAGTGGGTGAGGTATTGTACTGGTAGGCAGTCACAGCACCAGCAGGAGTATCCTGTCACAGTAGGTGGAGATCACACCAGTGGGTGAGGTATTGCACTGGTAAACAGTCACAGCACCAGCAGGAGGCTCCTGTCACATGAGGTGGAGATCACACCAGTGGGTGAGGTATTGCACTGGTAGGCAGTCACAGCACCAGCAGGAGGATCCTGTCACAGGAGGTGGAGATCACACCAGTGGGTGAGGTATTGCAATGGTAGGCAGTCGCAGCACCAGAAGGAGGACTCTGTCACAGGAGGTGGAGATCACACCAGTTGGCGAGGTATTGTACTGGTAGGCAGTCACAGCACCAGCAGGAGGATCATGTCACAGTAGGTGGAGATCACACCAGTTGGCGAGGTATTTTACTGGTAGGCAGTCACAGCACCAGCAGGAGGATCCTGTCACAGTAGGTGGAGATCACACCAGTTGGCGAGGTATTGTACTGGTAGGCAGTCACAGCACCAGCAGGAGGATCCTGTCACAGTAGGTGGAGATCACACCAGTTGGCGAGGTATTGCAATGGTAGGCAGTCACAGCACCAGCAGGAGGATCCTGTCACAGGAGGTGGAGATCACACCAGTGGGTGAGGTATTGCACTGGTAGGCAGTCACAGCACCAGCAGGAGGATCATGTCACAGGAGGTGGAGATCACACCAGTTGGTGAGGTATTGTACTGGTAGGCAGTCGCAGCACCAGAAGGAGGATCCTGTCACAGGAGGTGGAGATCACACCAGTGGGTGAGGTATTGTACTGGTAGGCAGTCACAGCACCACCAGGAGGATCCTGTCACAGGAGGTGGAGATCACACCAGTTGGTGAGGAATTGTACTGGTAGGCAGTCGCAGCACCAGAAGGAGGATCCTGTCACAGGAGGTGGAGATCACAACAGTGGGTGAGGCATTGTACTGGTAGGCAGTCACAGCACCAGCAGGAGGATCCTGTCCCAGGAGGTGGAGATCACATCAGTGGGTGAGGCATTGTACTGGTAGGCAGTCACAGCACCAGCAGGAGGATCCTGTCCCAGGAGGTGGAGATCACATCAGTGGGTGAGGTATTGTACTGGTAGGCAGTCACAGCACCAGCAGGAGGATCCTGTCACAGAAGGTGGAGATCACAACAGTGGGTAAGGTATTGCACTGGTAGGCAGTCACAGCACCAGCAGGAGGATCCTGTCACAGGAGGTAATCACACCAGTGGGTGAGGTATTGCACTGGTAGGCAGTCACAGCACCAGCAGGAGGATCCTGTCACAAGAGGTGGAGATCACACCAGTGGGTGAGGAATTGTAGTGGTAGGCAGTCGCAGCACCAGAAGGAGGATCCTGACACAGGAGGTGGAGATCACACCAGTGGGTGAGGTATTGTACTGGTGGGCAGTCGCGGCACCAGCAGGAGGATCCTGTCACAAGAGGTGGAGATCACACCAGTGGGTGAGGTATTGTACTGGTAGGCAGTCACAGCACCAGCAGGAGGATCCTGTCACAGGAGGCGGAGATCACACCAGTGGGTGAGGTATTGTACTGGTAGGCAGTCACAGCACCAGCAGGAGGATCCTGTCACAGGAGGTGGAGATCACACCAGTGGGTGAGGTATTGTACTGGTAGGCAGTCACAGCACCAGCAGGAGGAACCTGTCACAGAAGGTGAAGATCACACTAGTGGGTGAGGTATTGCACTGGTAGGCAGTCAAATGACCAGCAGGAGGAGCCTGTCACAGGAGGTGGAGATCACACCAGTGGGTGAGGTATTGTACTGGTAGGCAGTCGCAGCACCAGAAGGAGGATCCTGTCACAGGAGGTGGAGATCAGACCAGTGGGTGAGGTATTGCACTGGTAGGCAGTCACAGAACCAGCAGGAGGATCCTGTCACAGGAGGTGGAGATCACACCAGTGGGTGAGGTATTGCACTGGTAGGCAGTCACAGCACCAGCAGGAGGATCCTGTCAAAAAAGGTGGAGATCACACCAGTGGGTGAGGTATTGTACTGGAAGGCAGTCACAGCACCAGCAGGAGGATACTGTCACAGGAGGTGGAGATCACATCAGTGGGTGAGATATTGTACTGGTAGGCAGTCGCAGCACCAGAAGGAGGATCCTGTCACAGGAGGTGGAGATCACACCAGTGGGTGAGGTATTGCACTGGTAGACAGTCACAGCACCAGCAGGAGGATCCTGTCACAGGAGGTGGAGATCACACCAGTTGGCGAGGTATTACACTGGTAGGCAGTCACAGCACCAGAAGGAAGATCCTGTCACAGGAGGTGGAGATCACACCAGTGGGTGAGGTATTGTGCAGGTAGGCAGTCACAGCACCAGCAGGAGGATCCTGTCACAGGAGGTGGAGATCACACCAGTTGGCGAGGTATTGTACTGGTAGGCAGTCACAGCACCAGCAGGAGGATCCTGTCACAGGAGGTGGAGATCACACCAGTTGGCGAGGTATTGTACTGGTAGGCAGTCACAGCACCAGCAGGAGGATCCTGTCACAGGAGGTGGAGATCACACCAGTGGGTGAGGTATTGTACTGGTAGGCAGTCACAGCACCAGCAGGAGTATCCTGTCACAGTAGGTGGAGATCACACCAGTGGGTGAGGTATTGCACTGGTAGGCAGTCACAGCACCAGCAGGAGGATCTTGTGACATGAGGTGGAGATCACACCAGTGGGTGAGGTATTGCACTGGTAGGCAGTCACAGCACCAGCAGGAGGATCCTGTCACAGGAGGTGGAGATCACACCAGTGGGTGAGGTATTGCAATGGTAGGCAGTCGCAGCACCAGAAGGAGGATTCTGTCACAGGAGGTGGAGATCACACCAGTTGGCGAGGTATTGTACTGGTAGGCAGTCACAGCACCAGCAGGAGGATCCTGTCACAGTAGGTGGAGATCACACCAGTTGGCGAGGTATTGTACTGGTAGGCAGTCAGAGCACCAGCAGGAGGAGGATCCTGTCACAGGAGGTGGAGATCACACCAGAGGGTGAGGTATTGCACTGGTAGGCAGTCACAGCACCAGCAGGAGGATCCTGTCACAGTAGGTGGAGATCACACCAGTTGGCGAGGTATTTTACTGGTAGGCAGTCACAGCACCAGCAGGAGGATCCTGTCACAGTAGGTGGAGATCACACCAGTTGGCGAGGTATTGTACTGGTAGACAGTCAGAGCACCAGCAGGAGTATCCTGTCACAGGAGGTGGAGATCACACCAGAGGGTGAGGTATTGCACTGGTAGGCAGTCACAGCACCAGCAGGAGGATCCTGTCACAGGATGTGGAGATCACACCAGTGGGTGAGGTATTGCACTGTTAGACAGTCACAGCACCAGCAGGAGGATCCTGTCACAGGAGGTGGAGATCACACCAGTTGGCGAGGTATTGTACTGGTAGGCAGTCACAGCACCAGCAGGAGGATCCTGTCACAGTAGGTGGAGATCACACCAGTTGGCGAGGTATTGTACTGGTAGGCAGTCGCAGCACCAGAAGGAAGATCCTGTCACAGGAGGTGGAGATCACACCAGTGGGTGAGGTATTGTGCTGGTAGGCAGTCACAGCACCAGCAGGAGGATCCTGTCACAGGAGGTGGAGATCACACCAGTTGGCGAGGTATTGTACTGGTAGGCAGTCACAGCACCAGCAGGAGGATCCTGTCACAGTAGGTGGAGATCACACCAGTTGGCGAGGTATTGCAATGGTAGGCAGTCACAGCACCAGCAGGAGGATCCTGTCACAGGAGGTGGAGATCACACCAGTGGGTGAGGTATTGTACTGGTAGGCAGTCACAGCACCAGCAGGAGGATCCTGTCACAGTAGGTGGAGATCACACCAGTGGGTGAGGTATTGCACTGGTAGGCAGTCACAGCACCAGCAGGAGGATCCTGTCACATGAGGTGGAGATCACACCAGTGGGTGAGGAATTGCACTGGTAGGCAGTCACAGCACCAGCAGGAGGATCCTGTCACAGGAGGTGGAGATCACACCAGTGGGTGAGGTATTGCAATGGTAGGCAGTCGCAGCACCAGAAGGAGGATTCTGTCACAGGAGGTGGAGATCACACCAGTTGGCGAGGTATTGTACTGGTAGGCAGTCACAGCACCAGCAGGAGGATCCTGTCACAGCAGGTGGAGATCACACCAGTTGGCGAGGTATTTTACTGGTAGGCAGTCACAGCACCAGCAGGAGGATCCTGTCACAGTAGGTGGAGATCACACCAGTTGGCGAGGTATTGTACTGGTAGGCAGTCAGAGCACCAGCAGGAGTATCCTGTCACAGGAGGTGGAGATAACACCAGTGGGTGAGGCATTGCACTGGTAGGCAGTCACAGCACCAGCAGGAGGATCCTGTCACAGGAGGTGGAGATCACACCAGTGGGTGAGGTATTGCACTGGTAGGCAGTCACAGCACCAGAAGGAGGATCCTGTCACAGGAGGTGGAGATCACACCAGTTGGCGAGGTATTGTACTGGTAGGCAGTCACAGCACCAGCAGGAAGATCCTGTCACAGGAGGTGGAGATCACACCAGTGGGTGAGGTATTACACTGGTAGGCAGTCACAGCACCAGCAGGAGGATCCTGTCACAGTAGGTGGAGATCACACCAGTTGGCGAGGTATTGTACTGGTAGGCAGTCGCAGCACCAGAAGGAGGATCCTGTCACAGGAGGTGGAGATCACACCAGTGGGTGAGGTATTGCACTGGTAGACAGTCACAGCACCAGCAGGAGGATCCTGTCACAGGAGGTGGAGATTACACCAGTTGGCGAGGTATTGTACTGGTAGGCAGTCAAAGCACCAGCAGGAGGATCCTGTCACAGTAGGTGGAGATCACACCAGTGGGTGAGGTATTGTGCTGGTAGGCAGTCACAGCACCAGCAGGAGGATCCTGACACAGGAGGTGGAGATCACACCAGTTGGCGAGGTATTGTACTGGTAGGCAGTCACAGCACCAGCAGGAGGATCCTGTCACAGTAGGTGGAGATCACCCCAGTTGGCGAGGTATTGTACTGGTAGGCAGTCACAGCACCAGCAGGAGGATCCTGTCACAGGAGGTGGAGATCACACCAGTGGGTGAGGTATTGTACTGGTAGGCAGTCACAGCACCAGCAGGAGTATCCTGTCACAGTAGGTGGAGATCACACCAGTGGGTGAGGTATTGCACTGGTAGGCAGTCACAGCACCAGCAGGAGGCTCCTGTCACATGAGGTGGAGATCACACCAGTGGGTGAGGTATTGCACTGGTAGGCAGTCACAGCACCAGCAGGAGGATCCTGTCACAGGAGGTGGAGATCACACCGGTGGGTGAGGTATTGCAATGGTAGGCAGTCGCAGCACCAGAAGGAGGACTCTGTCACAGGAGGTGGAGATCACACCAGTTGGCGAGGTATTGTACTGGTAGGCAGTCACAGCACCAGCAGGAGGATCATGTCACAGTAGGTGGAGATCCCACCAGTTGGCGAGGTATTTTACTGGTAGGCAGTCACAGCACCAGCAGGAGGATCCTGTCACAGTAGGTGGAGATCACACCAGTTGGCGAGGTATTGTACTGGTAGGCAGTCACAGCACCAGCAGGAGGATCCTGTCACAGTAGGTGGAGATCACACCAGTTGGCGAGGTATTGCAATGGTAGGCAGTCGCAGCACCAGCAGGAGGATCCTGTCACAGGAGGTGGAGATCACACCAGTGGGTGAGGTATTGCACTGGTAGGCAGTCACAGCACCAGCAGGAGGATCATGTCACAGGAGGTGGAGATCACACCAGTTGGTGAGGTATTGTACTGGTAGGCAGTCGCAGCACCAGAAGGAGGATCCTGTCACAGGAGGTGGAGATCACACCAGTGGGTGAGGTATTGTACTGGTAGGCAGTCACAGCACCACCAGGAGGATCCTGTCACAGGAGGTGGAGATCACACCAGTTGGTGAGGAATTGTACTGGTAGGCAGTCGCAGCACCAGAAGGAGGATCCTGTCACAGGAGGTGGAGATCACACCAGTGGGTGAGGCATTGTACTGGTAGGCAGTCACAGCACCAGCAGGAGGATCCTGTCCCAGGAGGTGGAGATCACATCAGTGGGTGAGGCATTGTACTGGTAGGCAGTCACAGCACCAGCAGGAGGATCCTGTCCCAGGAGGTGGAGATCACATCAGTGGGTGAGGTATTGTACTGGTAGGCAGTCACAGCACCAGCAGGAGGATCCTGTCACAGAAGGTGGAGATCACAACAGTGGGTAAGGTATTGCACTGGTAGGCAGTCACAGCACCAGCAGGAGGATCCTGTCACAGGAGGTAATCACACCAGTGGGTGAGGTATTGCACTGGTAGGCAGTCACAGCACCAGCAGGAGGATCCTGTCACAAGAGGTGGAGATCACACCAGTGGGTGAGGAATTGTAGTGGTAGGCAGTCGCAGCACCAGAAGGAGGATCCTGTCACAGGAGGTGGAGATCACACCAGTGGGTGAGGTATTGTACTGGTGGGCAGTCGCGGCACCAGCAGGAGGATCCTGTCACAAGAGGTGGAGATCACACCAGTGGGTGAGGTATTGTACTGGTAGGCAGTCACAGCACCAGCAGGAGGATCCTGTCACAGGAGGCGGAGATCACACCAGTGGGTGAGGTATTGTACTGGTAGGCAGTCACAGCACCAGCAGGAGGATCCTGTCACAGGAGGTGGAGATCACACCAGTGGGTGAGGTATTGTACTGGTAGGCAGTCACAGCACCAGCAGGAGGAACCTGTCACAGAAGGTGAAGATCACACTAGTGGGTGAGGTATTGCACTGGTAGGCAGTCAAATGACCAGCAGGAGGAGCCTGTCACTGGAGGTGGAGATCACACCAGTGGGTGAGGTATTGTACTGGTAGGCAGTCGCAGCACCAGAAGGAGGATCCTGTCACAGGAGGTGGAGATCAGACCAGTGGGTGAGGTATTGCACTGGTAGGCAGTCACAGAACCAGCAGGAGGATCCTGTCACAGGAGGTGGAGATCACACCAGTGGGTGAGGTATTGCACTGGTAGGCAGTCACAGCACCAGCAGGAGGATCCTGTCACAAAAGGTGGAGATCACACCAGTGGGTGAGGTATTGTACTGGAAGGCAGTCACAGCACCAGCAGGAGGATACTGTCACAGGAGGTGGAGATCACATCAGTGGGTGAGATATTGTACTGGTAGGCAGTCGCAGCACCAGAAGGAGGATCCTGTCACAGGAGGTGGAGATCACACCAGTGGGTGAGGTATTGCACTGGTAGACAGTCACAGCACCAGCAGGAGGATCCTGTCACAGGAGGTGGAGATCACACCAGTTGGCGAGGTATTACACTGGTAGGCAGTCACAGCACCAGAAGGAAGATCCTGTCACAGGAGGTGGAGATCACACCAGTGGGTGAGGTATTGTGCTGGTAGGCAGTCACAGCACCAGCAGGAGGATCCTGTCACAGGAGGTGGAGATCACACCAGTTGGCGAGGTATTGTACTGGTAGGCAGTCACAGCACCAGCAGGAGGATCCTGTCACAGTAGGTGGAGATCACACCAGTTGGCGAGGTATTGTACTGGTAGGCAGTCACAGCACCAGCAGGAGGATCCTGTCACAGGAGGTGGAGATCACACCAGTGGGTGAGGTATTGTACTGGTAGGCAGTCACAGCACCAGCAGGAGTATCCTGTCACAGTAGGTGGAGATCACACCAGTGGGTGAGGTATTGCACTGGTAGGCAGTCACAGCACCAGCAGGAGGATCTTGTCACATGAGGTGGAGATCACACCAGTGGGTGAGGTATTGCACTGGTAGGCAGTCACAGCACCAGCAGGAGGATCCTGTCACAGGAGGTGGAGATCACACCAGTGGGTGAGGTATTGCAATGGTAGGCAGTCGCAGCACCAGAAGGAGGATTCTGTCACAGGAGGTGGAGATCACACCAGTTGGCGAGGTATTGTACTGGTAGGCAGTCACAGCACCAGCAGGAGGATCCTGTCACAGTAGGTGGAGATCACACCAGTTGGCGAGGTATTGTACTGGTAGGCAGTCAGAGCACCAGCAGGAGTATCCTGTCACAGGAGGTGGAGATCACACCAGAGGGTGAGGTATTGCACTGGTAGGCAGTCACAGCACCAGCAGGAGGATCCTGTCACAGTAGGTGGAGATCACACCAGTTGGCGAGGTATTTTACTGGTAGGCAGTCACAGCACCAGCAGGAGGATCCTGTCACAGTAGGTGGAGATCACACCAGTTGGCGAGGTATTGCAATGGTAGGCAGTCACAGCACCAGCAGGAGGATCCTGTCACAGGAGGTGGAGATCACACCAGTGGGTGAGGTATTGCACTGGTAGGCAGTCACAGCTCCAGCAGGAGGATCCTGTCACATGAGGTGGAGATCACACCAGTGGGTGAGGAATTGCACTGGTAGGCAGTCACAGCACCAGCAGGAGGATCCTGTCACAGGAGGTGGAGATCACACCAGTGGGTGAGGTATTGCAATGGTAGGCAGTCGCAGCACCAGAAGGAGGATTCATTCACAGGAGGTGGAGATCACACCAGTTGGCGAGGTATTGTACTGGTAGGCAGTCACAGCACCAGCAGGAGGATCCTGTCACAGCAGGTGGAGATCACACCAGTTGGCGAGGTATCTTACTGGTAGGCAGTCACAGCACCAGCAGGAGGATCCTGTCACAGTAGGTGGAGATCACACCAGTTGGCGAGGTATTGTACTGGTAGGCAGTCAGAGCACCAGCAGGAGTATCCTGTCACAGGAGGTGGAGATCACACCAGTGGGTGAGGTATTGCACTGGTAGGCAGTCACAGCACCAGCAGGAGGATCCTGTCACAGGAGGTGGAGATCACACCAGTGGGTGAGGTATTGCACTGGTAGGCAGTCACAGCACCAGAAGGAGGATCCTGTCACAGGAGGTGGAGATCACACCAGTTGGCGAGGTATTGTACTGGTAGGCAGTCACAGCACCAGCAGGAAGATCCTGTCACAGGAGGTGGAGATCACACCAGTGGGTGAGGTATTACACTGGTAGGCAGTCACACCACCAGCAGGAGGATCCTGTCACAGGAGGTGGAGATCACACCAGTGGGTGAGGTATTGCACTGGTAGACAGTCACAGCACCAGCAGGAGGATCCTGTCACAGGAGGTGGAGATCACACCAGTTGGCGAGGTATTGTACTGGTAGGCAGTCAAAGCACCAGCAGGAGGATCCTGTCACAGTAGGTGGAGATCACACCAGTTGGCGAGGTATTGTACTGGTAGGCAGTCGCAGCACCAGAAGGAAGATCCTGTCACAGGAGGTGGAGATCACACCAGTGGGTGAGGTATTGTGCTGGTAGGCAGTCACAGCACCAGCAGGAGGATCCTGTCACAGAAGGTGGAGATCACAACAGTGGGTAAGGTATTGCACTGGTAGGCAGTCACAGCACCAGCAGGAGGATCCTGTCACAGGAGGTAATCACACCAGTGGGTGAGGTATTGCACTGGTAGGCAGTCACAGCACCAGCAGGAGGATCCTGTCACAAGAGGTGGAGATCACACCAGTGGGTGAGGAATTGTAGTGGTAGGCAGTCGCAGCACCAGAAGGAGGATCCTGTCACAGGAGGTGGAGATCACACCAGTGGGTGAGGTATTGTACTGGTGGGCAGTCGCGGCACCAGCAGGAGGATCCTGTCACAAGAGGTGGAGATCACACCAGTGGGTGAGGTATTGTACTGGTAGGCAGTCACAGCACCAGCAGGAGGATCCTGTCACAGGAGGTGGAGATCACACCAGTGGGTGAGGTATTGCAATGGTAGGCAGTCGCAGCACCAGAAGGAGGATTCTGTCACAGGAGGTGGAGATCACACCAGTTGGCGAGGTATTGTACTGGTAGGCAGTCACAGCACCAGCAGGAGGATCCTGTCACAGTAGGTGGAGATCACACCAGTTGGCGAGGTATTGTACTGGTAGGCAGTCAGAGCACCAGCAGGAGTATCCTGTCACAGGAGGTGGAGATCACACCAGAGGGTGAGGTATTGCACTGGTAGGCAGTCACAGCACCAGCAGGAGGATCCTGTCACAGTAGGTGGAGATCACACCAGTTGGCGAGGTATTGTACTGGTAGGCAGTCACAGCACCAGCAGGAGGATCCTGTCACAGTAGGTGGAGATCACACCAGTTGGCGAGGTATTGTACTGGTAGGCAGTCAGAGCACCAGCAGGAGTATCCTGTCACAGGAGGTGGAGATCACACCAGAGGGTGAGGTATTGCACTGGTAGGCAGTCACAGCACCAGCAGGAGGATCCTGTCACAGGAGGTGGAGATCACACCAGTGGGTGAGGTATTGCACTGGTAGACAGTCACAGCACCAGCAGGAGGATCCTGTCACAGGAGGTGGAGATCACACCAGTTGGCGAGGTATTGTACTGGTAGGCAGTCACAGCACCAGCAGGAGGATCCTGTCACAGTAGGTGGAGATCACACCAGTTGGCGAGGTATTGTACTGGTAGGCAGTCGCAGCACCAGAAGGAAGATCCTGTCACAGGAGGTGGAGATCACACCAGTGGGTGAGGTATTGTGCTGGTAGGCAGTCACAGCACCAGCAGGAGGATCCTGTCACAGGAGGTGGAGATCACACCAGTTGGCGAGGTATTGTACTGGTAGGCAGTCACAGCACCAGCAGGAGGATCCTGTCACAGTAGGTGGAGATCACACCAGTTGGCGAGGTATTGCAATGGTAGGCAGTCACAGCACCAGCAGGAGGATCCTGTCACAGGAGGTGGAGATCACACCAGTGGGTGAGGTATTTTACTGGTAGGCAGTCACAGCACCAGCAGGAGGATCCTGTCACAGTAGGTGGCGATCACACCAGTGGGTGAGGTATTGCACTGGTAGGCAGTCACAGCACCAGCAGGAGGATCCTGTCACATGAGGTGGAGATCACACCAGTGGGTGAGGAATTGCACTGGTAGGCAGTCACAGCACCAGCAGGAGGATCCTGTCACAGGAGGTGGAGATCACACCAGTGGGTGAGGTATTGCAATGGTAGGCAGTCGCAGCACCAGAAGGAGGATTCTGTCACAGGAGGTGGAGATCACACCAGTTGGCGAGGTATTGTACTGGTAGGCAGTCACAGCACCAGCAGGAGGATCCTGTCACAGCAGGTGGAGATCACACCAGTTGGCGAGGTATTTTACTGGTAGGCAGTCACAGCACCAGCAGGAGGATCCTGTCACAGTAGGTGGAGATCACACCAGTTGGCGAGGTATTGTACTGGTAGGCAGTCAGAGCACCAGCAGGAGTATCCTGTCACAGGAGGTGGAGATCACACCAGTGGGTGAGGTATTGCACTGGTAGGCAGTCACAGCACCAGCAGGAGGATCCTGTCACAGGAGGTGGAGATCACACCAGTGGGTGAGGTATTGCACTGGTAGGCAGTCACAGCACCAGAAGGAGGATCCTGTCACAGGAGGTGGAGATCACACCAGTTGGCGAGGTATTGTACTGGTAGGCAGTCACAGCATCAGCAGGAAGATCCTGTCACAGGAGGTGGAGATCACACCAGTGGGTGAGGTATTACACTGGTAGGCAGTCACAGCACCAGCAGGAGGATCCTGTCACAGGAGGTGGAGATCACACCAGTGGGTGAGGTATTGCACTGGTAGACAGTCACAGCACCAGCAGGAGGATCCTGTCACAGGAGGTGGAGATCACACCAGTTGGCGAGGTATTGTACTGGTAGGCAGTCAAAGCACCAGCAGGAGGATCCTGTCACAGTAGGTGGAGATCACACCAGTTGGCGAGGTATTGTACTGGTAGGCAGTCGCAGCACCAGAAGGAAGATCCTGTCACAGGAGGTGGAGATCACACCAGTGGGTGAGGTATTGTGCTGGTAGGCAGTCACAGCACCAGCAGGAGGATCCTGACACAGGAGGTGGAGATCACACCAGTTGGCGAGGTATTGTACTGGTAGGCAGTCACAGCACCAGCAGGAGGATCCTGTCACAGTAGGTGGAGATCACCCCAGTTGGCGAGTTATTGTACTGGTAGGCAGTCACAGCACCAGCAGGAGGATCCTGTCACAGGAGGTGGAGATCACACCAGTGGGTGAGGTATTGTACTGGTAGGCAGTCACAGCACCAGCAGGAGGATCCTGTCACAGAAGGTGGAGATCACAACAGTGGGTAAGGTATTGCACTGGTAGGCAGTCACAGCACCAGCAGGAGGATCCTGTCACAGGAGGTAATCACACCAGTGGGTGAGGTATTGCACTGGTAGGCAGTCACAGCACCAGCAGGAGGATCCTGACACAAGAGGTGGAGATCACACCAGTGGGTGAGGAATTGTAGTGGTAGGCAGTCGCAGCACCAGAAGGAGGATCCTGTCACAGGAGGTGGAGATCACACCAGTGGGTGAGGTATTGTACTGGTGGGCAGTCGCGGCACCAGCAGGAGGATCCTGTCACAAGAGGTGGAGATCACACCAGTGGGTGAGGTATTGTACTGGTAGGCAGTCACAGCACCAGCAGGAGGATCCTGTCACAGGAGGCGGAGATCACACCAGTGGGTGAGGTATTGTACTGGTAGGCAGTCACAGCACCAGCAGGAGGATCCTGTCACAGGAGGTGGAGATCACACCAGTGGGTGAGGTATTGTACTGGTAGGCAGTCACAGCACCAGCAGGAGGAACCTGTCACAGAAGGTGAAGATCACACTAGTGGGTGAGGTATTGCACTGGTAGGCAGTCAAATGACCAGCAGGAGGAGCCTGTCACAGGAGGTGGAGATCACACCAGTGGGTGAGGTATTGTACTGGTAGGCAGTCGCAGCACCAGAAGGAGGATCCTGTCACAGGAGGTGGAGATCAGACCAGTGGGTGAGGTATTGCACTGGTAGGCAGTCACAGAACCAGCAGGAGGATCCTGTCACAGGAGGTGGAGATCACACCAGTGGGTGAGGTATTGCACTGGTAGGCAGTCGCAGCACCAGCAGGAGGATCCTGTCACAGGAGGAGGAGATCACACCAGTGGGTGAGGTATTGTACTGGTAGGCAGTCACAGCACCAGCAGGAGGATCCTGTCACAGGAGGTGGAGATCACATCAGTGGGTGAGATATTGTACTGGTAGGCAGTCGCAGCACCAGGAAGAGGATCTTGTCTCAGGAGGTGGAGATCACACCAGTGGGTGAGGTATTGCACTGGTAGGCAGTCGCAGCACCAGCAGGAGGATCCTGTCACAGGAGGTGGAGATCACAACAGTGGGTGAGGTATGCACTGGTAGGCAGTCACAGCACCAGCAGGAGGATCCTGTCACAGTAGGTGCAGATCACACCAGTGGCTGAGGTATTGCACTAGTAGGCAGTCACAGCACCAGCAGGAGGATCCTGTCACAGAAGGTGGAGATCACACCAGTGGGTGAGGTATTGTACTGGTAGGCAGTCACAGCACCAGCAGGAGGATCCTGTCACAGGAGGTGGAGATCACACCAGTGGGTGAGGTATTGCACTGGTAGGCAGTCACAGCACCAGCAGGAGGATCCTCTCACAGGAGGGGGAGATCACACCAGTGGGTGAGGTATTGCACTGGTAGGCAGTCACAGCACCAGCAGGAGGATCCTGTCACAGAAGGTGCAGATCACAGCAGTGGGTGAGGTATTGTACTGGTAGGCAGTCACAGCACCAGCAGGAGGATCCTGTCACAGGAGGTGGAGATCACACCAATGGGTGAGGTATGCACTGGTAGGCAGTCACAGCACCAGCAGGAGGATCCTGTCACAGGAGGTGGAGATCACACCAGTGGGTGAGGTATTGCACTGGTAGGCAGTCACAGCACCAGCAGGAGGATCCTGTCACAGAAGGTGGAGATCACACCAGTGGGTGAGGTATTGCACTAGTAGGCAGTCACAGCACCAGCAGGAGGATCCTGTCACAGGAGGTGGAGATCACACCAGTGGGTGAGGTATTGCACTGGTAGGCAGTCGCAGCACCAGCAGGAGGATCCCGTCACAGGAGGTGGAGATCACACCAATGTGTGAGGCATTGCACTGGTAGGCAGTCGCAGCACCAGCAGGAGGATCCTGTCACAGTAGGTGGAGATCACACCAGTGGGTGAGGTATTGCACTGGTAGGCAGTCACAGCACCAGCAGGAGGATCCTGTCACAGGAGGTGGAGATCACACCAGTGGGTGAGGTATGCACTGGTAGGCAGTCGCAGCACCGGCAGGAGGATCCCGTCACAGGAGGTGGAGATCACACCAGTGGGTGAGGCATTGTACTGGTAGGCAGTCGCAGCACCAGCAGGAGGATCCTGTCACAGGAGGTGGAGATCACACCAGTGGGTGAGGTATTGCACTGGTAGGCAGTCACAGCACCAGCAGGAGGATCCTGTCACAGGAGGTGATCACACCAGTGGGTGAGGTATTGTACTGGTAGGCAGTCACAGCACCAGCAGGAGGATCCTGTCACAGGAGGTGGAGATCACAACAGTGGGTGAGGTATTGCACTGGTAGGCAGTCACAGCACCAGCAGGAGGATCCTGTCACAGGAGGTGGAGATCACGCCAGTGGGTGAGGTATTGCACTGGTAGGCAGTCGCAGCACCAGCAGGAGGATCCTGTCACAGGAGGTGGAGATCACACCAATGTGTGAGGCATTGCACTGGTAGGCAGTCGCAGCACCAGCAGGAGGATCCTGTCACAGTAGGTGGAGATCACACCAGTGGGTGAGGTATTGCACTGGTAGGCAGTCACAGCACCAGCAGGAGGATCCTGTCACAGGAGGTGGAGATCACACCAGTGGGTGAGGTATGCACTGGTAGGCAGTCGCAGCACCGGCAGGAGGATCCCGTCACAGGAGGTGGAGATCACACCAGTGGGTGAGGCATTGTACTGGTAGGCAGTCACAGCACCAGCAGGAGGATCCTGTCACAGGAGGTGGAGATCACACCAGTGGGTGAGGTATTGCACTGGTAGGCAGTCACAGCACCAGCAGGAGGATCCTGTCACAGGAGGTGATCACACCAGTGGGTGAGGTATTGTACTGGTAGGCAGTCACAGCACCAGCAGGAGGATCCTGTCACAGGAGGTGGAGATCACACCAGTTGGTGAGGTATTGTACTGGTAGGCAGTCACAGCACCAGCAGGAGGATCCTGTCACAGGAGGTGGAGATCACACCAGTGGGTGAGGTATGCACTGGTAGGCAGTCACAGCAACAGCAGGAGGATCCTGTCACAGGAGGTGGAGATCACACCAGTGGGTGAGGTATTTAACTGGTAGGCAGTCACAGCACCAGCAGGAGGATCCTGTCACAGGAGGTGGAGATCACACCAGTAGGTGAGGTATTGTACTGGTAGGCAGTCACAGCACCAGCAGGAGGATCCTGTCACAGAAGGTGGAGATCACACCAGTGGGTGAGGTATTGTACTGGTAGGCAGTCACAGCACCAACAGGAGGATCCTGTCACAGGAGGTGGAGATCACACCAGTGGGTGAGGTATTGCACTGGTAGGCAGTCGCAGCACCAGCAGGAGGATCCTGTCACAGGAGGTGGAGATCACACCAGTGGGTGAGGTATTGTACTGGTAGGCAGTCACAGCACCAGCAGGAGGATCCTGTCACAGGAGGTGGAGATCACACCAGTGGGTGAGGTATTGTACTGGTAGGCAGTCACAGCACCAGCAGGAGGATCCTGTCACAGGAGGTGGAGATCACACCAGTGGGTGAGGTCTTGCACTGGTAGGCAGTCACAGCACCAGCAGGAGGATCCTGTCACATGAGGTGGAGATCACACCAGTGGGTGAGGTATTGTACTGGTAGGCAGTCACAGCACCAGCAGGAGGATCCTGTCACATGAGGTGGAGATCACACCAGTGGGTGAGGTATTGCACTGGTAGGCAGTCACAGCACCAGCAGGAGGATCCTGTCACAGGAGGTGGATATCACACCAGTGGGTGAGGTATTGCACTGGTAGGCAGTCGCAGCACCAGCAGGAGGATCCTGTCACAGGAAGTGGAGATCACACCAGTGGGTGAGGTATTGCCCTGGTAGGCAGTCACAGCACCAGCAGGAGGATCCTGTCACAGGAGGTGGAGATCACACCAGTGGGTGAGGTATTGTACTGGTAGGCAGTCACAGCACCAGCAGGAGGATCCTGTCACAGGAGGTGGAGATCACACCAGTGGGTGAGGTCTTGCACTGGTAGGCAGTCACAGCACCAGCAGGAGGATCCTGTCACATGAGGTGGAGATCACACCAGTGGGTGAGGTATTGTACTGGTAGGCAGTCACAGCACCAGCAGGAGGTTCCTGTCACATGAGGTGGAGATCACACCAGTGGGTGAGGTATTGCACTGGTAGGCAGTCACAGCACCAGCAGGAGGATCCTGTCACAGGAGGTGGATATCACACCAGTGGGTGAGGTATTGCACTGGTAGGCAGTCGCAGCACCAGCAGGAGGATCCTGTCACAGGAAGTGGAGATCACACCAGTGGGTGAGGTATTGCCCTGGTAGGCAGTACACCAGGGTGACAAGTACACACATTAAAAGATTACTACTACTTAATCCAACAACAGGAAATTCCAAAAATTCGCACCAACTTGGTAAAAGGTCATTACAAAAAAGATCATTCTTACTGGGGTCTCATCCATTGCTAAACACCCACTGGTGTCACATTTTTCCTTGCAGTGTAAAAGAAAAAATAAATCACAATGCCTGTCTACCATTCCAGTGAGAGATATTCAGTACAAGGAGCATCCCAGTGACCACCATACAATGCCCAAGGAGCATCACAGTGACCCCCATACAGTGCCCATAGCAACCAACCTGGTTCTAGCTATCATTTTATAGAATATATTTGATAAATGATAGCTAGAAGATCATTGGTTGCGATGGACAACAAACTCTTTAGAAGGTTTTCTCTATCTCTCCCTTGGGTATTGCCGCAATGCCCAGCTGAGCACATATCGGGCACTTATCTCAGGTTTTCTCCCCTCCATGTTGTAATGCTGGTAGGACACAGTGTGCCGTTGGAGCTCCTGAACTGGCATGGCCCTGTCCGGCACAGATTAAGCCAAAGATAAAAGAAAAAGTCATGTTACAGTCAGAGCAGTATTATTAGCTAATAGATATTGATTACACATATAGGGCCTGATTCTGAGATTTACTTAAATCTCTGATGTTTAATATTCTGCACGTGAGCGGGCACGGTACTGCACACGGGCAAATCTGGTCCTCCTCAGGGTTACTAGATGTCCTATGTGCACGCAGATGATCCCGTGCTGCCCCTTCAGATGCAGAAGCACATTACAGAATACTGGGATACTTCTTTACTTAATACACCTTATGTAGCTTTTGCATAATTCTGCACAACTGCAGAGGTGCCATTAGCTTCCACCTCTGAATCAGCCCCATAATTATATAGAGGCAGGGGCTTAACTAGAGCTTTGTGGGGCCCATAGCAACATTTTTAAGGGCCCCCAACTCAGGTCTCCAGAGAGAGAATGGCAGTAGGGACATAGAGACAGCGAGATTGATGGCTGGGACACAGAGAGAGGGTTCCGGCAAAGACATAGGGACAAAAAGAGGCAGCAGGGGCATAGAAACAGATAGAGAGGCAGCAAGGACATAAACACAGATAGAGGGTCAGCAGGTATTTAAGGAGACACAGTTGGGATGAAGACAAAGGCAGCAGGGATGTAGGAATAGACAGAGGCAACAGGAACATAGAGACAGAGAGAGTGGCAGCAGAGACACACAGAGAGAGAGAGTGCGTGCAAAGACAGAGTAAGGCAGCAGGGATTAGGGACAGAAAGAGGCAAGAGGGGCATAGAAACAGATAGAGAGGCAGCAAGGACATAGGGACAGATAGAGGGGCAGCAGGGGTGTAGAAACAGAGAGAGGCAGCAGGGATGTAGGGACAGAGAGGCAGCAGGGGTGTAGGGACAGATAGAGAGGTAATTGCAACGTGCAATAAAAGAAAAAAACTGGGGAAAAAAATAATAAATGAACAATGTCAGAAACTCTGCATATATAATATATGCCCAGATAAAAATAATATTTTAAACCTACCGTTAAATCTTTTTCTCCTAGTCCGTAGAGGATGCTGGGGACTCCGTTAGGGCCATGGGGATAGACGAGCTCCGCAGGAGACATGGGCACTAAGAAAGAACTTTAGGTATGGGTGTGCACTGGCTCCTCCCTCCAGACCTCAGTTAGAGAAACTGTGCCCAGAGGAGACTGACAGTACGAGGAAAGGATTTTTGTTAATCCAAGGGCAAGATTCATACCAGCCCACACCATCCACACCGTATAACTTGGGATATACGAACCAGTTAACAGTATGAAACAACACAGCATCAGTCCGAGACTGAGGAAGACTGTAACATAACCTTTATGTTAGGACCATGGGGATTATACCAAAACTCCCAAACGGGCGGGAGAGTGCGAATGACTCTGCAGCACCGACTGAGCAAACAGGAGGTCCTCCTCAGCCAGGGTATCAAACTTGTAGAACTTTGCAAAGGTGTTTGAACCCGACCAAGTAGCAGCTCGGCACAGTTGTAATGCCGAGACCCCTCGGGCAGCCGCCCAAGAAGAGCCCACCTTCCTAGTGGAATGGGCCTTAACCGATTTTGGTAACGGCAATCCAGCCATAGAATGAGCCTGCTGAATCGTGTTACAGATCCAGCGAGCAATAGTCTGCTTGGAAGCAGGAGCGCCAACCTTGTTGGCTGCATACAGGACAAACAGTGCTTCTGTTTTCCTGACCCTAGCCGTTCTGGCCACGTAAATTTTCAAAGCCCTGACCACATCAAGGGACTCGGAATCCTCCAAGTCTCGCGTAGAAACAGGCACCACAATAGGTTGGTTCATATGAAAAGATGAAACCACCTTAGGCAAGAATTGAGGACGGGTCCGCAATTCCGCTCTATCCATATGGAAAACTAGATAGGGGCTTTTATGAAACAAAGCCGCCAATTCCGACAGTCGCCTATCCGAAGCCAAGGCTAAAAACATGACCACTTTCCAAGTGAGGTATTTTAATTCCACCGTTTTAAGTGGTTCAAACCACTGCGACTTAAGGAAACTCAACACCACATTAAGGTCCCAAGGCGCCACCGGAGGCACAAAAGGAGGCTGGATATGCAGCACTCCTTTCATAAAAGTCTGTACTTCTGGGAGAGAAGCCAAATCCTTCTGAAAGAAAATGGATAGGGCCGAAATATGAACCTTAATGGAGCCTAATTTTAGGCCCAAATTCACTCCAGTTTGTAGGAAGTGAAGGAAACGGCCCAGATGGAATTCTTCCGCAGGAGCATTCCTGGCCTCACACCAAGAAACATACTTCCGCCATATACGGTGATAATGTTTAGCTGTCACGTCCTTCCTAGCCTTTATCAAAATAGGAATGATCTCATCCGGAATGCCCTTTTCCGCTAGGATCCGGCGTTCAACCGCCATGCCGTCAAACGCAGCCGCGGTAAGTCTTGGAACAGGCAGGGCCCCTGTTGTAACAGGTCCTGTCTTAGAGGAAGAGGCCACAGATCTTCTGTGAGCATTTCCTGCAGATCCGGATACCAGATCCTTCGCGGCCAATCTGAAACAATGAGAATTGTCTGTACTCCTCTTTTTCTTATTATTCTCAACACCTTGGGGATGAGAGGAAGAGGAGGAAACACATAGACCGTCTGGAACACCCACGGTGTCACTAGGGCGTCCACTGCCACCGCCTGAGGGTCTCTTGACCTGGCGCAATACCTCTGTAGTTTTTTGTTGAGACGGGACGCCATCATATCTATCTGGGGCAGTCCCCACTGACTTGCAATCTGTGCGAAGACTTCCTGATGAAGTCCCCACACTTGGAAAGTGCTAATGTGAATTTACTGCACAAAAGGTTGGACAAAGCTGAGTCCAGGGAACATGCAGGGAGTCAAGCCCTGCCTGCCCCTATGTCGCAGGGACCTTCGGGGTCTCAAAAGCGCCCACTATCCCAAATAGTAGACACTAATACTGACATGGATTCTGACTCCAGTGTCAACTACGATGATGCAAAGTTACAGCCAAAACTGGCTAAAAGTATTCAATATATGATTATTGCAATAAAAGATGTCTTTACTTGACCAAAGACCTTGGAAGCTTCTTCCTTGTGTTACTGCTCCCCAACCTCGGAGGCTCGCGTCCGTGGTCACCAGAACCCAGTCCTGAATGCCGAATCTGCGACCCTCCAGAAGGTGAGCACTCTGCAGCCACCACAGGAGAGATACCCTGGCCCTGGGGGACAGGGTGATCAACCGATGAATCTGTAGATGTGACCCGGACCACTTGTCCAGTAGGTCCCATTGGAAAGTCCTCGCATGGAACCTGCCGAAAGGAATGGCCTCGTAAGATGCCACCATCTTTCCCAGGACTCGAGTGCAGTGATGCACCGACACCTGTTCTGGCTTCAATAGGTCCCTAACCAGAGTCATGTGTTCCTGGGCCTTTTCTATCGGAAGATAAACCCTTTTCTGGTCCATATCCAGAATCATGCCTAAGAAGGTCAAACGAGTCGTAGGAACTAACTGTGACTTTGGGATATTGAGAATCCAGCCGTGTTGCTGTAACACCTCCAGTGAAAGTGATACGCTGTTCAACAACTGCTCTCGTGATCTCGCTTTTATCAGGAGATCGTCCAAGTATGGGATATTTGTGACACCCTGCTTGCACAGGAGCACCATCATTTCCGCCATTACCTTGGTGAAAATCCTCGGGGCCGTGGAAAGCCCAAACGGCAACGTCTGAAATTGGTAATGACAATCCTGTACCGCAAATCTCAGGTACGCCTGATGAGGTGGATATATGGGAACATGAAGGTATGCATTCTTTATGTCCAGGGATACCATAAAATCCCCCCCTTCTCGGCTGGCGATGACCGCTCTGAGCGATTCCATCTTGAACTTGAACCTTTTCAAGTATAGGTTCAAGGATTTTAAATTTAAAATGGGTCTGACCGAACCGTCCGGTTTCGGGACTACAAATAGGGTTGAGTAATACCCCCTCCCTTGTTGAAGCAGGGGAACCTTGACCACCACCTGTTGAAGACACAATTTTTGAATTGCATTTAAAACTATCTCCCTCTCTGGGGGAGAAGCTGGTAATGCCGATTTGAAAAACCGGCGAGGGGGCACCACTTCGAATTCCAGCTTGTAACCCTGGGAGACAATTTCTATTGCCCAGGGATCCACCTGTGAGTGAACCCAGATGTGGCTGAAAGTCGAAGACGTGCCCCCACTGGGGCGGACTCCCTCAGCGGAGCCCCAGCATCATGCGGTGGATTTTGTAGAGGCCGGGGAGGACTTCTGCTCCTGGGAACTAGCTGTGGTTGGCAGCTTTTTCCCTCTGCCCTTACCTCTGGCAAGAAAGGACGATCCTCGTGCTCTCTTGTTTTTATTTGACCGAAAGGACTGCATTTGATAATGTGGCGCTTTTTTAGGCTGTGAGGGAATATAAGGCAAAAATTTGATTTACCTGCCGTAGCTGTGGAGACCAAGTCCGAGAGACCGTCCCCAAACAATTCCTCACCCCTGTAAGGTAAAACCTCCATATGCCTCTTTGAGTCGGCATCACCTGTCCATTGCCGGGTCCATAGGACTCGTCTAGCAGAAATGGACATAGCGTTGACTCTAGAACCCAGTAGGCCAATGTCTCTTTGAGCATCCCTCATATATAAGACAGCATCTTTAATATGACCCAGGGTTAACAAAATGATATCCCTATCCATGGTATCCAGTTCTACCGATAAGGTATCCGTCCACGCTGCTACAGCGCTACAAACCCAAGCCAATGCTATCGCCGGTCTGAGTAAGGTACCAGAGTGCGTGTAAATAGACTTTAATGTAGCCTCCTGCTTGCGATCAGCAGGATCCCTGAGGGTAGCCGTATCTTGGGATGGCAGTGCTACCTTTTTGGATAAGCGTGTCAACGCTTTGTCTACCCTTGGGGAGGATTCCCACAGTATCCTGTCTTTGATCGGGAAAGGATACGCCATAAGAATCCTTTTGGGAATCTGCAGTTTCTTGTCTGGAGATTCCCAAGCCTTTTCAAATAACTCGTTCAGCTCATGAGAAGGGGTAAAGGTTACCTCCGGTTTCTTTTCCCTATACATGTGTACCCTCGTGTCAGGGACAGGGGGTTCCTTTGTGATATGCAAAACATCCTTTATTGCAATAATCATATATTGAATACTTTTAGCCAATTTTGGCTGTAATTTTGCATCATCGTAGTCGACACTAGAGTAAGAATCCGTGTCGGTATTAGTGTCTACTATTTGGGATAGTGGGCGCTTTTGAGACCCCGAGGGTCCCTGCGACATAGGGGCAGGTAGGGCCTGACTCTCTGCATAATTCCTGGACTCAGCTTTGTCCAACCTTTTGTGCAATAAATTTACATTAGCACTTAAAACATTCCACATATCCACCCAGTCAGGTGTTGGTGTTGCCGACGGAGACACATTTATTTGCCTCACCTCCTCACTAGGAAAGCCTTCTACCTCAGACATGCCGACACACGCGTACCGACACACCACACACTCAGGGAATCCTCTTATCTGAAGACAGTTCCCCCCATATTATGGGTATATAAGGATTGTTTGGATGGACTAGCAACATGCATTACCTTGAAAAAGACCCCAGAGGGGGTTGAAAGTTGACCGCGTTAGTGGGGGTCAGGCAACTGGAGAATACAAGGAGGGAAATTACTTTAAGGAGCGGAGTGCCTGCAAGTCTACCCGGGATACCGCATGGTGATATATCATCCTCCCTATGTCTTTTTGGCACGGATTAAAACTAGAGATGAGCGGGTTCGGTTTCTCTGAATCCGAACCCGCCAGAACTTCATGTTTTTTTTCACGGGTCCGAGCGACTCGGATCTTCCCGCCTTGCTCGGTTAACCCGAGCGCGCCCGAACATCATCATGACGCTGTCGGATTCTCGCGAGGCTCGGATTCTATCGCGAGACTCGGATTCTATATAAGGAGCCGCGCGTCGCCGCCATTTTCACACGTGCATTGAGATTGATAGGGAGAGGACGTGGCTGGCGTCCTCTCCATTTAGATTATAAGAGACTGAGAGAGATTTACTGGAGCTGACTAGGAGGAGTACTGTTACTGTAGAAGTGTAGAGACTGAGTGGAGAGAGTTTACTAGTGAGGACAGTGCAGTTTACTTTATAATCCGTTCTCTGCCTGAAAAAAGCGATACACAGCACACAGTGACTCAGTCACATACCATATCTGTGTGCACTGCTCAGGCTCAGGCCAGTGTGCTGCATCATCTATTATCTATATATAATATTATATATATCTGTCTGACTGCTCAGCTCACACAGCTTATAATTGTGGGGGAGACTGGGGAGCACTACTGCAGTGCCAGTTATAGGTTATAGCAGGAGCCAGGAGTACATAATATATTATATAGTGAGTGACCACCAGACACACAGTGCAGTTTATTTAATATATCCGTTCTCTGCCTGAAAAAAGCGATACACACAGTGACTCAGTCAGTCACATACCATATCTGTGTGCACTGCTCAGGCTCAGGCCAGTGTGCTGCATCATCTATTATCTATATATAATATTATATATATCTGTCTGACTGCTCAGCTCACACAGCTTATAATTGTGGGGGAGACTGGGGAGCACTACTGCAGTGCCAGTTATAGGTTATAGCAGGAGCCAGGAGTACATAATATATTATATAGTGAGTGACCACCAGACACACAGTGCAGTTTATTTAATATATCCGTTCTCTGCCTGAAAAAAGCGATACACACAGTGACTCAGTCAGTCACATACCATATCTGTGTGCACTGCTCAGGCTCAGGCCAGTGTGCTGCATCATCTATTATCTATATATAATATTATATATATCTGTCTGACTGCTCAGCTCACACAGCTTATAATTGTGGGGGAGACTGGGGAGCACTACTGCAGTGCCAGTTATAGGTTATAGCAGGAGCCAGGAGTACATAATATATTATATAGTGAGTGACCACCAGACACACAGTGCAGTTTATTTAATATATCCGTTCTCTGCCTGAAAAAAGCGATACACACAGTGACTCAGTCAGTCACATACCATATCTGTGTGCACTGCTCAGGCTCAGGCCAGTGTGCTGCATCATCTATATATATTATATATCTGTCTGACTGCTCAGCTCACACAGCTTATAATTGTGGGGGAGACTGGGGAGCACTACTGCAGTGCCAGTTATAGGTTATAGCAGGAGCCAGGAGTACATATTATATTAAAATTAAACAGTGCACACTTTTGCTGCAGGAGTGCCACTGCCAGTGTGACTGACCAATGACCTGACCACACTGACCACCAGTATAGTTAGTAGTATACTTATATTGTGATTGCCTGAAAAAGTTAAACACTCGTCGTGTGACTTCACTTGTGTGTTTGTTTGTTTTTTATTCTATAAAAATAAAACTCATTCTGCTGACAGACAGTGTCCAGCAGGTCCGTCATTATATAATATATAATATATACCTGTCCGGCTGCAGTAGTGATATATATATATTTTTTATATCATTTATCATCCAGTCGCAGCAGACACAGTACGGTAGTTCACGGCTGTGGCTACCTCTGTGTCTCTGCACTCGGCAGGCAGTCCGTCCATAATTGTAATACCACCTAACCGTGGATTTTTTTCATTCTTCTTTATACATACATAGTTACATAGACATCTTCTCTTTATCAACCAGTCTATATTAGCTGCAGACACAGTACAGTACGGTAGTTCATGGCTGTGGCTACCTCTGTGTCTGCACTCGGCAGGCAGTCCGTCCATAATTGTATACCACCTAACCGTGGTTTTTTTTCATTCTTCTTTATACATACATAGTTACATAGACATCTTCTCTTTATCAACCAGTCTATATTAGCTGCAGACACAGTACAGTACGGTAGTTCACGGCTGTGGCTACCTCTGTGTCTGCACTCGGCAGGCAGTCCGTCCATAATTGTATACCACCTAACCGTGGATTTTTTTCAGTCTTCTTTATACATACATAGTTACATAGACATCTTCTCTTTATCAACCAGTCTATATTAGCTGCAGACACAGTACAGTACGGTAGTTCACGGCTGTGGCTACCTCTGTGTCTGCAGTCGGCAGGCAGTCCATAATTGTATACTAGTATCCATCTCCATTGTTTACCTGAGGTGCCTTTTAGTTGTGCCTATTAAAATATGGAGAACAAAAATGTTGAGGTTCCAAAATTAGGGAAAGATCAAGATCCACTTCCACCTCGTGCTGAAGCTGCTGCCACTAGTCATGGCCGAGACGATGAAATGCCAGCAACGTCGTCTGCCAAGGCCGATGCCCAATGTCATAGTACAGAGCATGTCAAATCCAAAACACCAAATATCAGAAAAAAAAGGACTCCAAAACCTAAAATAAAATTGTCGGAGGAGAAGCGTAAACTTGCCAATATGCCATTTACCACACGGAGTGGCAAGGAACGGCTGAGGCCCTGGCCTATGTTCATGGCTAGTGGTTCAGCTTCACATGAGGATGGAAGCACTCAGCCTCTCGCTAGAAAAATGAAAAGACTCAAGCTGGCAAAAGCAGCACAGCAAAGAACTGTGCATTCTTCGAAATCCCAAATCCACAAGGAGAGTCCAATTGTGTCGGTTGCGATGCCTGACCTTCCCAACACTGGACGTGAAGAGCATGCGCCTTCCACCATTTGCACGCCCCCTGCAAGTGCTGGAAGGAGCACCCGCAGTCCAGTTCCTGATAGTCAGATTGAAGATGTCAGTGTTGAAGTACACCAGGATGAGGAGGATATGGGTGTTGCTGGCGCTGGGGAGGAAATTGACCAGGAGGATTCTGATGGTGAGGTGGTTTGTTTAAGTCAGGCACCCGGGGAGACACCTGTTGTCCGTGGGAGGAATATGGCCGTTGACATGCCAGGTGAAAATACCAAAAAAATCAGCTCTTCGGTGTGGAGGTATTTCACCAGAAATGCGGACAACAGGTGTCAAGCCGTGTGTTCCCTTTGTCAAGCTGTAATAAGTAGGGGTAAGGACGTTAACCACCTCGGAACATCCTCCCTTATACGTCACCTGCAGCGCATTCATAATAAGTCAGTGACAAGTTCAAAAACTTTGGGTGACAGCGGAAGCAGTCCACTGACCAGTAAATCCCTTCCTCTTGTAACCAAGCTCACGCAAACCACCCCACCAACTCCCTCAGTGTCAATTTCCTCCTTCCCCAGGAATGCCAATAGTCCTGCAGGCCATGTCACTGGCAATTCTGACGAGTCCTCTCCTGCCTGGGATTCCTCCGATGCATCCTTGCGTGTAACGCCTACTGCTGCTGGCGCTGCTGTTGTTGCCGCTGGGAGTCGATGGTCATCCCAGAGGGGAAGTCGTAAGCCCACTTGTACTACTTCCAGTAAGCAATTGACTGTTCAACAGTCCTTTGCGAGGAAGATGAAATATCACAGCAGTCATCCTACTGCAAAGCGGATAACTGAGGCCTTGACAACTATGTTGGTGTTAGACGTGCGTCCGGTATCCGCCGTTAGTTCACAGGGAACTAGACAATTTATTGAGGCAGTGTGCCCCCGTTACCAAATACCATCTAGGTTCCACTTCTCTAGGCAGGCGATACCGAGAATGTACACGGACGTCAGAAAAAGACTCACCAGTGTCCTAAAAAATGCAGTTGTACCCAATGTCCACTTAACCACGGACATGTGGACAAGTGGAGCAGGGCAGGGTCAGGACTATATGACTGTGACAGCCCACTGGGTAGATGTATGGACTCCCGCCGCAAGAACAGCAGCGGCGGCACCAGTAGCAGCATCTCGCAAACACCAACTCTTTCCTAGGCAGGCTACGCTTTGTATCACCGCTTTCCAGAATACGCACACAGCTGAAAACCTCTTACGGCAACTGAGGAAGATCATCGCGGAATGGCTTACCCCAATTGGACTCTCCTGTGGATTTGTGGCATCGGACAACGCCAGCAATATTGTGTGTGCATTAAATATGGGCAAATTCCAGCACGTCCCATGTTTTGCACATACCTTGAATTTGGTGGTGCAGAATTTTTAAAAAAACGACAGGGGCGTGCAAGAGATGCTGTCGGTGGCCAGAAGAATTGCGGGACACTTTCGGCGTACAGGCACCACGTACAGAAGACTGGAGCACCACCAAAAACTACTGAACCTGCCCTGCCATCATCTGAAGCAAGAAGTGGTAACGAGGTGGAATTCAACCCTCTATATGCTTCAGAGGTTGGAGGAGCAGCAAAAGGCCATTCAAGCCTATACAATTGAGCACGATATAGGAGGTGGAATGCACCTGTCTCAAGTGCAGTGGAGAATGATTTCAACGTTGTGCAAGGTTCTGATGCCCTTTGAACTTGCCACACGTGAAGTCAGTTCAGACACTGCCAGCCTGAGTCAGGTCATTCCCCTCATCAGGCTTTTGCAGAAGAAGCTGGAGGCATTGAAGAAGGAGCTAAAAGGGAGCGATTCCGCTAGGCATGTGGGACTTGTGGATGCAGCCCTTAATTCGCTTAACAAGGATTCACGGGTGGTCAATCTGTTGAAATCAGAGCACTACATTTTGGCCACCGTGCTCGATCCTAGATTTAAAGCCTACCTTGGATCTCTCTTTCCGGCAGACACAAGTCTGCTGGGGTTGAAAGACCTGCTGGTGACAAAATTGTCAAGTCAAGCGGAACGCGACCTGTCAACATCTCCTCCTTCACATTCTCCCGCAACTGGGGGTGCGAGGAAAAGGCTCAGAATTCCGAGCCCACCCGCTGGCGGTGATGCAGGGCAGTCTGGAGCGACTGCTGATGCTGACATCTGGTCCGGACTGAAGGACCTGACAACGATTACGGACATGTCGTCTACTGTCACTGCATATGATTCTCTCAACATTGATAGAATGGTGGAGGATTATATGAGTGACCGCATCCAAGTAGGCACGTCACACAGTCCGTACTTATACTGGCAGGAAAAAGAGGCAATTTGGAGGCCCTTGCACAAACTGGCTTTATTCTACCTAAGTTGCCCTCCCACAAGTGTGTACTCCGAAAGAGTGTTTAGTGCCGCCGCTCACCTTGTCAGCAATCGGCGTACGAGGTTACATCCAGAAAATGTGGAGAAGATGATGTTCATTAAAATGAATTATAATCAATTCCTCCGCGGAGACATTGACCAGCAGCAATTGCCTCCACAAAGTACACAGGGAGCTGAGATGGTGGATTCCAGTGGGGACGAATTGATAATCTGTGAGGAGGGGGATGTACACGGTGATATATCGGAGGGTGAAGATGAGGTGGACATCTTGCCTCTGTAGAGCCAGTTTGTGCAAGGAGAGATTAATTGCTTCTTTTTTGGGGGGGGTCCAAACCAACCCGTCATATCAGTCACAGTCGTGTGGCAGACCCTGTCACTGAAATGATGGGTTGGTTAAAGTGTGCATGTCCTGTTTTGTTTATACAACATAAGGGTGGGTGGGAGGGCCCAAGGACAATTCCATCTTGCACCTCTTTTTTCTTTTCTTTTTCTTTGCATCATGTGCTGATTGGGGAGGGCTTTTTGGAAGGGACATCCTGTGTGACACTGCAGTGCCACTCCTAGATGGGCCCGGTGTTTGTGTCGGCCACTAGGGTCGCTAATCTTACTCACACAGCTACCTCATTGCGCCTCTTTTTTTCTTTGCGTCATGTGCTGTTTGGGGAGGGCTTTTTGGAAGGGACATCCTGCGTGACACTGCAGTGCCACTCCTAGATGGGCCCGGTGTTTGTGTCGGCCACTAGGGTCGCTAATCTTACTCACACAGCTACCTCATTGCGCCTCTTTTTTTCTTTGCGTCATGTGCTGTTTGGGGAGGGTTTTTTGGAAGGGCCATCCTGCGTGACACTGCAGTGCCACTCCTAGATGGGCCCGGTGTTTGTGTCGGCCACTAGGGTCGCTAATCTTACTCACACAGCTACCTCATTGCGCCTCTTTTTTTCTTTGCGTCATGTGCTGTTTGGGGAGGGTTTTTTGGAAGGGACATCCTGCGTGACACTGCAGTGCCACTCCTAGATGGGCCCGGTGTTTGTGTCGGCCACTAGGGTCGCTTATCTTACTCACACAGCGACCTCGGTGCAAATTTTAGGACTAAAAATAATATTGTGAGGTGTGAGGTATTCAGAATAGACTGAAAATGAGTGTAAATTATGGTTTTTGAGGTTAATAATACTTTGGGATCAAAATGACCCCCAAATTCTATGATTTAAGCTGTTTTTTAGTGTTTTTTTGAAGAAAACACCCGAATCCAAAACACACCCGAATCCGACAAAAAAAATTCGGTGAGGTTTTGCCAAAACGCGTTCGAACCCAAAACACGGCCGCGGAACCGAACCCAAAACCAAAACACAAAACCCGAAAAATTTCAGGCGCTCATCTCTAATTAAAACCCAGTTCCAAGATTTCTGGTAATTACCCATTTGCAATCACTGCCTGTCTGATCCCATTCTGGAGTGTTGTATACATGTACCTTTAGACTTATTTTATTGTATGATGTGTCCTTTTTTATCACAAAGAAAAAATGTATTATGCTATGTGTTTTTTCACTCTTTCTTGCATGTACTGAAAAAATATGAGACACCATTGAAAGAGGCATTTGGAACAGCACTGATGAAATTTCTATTGGAAAAAAATGAGGATTTTGGATTATATGTTTTAAAGGGACAGTACACGTCATAAAGGGAAGTGACTATATTTGATCCTAGCGCCATCTAAGGAATCACTCACCTTTTATATTTCATTTCTCAAGAGAAAGTATGTCTTTTTGCAGATGACCCAAAGGTATGCAACAGGGAACACACACCGGGAGGGGTTTGTAGGAGGATCTTGGTAGACTGGTCAAGAATGTGGCAACTACAGTTTAATACCAAATCATGCACTTGAGTCTCATTAGCACAAAGGCTAAATAAAGAATTAACAGCACTATAATGGAAACGGGTCTGGGACTCAGGGTCGACAACAAAAAGGTCGACACACCTTAGGTCGACGCCAATTGGTCGACACACCTTAGGTCGACATGGACAAAAGGTCGACGTGGACAAAAGGTCGACAGGAACAAGGTCGACATGGAAAAGGGTCGACATGAGTTTTTAATGTTTTTTTTGGTGTCGTTTTCTTCGTAGAGTGACCGGGAACCCCAATTAGTGCACCGCTTCGCTCGCCATGCTTCGGGCATGGTGCCTTCGTTCCGCTACCACTTCGCTCGGCACAGATTACCGTTCCAATCGTAGTCCACGTGGATCGTTAAGTATGAAAAGGTTCAAAAAAAGAAAAAAATCGTGAAAAACTCATGTCGACCTTTTTCCATGTCGACCTTGTTCCTGTCGACCTTTTGCCCATGTCGACCTAAGGTGTGTCGACCAATTGGCGTCGACCTAAGGTGTGTCGACCTTTTTGTTGTCGACCTGGAGTCCGGATACCATGGAAACTACTGAGGGGGATTGGGACAAATATATATTAGGTTGAGTATCCCTTATCCATAATGCTTGGGATCAGAATCATTTTGGATAATGGATTATTCCGTATTTTGGAATATTTTTAAAAAATTGCCCCCACTATAATTCCAGATACAAGTAATGCCCCCAGTATAGTGCCCTGCCATCCTCACCCATTCACCTTCCCCCTCACCCAGTCACTGTGCCCCCTGCTGCCAGGGCCGCTATGTGGGGGGTACTGGGTGCACAGAGAGGTGAGGGCCCGGGCAGCTTATGCCACTGTCTGCCCACCGCCGCTGCTCATCCACCCACCGTTGTGTTCCGTCAGTCCTCCGCCGTGCACCATCCACCCGCAGTTAGGACTGCCAACTCATCCCTTTAATTCTGGACATATTAATTACACAGGTTCTGTGGCTGATTAAAACCAGGTGAAATGGAGTCTTGAAGTCAGCCAGCCACAGAACCTGTGTAATTAATATGTTCCAGAATGAAATGGATGAGGTGGCAGCCCTACCCGCAGTGCTCTATTGAAAACGTCCCTCTCAAGATGGCCGCCGCCTCAAAGCAGACAGTTATTAGAGTGCAGAGACACCCTGCCCCCGCCCTCTGGCTGCCCCAACAGAAGACCGGCACCCTACTGTGGTAATGGCACTACTGTAATTCTCCTACATCTGTGTGGTGTGTGAGTGTGTGTACAGTGTGCTGCTGTGTGGTGTGTGTGTACAGTGTGCTGCTGTGTGGTGTGTGTGTGTACAGTGTGCTGCTCTGTGAGAGTCCGTGTACAGTGTGCTGCTGTGTGTGTGCTGTGTGAGTGTGTGTGTACAGTGTGCTGCTGTGTGAGAGTCTGTACAGTGTGCTGCTGTGCGAGTGTGTGTGTACAGTGTGCTGCTGTGTGAGTGTGTGTACAGTGTGCTGCTGTGTGAGAGTGTGTGTACAGTGTGCTGCTGTGTGAGAGTCTGTACAGTGTGCTGCTGTGCGAGAGTGTGTGTACAGTGTGCTGCTGTGTGAGAGTGTGTGTGTGTACAGTGTGTTGCTGTGTGAGAGTGTGTGTACAGTGTGCTGCTGTGTGAGAGTCTGTACAGTGTGCTGCTGTGCGAGTGTGTGTGTACAGTGTGCTGCTGTGTGAGAGTGTGTGCACAGTGTGCTGCTGTGTGAGTGTGTGTGTACAGTGTGCTGCTGTGTGAGAGTGTGTGTGTACAGTGTGTTGCTGTGTGAGAGTGTGTGTACAGTGTGCTGCTGTGTGAGAGTCTGTACAGTGTGCTGCTGTGCGAGTGTGTGTGTACAGTGTGCTGCTGTGTGAGAGTGTGTGTACAGTGTGCTGCTGTGTGAGTGTGTGTGTGTGTGTGTGTGTGTGTGTGTGTGTGTGTACAGTGTGCTGCTGTGTGAGTGTGTACAGTGTGCTGCTGTGTGAGTGTGTGTGTACAGTGTGCTGCTGTGCGAGTATGTGTGTACAGTGTGCTGCTGTGTGAGAATGTGTGTACAGTGTGCTGCTGTGTGAGAGTCTGTGTACAGCGTGCTGCTTTGTGAGTGTGTGTGTACAGTGTGCTGCTGTGTGAGAGTGTGTACAGTGTGCTGCTGTGTGGTGTGTGTGTGTACAGTGTGCTGCTGTGAGTGTGTGTACAGTGTGCTGCTGTGTGAGTGTGTGTGTACAGTGTGCTGCTGTGTGAGAGTCCGTGTACAGTGTGCTGCTGTGTGAGTGTGTGTGTACAGTGTGCTGCTGTGAGTGTGTGTACAGTGTGCTGCTGTGTGAGAGTGTGTGTACAGTGTGCTGCTGTGTGGTGTGTGTGTACAGTGTGCTGCTGTGTGAGTGTGTGTACAGTGTGCTGCTGTGTGAGAGTGTGTTTACAGTGTGCTGCTGTGTGGTGTGTTTGTACAGTGTGCTGCTGTGTGAGTGTGTGTACAGTGTGCTGCTGTGTGAGAGTGTGTGTACAGTGTGCTGCTGTGTGGTGTGTGTGTGTACAATGTGCTGCTGTGAGTGTGTGTACAGTGTGCTGCTGTGTGAGAGTCCGTGTACAGTGTGCTGCTGTGTGGTGTGTGTGTGTGTACAGTGTGCTGCTGTGTGAGAGTCCGTGTACAGCGTGCTGCTGTTTGAGTGTGTGTGTACAGTGTGCTGCTATGTGGTGTGTGTGTGTACAGTGTGCTGCTATGTGGTGTGTGTGTACAGTGTGCTGCTGTTTATGAGTGTGTGTGTACAGTGTGCTGCTATGTGGTGTGTGTGTACAGTGTGTTGCTATGTGGTGTGTGTGTGTGTGTGTGTGTGTGTGTGTGTGTGTGTGTGTGTGTGTACAGTGTGCTGCTGTTTATGAGTGTGTGTGTACAGGGCCTAATTCAGCAAGGATCGCAAATCAGCAAAATTAGCAAAAAAAGCGTAAAAACGCAAATTCTGCAACTTAAATAGCAAAAACTGAGGAGAAAAAAACCAATTTCTGAGACTTAGCAAAAACTGCGTATGCACTACGAAAAGTATGCGTGTAGGGGGCGTACAAAAAGGGCTGGACTCGCAAAAACTAAGATCAGGGGTGTGTTGTGGGCGTATGCTGATGATTGGTGGGCGGTGCATTCGCAATTTTTACAACAGATCGCACATTTCTGGTGTGCAGTTTCTGAGTGACTACAGGTCTACCTTAAAAATTGCACAAGCTGACCTCAGTTGTAGACTGCATGTATACTGCAATCATTGCTTCATTACACCTAGCTGAAGAAGCTCACACCTCAGACCACAACACCCTTCATTCAGCTGTATTGGAACTTAGAAACATGTAAGGTATTGTTTAACTCTGTAACACATGTTGATTGTGAAAATATATGTTACTAACTGATTTGTGTTTACACTTACTAACAATCGAGGTTTGACAACCACACTATTTGATAGAAGCAAATGTAAAATAACCTTTACAAGCATTTTGCTTAGTAGTATCTGCTGAATGACATTTAGCTTCCTAACATTTTTTTTTAAACAACCAACATTTTTTTGTTAAACAAAACATACCCACATACATTTTTTTATTTTTTACATTTTATTTGTGCGCCACACACATAAACATATGTTGAAGAACAGCAACACCATCTTTTTATTTTCAAGTTTTGCAAATTCTGCGCCATTTGTATACTTATTGAAACACATAATTCCTTAAAGTAAGGTATGTAAATAAAAGCAAAGAAACAATAATATGTAATGTTTGACCACTTAAAAATAAAAAAAACACTTTTTATTTACTAAAAATGTTCTGTTGTTTCCGAATTAAAATATTTTGACTCCAAAAAAGTGTGTTTGTTAAAACATGTACAAATAATTGCTGTTATGTAGGGCTAAAGGTGGGTACACACTAGTAGATATATCTGCAGATCAATTGATCTGCAGATATATCTATGTACGGATCGGGCAGTGTGCTGTGCATACACACTGCCCGATCCGTCGGGGGACTGACGTCATGAACTGGGCGGGCGGGCGCCCGCCCAGTTCACCCGTCAATCACCGCCGGCCGCCGCAGCATGTGTACGGGCGGTCGGACGACCGCCCCGTACACACACAGCGACGCGCCAATATATCGTTAGATATATTGGCCGTCGGCTGTGCTGCGCAGCCGACGCGATACGTCTGTGAACGACGGAGTTCACAGACGTATCGGCCGTACACACTGGCCGACGGTCCCGCGATATATCGGCCGTTCAGGAGAACGGCCGATATATCGACCAGTGTGTACGGGCCTTTAGAGGCTAGAATTCACACTCTCTCTAGTTGAATATATTTTAACACAGTTATGGGTGTCAATGTTTGAAGAAAAACACTATGGTGTCTAAGATAATAATTGCTAAATTACCACAAGATCATTTGACCAATTAAGTGATGATTGAATTGATTTACAATTGTTGAGTAGTTTCTCTAATTTGGGTGCAGGAAAGTAGGTTGTGCATTTTTAAGGGAAAAACACTGATGTTAGCAAAAAATGCAACATCAGAAACATGTACGCAAAAATTGCGTACATTTGTAATATGTACGGAATTGATGTCAGGAACCCTCCCTGCAAACACATGGACACGCCCGCATTTTTACAACTAATCCCAGAAAGCGGTCAGTTGCCACCCACAAATGCCTTCTTCCTGTCAATCTCCTTGCGATCACCCGTGCAAATGGATTCTTCGCAACAAACCATCACTGAGCGGCGATCCGCTTTGTACCTGTGCGATGCACCTCCGCATTGCAGTGCATACGCATGCGCAGTTCTGACCTGGTCACAGCACTGCAAAAAACTACTACCCCCTATATCAAAACACTTCATCACTGCACTACATACCCTATATGGTACACTACATCACTGCACTACACCCCCCTATATGCTACACCAAATCCACCCATCTGGGAGGCAAAGCAGAGGTTGATACTGCTAACTGGGAGCACAGGAGGTCATTCCGTTGCAACTTTTTGCAGTCCATGCGATCAATTAGATGTCGCCTATGGGGGGAGTGGATTTTTTCATAGCAAGGCTGCGATCGCTTATGCAGCCAAGATATGCAAAAACATTTTGTGCAGTTTAGGAGTAGGTCATGACTTATTCACCCACAGCGATCACCTCAGCCTGTCAGGTCCCGGAACTGACGTCAGACATCTGCCCTCCAAACGCCTGGACACGCCTGGGTTTTCCACTCAGAAAACGGTCAGTTGCCACCCCGGAACGCCTTCCTCCTGTCAATCACGGTGCGATCGCGGCAGCGATTGTTTTCTTCTTTAATTCAGTCGCTGCCCAGCGTTCCCCGTTTCTTCTTTAATTCAGTTGCTGCCCATCGTTCCCCGTTTCTTCTTTAATTCAGTCGCTGCCCAGCGTTCCCCGTTGCCGGGCAGCGAAACACCTGCGCATTCTGGACCCATTTGCACGGCTGCGAAAAAAAGCAGTGTGCGAATGGGTCGGTATGACTGCCACAGTGCGCTTCCATAACTTGTACGGTGCACCGGCTGCGAAAAAAAGCAGTGTGCGAATGGGTCGGAATGACCCCCACAGTGCGCTTCTATAGCTTGCATGGTGCACCGGCTGCGAAAAAAAGCTGTGTGCGAATGGGTCGGAATGACCCCCACAGTGCGCTTCTATAGCTTGTACGGTGCACCACACACTAATCGCAGCACTGCATGGCAAAGAAGAGAGTTTAAGACAGTAGCCGATATAGGAGAGATCCCAGGTACTGGAGCTCACCAGCACAGAGTCAGAGCCAGCTTCGGGCAGACAGGTGGGTCAGATACATTGTCCTGGGACCTGTCTGCTGTCTCAGTGGAGCAGCACAGCACTGCTGGTTTAAAAAAAAAAACCCTGCTCCTCTGTAACTCCTTGTCGCCCCCTCAAATCCTTCACCCGGGGTGCATGCCCCCTTAGGCCCCCCCTAGTTACGGCCCTGTAGATGAAACCGCCTGCACCGAGACTGCACAGACACCCTACTCTCTTAAATCTCCCCTGACCAATGTACTAACAATCGCTATATAATCAGCAATCTCATGCAGCAGACTTACCAGGCTAGTCCACAAGTCTAACTTATACTCCTCTCACACCACGCAATAACCCAGGTTATTGCCGGTTTAACCCAGGTTGCAGCTCGGTGTGAAAGGGTCCTCGAAAAATAACCCGGGTACTGTGACCTGGGAATTCAACCTGGGTAGCGAGTGGGGCCAAATTAAGGGGGACAGGGGTAGTCACCTTGGGGCCCCTGTGTGTGCTGGGAACACGTGCTCCTGGTCAGGGGCTGACGCCGCTGTGTTGTGTATGCATAGACTACATACAGCGCAGAGCGGCTCCCGAATCCCCTCCTCAGTAGCACATGACACATTATGTCCGTGCCGCTGATGAGAGGACTCCGGTGCTGCTCTGCCCTGCATGCAGAGCGCAGAGCAGGAAGCATGCTGCCACGGCAGTACATGGGTGGCATGGGGCAGGGGGTGCACTGTGGCCATACTGTGGTGCAGGGTGAGGGGTCATTTTATTGGAGGGGCTCCCACAAGCCTTATTCCGGCCCTGGTAGTGAAGAGGGTTGGTCCTGAGAAGGACCTGGATTAACTCACAGTGGGAACGGATGGCCCATGGTTCAAGTTAACCCCCAGAGGAGAAGACTCGTCAATAACCGGACACCGTTTGAAACTCATGTTTAGTGCCCTGGGCTGGACTCTGGGTTTTGGTGTGAAAGGGGTATTAATGGTTTCTACATGCTTAGCTCTACTATAATGATGAATACAAGTGTATATGAGGGCCTGGGCAGCGGTCACAATACCGTCAGGAATCCCAATATATCATGGAGGTATGTACCTAGATTGGGGGTTAGGTACTGGGGGGTTAGGGTTAGGCTGCGGGAGGAGTGGGTTAGGGATAGGTAGAAAATACCAGGATATATCAGGATTTTGGTCGTCGAGATCCCACTTTAGGTCTCCCGCTGTTGGTCTCCTGACTGCCGGGATAAGTCCCGACTGCCGGGAATTTGTACCCAACCTGAGTGCCTGTTATCGTGTCCTGCGAAGACCCCACACAGCAAAATAAAAAACAAACAAGTGAAACCATTTCTACAGGTATGCTGCCCTGGGCCTAGTCCACCTGTATGATAAATGGGCCCCTTGTTAGTGGGTTACCTGCTTGGCAAAAATAAAATCTGCCCAGCTTAGCATTTGGTTGGCAGCAGATCTTTAATGGAGTGTAGGAGCCACAATGACTTATTAGGATTGCAGTGATTTTCTATCCTTTTTACTTTACAATCGCTGTATTGTGTTTAGCAGTGACTTTGGGCCTAATTCAGACCTGATCGTAGCAGCAAATTTGTTAGCAGATGGGTAAAACCATGGGGGGGATTCAGACCTGATCGTAGATGTGCTAAATTTAGCACATCTACGATCAGCTTCCCTGACATGCGGGGGGGACGCCCAGCACAGGGCTAGTCCGCCCCGCATGTCAGGCACTACCCCATCGCACAGCGGCAATGCTTTTGTACTGGAAGAGTAGC